>NW_022111369.1:45364233-45416712 GCF_000313985.2 Echinops telfairi
CAGGCTAAGTGTTGTGAGCTTCATCTCTTGTCTCTTCTCTGACTTGTTCTTTTGGTGCATGTGATGAGGTGGGCTGGAGGGATCGCTGCGAGAAAGGAGGAGCAACGAAGGAAGGGGAGGGATGAATGATGGCACATGATGCGCCATGGGGTTGGTCCTGCCTTCTGCCCTTCCTCTCTCCACCCTCTCCTTTCCCTTTCTTTCTCTTTTACCTGTGCCCTTACATTTGCCACACTTAAAACAAAACATTTTTCAGAGGAATTTAACTGGTAGAAACACCACCCAATCCAGTCACCCCCTTTCCCCTTGCCAGTGCCCAGGATTTACTCACATCTCCACTGTAGATTTGTGTCACCCTCACGTGTAAAGGACCCACTGAGATGTGGTCTCAGAACAAAAGATACATGAGTAACTCGCACAAGAAGGAAGTGATACAAGCATGGCTAACTGCAGAAAGAAATTCTTTATTAATTACACATATTCATTTTCTTGCATATATATGTAAACATATGAAAAATAATTTAGCAATCCGCCCCACCTCCCATCTCTTATCCCCTTCTGTGGCACATTAGGTTATGTGTTGGGCTGCTAACTACAAGGTCAGTAGTTTGAACCTACCAGCAGCCCTGAGGGAGAAGGATGAGGTTTTCTGCTTCCATAAAGTTTTGCAGCCTCAGAACCACCCACCATATCCTACAGGATCACTCTGAGTCTGAATCAACTTGATGGCAGTTTTGTTTACTTTTGGTTAGGTACTGAAAGGTTAAGTGTTCAATCCAGAGTCCCCATGAGTTGAATTAGAGTCGATGGCAACAGGTTCTTATGCAACGAAAAGTGAATTAAAATTGTTCACCCTATAATTTGCAATTTAGAGGCTGTTTCCCCCAATAAATAACATCGCACCGGGGACACTGAGCCATCCCGGGTGGGAAGACAGTGAGCGCATCACCCTCTGTGTAAGGGACAGTGCATCGTGTTAGGAGGATGCAAGTTACTGTTGTCTTTTGGCAGAGTTCTAGCCTGGGGTCAAAGGACTGGGCTGTCAATGTTTATTTTCAACTCCGCATCATTGCCACCCTTTGCTCCTTTCCAACACTGAGGAGCAGCCAGCTCACTCTCAGCATCCCCTTTCCTGTGTGGTTGGGGTGACATTTTGTCAATGAGAAATTCCCAGGTGAGATATGGAAAATGGAAAAAAGGCAAAGTCATTCTTCCATAGGTATTGCCCTCAGATGTATATACAGGCTGTTGTTGATCCCAAAGGGGCCCCAAGAACCACCTTCTACAGAACGATGGCCCGAGTCAGTGGGTAGTATTTTCCCAGAACCCCTAAAATTTCTGCAGTCACCCCAGTTACCCACTGGAAGCTTCCCTCCCCTTTCCTCCACCTGTTCTTTCAAAGTTTTTAAGACTATAATTCCTATATGGAACCTTTAGTTCATATTAAAATTTACCCATTCAGGTGCTAACCACAAAGTCAGTAGTTCAAAACCATGAGCTGAGCTCCTGCTCCTCAGGAGAAAGAGGAGGCTTTCTATGGTCGTAAAGAGTGACAGTCTTGGAAACTCACAGGGGAAGTTCTATCCTGTCCTATAGGGTCGCTGTGAACCGGCATCAACTGGATGGCAGTGAGTTTGGTGTGTTGATTGATCCTGGAGTGTGGGAAACTGTTTGGTTTTGTTTCTTAAAAGAACCCTACCGCAGGGTTTAATGCATTGGCCTGGGGAATGGTGGTGGTGGTGGTGGATGTGGGGTGGATTGCAAAGCATAGGGTGGGGGTGGATGCCTAACCCTGCTTAGCAACACCTGGCTTGTGGGCTTCTCAACACGGGGTCCAACTGTGTTCGAGACCGAGGATTTCCTCCCAGTGTCAAACGGGAAATGGTTAGGGGAGAATAAAACCACCGCCTCACCACAGTTGCTCTATGGATTTGGTGACAAGGAAATGATAACTGAAGTCCCCCAATGTTGAGTGGGTGGTCGCCACGTGGGTGATCTTGACTGGAAATCTAGAGAGATGCGGCTCAACATCTACCGGGCATAACCACACGGATGCCTGCGGCCCCACAGGGCTGGAGTGCACACGCGCCCAGGTGTGCATCCCCTCGGAGGTGCCCCTCTCACCACTTTGGAAACTGTCCTTCAGGGAGGGCTGTGAGTGCCCGGCTTTGACTTAAATTACCCTGTACCGTAGTCCCTGGGGTAAAGTTTACCCTTAAAGTTACCCTTTCCCCCAGTCCCTGGGTTAAGAAACGACGGACCTGCTTTATGGCTGGTCGAGTGGATCTCCCATAGGTCTCCGGCCTGGGGTGAGGACGGTGCCTGAATTTTGGAGGCAAACTGGCTCTGGATTTGACTCCTGGCACACGCTTATGAGCTGTGTGACCTCTGAAAAGTTTCTCAACTCATCTGGCCCTTCATTTCTTCATGGGGACATTACTCCTATTTCCATCCTAGGGAAGCTCATGCATCCAAAGTGCTTAGAATCAAAGCTGGCACACAGGAAGGGCTAAGCAGATCCTTCCAGCTCTGGCAAAAATGCCCAGCCTCAGAAACCCCACGGACGGAGGGTGGCCGTGAGTGGGAATCCACGCGATGGAGATGGATTTGGTTTTGGAATGATCATTATCACACCAAGAAAAGGTAAGTTGGGCCAACGAGGGCAGCTCAAGGTGCGATGGGGAGTGATGCGGAGGGCAACCTGCAACCTCCCAGTCTAAACAGTCTAGACCAGGTGGCTGTGGATTCGCCGATTCCTATGGAGAGCACCAGGAGCAAGGAGGAACACAGAGTTCTCACTACAGCTCGGCGGTGAGACAAGAGGGCCCTGCGCCGGTGCCTCCACAGAAGAGGGAGAGGAGGGAGAGGCCGTCTCTCTCTTGGCAAGGACCCGAGAGCAGCAGGTCAACAGAAAGGCGATAGCCTCTGGCAGGGGCACAGGCTTGGTAACGGACTGGATTTGCTCGGGAATACATGCCAAGCTTCACCCACACTGCCAGGAACAAGCTAAGGGGCATTTTTGTCCTGTATTCGCAGGCCGTGTGAGAATCTTGAGACCTTGGCTATACTTACAAACGGATCCCAGTGCCGCTGGTAGAAAAAGCCCAAGGGCTCTGGGGACAGACAAAGCTGGCTTTCATTGCCCCCCTGTTCCTTCTAAAGGGTATCTAGCTGGAGAGCAGAGGCCAACCTGTTCATTAGGGAGCCCATAGCCAGATTCGGTCAATGGATGAATGGATTTGATAGCCTGGGCCTCAGTTTCCCCATCTAGAATCTGCAGATGGGGTAATGATCTTTATAGCGGATTCAAGGTTTACATGAAACAACACCCAAAGGCGTCCCTCTCCTGCAGTCACATCCAGGCCCACTCCTAGCGACCCTAGAGGGCAGGGAAGAACCACCCCTGTGGGGTCCCAAGACTGTAACTCTTTCTGGGAGTAAGCCTTGTCTTTCTTTCCCAAATCGGCTTGTAGTTTTGAACTACTGACCTTGAAGTTAGCAGCCTGAGTAACTGCTACACCACTAGGGCTCCTGCCCCAAAGCACGCAGTCCCTAAACGACCAAAAAACTGCCATTGCCAGGGATTGATTCCAAGTCTTAGCAACTTTATAGGACAGTGGAACTGTCCCCTAAGGTTTCCAAGGCAGACAGTCTTTATCGAAGTTAGCTTCATTTGTCTTGGGAGCAGCTGGTAGGTGCACACTGTCTGCTTTTCACTGAGCGGCTGAATGCTTAGCCACTGCATCACCAGGACTCCAGTGGAACCGCTAGATGGCAACTGTATGAGCCATGCAAGTTCTCCGTGAATATTGGATCTCTTTATTAATCTTGAGAGTAAATGTTCTGTTATCTTGTTTAAATTGGAAAACTTATTTGGTGATTCATTTCATCCGTGTAGTAAAGGTAGTTCATTCTACATTTGCCAAAGACTAGCTCCATTAAGGGAAGACATCATACCTCTCAGAGGTTTGTCCCCAATTGAACAGTCCCGTAAAATCTATAATACAGAAAGCATATTGTTTTGAATCCCAAATGTAAACACTGGATAGTATTTTTAAAAGCCTCTGCTCATTGTGTACATTTTCAATGCTCCCTGACCAATCCTGTTCAATAAAACTTGGGGTAAGTTTGGGCATTTTAGTTGCTTTTATTCCCATGGCAGGTTCCCAAGTGACAAAAAAGGATGGGAAAGGGGTGGCTTATGGTTGGTCTCCACCTCCCTTCTCTGTCCTGACTATGCCACTGGGAAACAGGGCACTCCACGTGCTAACTCTCGCCTTCGTTTTGTACCCACCATCCCGTCAAGGCGTTTGAGTTTGGGGGCATCTCTATTCCTCTCTGAAAGGGCAAAATATTGTTGGCTTGCTGTTGCCATTTTCCTCAAGCCCCAGAACCATCGTGCGTAGCCTCTGGGCCTGGACTGCTATTGCAGACGATGGTCTGACAGGATGGGTGTGCTCACTGTGGTTTTCTGGAAGAGGAGCGAAGCAGGTATCAAATGTACTGTGAGAGTGCTGACGTCGCTCGGCATGACATGTTAATGTGCTGCCAACTACTGCTTGACTCCAAGTGTCCTTTCACATCTCTTTGATAAGGCACATGATACAGGCAAGTGGAAAATGACTGATGGGAAAGTTTCTTCCATTCTGATCCTCTTCAATTCTGTTTTAAGATCAGAAAGACCTTCCTGCACTGCAGAAAATATGATTTACCGATGGGAGATGAAACAGCATGGATAATAAAACAAACACAATGTGAATCAGCACAGCCAGGTGCAAGCTTTTAACAACTTTAATATAATTAGAATTGGGATAATATGTCTTACAACAAATGTGAATACAAGGACATCAAATATCAAAGAAGTTGCACATCTTCTCGTCTGCAAATGATGTTGGCTAACACATCCCAGGCAAACCATCAGGCATTGGTCTCTTGGTTAGAAATGTGACCAATATCATATACCACTGTCAAAATCAAAGGAGAAGTGATACATTCATTTGCTACCCTCCCCTCTCCTCCAAAAGAGGTTAAAGGCAAAGTAGGTGAATTAACGTGCGAAGAAGCATCTGGCTCAGTTGCAAAATTCATTGTCCAGATGCCAGGGATTGAACCATGCACCCTTGCAAGCATGATGAAGGGTAAACAGATGACGACAAGCCAAAATCAAATCCAGCATAGGACCCAGGAGACCCTAGGATGGCAAAGACAGAAGTCTACTGTCCTTGATGCTCCTGTGTCTGCATTGTTACTCTGACCTGGATCCTGACTCAGTAGTCTGCAGGTCCTATGTGTTTGTCTTGGTACTTTAGAGAAACAAATCTACGGAAACTCATGTATAAGAGAGAGTTTTAAATGAAGGGTAAGTGCACATCAAGAAAACATCCCAACCCAAGCCCACAAGTCCAACATTAACCCATATGCCCAACACCAGTCCACAAAGTCCTCCTCCATCTCACAAAGCAGACGCAATGACGCCGACTGCAGGAGGAAAGCTGAGTCAGTGAACGTGTAAGCATCTCAGCGCTGGCAGGGGTCTCAACACGGCTGCTCCAGCACCCAGGGCTGCATTGGGGTAGGTCCATGTGGCTTCTACTCAGGGATGTCTTTCAGGAAGTGAGCCTTGCCAGCTGAAGCAGGGAACTGGCTAAGGCAGCTGCACCCTGGTCCAACCATCAGAAAGGAAGAGACCCGAGAACTAGAAAGGCGAGGTTCACTGAGCCATTTCTCTCTCCTCTCTTCAATGAACCCCACATGTGTTTATTGGCCAGGTTGGCACAATGAACGTTAACTATCTCACCCTGTGTCCTAGGCCACGCTTTCTTTTGGAGATGGCAATCTTCATTTACGGTCTCAGGCCCAGCTAACTCTGCAGATGGTCCATTGGACTGGGGTCGTCCCGGGCTGTGAGAGCTAATGGATGCAGCCGCCACACAGTTGTAGTTTCAAGGGTTTAAGTAGAAACAACAGCAAACGAGCTGAGATCATTTATATAGATCTGTGTAATACTTTAAATGACTATAAATATTTTCCCCCCAGAAACTGAAAACACTGTTGACATGATTTCATCAGTCCTCACGGCACCTCTGTGAGGTAGTATTGGGTGAGGTCAATATGAAAGCATTGCCTTCACTTTAGAAATGCAGAAACAGAAGTTCAGAGAGGGCAGGAGACTTCACCGGGACAACTGAAACAGAAAACAGGGTTGAATTCCAGTCTTTCACGAATCCGCAATTGACTGGAAAAGGTTGCACGCCTGCCTACGCGCTGACATGCTTGCTAAAGCGCTGTGACTAGTCCTATGCATGGATGATTCGTCCTCTCGAGTCCCTGCAGCCTTTCCCCAGGGGAAAACAGACTGTCTTCCTCCCTGCGGTAAATGATTCCAATTACTCGCCTCTGTTTCACGGTGTGTGTGTGTGTGTGTGTGTTAAACAGGGTTTCAAACTGGTTTATTCTGGTTTACTGAGATGTTGCATTTTCACCCCAGACATACCGAATCAGAATCTATGGGATTCTTATAGATATCGATACATGTGAAAATGTCTATTTGGATTCAGTATATCTGGGGTGGAAACGCAAATTTGGAGCACAGGGATGAACTAGAACAAACTGGTTCCATGCCCTGGCTTTAGGTAATATTTGCAGAATATGATTGTAAAAAGGCTTTGGTCAACTCAAAAGCTGAGAATAGTTTTAGCCAAATAAGATTCAAGCCACTGGCACTTTGTTCTGGCATCATGACGTGCTGTGAGATTTGTTATGGGAGGCTGTCATCTAGCTGAGTATATGTTCTCTAGACTGAAGGAGTGTGAAGTCAATGAGAGCAGTCAGCTCTATGGTTTACAATTGGCCAGAGCTCCCTGGGAAGGGGCTGGTCCCTCTGATGCTGTGTCTATGACTGACGCCACATCCAGCTTCGTACCACACCAAGGTGTCTCGTGGAAGTATTGTCAAAGTATTTTTAGCTGAGGGAGATAAAATGTATGGAACAGCCTGTTTTGATTGGCTTGCCCTTACCAAACTGAAAGCCGCACAAAGGGGGTTGGGTTCAGAAAGAAGGACAATGATTCTGACTCATGACAGCCACGGGGTCAGTCTTTGTTTACTCTTGGTCATCTCTTTGGAGAAGATCCACTTTTTTTTGTTTTGTTTTGTGTTTTGTAATTCAGAGAGATTATAATTTCTGGAAGCTCACTCCTCATTACCCACTGCTGCTATGAAATATTTCCAGGGGTCAGTGTGGCTTGCTCTTTTGGCACTGATTCTGTAGGGGAATAATTCCTCTAGCCTAGTACTGGAGGAAAGGCTGTGGAAAGGGGTGGGCACGGTGCCCAGCGTCTCTGACTCCAGAGAGGTTGAGATAGGGACAGGAGGAGCTGAGGGCCAGGTGCATGTAAACTAAACAGTCAGTGGCAAGCAAGTCCCAATTTAAAAATGAAGGAAAAATGAACTCTGTTTCAAGTTCTCTGTGACATTGAAGGACACTTTGAAAAGGAGCCCAAGTATGTCTCCTACTCCGTGGCATCAGGACACAAGGTGTTGGCTGCTTACAGCCCGGTGACAGGAAGACGGGGTGGTAGGTGTGACATGATGGTTTCCAGTAGACACAGAGAGGTTATTCAGGTGATCATGCATGCCTGAGCAACCCACTCAACACTGGCACTATCAAAACAAACACACAAATACAGCATTTCACTGTGCTAAATAAATAGGCGTTGTTCATAATCTGGGAGTGTATTGTTCAGTCACAATGAAACAGTAAATCAGGGGTTTTCAACCTTGGCACTATTGACATTTGAAAACTCTTGGTTGTAATTAATCGCTGTCCCATACACTCTAGGATGGTTAGCAGCATCCCTCATCTCTACTCACTTGTAGCATTGTCAATTTTGTATATATATAATACCAAACACTGTCAAATGTCCCCTGTGGGCAAAATCACTTCCTGATTTGGACTGTCAGCAATAAATGCCTATAAGGCTGATCGGTTCCTTCTCAGCGTTTGCTATGTGGAATTTTGGACTACCCAGGACCAGGCGATGTTTGTATCTGCCTTTCTTGGGGTGATGAGGAGTTGAAACTGGCCTGAGGCCATTAAGGACAACCATCACCCAAGGAGTCCATTTAATAGAAGGAGGGATGAGTCATTTAAAGGGCTGGGAAGAATACATGAATCCCCAAGGGGACTGGTTTTCTGTGGAAATGACGGTGACCAATGCCACGCCATTAGTGCCCTTAAAAAACAACCAAACCCACTTGTGTACAGCTATTAACTGAGGGACGGGAAGGCAGTGAACGAGTTGCTTTGAGGCTATAAAGCAAAGATTCTATGGGTTCCTTCAAGTGGTGAATGTCTTGACAGCTATTCCCACTTCCTTAAGGAGGCCTGAAATACATGTTCCTCCCTTCTTACTCTTCAACTCTGCCACTCTCAGGCACCACCACCCCTGCCCGCCCCCTTCTTTCTCTTTTCTATCCCGTAGCTCATCGCAAGGCATCGTCCTTCGCAGTCACAACTCGGCTGCACACGGTGGGCTGGAGCTGCAGCTGCAGCTGAGTGGAGGCGGGATCCTCCGCTTAGAGAGGTGGCTGGAGGGGGCACAGGTGTGTGTGTCTGTGTGTGGGTGTGGGGGGTAGGCGTTTAGCTGAGATTTGACAGCAACTGCACTCTGCCCCTCAGCCTGCAGCCTCCCTCCGGACACCTTCTCTTTTCATCTCTCAGTCGTCAGGCAGCAAAGACGCCGGGGGGGATCCATCAGCTTGCCCAGCTGCACGGGCATCCTGTCAGACGCAACCCTCTCAACAGAGATGAAAAAGGAATCGAAGAAACCCCGGCTTGTTTCCCACGCAGACTGAAGTCCTCCTAGTCCTCATTTCCTTTTTTTGCCTCATTGATATTTAATGTGATTTTCTACAGAAAAGTTTAAGGAACCACTATGAACAACAACAAGAAAAACCCTCCCCTTAAAGCAACCCTCCAATAAACCTAACCCAGGCCCTCTTCCTCGGTCCCTCTCAGAGTGGGTCCTGTCTTGACCGAAGCCCCTTGGGCCCAGAAGGAGGGGCCTGGCCCCTCCAGGCAGACCCATTTCAGAAGCAAGCAAGCCTCCGCGGACTCACCTGGAAGCCCTGGTTCTTTTTGTAACAGAAGGGGGTGCTGTGGCAGCCAGAGGGAAGGGAGGGAATCAAAAACAACCAGACCAACAAAACAGGGCTTAAGATTGTCTCTCAATGCGCATCAGGTACTCGTGATGAATTCTACTGGAGAAGCGCTTATAAATAAAGAACAGTTCATTCTCCATGAAGGCCAAGGGTCTTTGTTAGGAGTCGTCGTAGAGAGGGTTGTTGTAGTTCCCCCAGGATCCGTAGTCATGGTCATCCAAAAGCCGTCCGTAGGAGGAATGCCTGTCGGGGAGGGAGAAGAGGGTTGTGGTTATTTGGGAGAAGTCGCCCAGCAGAAGTCAGGCCTGTGCACCTGCAGCCGGAATTGAGGAGGAGGAAGGGCATCCTACCTGCCCGAATAAATCCTTTGGCCACGGAGAAGAGCCACCAGTCCCAGAGGCCCTGGTCTACCAAAGTCCCACGGTGCTGACTGATCCAGCTGGGAGCCCACCTGGTGCCTTCTGTTGGGATCAGTCAGCCTTGGTTCTCTCCCCAGACCCCAGTGCTAGAGGAGGACAACGTCCCATCTCCAGGACTGCTCAATAAGACAGAGAAGGATGTAGCCCTGCACCCCCTGCTGCCTCGGGTCCTGGGCTTTGTTTCCCTGCAATATCAATGAAGCAGTACAGCCACCGCACCTTCCCCGCCCCTCTTGACATCTACCTGTGCTTTGTGAGTTCTACCACAGTTGAGTAGTCAGTTCTCACTTGCCCCTCAGCCCAAAGCCACGAGGAGGCAGGTATTGTCCATCCTGGTTTTTCAGGTGAGGACAGTGCAGCAGGCCTGGCTTGGCTTTCCTGAAGGCAGTCCACTCGACTCCCTGCTCCCTGGATCAAAATCCAGCGCCGTGAGCTTCTTTGAAGAGTCTGATTGAATGCATTTGTTCAAGAATCATATCAGTGGGCCATTCTGGGACCCAGTCGCACAATTAATATGATTTCTAGGAGAAACTGAAGTCAGATAATTATCCCGCCTCTATCTCCAACCTTTGAAGGACCTCTCTGAAGTAACACTAAGAAAAGTCAACGTGCAATGGCTCTCAGAGTCCTACAAGATTGACCGCACACAGTAATCCTAACAACAATGGGGTCTGGCCCCCGCTACTTCTCCTGTCGGGGTTTTTGCACGTACTGTTTCCTCTGCCTGGTATGCTCATAGCTCACCCTCTCATCTCCTTCCAGTTAATTCAAATGCCACCTTCCCAAGGAGCCTTTCCAAATCAGCTCCATCTGAAGTCTCTCTGAGCACTGCTTTATTTTCCTCAGTACTCACCACCCTCCATCATACAATAGGACATTTATTAGTTTTGATATTGTCTCTCTCCCCTAATTAGAACATGCCATATTGGATATTGCCCCTGGCTGGCTCTTCAACACCTAGAAGAACTGGCCAGAGTGGGGGCTCAAGAAAATGTTGGGGATTGGACCAGACAGCCAATCCGTACACCAGATGGGAGCACCCTGGAGAGAGACTCAGTCACTCCAAGGCTCACTCCAGCGCCAGGGTGGGGACAACACCAGAGGTGGAGCAGCTGGTGCTTCTGAGGTTCATACTGGCGTGTGAATTTTTACACCTTGTCACTGTAAATCATGTTTGCTCTCTAAAGTACAGAAAACATTCCTCACCTCTTTTTATTCTTCAGCTAGATATGAAAATCACCCGCAATGAAAAATCCAAATGGAAAGACACACACCATGCTTGGCTATCCTTGTTTCTTGTGCTAAATAGCCTTCGCTGCTCTTTGGAAGCTTCTCTCTCTCTGAGTGCCAGGTACTGATGAGAGGGCTGTCCAGGAAGCAGCAGGCCCTGGCTGGTTGGCATCCGTGCTCATCCTTTTGAAGGGTGACTCAGCCGACCCAATCTCTCACTCTAGAGGCTGGAGGATGCTGTGGGACATGCTCTGTGGTTCCCCTGACGGCTCATGTTAATCTCGATGGGTGAGAAGGGAAAGGACTGCAGACAGCCATCTAGCCCCAGTATTGACCTTTGGATCTACTGTAGTGATAGGGGAAAGGCGAGCTGGTTTCCAGCCATGCATGGAGAAGCAAACAAAGGTCATGAACCCTATACCCCACCACTCCCCCAAATTCAGAAGTTCCAATAGCAATGAAATATGTTACCAATATGGTTTAGAAACTGAACATGGAGAATAAACAAGGAAACCCTGGAAATGTCAAGACGTGGAGCTCAACCTAAGTTTCCACCTGACTTACTGTTGGAGACTTGGCTAATGTTTGCCTAGTAAACGTGTTCCTTTACTGGCAGGCCCCTACCAATTTAACTTCTGACAACTTTTGTTTTTGGTATCAGTCATATAATTTCCTGACCACGAAGTGTCAGCTTGGTTACGAGATGTCTGTCCTGGCACATGTTCATCTAACCCTCTGCTGCTTCATGTGCAAAATGGGGAAACCGTTTATTTCTTAATTACATTCAGATTGCTGAGAGGATTCAATGAGGTCATGCATATAAAAGGCTGAGCACATAGTGAATGTACAGTACCTCTTGGCTAATACTTCCTTTAAATTTTTTATTATACTGAAACTGATGCAAGCACATGGTAAATCTGTAAACAATTTTAAAAAGGCAGTGAGTGAAAAATCGAGCCTCCCTCCCACCATTGACTCCAGAAACAATAACCTGGGCACACTTAAGACTACTCTCTTAAGATTCCTATTACTTGAAATTTTACAAATGATTATTATACAGGGTTGAGGTTGTAGGGCTAAAAATCCTCAGGTGGTCAGGTTGTCACTGCCTGTGGCTGTTTTAGACAAAATCAAGTGATCGGTGCTACATGGGAATTTGCTGTATTGTAAGAGGCATTGCTATACACACGTTAGTAAAGTACAAGAAAAGGCTGATTTCAGCTTCACTTGTCTTTGCAAGGCTGTGATCTGAAGGAGCACTACGGTGGGTGGCATGCTGAGAAGGGAGGAAACAGGCATAGGAGATGTGAATGCACCAGCACCGAGAATGCACTTAACCCGTAGTCCTTGTTTCCCTACACGAACGAGTCCACACAAGATGAATGGGGTGTCCTGGGATGTAAGTCAGGTTTGTATAAATCCTGTGCTACAGTAGGAGAAGTAAGCAAAAATGCTTTGTTTGTTTTTGGTGTCAGGAGAGAGTGATTAACGAATTAATGACCGTTTAAAACTCTTTCTCTAGGTCAGAACTTCTTAAATCACATGCTAGTATAAGTGAGAAGGCTTTCAGATTGACATTTGTAGGGGCTAAAAGTTGAAAAGGTTCCACCAAATTTTGCTTCCTTGATTTTTTAGAAACGTGACACATCACTGCTGGTGGGCCCTGGGGGTTAACCGATCAACCACTTCACTGCTAAGATTGAGAAAGTATCCAATGAATGCAGAAGACTTTGACAGTGCCACCTAACGATGATGGTTGCTCTTGTTAGCTGCTATCAAGTCGATTCTGACTGATGGAGACCCATCTTCAGCAGAGCAAGCCCCTGCCAGGTCCTGCGCCCTCCTCACAGCTGCTATGTCGGAGCCCTTTGTTGCCGCCACACGGTCAATTCATCTCATGGACCGTCTTTCTGTTAAGAGGTATGGATCTTAGATGTAGATCCATAACTCTCCCTCCATGATGCAACACTGCTTTATCTAAACGTCAGTCTTAATAGTGGGCTGAATGAATGAATGACGTCACTATTGGTCAAAACAACTTTGCTTACTCAATTTCCTAATAAAGACTTGTACCATTCAATGGAGCTCTATTTTATTTTGAGGACAAAGGTACTATGCCTGATTCAAGCTGTGGTACTTTCAATTGCCTCATGTGAAAATTGGACACTAAATAAAGAAGACTGAAGTAAGAATTGATGCCTTTGAATTGTGGTGCTGGAGCAGAATATTGAAAGTACCCTGGGCTGCTAAAAGGACATACAAATCTGTCTTGGAAGAAGTATGGCTTAAGGGCAAGGATCAACATTGTCAGGAGAGACCAGTCCCTGGAGAAGGACATCATGCTCGGTAAAGCGGAGGACAGTGGGGAGAAGAAGACTCTCAAGGAGATGCCTTGACAGTGACTGAAACCATGGTTCAGGCACAGGCCGGGTTTCCTTCTGCTCGGCAGAAGGTGGCTCGGGGTTGGAAGTGACCGATGGCACCCGACAACAATGACAGCCCGACTTGTTTTTGAGTGCTTTGGCTCCTGTGGATGGTAAGCTGCAACAGGAAGGCTATGTTTTACCTTCTAACTATAAAAACATCTAATATGTTGCTCTTGACATTATAGATATCTTATATTTGATACATTCTTATATTTGGTGGCACATACAATGAATCTATAGGTCGCTTGGTCAATACCAGCATGGATTAGAATGACTCTGGCTACTCGTTGGGCCATATCGCTGACAAAATGGAAAATGAGGCCAAGGGTCAAAGCCATCATTTGAATGTTAAAAGGCAGGGAAAGGGAAGGAAGGTTAAAATTTTCCCATGCAATGACGTTGCTTTGAAGCATTTAGCACAGTGCTCAGAGTCCCAGCGAAGCAATGGCACCGGGCATATGGTTGACCTTATTAGACTGGGTTGTACAGTTCAACTCCGAGCAGAAGCCAAGAGGAGACACGGGAGGTGCTTTATTTGTCTTGCCCCCCTGCTCTATAGCAGTGACAGCACCTGCACACCCCCCAATTGGTGATACCTTGTTGCTGACAGGTGGTCAATGTGAGAGTGACATTTGGGATCTGAGGCCTTCGCCGCCGCTGCAAACTGAACCTGCTTTAAGATAATTGCAGTGTCAGTACTTAGAGCAATGCTGAATTCTCATTGAGATGACTGTGGTGTTTGATGTCTGCCAAACAAACCGTGTTTTAGAAAACACCTCCTTTACAAGGCTCACCCCAAGTTCTCCTGTAAATCTCCAGATTTGCTTACCAGGACTCTCTCCAAAGTCTACTGCTTGTTAGTCAAGCTAGTCTTGCTATCCTATCATCAGTGCTTATCAAGTGCTAATAAGAAGAGATAGAGAGATGCCCAAGACCTGGTTTACTGCTGGGAGAACACAGCTGACTTAGCAGCTCATTAGTCATTAGCAATTAAGCCCTAGGCCCTTATCATCCATTAGTGAAGCTCATTTGGTGCAGCTGTCAATGCCCCCTTTTTTCTCTTTGGTCTCCATTTTGACTTTCTTTTTCTCATTGTCACTTCCTGGTCTGACTTCTTTCTTTTAAGCATTTACTGAAAACTTACCACCAAGTTGGCCTCGGAGGGTATTCCCATGGCTTAGAAAAGAATCCCTTGTCTATAGATAGTTTACCTTCTAATTGGGGTACATGCACACACACACACACACACACACACACACACACACCAGATAATGCGGTGTGTGGTAATAAGTGTAGTGGAGGGAAATAAAGCCAGACGAGGGATGTGGAGTTTCACTTGGGAAGTTGGGATTGGAATTTAAAATATGATGATTACAGAACATCTCACCAAGACATTCACAGTAGATGAAGGATGACTCAAGTGAGTGCTTCAGCTATCCCTGACAGACAGACAGCTAGCACAAAGGTTCAGGGGCAAGAACTAACAGCAATTGTGTCGGGTAGCTACTGAGTCATTGTTTTTAAAAACAGACTTCCTAGATTAGAATGATTTAGATTTACAGAGAAGTTATAAGGATGATTCACATAGACCCTGCACCCAGCTTCTCCTTACATAACCATGGGGCATTTGTTAAAAATATGACATTAGCATTAGAAGTCCAAATTTTAAAGCTAAGAAAACTGACCATTAGAGGTGAGTTTATTTGCTCACAGGTGTCAAAACAAGTTTGCTGGGGAAAATGTTACCCATGCTTCTCTTTCCCTGTCCTACCTTTGACACGAAGACAGTGGCTTTGACCGTTGGCATCCTTTTTCATATTGCCCACTGAGTGACCGCATGTCAGACTTATTCACACAGCCTATCAATTCAGTCTTTTTTCTACCCAAAGCCCAATGACAGAAACATTTCCAAACATTTGTATTTAAAATCCTCTTTTCATAGTCTCAGTTTCTTTAAAAAATAAACCATCCAAACCCAGTTGCCATTGAGTTGATTACAATTCATGGTGGCCCTGGCTGTGCCAAGGAGCCTGGTGCTCCAGGGGTTGACATGGCTGTGACCTTTGGGGGCAAATCATCAGACCACCCTGCCGAGGCTCATCTGAGTGGGTTTGAACAGCCCATCATTTGGTTAGTAGTTGGGTGCATAACTGTGCCACTATGGGATTTTCTTTTAAAGACAGTTACTTTCAAACTTACCTTTAAAAGCCACCTTTACTTTGAAGGGCTAAATACAATTCTATGTGTATTTTGCTTGGAAGCCCTGCCAGCTGTGAGACTATTGGCAAGCACTCATCACACCAAAGGTCTGCATGTTCAGAACATGTGTCTTTTTGGATCAAGTTCAGGGTCAGGTGAAGTTCTGTGTGGTTTAGCAGATTCCTCTGACTGCTTCTTCCCTACACCTAGTTCCTCCTGAATAATCAAAGACTGCCGGCTCTCCCCAGCCGTTCTTACCCAGAAATACTCATTCATCCAACAAATGCTTATAAAGCAACTATGATATGTCAGATATTTTCAGAGGGTCTAGATCCTTCTAGTGGAGGAGGGTGCTGGCCAAGAACACAATGATCACATCCAGGGAAGTGACAGCCCAATGTGTTATGTGCTGCAGCAACCCACCGTGGGAAGGGGGCGAAGGGGGCTCCCCAGGGACGTCTCTTTTGAGCTAGGCAACTTGGAATGAGTTAGATTAAAAAAACGGGCGATCCAACATTCCCAGCAGAAGGGTCAACACAAGTCACAGAGGCATGATCAGCAGGGACCTACATCTAGAAACTCCAGAGCAAGGTGTTGGTGTGAGTGTTAGGAGATGAGGGAGAGCAGTGTCATTCCAAGTGTGGTCCTCGGATCAGCAGCACTGGCATCCCCTGGGAGCTGGTCAGAGTGCAGATGCACAGCCCTCATCCCAATCTACTGAGTGAGAATCTCTGGTGATAAGACCCCAAATTAAAATTGTGCTTTCCTAAGCGCTGTTGCTGGTCCTGATGCGCAGTAAAGTATGAGAGTCACTGGGGGCAGAGCATCTGACTAGGCTTTCAACAAGACCTGCAGAATTGCAAAGACTGACCTTAAAAAGTTGACCCATGGGTCACAAATTCTGGAAGATCTTGTTTTTTCGAATTGGCTCGGCCTATACTTTAAACTGAATACCAGGCAGAAGGAATCCAGTTGAATAAAATGTCACCATAGAGAATAAAGCAAAGCAGGTGACTTGTGACAAGATGCCTGCAGAGCCAGGCCTTGTTGAGACTACAAGATCAAGATCGCCTTTCTTTTGGAGAAGAGAATGGCACGCATTGTCTGTCTGGGGGACCAGCACACCTAATTATCGCAGCATCTACATGGCTGCTGACAGTCGAGACGGTCTCCTCTCGGGGAGATGACTTGAGGCTGATCTGTTTTGAGCCAACTTAAAACAGAACTGACATGTTCCCTCTTTCTTCAACTGGCACACATTACACACACCCTCAGACCCTCTTCAAGAGGCAGCAGGGCCTTTGCTTCCTTTTAATGTTGCAAACTAGCCCTCGAGTGAAGCTTTCTCAGAGGTGATTTCTGCCTACAGCATAAAAGCAGCATAGAAGCAGCTTCCCAGGCCTTCATGATTAGCATGAGTGGAACCATCACGTCCAGACTCAGCTTCTCAGCCTTCTCCCCTGTCCTCTAATCTCTGATGCTTACTGAAAAGGACTAGGAAGGACAGAGATATGAAGGCCTATTGCTGATTGCTACGACTTTACTGAGCCTCTTTGGGTGAAGTGACCTCCCATCCATAACCCGGTTACCTTGTGGTGGTTCATGCTGTGCCATTAGTACTTCAAATACCAGCAGGGCCACCCATGGTAGACAGGGTTTAGCACAGCTTCTAAAAGAAGACAGATTGAAAAGCAGGCCTGGCTATCTATTTCTGAAAGTTAGTCATTGAAAACCCCATGGATCCGGATACAACATGGCTTTACCATCATTCTCAAGAAGGGTCACTGGATAGAGGAGAGCAGCATGTTTCGTAGAAGGCAAGAAGGATGGATTGGAACAAGAGCTACAATGATGGATTCAAAATGCTAACATATTCGAGGATGAGGCAAGACTGAGCCAAATGTCATTCAGTTGTACATAAGATCACATGAGTTGGTGTAGATACAATGGCTGCCCTCTTCTCTGAGTCTATAGGCTAAGCACTCTAGTAAGCACCTTCCTATCAGTTTGCTCTTCCTTCCCCTTCACCTCTTGCCAGGCAGAGAAGGCTTACATATGTCCTATAGAGTTGACTCTTGAACAACATGAGTTTAAC
The DNA here is from genome assembly GCF_000313985.2 of Echinops telfairi. Lineage (NCBI taxonomy): Eukaryota > Metazoa > Chordata > Mammalia > Afrosoricida > Tenrecidae > Echinops > Echinops telfairi. The sequence continues at coordinate 45,381,765 of NW_022111369.1, forward strand.
GGTCGGGACCCAGTTATGTGTGGACTGATTTTCTCCTGCTGCTATGTTCTTGAGCTGAAGTATTGGGAATAGCCACTTAAAACACCAAGTGATGCTATTCATCTCGCCGTGAGCAGTTCCTCTCCCCGTCACCGAAGCTGATTAATATGGCAGGGAGTCTTTGGCAGATACTTGCAACACTTAAGGTCACCAGAGTCAGAGCCAGGGGGAAATCCACCTATGAATGAGCCTGCACAGTTTAAACCTGTGTACTTTCATCGAAACAATGCTGTGCCTTCGGCATGATTATGATGCAGCCCAGTATGGGTTAAGAACGCTTCCTAGAGCGTATGCTCCTAATCATCACTCTATAGTGTCTCCCCAGGGGCTCTGCAGTCATTATTTAATTTCACCTTCAAAACACACTTGAATAGAAAAAAACATCATTATCTCCATCATGGAGATGAAAAATTGAAGATCAAGGAGACTCTAATTGTCCCAAGGCCTCCAGACAATTGGTAGTAGGGCTGGTAGTGAACCTGTCTTTGAAACCCCTAATCCTTCCCTCACACCATACAGCTGCTGGCTAATAGGGGGATTCCATCACAGAGAAGGGCCCTGGTTGGTTCAGTCGTTCATTTGTGAGACCTGATCCATTAAAAACAAACAAACAAACAAACAAACAAACAAAACCAACCCAGTTCTATGAGCTGGTGACACTGTGTGACAAAATGAGGGTCACAGGTCCCTAGAGGATCTGAGCTGACAAATTATAACAGAGTTTACCATGTCTTTGGAAGAATGTGAATTTGGGAAGAGAAGGGAAAGCTACTTCTCACCAGGCAGAGCATGCACATTGCCTTTTGGTTGTGAGGCTGCCCTTTCTGGAAGGGTCTAACCTTGCATTTGGAAACATGTTGGCTGGGGCCAGAAGTACAGCCTGTGGTCACAGGCCAGAAGCTAATAGTTTCATCCTGGGCTGTGATTTCAGTTGCTTGTTGCTCCAGACAAGTGAGCTGCAAGACCACAGGGACAGACATCCCTGCCATGCTATTGTTCTCAGAAATCTGGGCCCAGAGAAGCTGAATAAACATCCAGCCAATGTGAAGGTTAGCCTTATGTACACACACACACACACACACACACACACACACACACGCATGTGCACGTCAATGGAGCCAAAAGTGTTCTTGACTAATGAGTGGGGATTTCCAAGAATCTGGCAAAATAATACTTGACTTTTATCCCAGCCTTAAGATTCATAAGACCAATTACATTCCATATATTAACATTTTTGCCAAAAGAATTCATAAAGGACCATAGGGAGAGTTTAGGGACTTTGGAAGATGGAATCTGGCCATTGTGTGTGTGTGTGTGCGTGCATTGCTGTTGCTGTCTGTCACTGGGTCAACTGCCCAGGCTGCAGTTTTCATGGGAGCAGATGGTCAGGTCTTTCTTCTGACAATCACTAGGGGGTTCAAACGACCACTCTTTCAGTAAAGAGCCAAGCGCTTAACAACTGGGCCCCCAGGGCTCTATACAGACACACACACACACACACACACACACACACACACACACACAGGCAGATCAATAGGAACATACACGGATCAAATGTCGACCTTTCTACATTGAGGTTGGGGAATTTACATGGGAAGGAAAACAATGATTAGTTCAATGAGGTAATTCACTGAATTTGTCTGGAGTTGAGAAGGCTCAACGGAATCTACTCTTGAACAACTTTTGTAAGTACCATTTTAAATAATCAGCACTCATTCATGCTAATTTTAAAGACCTGCTAATAAAATTGTCCCAACACAGTAAGTTCTGTGTGGGCAGGCCTCTGTCTTAGCACTCAGGCGGCCACAGTGCTTTGCAGAATGGCTGGTTCATGGCTGATGCCCAATGGCAACATAGCAAGTGAGCGACTTATGAGGGCGAGCCCCTTCCAGTGGACCGCCTTGGTGAGAGTTGCCAGCACTGTATACTTGGGAAGCAGTATCCATAAATCTATCCTCCTGTCTCAGGTGAGGAGCCTTAGTGATGCAGTGGATTAGTCTTCAGCTGCTAGTGAAAACGTTCATGGTTCACACCCACTAGCCCCTTCACACGAAGAAAGGTGAGGCATTTGTTTTTGTAAAGATTCATGGTCGTGGGTTCTCTGAGAGGTAGCCTGTTGTCTAAGGTCCAGATGAGTTGGAATCAACTGGACAGCAGTCAGGTTACATTACAGGAGAGGACAATGAGGGGCTTGTGAGCTAAATAACCTGCCTGGCACACTGCTAGGAGCAGTAGAGCTGGGATTTGAACTGACAGCGCCTTGTTTTCAGAGTCTGCCAATAGTCAGAGGTTGGTTTGAGATGGCAAACCTGAATTCTGGCCTGGAGATAAATAAAAGGAAGACTTCTTTAGGTCACACCCACTTTTTTTGAATGACAAGCATGTTAAGATAGAACTGTTTCTATTCAACCTAACAGTCCACCAGAGGTCTTATTTTAGTGGCATTGGCCTTCAGAGACTTATCTTCCTTGGTGATTCTGAAATTACTGCAAAGTGTATCAGGAAGTTCTTTTTTATGGGCCCTGAGAACTCAATTCTCAGTAGAAAGTTTGCTATGAAATAGGAATAAGGTTCCAGGTTTGTTATTTAATTTGTCATTAAAATACTGTCACAAACTAGCCAACAAACTAGTTAATAAACTAGTAATTAAATAAGATAGAAAAGGGTATCGCTTAGTAAGCTCCAATGTATAAAATTAAGTTTAGTGTTCCAAGGAAGTACAGACCAAACACAGAAAAGATTTTTTTAAACTATGAAGGAAACTTCTGGAGGATTTTAAAAATATTTTTATACACAAGTAACACTAGCCCTTTAATTTCACTTTCCCCTCAAACCTGGCTTGCGTGCTGTGTGTCCCTTAGATAGAGGTGGTATTATGGAAACGACACCATCAGTAGATTGATTTGGTGCACAGTTAGGACAAACGGGGAAGAGACATAAAGGGAAGGAGGAGGAGAATGCTTCCCGGTGGGCACTGGACTGGCTTGGGGTGATGAGAAGAGATGAGAGAGGGCAAGAGGAGAGGGCTGCAAGGTGGATGTGTGCATATAGATGAGAAATTATACATGTGAAGTCCAAGGACAAGGTGTGTGCACACGTCTCTTGAGGAGGCAATGCAGTTTGGGATGTGTGTGTGTCCTCAACATTGCCTGTGTGATGGGCTTGTAAGCTATGTTGCTCCCTTAGTCAATGCATCTCTGGACTCGGTACTGTGCACAGTGCTAGAGAAACAAAGGAAAACTCACAGATAAATTCTGGGTCCTCATGAAGCTTATGCTGTACTGGAGTAAACAGATAATAAACAAACAATTAAATAAAATAATAGACGTTGATAACTGCTGTTGCTGTTAGTGGCCGTGGAGTCATCCACTGACTCATGGTGACACCAGGCACACCAGAATCAAATCATTGTGATGTTTAGGGTTTTCCTTGGCTAATTTTAGTGGGTTTTCCAGCCTCTGATCCTAGTGTGTCATAGCATGTTCAGCACCACAGCAAATGCAAGTGAGCACTGAAAGACGAGTGTTGACTGCTCTTGGATAGAAATTAGGAAAGCACTAGAGTGTGCCTAACTGGGCACCCATCTGGAAGGGAAGTCTCCTGGAGGGAAAGCTGTTCGACCAACACACACGATGTGGAAGTGCTAGAAGAAACACTTTCAGGTAGAGGGGTCAGAACGAGCCAGGGATGAGTAGAGGGAAAGACTAAGAATTCGGCAGGAGTCCAGTGCAATTGAGGGGGCAAGGGTACACGGAGTAAGAAGAAGTGGGTAGGGGGCAGTCCATAGGTGATCCCGAGGGCCAAGCAGAGAAGGTAGAATTTCATTCCAAGCGCAGTGCAAAGTCCCTTTCAATGAAGGGAGGGACATGGTCTGGGAAAGTTACACAGTGACCATCTTGTTGCTGGGGAGAGCAGGTGTGGGGAGGGAGGAGTTCGGTGCTCTCATCCTGGACAGGATGTGTGCACATCTCTTAGGTGTGGCACATGGCATCCTGGTGGCATGTGGACCTTCTCTCCCCTGCTGCCCTTAGCGTTTCCCAACAAGACCGGACTCACTGCGTGGCCTGTTAGAGCCATAGGAAGCCTATAGACTCTCGGAGATGTTTGCCATGCAGTTTGGAGACTTTCAGGTCTTACAGAGCGATATAAAGCCAAAGTGGCAGGTAACATTGCAACTATCCATTTTGTTAAAGAGAGTAAAGGCTCTGTTATAATCCCTGATCAGCTACGCTTCACAAAGACACAAGAAAATAACAACAAAAATGAAACATTAAAAGAAAAAAGATGTGGTCTCAGAAAATAATAAAACAAATATATAAAATACAACAATACACAACAGTTACACAGAAAATGCCAGCCTCTCCTTATATTTTCCTCCAATCCTTGAAGTGCATTCTTAGGGACTTGAGATTCCAAGCCCAGTTTGACTTCCTTCCTTTTTTAGCCACTGAGACCCGTATTTAGGTCAGAGGGCATTTCCTCAATTTTGCTTTAGAGCCAATGAAAACCTCCTTACATACTGGGTACAAATCCACAGATCCCATCTCAGAGCTGAGGCCCGTATTTAGGAAGCATGGATCCAACCGCCCAGCCCGACTTCACAGATGAGAAGACGTGAAGGTCTGGGGCCTCCTCCACGTGGTGAGGTAAATTGAGGGCAGAATGCCCAGTCGGGCCTCAGTCTGTTGATTGCAGGTTAATTTTTATTTTTCCCATTACATCATCCTGTTGAATATTTCAGTTTATTTCTTATACTCTGCCAGGGATCAGATACTATAGAGCTTGTATTACTGTCTAGTGGGGAGTGTGCTAGACATACTCATTTCCCTACCAATATTTCCGAAAGCTATGGCACTGTGGGAAATAACCACACACGGGAGCAACACTTAACCTCCCCAAAGCCCAACAACCTGGAATCCTATCTTCATACAGAAAAGTCTGGGGACTCTTACCTGATCTTCAGATACGCTGCAACTCCAAACACCAACACCACCACAGCGATGACGGTCACGGTAATGGCGGCAATGCTGCCTGTGCGGAGGACAGATGGAAAAGGAGATGAAGGGGGAGCTTCATGACTCTCGGGTGCACACGTCACAGTCTCCTCTGCCCCACCCAATCGTCCCTTGGACAGAGGAAATGCTTATTCACCTCAGGTCAGTCTGCATACAGTCAGAGCCAGAATGAAATCCAAGATCTTAATATGGTCATTAAAAATGCTTTTAGGGCCAGGTGAGGTTTGGTAAACAGCTAATCTTTATGATGATTATCTTTTTGACTGACGTAGGATACAGAGCACAGCCCATTGTAATATTTGATGATCTCTTCAAGACTGAGTAGTCTGCTGTTGTTGTCTACAGAGGTAGACAAACCTCTTGATGTTGCATATCCCTTTGCTTATACTTTGACCACTTGTGAACTATTGGGAGATAGGATGTTTTATTGAAGAGTCAGTATAAGTTAATATGGTTGATATTTTAATAAACTATGAAGCATTCAACCAAATCACTAGCACCCACTTCAAAAGACACTTTGGTAGGCGGGTGTGCACCAGTTTTAATGATGATGCCATCCAATCAGAACATTTAAGACACCTCTCTTTGGGAAACATGCCCACTTTTCATCCTTGAAAGGAGAGTTGCATTTTTATAAAATAAAGACAAGTTTGGTTTTGTTTATAAAAATAACAAGGTCCAATTATAAAAGATATCCATCTTCTCTTGTGTAATTTGAAAGCCTGTGTCAAAGGTAACTATTTTTAAAAAACAGAACAAGACACACACACCCCTTTTAAATGTGTATTGGGTGAAGGTTTACAGATCAAATCAGTTTTCCATTCAACAATTTATATGCAGCTTATTTCACATCCCTTATTGCATTCCCTGATGTAACACCACTTTCCACTTTTCCAGTGTGTTTCCATTCTTCCATCCTATACCTTCCCACCTTCTGAACTTTGTACTTGGGCAAACGATATCTCTTTGGCCTCAAATGGTTGATTTTTCTAAGGAGTGCTAGTGCTATTGTTTACCTTATGGGCTTGTCTATTGTTTGGCCGAAAATTGAGTTAGAGGCGTGAGTTCAGTTCCAGGTCTAAAGGGTGATAACTAAAGGTCGGGTTTTTTAAAAAAATGAAGAAGGAAAGGAAAAAGCATACAAAAACCTTGGAGCACAAGGAATTTGTCAGAATAACCAGACTGTCTCCCAGTAACACTACTTTGAAGCATAACACTTTTGGGGGGGGGGGTGAGCTTTGGTCTATTAACGCACATACTTCTGTTTTAACTTTCACCTTAGAAATGCACCGACTCAATTGGGCTCTTGCATGTAGCAGTTAAGTGACTTGGCATGAAAGCGGAGGTAATTGTTGGTAGGTACCCTCAGGTGGCTTCACTCAGAGTGACTGCACAGCAGAATGAACTACTGTCGTGTGCCTTGCTCCCCTGAGCGCCGTGTTAGAGCCACAGTGCTGTGCCTGCTCTCTGAGTCCGTCTCTTCTCTGCTGACCCGCCACTTCGCCAAATAGGATGGCCTTTCCCAGGACGGGCCTCTCCCGGGAGCAGCGCCAAGTAAGTCAGAGAACGTTCTGCCACACTTGTTTCTGAGGAGCACTCTGACTGTATTTTTCTCCTACTTACTTGTTCATTCTTCTGACAGCAGTCTTCGGTACATACAACAGCCTTTGGCAATATCATAATCAATTGCATCGATTCTCCTTTAATCTTGGTTATTCATGAGCCTCCTGTACTCGTTCGGGCCAGTGGGAATGTATTTGGTACTTGGACAAAGGAATGGCACTCTTCTTAAATTAAACACTGGGAGAAACCAGGAGGGATTTGGAATCTGATTTCACACAGTAGCTGTGTGACTTAATACTGCTGACTCTTCACCATGCAAATGCAAAACCAGAAGAATAAGAGTTGTTTTATTCATCTCTCCCATCACCCTTCTAGCAGTTTATCATAATGTGGATGCTTGCAGGTTGGTGCAGAACTAGAAGCTATGCCACTGAAAAATCCAGCAAGGCCACACATGGTGGACAGGTTTAGCAGAGCTCTCAGACTATGACAGACTAGAAAGCAGGACCTGGCAATCTAATTCTGAGAATGGGTCATTGAAAACCCGGTGGATCACAATAGAAGAGAGGGGTGTTAGATGAGTCTGCTATGTTCGGAAATTCACCTACACCAAACCAATTGCCAGCCAGTCAATTCTGACTCACAGCGAGCCTATGTGGGGTTTCTGAGGCTGCAAATCTTTATGGGAGTGAATGGCCTCAACTTTTTCCTGAGGAGTGGGTGGTAAGTTAAAGTGCCAATTTGCTTTGTGCAGTCCAATACTTACTCAACAGCTTTACTAGGCTCCCAGGTCCTAAGTCAAGCCAAACTCACTGCCACTGAATCAATGCCAATTCTTAGCCACCCTATAGGACAGGGTGGAGTTGTTCCTGTGGGTTTCCGAGACTCACTTTCTACAGGGGTAGAAGGCCTCATTTTATTCTCTTCAGTATCTGCTTATTTCAAATTGTTGACTGTCGTGTAGCAGGACAATGTTTAACCCACTACATCACTAGGGCTCCTTAGGCTCTCAGGTAGGACACTTAAAATACATACTGGTTGCAAAACTGGACTTTAGGTGTAATAATGTTTGTGAAGATGGTTCAGAATAGGCCAATGCTTGATTCTGTTGTACACTAGGATGCCAGGAAGCAACTGAAGATCACACCGTATCTATCTCACATGAATTTAGAAGGACTAAATGAGCTACCCGATGCAGAGGGCTGCATTGTTATCTGCAGGTGAGATTCTGGACCAGGGCCGAGCTCCCAAGGACTAGTTCTCAAAGGTGATAGAACCTCCTCACGTTTTGAGAGAATTATCAACTACAGATGACTTTGCATTCTCTCCTTTTATGTTTCTCCCCGCCTGTGTGAGTGGCTTTTATTAAATATTCTTCCCACTGGTTTGACCACGGAAGGTATTAGCAGAGAGCACAAAAGCAGGTCAATCTTCAGCACTCTTTAGCAATCCCCTGATTGTCTGGGGCAAAGAGGGGGCCTCTGTGACCCGGGCTCCAGCTTTTATAGTTTCTAAGTGGGAACCGAGTGAGATCACGGCTGACACGTGAACTGAGACGGGACTTGATGTGTCTACGCAGCTATTCCACCATGTCAGAGCTGCTTCCCTTCCAGAAGGAGCCTTGGCCGTGTCCCGGGGGTAAGGGGTTATACCTTAGGCTGTTCTCTATAAAGTCAGCAGTTTGAACCACTACCCACTCTGAGGGAGAAAGACAAAGTTTTCTACTCCTGGAAAGAGTCACAGGGTTGGAAACCGAGAAGGGCTGCTCTCCCCTGTCCTCTAGGGTCAGTATGAGTTGGATTGATTCGATGGTGGTGAGACACTTCTGGACACTCACACTTTCCTTGTTTTGCTGTTGGAATTCATCTGAACTTGATTACTATGATCAGAATTCCAGAACACTTAATTGTGATCATGAGGAACCTATACATGGATCAAGAGGTCCTCCTCGGAACTGACTGGACGGCACCTAACAACATCAATAACCACACAACAACATCAATAACACCAGTATAACTTCCAGTATTCTTCTCTTCCCCCTTTACAGTAATCAAGTCATAAACATGTCACTGAGTGCTCACACATATAGACCGGATCAAGATGAGCAAGTCTGGGTCTGATTCCCTTATGGCAAACTTCCAGTCCTCCTCTGAAAGACTGTTACTGGTTTCTCAGCCACCAAGTTGCACAGAAATGATAACAGTTCAAAGTTCATTAAAGCCTCTTACACAAAAACAAAGACACAAACAGGAAGCCCACACCAAATATGTTGCCCGAGAAGACATTCCAACTCCTAGCAGCGCTGGAAGACTGAACTGTCTGATAGGCTCTTTCAAAGGCTGTCATACTGAAGAATGTAGATGGCCTCATTTTTCTCCCATGAAGTAGCTGCTGGTTTTGAACTGCCAACCTATCAGTTAGTAGCTGAGCATTTAACTACTGAGCCACCAGCGCTTCTTTTAAGAGCTTGTGAAAAGGGGATTATAACCTGAAGTTAAGATGATGGAGAGATTTTAAGTTTTTTTTTTTTTAAGGGGGGGGAACGGAAGGAATAGAGCTATTTTCCCATAAGACAATCTTGCTCTGTGGGCTAGACATTGGGCTGCTAACCAACCACAAGATTGATGGTTCAAACCCACTGGCCTGCCTTAGCAGGAAGATGAGGCGGTTTGCCTCCCTGAAGATTTACCATCTTGGAATCCCTGTGTAGTGTATGAGGCGGGACGGACTCTGGCAGTGGGTTGGTTGGATCTTATACCAGAGGCAATTTCATATAGGACATCAATGGTTTGACAGTCTCAACATTTCCTCCCTGACACCAGGCACTTGGGCCTCCTCCAACTCTGTGCTTTACAGAATTTACTTATACACCAGCTCATTCTAAAGATGACCACAGGCAGTTTCTCTAAATTCAAGTGGTGTTTTCTTTTTTGGGGGTGCGGGGTGGCAGCAAGTAATGAATGACCCACTTCCCTTCCATGTGACCAGTGGTTCTCTAGCTCTTAAGGCAAACCCAGGCTTCAAGTGGGGCTCTGGAAGGCCACCCTTCCTTGCCCCCTAGGGTGATCCATGTGACCAAAGCTGGAATTAGCAGCTGGGCAATGGGGCAATTCTAAGGGGTGCTGCTGACTAGCAGGAGACCAAAATTAGTCTGAGGTAAAACAGGTGATATTTATGAGACATTTGGACTGTCTTACTATTTATTCTGCCACCACTTGACCCTTCTCAGAGGGGGCTGGCCCTCCTGAAGGAGAAGCTCTGTATCAGCCCCGGGCTGTGGAGACCTTGTGCCCCATGCTTGCTCTGGCTGCCCCAGTGGTGGCTCTTCTTTCAGAAGGCAGCCGGTAACCTTCGTCCTGGGCAGTTCCGCACCTGAGGGCACCGCAGACTGCGCCCAGGAGGAAGTTGCTGAGCCAACATTAGCACAACTTTATTTGGGGTAACTAAAAAGGCGATATTTTCTCCTTGAGAAAACAACTGTCATTTCCTCCTGAGCTCTGTTTAACATAAAGTGGAATTCCCCTCTCCACCTTCGCTCTCTCTCTCTCTTTTCAGGTGGGGCAAGAAAAAGGAAAATGAGGAAGGTGTGGCTGGGGCAGGGAGGCTTTGTCCCATGAGGAAGGCGCCAGTGGGGTGGGCTGTGTGCTGGGAGGGTGGCTGGCATTTCATTATGTCCATCCGTGTTGGTTTCACAAGTTACAGACTGGGCTGTGATTCAGACTGTGGAGCCCTGGGGCCAGCAGACATGAAGAGAATGGGAGGAAATTTTCTGCATATTTTCCCAAGCCAAAGCGTAAGAAGATTCCAGGGCACCAACACTGTCTTCCTGGTCAGGTGGCTCTTGAAGAGCCAGGCACCAGAGCCTCCTTGAAGCCTGGCCTTTTGGACGTCTGGGGTTTCTCTGGCTGCCAGGGAAGCACTTTGATGACAGCCCAGAGCAAAGATAAACAGACTAAAGAATAGCAAAAGCTGCCACTTGCTGGGGACTATTTTGGGCTTACACTGTGCCAAGCAGTTTACAACTACCATCCCTCTTAGGAGATGAGTGGGGTGGTTCCCCTTTTATGGCTGTGAAAGGTAAGGCTCAGAGAGATGCCAAGCTCAATTTAGGCTTCACATTTAGGAAATGATTGAACCAGCACTTGAACTTGGTGTGGTTGCCTTGCAGGTTTTACATTTTTAACCATGAATATACTGAAGCCTTCCCCTGACTGTATTCACAGTTTACAGAGCTCCTAGTCAACCCTTTTGGTCTAAAGAAAAGACCAGTCTTTCTAGGAATCTTCTGATTCTCCCAGTGCCGTCTGCTGGGTGCTCACTCCGGACTGGCCTGCCTTACTGTGTTCTGCTTATGAGCTCCCGCAGGCATGCTGTGAGGTGCCGTCCACACCTGCAACAGAACTTCACACCGCCTGCTCCTGCCCCCCACCCCCCACCCCACACCGTTGTTATGTTTGAGCCCCTCGCCTGTTGCGGTCCCTGTGCCAGTCCACCTTGTTGAGGGTCTTTGTTTTTGTCCCTGACCTTCTACATGACCAAGCACAGAGCCCCTTTCACAGCCATGTCCGGAGGCATACTCGAATTATCTTAATCCCACGACTCTGCCCAAGTCTTCCCACACTCATAGTACAAGGCCCGGTGTGTTGCATGACCACAGACAAACTTGGTGGCAAATAAAATGGTAACTGGCGTTTTTCACACTCTTATATATGCCAACTCTTATGCTGAGAAAGTTCCTGAGCAGCAGTCTCTCTGGATTGGGATTTCTTGCTTCAAGTCTTAGCTAAATACTTCTATCCTCCCTTCTTCTAGCATCTCAGTCCCTTGCCCTCCACTCTGGGCTCTTGCAAGTCCCAAGCATGAGCCTGGAGGGGAAGCTGGAGGGGAGTTATTTTGGGAGGGACTGTCTGAATATAGCCAGATCATATTTTTGAAGCAGCCAGAGGAAAGTCCCAGGAGCCCAGGCACTTGGGTGGTTTCCAGACTTGACCAACATATTCTCCTCACCTCCTCCCACGGGAAGGAGGCTGCCCCAGGCCACCAGCTCCTCTGTTTGGGACTGGTTCTTGACTGCCTAGCAATTCTGGAATCCCCAGCGCATCATTTTAAGGGCTCTCATTCCTTTTGGGTGGCCCCTCATGGTACACACAAACCCCTCTTTCAGTCAGACACCTACTGAGTCCATCGGGAAGAGAGGAGGTCTGTCCACATTGAGGGAGGACTCCTTGTGTCTCAACTATCTTCCCTCTCGCTGGACCTCAAAGTCACCTCCTTTCTTTCTGGATTCAGCAACATTCCCAAACTTCAAATGGTCCTGGCGTGAACCCTCTTCCCTGAGGGGTTTTCTTTCCTTTGATTTTTTTTTTTTAACCCTTCCCCTCTCTGTTAAATGAAAGAAACATCAGAACTCTTGGGCGGGCATATTTGCCAACTGTATACAGACAGAAAATACTCGTTTGTGAGGTGGTGAACATCTGAAAGAAAGAATTTAGCAGGCTCTTTAAAAGTTGAGCGTTGGCGTGGAAATGCTTCAGGAGGTGGGAACACAGAAGGCAGGCAGGCGAGTAGAGCGTCTTACCCTCTCCACTGATGACCTGAGAACTACATTCTCCTTGAAAAACAGTCGGCTTCTTCAGAAGGTGCAAGGACGGACTTGGACCACGTTCCCGGGTATGTGTGCGCACCTCCGATCTATTCTGAGGGAGCCTCTAAACAGTCTCTTGATGGCTTTTCAATACCCTTGCCCTTTTCTTTTCCTATTCTCGGCCCAGGTGAGGCAAGAACTGGAGGTGGGGAGAAGGCAGCCACTTCAGAGTGTGCGGGTCTCCTTCAGTCAAGGTCACCGAGAGCAGCCTCTTCTCTTTAAAGAACATGCTTGCATATGAGCAGTGGATGAGCAAAGAGCCTAGCAGAGCTCTGGGGGGTGGGGTGGGGGACCAAATCTCCACTCATTACTCCAGACAAAGGACCTTCTGTCTGTACAGCAGGTGCCTCTCAATAATACATCGCCTTCCCCCAAATAGCAACAGTGACAGGAATAAACTCAAAAACCAAACTCACTGCCATCGAGTGGAAGCTGACTCTTAGTGAAACCCCATAGGACAGGGTAGAACTGCCCTCTTTGAATTTCCAAGACTATAACTCTACGGAAGTAGAAAACCTGTCTTTCTCCCACAAAGCTGCTGCTGGTTTCGAACAGCCGACCTTGTGGAACACAGCCCAACACATAACCACTACACCAAACAACCACATTAAAAATAATAGCAACAATGCTTTCTTGTCCCTGTGGTGTCGCGAGGAGCTCTGGTGGCACCGTGGGGTAAGTGTTGGACTGTGAAAAGCAAGATTGGCAGGTCAAACCCACCATCTGTTCGTAGGGAGAAAGATGAGGCTATTGATAGCTTTGCAAGCCCTGTATTGGGTTGGTATGGGTTAGAATCAACCCGATAGCAATGTGTGTGCGTGCGTGTGTACAGTGCTAGGGACTATTGTAAGAGCTTCAAATACAGTATGTATGGGGACTTCAAAAGGTATGTATTCTTGCTATTGCCGCTTTGAGGGGCGTGCAGTGGAGTTGGTTCTGACTACTTGGTACCTAAGTGCCGAGGCACAACAGAAGGAAGCCCCGCCCCACCCTGAGCCATCCTCACAATCATTCCTAAGCCTCAGCCCTCTTTCGTGTCCATCTGTCTTGTTGAGTTCTTCACTTTACAGTGAGGAAACTGAAGCAGGCTCCCGAATCCAGGCTGCCTGTCCCTGAGCTCTTACCACCCTGGGTTGCAGCCGGAGCATGCCCAGTGTCTGGGACTATTCCTGATATTTGGTTCACCTAAGGGCATGCTTTAACACATCAGTGGCTTTGTGGCAGAATTCTCACCCCCCTACAGAAGACGTGGTTCAATTCCCGGCCAATGTCCCTCATGCCAGCTACAACCCTCTTCCCTCAGGGGAGGCCTGGGTGTTCATATGATGCTGTATGGTTTCTGTAGTGCTTTCAGACTAAGATGGACTAGGATGAGAGGCTTAATTCAGGAAACAAAAACTCTCTGGTCCCATTCACCAATGGCCATGGGGACGGCAAAGGACAGGGCAGTATTTCTCTCCACTGTGAGTCAGGGACTGATTGACTCCATGGTAGCTAACAACAATGACAGCAATGACTCCAACAACAAGGCTGTTCCCTGTGTTCCCAAGGAGTCTGGGGTGCATCAGATTTCCTCCTGAGGTGCACTTGACCCACACCTTGATGACAGTCACAGAATTCCTTTGCAGATTACTTGGATTCAGACGAGTTCTTGAGGACAGCCACAGAACTGTGTCAACAGCAGTGATAAAAATATTAAGGAAAACACAGAGGACCATAGACAATGTAGCAGCCATCATTTACTGCTTAAGGCACAATGGGCAGATCTCTCCACTTTGAGTTTAGGAAGTGGAGGGTCCAAGGTCCTTATAAACCTGCTCAATTGGCTGGTGGGCAGAAGTGTGATTCAAACTATGTTTGTCTGGGTAGACTGGAGAAACAAATCCCCAGAAACTCATATATACATAAGAGAGAGGTTTTTGGTTTTTTTTCTTAAGAGAAAGTTTTATATAAAGGGTAAGTGTACATTAAGAAAGCATCCCAACCCAGTGCTGTCCAAACCCACAAGTCCAACATTAGCCCATAAGTCCGACACCAATCCACAAAGTCCTCCTCCATCTCACAAAACACACACTGTGATGCCGACTGTTGGAGGAAAGCCAAGCCAGTGAGCATGTAAGCATCTCAGTGCTGGCAGGGGGTCTCAACGCGGCTGCTCCAGCACCCAGGGCTGCATCAGGGCAAGTCCATGCGGCTTCTCCTTGGGGATGTCTTGCAGGAAGTGAGCCTTGCCAGCTGAACCAGGGAACTGGCTAAGGCAGCTGCACCTTGGTCCAACCATCAGAGAGCAAGAGACCAGAGAACTCGCAAGGTGAGGTTTACTGAACCATTTATCTCTCCGGCCCAATTAGCCCCACATGTGTTTATTGGCCAGGTTGGTATAATAAATCGTAACTCACAAACTGTAGGGCTAGACTTCTCAAACCCCTGCTTTCCCACATCACACAACCAGAAGGCTGGAAATGGGGACTGGTTTTATGTCTGCCCTAGAGGAGTGGCCCCGGGAAAGCCCTTCCCCCCTCCCCTCCTTCACCCCTCCTCTCTTCTCCCTTCTCTAGCTGCAAAGGAGAAGTTGCTCAATCAATTACACTGCTGATGTTTATTGTTTGTTCCATGCCAAACTCTGATATAATACTCGCTTCCTGCCAGAGTATTAAATAATGCATTTAAAATGCTTTATCCATTATGAAGTGCAAGACCAAGGCTCAGGACACCTCTCACCCATAAACCCTGCGAAGCCAGGAAGGAGGCTCAGATTCAGTGGTACTTTGGAGCGCAGCTAGCTATTCATAACAACTGCTGATCTCATTGTTCAAGTTTCCCCTTTAGCCAGATCCTGATCAATGCAATCATGCGGCTTTATTGTTGAAAGGGACTTATAAGAAGCCTTGGCTGGCCTAGCTCCCTGTGCAGATGATGAAAGGGTATAGAAGTTAAAAGGTTTGTTTGAGATCAGAGTCCATCAGTGGCAGAGAACTCAGATCTCTTGATTCCTGGTTTGGATTCTTTTAAATTCTTTACCCTGGTTTCACATCAGATAAAAGCCCCTGAAAGTGCTGGTCACTGAGGCAACAGACAGGGACAAGACCCCAGCCTCTTCTCCCAGGGCAATGCTTCCAACATCCAAATATCCACATATCAGTGTCACTGCAGAACTGCCCTACAGGGTTTTGAACATAGTAAGCTTTGGGAAGTTCACCAGACCCTTCCTTGGAAGCTTCTCGGAGGATGTTTGAACTACCAGACTTGCTGTTTGTTCCCAAGTGTTCAGCCACTTGTGACAACCCAGGGACTCCTTCCTGTACCCCAGACCCCACAATTATTCTGACAAGAATGACTGAGACAAAACTGAAAAACATCAGTGTGTTAGCTGTGATTAAAGAGAACTCCACTGTCCTGGAAACCGTGCTGTACAAACCTGAGAGGATCACGACATCTGACCCCTTGACTGGAGGGGTCAGGATTTCTATTCATCAGTCACGACATAAATGGGAAACTGAGTCCCAGAATCCCTCTGCTGTCCTCCTCAATACAATGAACCATAGCGTTAGTGGGAGAACTCACTGGGATGTTTCCAGGGTGGACCACCTATCTGCATGGCCTATAGACTCTGACTTCCAACAACTATATGTTGCAGAGGAGAACTGTGCTCCAAGCGGATTTTCAGTACTGATTGTGGGGAAGGAGATTGCCAGCCCTTGCTCCCAAAAGCCCAGTGGGTAGTTTTGAACCTCCAACCTTTAGATCAGTGCTGACACCTAGAAAAGGGTGATAATGTAGTGTGCGAAGCAGGCCCCTGTCTTGCTCACGAACTGCCATTTATCTCCATGAGCATTAAGAGAGAAGACTTGCTGCTGTTTTCAGCTCCTTCTCTAGCCCTTGCTACTTTCCATGACGTGGCCACAGATAAAATAGTTTCAAGGAAAAATAAACAGAGAAGTTGGCATCTTCCCTTTTTGGGACTCACCCAGACAGCCAGGTGGAGGCTCAGATTCCTTCTGCTTGTCCCAGCTTTAGCAAGGATGACCTTCCCCACTGGAAACATGTTCTTGATGTAGATGGAGTAGGAGAAAGGGAGGAGGAGCACCTCGTAGCCTCAGGCCGAGTGCTAATCCCGTTGGCCAAGTGTTGGCCACATTTATCATTCCATTGTGGGGCACAGGTGCGGAGCCAAAAGTCAGTTTCAGGTCATCTGTCCTAACACCTTGGTCAAGGGCAGTAGCATCCGTGTGACCGCTGCAGCCTCAAGGCCTGAGGGGTTGCCTAAGAACCATTCATCACATTTATTTAACCCTGTCTCTGTGTAATGAATCACCAAGGCCAGGCAACAAGCTGCCTTTAAATACTGCAATTTCCACGTTTTCTTTTCTCCCAGCCTCTGGACCCCTCGATTTTAAAATTTAAAAACAAAACAAAACACTGGAAAGAAAAATAATTTTCAAACTTTGATGCAAGCTAAGAGAATAGAACAACTTCTATCTCCCAATTCTCTACCCAGAGGAGTCCTAGTGCAGTAGGGGCTATGCAGTGGGCTGCTAACAGCGAAGTCAGCAGTTCGAAACCACCGGCCACTCAGCAGGAGAAAGATGAATGTTTCTACTCCTGTAGAGTGCCACTCTCAGAAACTCACATCAGTAGTTATACCCTGTCCTAGAGGGTCAAGGTGAGTCAGGATTGGCTCGGAGGCAGTGAGTTTGGTTTATTTGTTTTTTAACAGGACCAAGTAGGACCTAGGCTAAAGCCCACAGCACAGCCTCTCTATCTTCCTCTTCCCCATCATGAGTTCTTCTCTCTGGTCTAGAATCTCTCGTTGTTATAACTCTTTCACCCTTTTCTCATGTTGCCCAGATTGCATGAATGTATTATTCATTCTGATGGGAATACAGTCACTTTTCTCTTTACCGTTTTTTTGGGGACTTTTTTCCTCCCTGTATTGTAGGGGTAAGTACTTACATGGATCTTTTCTGCATGTTTTAAAAGTCCCTTTAGTGGTTGAAAGGGCTTTACAAACTTTCTCCCTTTTCAAGTTAAGAAGCATCATAGTTTAGAAGAGTCTTGTTGGTGGCAACACGGAGGATTGCAGACCCACTTGTGATAATAATAGCTACTATATCTTTCCACATTACAGGTTAGTGTCTGCCTTTTGCACCGTCCCCCATGCTGTGAGACATCGTCTTAGAAACCTAAAGGGTGTTTCTACTCTGCCTACAGGATCACTGGACGTTGGAAGGGGCTCAATGGCAGCGATTTATTCTTGGTTTATGTTAGGGTCATTTTACACACATATCTTACTTAATCCTACTAAGAATTATTAAGCAAGTGTGATATTTTTATAGATGAGAAAAAAATGGGACACTTGGGGATCAGTACACTCGCCCCCATCTTCCATCTAGCAAATGGCACCCCTGGAACCAGGCCATCGGATAGCAAAGTTCACACCATTAGTAACACTTATGTTTTCCTAGAGTCTGACTTTGAAGTTATTCCACAATTTCTTCCAAAGAAAGATAGCAAAATGGTTGTGATGGGCCTCATCCATGGATTTGCTGAGATCTGATGGGTTTCACTAAAATTTATCTAACTTTTCAGTCTGTGGTCATTAGCCTGAAGATGGCGAATCAGATGATGAAAATAAGACACTATAAAATACCTTCTCTTATTGACCACCATTTGCTTTCTTAGAAACACGGCACGTTGGGGATCATATCAATTTACCATCTGTTATGTCCCCTCTCAATCTGTAGACCCTTTTCCAACCATGTTGATGAGTAGGTGCCGATACATGGTCACTTTTCTACTCAGTTATTTTGTAAGATTTGGAAACTTAGGGGAAGGGGGCAGGCTGAGTATAAAGTTAAACATATTCCTATCTGGTTTCCAATCAGTTAACCAGCCATGGGTAGCATCAACAGTAACGTTAGCTGTCAACAACCACTTCTTCAATGAAGGATTTCCCCAAATCACCAGCCAGATATGACTGGTGAAAGTATATAAAGCAGAGAGAGAAATTATTCCACGGAGACAGAAACTCTCCAGATACAATGACAATTGACACTGAGACAAAGTATGTGCTGGGATAGTATTTGCTACTAGGTGGAAAGATAAATGCTAAAAGCTGATTTGATTTATTATCTTGATAGAACATTTCCAAGAATATTTTGGAAATATTTAAAAATATAGAATAAGATTCCATAATAAAAGTAAGCCAAAGGAGAAATACATGTAGCAGGAGCAAGAACTCAAAATAATTTATCTAAAATATAATCTGACAAGTGAGGCTCATTGTGGGAATTCTCTTGGTTTGAGCAAGCGTTGAGGTATAGACTAGGTTGGAGTTCTTTAATTCCTTCTAGGAAAAATGGGCAGGAAACTAACAATTCAGGACCTGGTCATTCCTGATGCCTATGGGAAAGCCAAATACGGAAGTCAGGAGAGAGGTGTGGGGTGTGGGGTGGGGGTGGGGCAGGATTGGCAAAAGCTCCGAGCAACAGCAGAATGCCATTTAGAAAGCCTGCAGATGGGACAGTGTATCCAAGCGGCATCTTTTGTGTGTATAGATGAAGGTGCTCCGTTCTTTTTCATGTTCAGTTCAAACTCCAAGATTTATGAGGCCAAGAAAATACACGGGCGTATTGTCTAAAGCTTGATATTTTGTCACCCAGAGTCATTCATCAAGCATTTATGGAACACGTATGACCCTGGGCCAGACACTGTAGGTTTGGGGAATATGCCTGTGAGTGAAAACAGGCAAGGTCCCAGGTACCTTGAAAAGCAGTGCAGCAGGGAGCCCCTCAGGGAAATGTGTGTGGTGAGTTGCAAGCGGGCTCCGGGCAGAAGCATCTGAAAGAATGGATGGAAGTCAGCAGGTGCACTGTACTGAGAGGCGTCCACGAAGGTAGGCACAGGACTTCCGCAGCCACATAGAGTGAAGGATTGTGACCTTTGTCCTATGGCCAGTAGGATGCTCCAAGAGGCTGGGATGTTGTTTGTGGAGATGTTAAGTGTGACCTGCTCAGATAATCTGTTTAAAGTCACTATGGCAGCTGTGGAGACAGGGAAGATGGGGGAGATGGGGTTAGGCGTGAGTGTGAAGGAGCTAGGGAGTCATCCCAGTAGAATTAGAGAAGCCTTGATGTGAAAATAAGATTGGAGAGAAGTAGGTGACTTTGAGAGACACTCAGAGTTCAAGATAAATAGTATTTATGGATAGAAATGTGAAGGAGAGAGAGAATTGGAGATTGGCAGCACAACTCATTAGGAGGTCTTGGGGGGGGTGTGGTTCAAAAGGATTATCACATTCAGCTGCTCATTGAAAGTTGGAGGTTTGAGTTTACCCAGCAGGGTCGCGGAGGAAAGTCCTGGTGATCTACTTCTGAAAAATCAGACACTGAAAACTCTATGGAGCACAGCCTGGCTCTGACACACATGAGGTCACTATGACCCAGAACAGATTTGTGGCCACTGGTTGACTAATTCATTACCCACTAAGTGGGCCATGTTTGGCTGTGTAAAACGACGTACTATTTGTAAAGCCGAGCTGAAGAGATGTATTTTCAGGGATGCTGCTTTCTGATCTATTCTGGGCATTCTCAACCTGATAAAAAAATAAATGTCAAACACGGTTTTAAAGTGGTCTTCTCATAACTATGTTTTTTTGTGAAATCATTTTTTCTCTTAATAGATCCTTTAAAATTT
The DNA here is from genome assembly GCF_000313985.2 of Echinops telfairi. Taxonomy (NCBI): domain Eukaryota; kingdom Metazoa; phylum Chordata; class Mammalia; order Afrosoricida; family Tenrecidae; genus Echinops; species Echinops telfairi. The sequence goes on from NW_022111369.1 coordinate 45,401,721, forward strand.
GATGAGCATGAATTTATAAAATGCATTTTGTAGTGATTTCTACATATATATTTTAAGTTATCCTTTCACTTTGTATAAGAGCTAATTTCTTCAAATGGATACACTTTCTAAGGATAAGTCAGCGAATGAGGATCTGTCTTACAGGGTTGAATGCCCCTTGAAGGTGTGCGTACAGAGCTGTCCAGAGGCTGTACCTGTTTATTTGCACTATTTATTTGACTTGCATAAACACTGGACTTTCAGTTGGTAATTTCAAATGCATTTATGTGCCCTTCTCTTCTCAGAGGAACATATAAGTTAGCATAAAACTGGTGGAAACTTGAACTTTTCAGACAAAAGAGGATATAGACAGTTTGCAACAAGCAGAGCGACTATAATTTTGAAGTCTACAAATACCAGGATCGATGATATTTTTGAGTAGAACTTGCTATGCAATGTCAGTTAATTCCTCAGCATTTACTTGGTGTCGAATAGCTCACAGAGCCATCCAATTTAGTGCAGGGATTCTAACATCAACTGTGACCAGAGTTTCCACCCTTGAGGAGCTCTGATTCAATAACGTAAGATGGCCCATATTTAACACATCCGATCTCTCAAACTAAAAGTTGAAAATATCATCAATCAAAACCTGTTTTTTTCTCCATAGCTGTTTCCAGATGGTGGCTACCATTGCCTGTCCCACATCACACTGGGAAGTCCCACTCTTTAGAATCGGCTCTGGCAACACATGGCATGGACAGTATCCCATAGAGCTCATTATCACAGCAGTCCTGGGGACTGCTTTCCCCCTTTCTCCCTTTTCATTTCTACAGTCAGGTAGTGTTGGTGGGGAAGGAACATTGAGCTTAGGGCCACAAAAACTGAGGTTGAATACTGACCAGGGCACTCAAATGAGCACGTAAGCCCCTTAATCTTTCAGAACCTGTTTGAACACCTGGAGAACAGACCCCACACCATTGCTCCCCTCACTGACTGACACCAGGATGAGATGAGGGGGCTTGTGTGTGTTGGGGGCTTGCTCAATTCTTGGAACATGTATATTCTTGGTAAGTCTCAGAACAAATACAAGAGGGCTTCAAAATAAGGGTTCCATTCAATTGGAATGAAAGGATAAGAGAATTTTTCCATGACCTTGTGGAAGCCACCTCATATGAATCTTTCGGCACAGGATAAGCTTGTAATGAATAATTATCGTCAGAGGATAAGCCAAAAAAAACCCGAACAAAGTTTCTCTCTTAGATTCATTTACAGCAACAAACACTTGAAGTAAGAGCAGTAAAGTGACAAGCTTATCAGTGACAAAGACAAACCAGGGACCAGGTCTCTGAGTTGGTCTACACATTTCCCGTGTTGAACTCCTTCCAACTGAAAGGACACATTCCTGCCAGATGAGTACCCTTAAAACAGAACATTCTGCCCCTGATCAAAGCCTTTAGTGACTATCAGTGGCCTCACACATAAAGCTGCTTGTCTCCTCCTACTAGCTCAGGTCCTCTGATACTTGTCCTGTTCTTGCTTCACCCATTAACATCTCCCTCGAGGCAGCTGGGCATACATAGGGAGAAAGACCGTCCAGTGAGGCAGTGAAGAAGTAAGAGATTGGTGATAACTTTAAAGGGGAGGGAAGTGATTATGGAAGTCCAATGCTGCTGGCAGGTCAAGTAAATCAGGTCTGATGCGTAATCACTGAACTTGAGAATGGGGTGGTCACTAGGTTCCTTGACAAGAGGAACCAAGCCTGGGTAACTAGGCTGACTCAGAGGCCTGGGTTCTGAACCCAGGCGTGTCCCCACGACAAAGTCTGCAGCAGTACCCTCACGCTTTCTCCATACTGTGTCCCCCCCATCTGACTGAGTCGCCCTTCCGCCTCTCCTTCCCCTCATGCCCAGATTCATCCTCTTAAACAATGTGGCTCCTATGATCCCTCTGTCCTAGAAGTTTCCCTAATGCCATCTTGTCAGATGGAACTGGAATAGCATTCATTTTGGTTTAGAAGGGTCTACTGGTGACTATGGTAAGGTTTTGGTTGAGGGGATCAGTCCTTATAAGGATAACGAGAAATAGGCTCTGTGAGTCCACCCAGAGTTATGGCAACGTGCTTACAAATGGGAGGTATCAGAGACTGCTGCTACTACAGGTGGGGCAAGTGTGTCTAAACAAGGGCATCCCAAAGAGTAAGCCATGAGCACAGTCTCATGGGGTGCAGCTCAGTCGGCTATGCTAAGGGAAGAACAGCGTAGCAATGGTGGGTGGTGAAACGAGGGCTTGACTGTGGTTTAGGGAATCGGGGCTCTGAGCCCAGCTGGCTCTGAGCAGTGTGACCTTGGAGGAAGCCATTTGGGGATGTAATTTCTTCATTTATGACATGAACCAATTGTATCGCATCAGCTCAAAGCTCTTCCACCTACCTGGGTTAATTCTTGGAGTAGAATATAATGAATGATATTAAAATTTATTTATTAGTACACGTGACTTTTCTCTCTAGGTAAATGATAAAATATCAGAGGATAGGTTTATACTTTTCTGCATAGCTATACAACAAAATTTTAAAAAATTTTATATGCTGTAAGGGAAATGCCCACCACTTGTCTGCTAGTTTGTCACACTGTGGTGGTTTGTTGGACGATGTGAAGAACTTGGCATCAGGATTGGAGAAAGGCTTATTAATAGCCTTCCGTATGAAGATGATACAATCTTACTTGACCAGGAGAAGGATTTGAATCACTTGCTAGTGAAAATCAAAGACTGCACCCTTCAGCATGGATTGCAACTCAATGTAAAAGGAATAAAAATCTTCACAGTTGGCCCAGTAGATAATATATTATAATAATAAATGGAGAAAGATTGAAGCTGTCAAGGATTTCACTTTATTTGAATCTGAAATCAATGCTCATGGAAGCAGCAGTCAAGAAATCAAATGCATTCAATTGGACAAATAAGTTTCATAAGACCCCTTTAAAGTGCTCTAAGTTTAAGTGACATCCTTAAAGATGGCACTTTAAGCACTAAAGAGTGCCTGACCTAAGCCATGGTATTTTTGATTGCATCATATACATATGAAATATGGACATTGACTATTGAAGATCGAAGAAGAATTGATGCATTTGAATAGAGGTGTTGGCAAAGAGTATTGAAAATACTGTGGACTGCCAAAAGAACAAACATATGTCTTGGAAGAAGTACTGCCAGAATGCTCCCTAAAAGCAAAGATGACAAGACTTCATCTGATGTGTATTTTGAATGTGTTATCAGGTGAGACAAATCCTGGGAAAAGGACAACATACTTGGAACAGTAGAAGGTTATCAAATAAGAGAAAAACCTTCAACAACTTAGATTGACAATGTAGTTTGCAACAATGGGTTATAACAATGATTATGAGGTTAGTGTAGGATGGGGCAGTATTTATTCTGCCGTGAGTCAGGATTGACACACCCTCGGCTAATAAAAACTAGGGGGATAGACACCAAAATGAGTTGTACACAGGCCCAAGCTCAAGAATCTCCCTCTAACCTGCCGCACCGATCTTTTCCTCCAGTCATCCAATCATGTATTTCCTGGGAGCTCCACTCTATAATATTCCAGAGGCCTATAAAGGTTCCGAGGCCCTAGGTGGTATGAAGAGTTAACAGGCTCAGCAGTTAGCCCTCATCAGAAAAGATGGAGGTTCAAGTCCACCCAGAGGTGTCTTGAGAAAAATGCTTGGTGAGTGGAAATCTCCTAGAGCACAGTTGTGCTCTGGCACACAGGGCACAGAGAATGGACTCCTTGTCACCCGGGGGGTTGGTTATAAGGGTCACCCGGGGGTTGGTTATAAGGGGTTTAGGGTCCGATTCACCCACTGGCTTTTTGCCTCTTAACCCTGCTGACTTAGAGTGGAAGAAATCAAGACACAAGAGTTGGTCTAAAAAAAAACATGAGAGAGGCTATTGGAACGGAACTGTCCTAGGTAATCTAGCCCAAAGAGGAGGATGTTTCAGCTGGTGGTGGCTCTGGCATTCCAAGCTCAGAGTACATGCTCAGGAATATCAGTCCACCATGGCAGGGCTATCCTACAAATGGTAGAGAATGATACCGAGTCAAAAGCTGAATAAACAACTCAAACCAGTAAGGGGTGAGGAAGAGCTCCAGAAAAGACCCTAAATTATTCTCTCTAATTTACAAAAGGTGACAGGGTTGCTGGAAAGAATAAAAACAAATGTCACAACTATGTATTATTGCTTTTCCCATGAAATGCATCAGTGACAACAGAGAATAAATATGTTTTTTCCCACCGCTGTTCTATATTCTTTGACAGGTTTCCAGTAGGTCAGCACAATATGGAACAATAATTGATAGTTGCTCGCAAGTCAAGGCTGATTCATGGCAATCGCATGTATGTCAGAGTAGATTTGGACTTCATGGGTTTCCAACACTATGACCTTTTGAAAGCAGGAAGTAGGCGGATTTGGAGGCAACTGGTGTCCATTTGAATGATCAGTAGAAACAAGCCAGAAGGATGGGTCAGAACAGTAAGTCAACATAGGTTCAAACAGTAAGTGGAGTGAACCGGACTTACTTGACTCCTGATTTTTAGAAAGTGGGACCCCCCTGGGGACCTTGACTTATGGGAATGTGTCTGAACTGCTGAGCAGTTTACTCCTGGTGCCTCTGGGTGAGTTTTAGCAAGGAGTTCAGCACTTCCACTTTTACACCACCGAAGGACTACAGAGCAACAGTAATTGGCACTTTTTGAGTACTTATCTCTTCTCAGGAACTGTGCTAAGCACAGTTATATGCCATCTCATTTAATCTTCACAAGAACGATACAGTATACCTATTTCATCTCTATTTTACAAATGAGGAAATACAAGAACACAGAGAGAGTAAATAATTCAGGTGAAGTCAGGAGCCAGAATTTAAAGCTGGGAAGTGAGACCCAAAACCATGGCATTAATCCCTTTGTTCCACTTCTTCTCTCTTTAACACTGCGTGTGACATTATGTCAAGACAAATAATATTTCTAGTTAGTTAACTGGTTCCTAATTGGCACATTAATACATATTATGTGGGATTTATTAAATGACTATAAAGTTTGCACCATTGTGGAGTTATTTCAGCTCAGGTGTTGTATTGCAAAATTCAGCCTGATTCAATTGTGTTGTTGGTATAGTGTGGCAGTTCGATAATCTCCGGTCAACTTGAGCGAAGGAGTGGAGTCTAGCCTGTCAATCAGGTTGCAGCTTGATGACCTCACTAAGAGGCGCAACAGAGATAAATAGCTCACTAGAGGCCAGACTCATTCTCTCTCCTTCACATTCCTGATGACAAGCGAGATGGAGCTATGCTGATGGAGCCAGAGCCCTGGAGCTGGAGGAACCATGTGGATGCAGTGCTGGAATGCTCTTGCCGCCACTGGATCCACAAGACTTTCCCCCACTGGCCTGTGATCTTCCTGCATTTGGTGTCATTGCATGTGTTGCATGAGTCTGAGGAGGAATTTATAGACTGGCATCAGACATATGAGCCAATATAGGGCTTATGGACAGGATTGGGATGTTTGCTCAATATATAGTTTCTCTTTTATATAAAGCTCTCTCTTATACACATGAGTGTCTCTGAATTTGTTTCTCTAGTCAACCCAGACCCAAACAGTTAGCCAAATGGCCTTCTTAACATCCCAGTGTGAGGAACAGCATGAGTGTGGTTGATAGAGACTCACCTGAACTTAATGCATGTTCGACTTGCTCCATGATCACCCCTGGAGAGGCAGTGGTAGTCTCAATGCCTGTCAGCTCACAGTTGACCGTGGTTGGCACAGTGGCCTGGGCCGTTGTCTTCTTGATCGCCAGCTCAGTAGTAGCATGTGAAGTAGGTGTGTGGCCTGAAGTATGCTCTTCTGTTGAGGATACAGCTGAGCTCAGGGTTCCTTGGGGCTTGGTGCCGGTCACTGCTAAGCCATGGTCAGTGGTGACAGAGGCAGAAGGGCCCTCGGGTGATAAGGTTGATAAAGGTGAGGGTGATGAGACTGGTGCTTCAGGGGAGATGAGTGTGGTAGGCTCAGCTGGTGACTGGGACCCTGTAGATGACACACTTGCACCAGAAGGGCTTAAGCTGGGTTCTGTAGGTGTGGATGTTGAGTGGACTCCGGTGCTGGTTGTCAAGACCCCAGGAGATGAAAGATCTATGCTTGTGCCTTCCCAATGTGAAGCCTGCTGGGTGGTCTTCTCCTCTCTCGGCTCTGTGGAATTGTCTTTTGGGAGCGGAGATGTTCGGGCCGACGATGTCACGGGTCGTAATGAGTTGCTGTGTGTGCCACTGGTGGGCGAGGCGGTGGTTGCAGTAGTGTTTTGTGGCGAGCTAGTCCAGATGGCCGTCGGCGATGTAGTTTTTGCAGGAAGAGAGACAGGCAAGGGGGCTGATGAAGGCAGACTCTGGACCCTCAAACCTGCAGAAGAGTGAGTGCAAAGGCGGTTAGTGTGTGAGAGCCGGAGAGGTCAGGCTGCTGTACAGCACTTTCACCCAGATTCCTTTCTTTTTCACTGCGGCCTCCTCAATTTGAAGGTGATCTTTTTATGTCTTTCTTCCCATTAACTGTTCTCCCCTTCCTTTGAGAGGCAGTCCCTGGATGAGGCAAACCGTTAACATGCTCAGCTGATAACCACAAGGCTCGAAGGGAGACCACCCAGAGGTGTCTCAGAAGAAAATCTTGCCTATGTAGTTCTTTTAAAAATGACCCATTGAAACCGTAGGGTGCATAGTTCTTACTCAGACACACATGCGGTTGCCAGGAGGTAGCGCAGACGAGAGGAAACTGGATTCCCTTTGGAGTGACCTGTAGAAATAGCCAGAAGGCTCAGTAAGAACAATAGGAGGGCCAGTCAACATAGGTTCACACAGCATGTGGAATGAACCGGTCTTATTTGAAACCTTGCTCTTAGAAAGCGGGGCTGTCTGGGGACCTGGACTTGATGGGACTTGGTTTAGACTGGTGAGGAGGAATCTCCTTCAGGAAGCCTGCGGGGTTCTGGAGGTCGAGGGGGGGTGGCGTGGGAGCCCTGGGGAGTGAGGAGAGTGTGGGGGGTGCTGCGATGCCCGGAGCTCCTCCAGGGGCGGTTCTCTGCCACCACCAGGGCTGTCAGGCCTGCACTTACCCACAGGGAGGCAAGGAACAGAACAAACCAGGGTCGTCACACCTTGTCTGTGGACGAAGGACGAACCAGAGATCCTCGAATCAGAGCTCAAAGGCCACTCTGAGCACCTGATCCGATCTTACTTTTCCAATCAGAAATCTGAGGTTTGGAACTATTTCCTGGGACTGAAACCCAGCTCTCCCAAAGCCAGGCGAGGGCTTCTCGCACTTCGAGTGTTATCGTTTTGCCAGACCTGTCCCTTCATAGTCTGTAAACCTTAGTTAAGTTCCACTCTCCTGCTGTCCCTCCCTTAATTTACTTATTCCACTTCACTCATTCAACGAGTACTTTATACATCATTTTATGTGCTCGCACTCTGCTCCATACAGGGTTTATAATTTCACTTCCATTTTATTGTCGATAAATCTTTTCTTCTTATTATAATGTCTCGTTGTGTTTTTGGTGAATGTTCCCAGAGTAAACTAGCTAACTAGGTGCCCGTTTTACAATTTCTATGCATTTGGTTCAGGGACGATGGTTTACATTTCCCACAGTGTATCGGCATTCTCATTGCTTCCATTCGGGTTCACGTTGTTCCCATTCCGCTCATTCAGCTTCCCTGTGCCTCCCCACTTGCTATTTCAAGTTTGCTTAAAGTAAATATTCACCATTTGATCTCATAGCGATGCTTTTTTCACTTATTCATTCCCATGTGTTATTGCAAAGTAGGTGGGAGTTTACATTTTGGAGTGGAGATGCTTTTTTTGAAGCACGATACTCCCCGGGCCTTGTCTATTTTGTGGGCCTACCTGCTCTGTAGCACCCAGGTGACGTCCGAGTGAGGTTTCAGTGTAAAGTGACAAGGAAACCTCACGGTGATGTTATCAGGAGTGCCTCTAGTCTCTGCGGTCCAGCGAGAAGCCTGGCTGTTGCTGCTGCTGCCTTTTGAAGAATGTGAGCTGTGTCCAGAATGGTCAGGCATGGTAGCTGGGCACCACCTGGTTCTGGCTTCGGGTTGGAGGAGGTTGTGGTATCCAGAGGATATTAATAATCTACTTTATTCTTTGAGACTTTGGTTTCTATCTTTCTCCTCTGCTCCAAATGAGTACAGACCAACAGCTGCATCTTAGGCGGCTACTTACAAGCTTTCAAGACCTCAGATGCCCCTCACCAAAGTAGGATACAAGCATAAAGCTTCTGAAATACGTTATGCCAATTGACCAGTTTGTCTCACAAAGCTATGATCCAAAGCCATCCAATCCCGTAAGCCAATCCTACTGAGGGCTTTGAGTATTTCTAGAAAGGGTCTGCACACTTTAGTGAATCATGGCCTTCTAGTTAAAATCTTTGTAACTTCCACCAAAAGACTGGGTAGCACTGTGAGGTACTTGTGACTCACTGAGCATCAGGGGCACATCTGACTTCTGGCTACACAGGCACATGGAGAACTACACAAAGGTAATTCTTACCAGGTGGAAGTAATGCATGTCTCCACTTTTTGACTTTCTCTATCTTATTCTGACACAAATTGTCCCTCCTATGGCACTCTATTTCTCTGCTAGATTTTATAATTCATCGAAATTCCCACACAGAGCTTACAGAAAATACTCATGATTATGGGATTTGATAAGGAAGCTTGCAGGTTACAAAATGCTAAGCTAATAGTTCTTTCTCTGTAGTGCCTCTTCTCAGCCATGATGGCTCTCTCTAGTCCTCAATTTTTCAGACCCACAGTCTCTTGGCCTCTTTCCTGCTTGGGTAAGTGGAGAAAAACCCCTTTAGCACCAGTAACTTTCCAAAGGACAATCCCTTCAGTAGCCAGCCTCCTCCCTGGAGGCACTCATTATGGGCATGACTGAGAAGAGGCTTCTCTAATTGAAGAGCTGTATCCTGAGCCTTTCTGATCCTGAACTGTAACCTGTTAATTTCCTTATGAATGCACATCATTTTCAATATTGCTTATGAGTTCTTTATGGTCATTGCAACAAATTGAACTCAGCAGAGAAACAGAGAGTGCTGTGGGAGGCACAGTTTGTGGCAGAATTGATTTTTAAAAGGTTGAAAGATGGGAGCATGTCTCCACTTCATCAGAATTATCCTTGAGGTGATGCTAAGGGTAAATCTCCTCCACTTCATGAAGTTCAGGAAGGTCAGGTACCACTCCTGTGACATTTTGACCAACGTAACTGTTCTCCTATGCTTTATTATATATGTGTATACATATATACATATAATTCACACTCATATATATATATACACATACACATGCCTTCTCATATGCATATACATGTACCCATATATATGCACACATGCATCCCTGTACATATGTATACACACATATTTACATATGTAAGCACACCCATATATTTTGTTTGTTATAGCTGTTGTTGCAAAATGACAATTGCACTTTCCATGTACCACATCTCTTCCTTCCCCTTTGCTGCTCCCTAAGTGGCTTTCTCCCTGGTCATTTCCATTTCAATAGCGGGTACCTCTATTCACACAGTTGGGCAGTTAAAAACTGAGACATGGTGTGGGTGTTTCATCCCCCATACTCCACATCAACTCTATCCAGGAATCTAATGACTCAACATTCAAAATATATCCCCATACAACCACAGTTTACCACCTCCTCCATTATCTCAGTATCACTTGAGCCACCAGTCATAGGTCTAGGCAACTGCAGTGGTCTCCTAATGGGTCTTTGACTTTCAGGTTTCCTCCCCTTCTGTTTACTCTCCACATAGGAGCCAGCATGGTCTTTAAAACTCATAAAGCAGATCATGTTAGCTAATTACTGAAAATGCTGTTAAAAACATCCTATTGAGCTCAGGCCAAAATCCATTAATTGCTTCCTTTCTCCCCACCATCCAGTCTCTAGTTAAATATCACCTCCTCCTCAGAGGGGACTTCCAACTAGATAATTTCTACTCATTAGGCCCTTGCCCAGTTTTATTTTTATTCATGATACTAGCTTCTTTCTGAAATTGGATATTTACTTTTAAATGTATTAATGATCTATTTCTTCTACTAGAATGTATGTCCCATGAAGGTGCTGGACCTGGGTCTTCTTCATTACTGTTTCCCTGGAGCCCAGGAAAGGGCCCAACTCTTATGAAGTGCTCACCATGTCCTTGCAGTAGGGAGGGAAAGTGAAGAAAATGATGAGCCTAAGAACTTCATCTAAGAATACTGTGTTAGTCTGGGTAGACTAGAGACACAAATCCACAGAAATGCAAATGTATATAAGAAAGAGTTTTATATAAAAGGTAAGTGTGCATTAAGAAAGCATCCCAACCCGGTCTAGTCAAAGCCCATAAGTCTGACAGTAGCCCATATGTCTGACATCAATCTACAAAGTCCTTTTCAAACTCAGAAAACACATGCAATGATGCCGACTGCAGGAGGAAAGCTGAATCAGTGAATGTGTAAGCATCTCAGCGCTGACAGGAGTCTCCACACGGCTGTTCTAGCACCCAGGGCTGCATCGGGGTAGGTCCATGTGGCTTCTCCTTAGGAATGTCTCACAGGAAGTGAGTCTTGCCAGCTGAGGCAAAGAACTAGCTAAGGCAGCTGCACCTTGTTGTGACCATCAGAGAACCAGAGACCAGAGAACAAGAGAGGCGAGGCTCACCAAGCCATTTATCTCTCTGCCCCTCAATTAATCCCACGTGTGTTTATCAGCCAGCTTGGCACAATAAACCTTAACTATCACAAGAACTCATAACATCTCTCCATCCCATTGTACAGTGAAGGCCACACCCACCAGGTCTTCCTCAGGGATGGTGGCCTACCTCATGGTCTTTGAGGGCAGGAACAATGTTTAAAATGTCAGCCTCTCTCTTTGCCATTTTGCCGTGACTCATGCCTACACCATATGCCTTGTTACCTCTTCAACTATTCCTCTCTTGTATCCTGAGGAGATTTCCTTGGGGATGACCAAGATAACCCTCACCCATGACCTGGACCCAGAGAATGCAGCATTGGCCAGATTCCGACACAGAGGAAGGGAGGAAAGATGAGCAGGGAGGAATTTGGGCACTTGGATCAATTCTGCTCACTTCCTCCTTCTATCGTTCAATGTACAGTATTCAGTAGCTGAATGAAACCTGTGATATAGAATGTGCCACTGAAAACAGCTTACTACTCATTATTTTCCTGAATTTATCTGACGTGTCATCAAAATAATGGGAAAGAAAAAGTGGTTTAACGTAATAAAATGATAGTCAAAACCATCGCTACAGGAGAACTACTCTCCTGTTAAACAGGAAGACAGGTCTCCTGACATAGACCACCTAGCATGACACGATGCCACGCTGGTCTTTCAGGAAGTCTGGGGCACTGCTGCTAAGTTCTCAGCTGCTGACTGGCAGGTCGGCAGTAGGCGCGCAGGAAGTCCTCTGGTGAGCAGAGTGGTGTGCTCCCTTCAAGAGGAACCCTGAAAGAAACCCCCATGGGCAGTTCTACTCTGACCTGGTGGCCCCTAAGGTCTGAATGGATGTGACAGAACACAACACGAAGAACGTGGTGGTCTCTTGGCACCTTGGAACTGTCGAGAATTTCAGAACGACTAAGGACCAAGAAAGAAATTAAATATGGACAGAACAACAGTTAAGACAAATATATAATGCTTTTAAATTCCTTTATTAAAACACTGCATCTTCATTCATGGCCTTTAGTTTTATTGGCTCTGCCCCCTGGCAGCTTCTATGACCGATTCATGATGATGAAGACCAAAAGACGGCCATGCTCAACTGCTGTCCACAGTATCATACAGTAGATGGGCAGATGAGGGCAGACCACGCCTCCGACTGGTAATTAGTCAAGTCAAGAAGTCTTGGGAAGCCTGAGATAAATATGAAATGAGTGATAAAAATAGGAGAACAAACTCACTCATTCAAACATTTATTGAATAATTTCTATGTCCCTGGACCTGTTCTCAGAGAGTTAAGTATCTAGAAGGGCAGAAAGGACAGCCAATGATTGAAAATATACTGTGGTAAGTGCTTTGTTGAAATAAAAGCAGGCTACAATAAGAACCTCAAGGAGACATTTCTAAATTCTGTATAGGGACTACAGAATGTAAAAATATACAAATGTCATTTTCAGATGACATTTAGAAAACACAGAAGAGATGACATTTTAGGTGTTTATCAAAGGATGAGAGCACACAAGATGCCACTTAAAGGGTATGATATGATGTGCATTGTCCTTTTCAGAGGAGCTAGAAGCTCTATCATGGAAACCTCTATGGTCCTGGAAATGCTATGCTTTAGGAATGTCGTCGCTGAAAACACCCATCTTCTAAATTCTTAGTAGTATACTTTTAGAAGTCCCACTGTGACTGCTTCCAAAGAGTATTGCAGGCGGTCATTCATTTCCTACAGCCCCCTATTGAGCACTAATTCAAAGCACTTTACAGTCTAGGTTGGACGGTTTCTCTTCCTAACCAGGCAACAATGCATGAAACTGTGGCTGTGTCTTTAGTGTACAGAGTGCTAAGAGCCTCCACTTTCCCTTATTTGATGACCTATCTTTTCCGGCTCTGAGTGCATGAGTGTAGGTCTTCTTTCAGCATGAAGACAGTAAAGATTAGCAAACATGAAGGAAGCCCTCTGTAAGATTGATACAACAGCCACAACAATGGACTCAAATAGACCAATGATTGTGAAGATAGTACACGACTGGGCAATGTTTCTTTCTGTCATGCACAAGGTCACCATCAGACAGATCTGACTCGATGGCAACAACTCAACTAACAACAACAAAAAGACAAAGGCAAGGTACCATTAAATTAGATCTCCATCTGCAGAAGAATGAAACAGAATCCATGCATCACAAGGATCAAAGACCTAAATGTACATCACAGATCATATAAAGATCATTAATGAGAAAACAGGGACAAACTTAAGGCGCCTGTTGTAGGGCAAACACGTACTATAATACATGGAAGGAAGCACACACAGTAAATGACAAAATAGATAACTGGGACCCACTGAAAACAAGACACTTGTGTGCACCCAAAAGACTTCATTAAATGGGTAAAAGAAGAACCCATGGCCTGGCATAAATCTTCAGCCATGGCATAGCTGACAAAGGACTAATCTCTAAAGTCTACAGAAACTGGCAATACCTCAATAAGAAAAATTCAAATCATCTAATTAAAAGGTGAGAAAAGTAGATGAACAGACGGTTCACCAAAAATGACATTCAAGTGGGTAACAAGCATATGAAATATGCTCATAATCTTTGATCATTTGGGAGATGCAAATCAAAACAATAATGACATAAATCACCTTACACAGACAATACAAACTCAATTAAAATGATGACTTGGGTGAAAAGGAGGATAGAATTTCATAAGAGAGAGAAGAGAAATCAAGGGTGAGTAGGATAGATCAATCTGAGATAATATAATTTCTACCTTCGCAAAGGTAGGACATATGCTTCCATAGGGATGGAAACTCAAGCTAAGCAGTTAAGAATGTATGCTTTCCTCCGTGATTGTTGGGTGCCTTCAAGTTGGTTCTGACTCATAGCGACCCTGTGTGTAACAGAACCAACTCCCGCCCTCTTATCCTGCACATTACAATGGGCCGCAATCTTGCAAAGACCAGGGAATTTATTTTAGCAATCTTCACTAAAGAATAAGAAAGCAGTGGGATTCATGTGCAGACTGGTCCGCTGAAGACATTATAATGATTTAGTGCTTCTGTATAGCTTCCCACCCAAGGTAGAATAATTTTCCTTTTATGACAATACAATTAGTCCTAATATCCCTTTAAGAACACAGAAATGTTAGTATTCATGCCAGTAAAATTGTGTCATCTGTATATCAAAGGTTGTTGATAAGCCTTCCTCCAAACCTGTGGTTTCATTCATCGTTATACAGGTTAGCTTCTCAAATTAAGTCCAACATATAGATTGAATAAGTCTGATGAAAGGATACAACCCTGATGCACACCCTTCCTGATTTTAAACCATGCGGTGTGCCCTGGTTCTGTTCTCACAACTGCCTCTTGATACACGTACAAGTTCTGCATGAGCACAATCAAGTGTTCTGGAATTCCAATTCTTCTCAATCTTATCCATAGTTGGTTATGATCCACACAGTCAAATGCCTTTGCTTGGTCAATGAAACAAAAGTAAACATTTTTCACATATTCCCTTCCTTGAGCCAAGATCCATCTGATGTCAGCAATGAAAACCCTTATTCCATGTCCCCTTCTGAATCTGGCCTGAATTTCTGGCAGCTCTCTATCCATATGCTGCTGCAACCATTGTTGAATGATCTTCAGAACATTTTATTTGTGTGTGATATTAATGATATTATTAGATAATATCCACATTCCATAGCGTCACTTTTTGTTGGAATGAGTATAAATATGGAGCTCTTCCAGTTGGTTGGCCAAGTAGCTGTCTTCCACATCTCTTGGCATAGACTAGTGAGTGTTCCCAGTGCTTTATAAGCAGCATGTTGAGACATTTCATTCGTTAGCTATTTCATCAATTTCTGGGGCCTTGTTATAGATAATGCCCTCAATGCAGCTAGGACTTCTTCCTTCATTACCATTGGTCCTTGATCATATGCTATCTCTTGAAATGGTTGAATGTCAACCTGTTTTTTTTTTAATATAATAATTCTGTATACCTTCTGATGCTTCCTGGATTGTTCAACATTTTGCTTATAGAATCTGTTAATATTGCAACCAAAGACTAATTTTTTAAAAAAAATACTTTTATTGGGGGCTCTTACATCTTGTCACAATCCATACATTCCTCCAGTGTGTCAAGCACATTTTCACATATGCCGTTATCATCATTTTCAGAGCATTCTCTTCCCACTTGAACCTCTGATATCAGCTACCCATTTGCTACCCCT
>NW_022111369.1:45417564-45449660 GCF_000313985.2 Echinops telfairi
AGTACTTGAGTCAGTTTTATTTGGCTTTGCCTGATTTTTGCACGTATTAATGTATCTGCATGTCTAGCTAGATAAGATAGGTGATATAAATAATTCAGAAATGAAAAGAATGGACCAATGGGACCAAGAAGACTTTGTCTTCTCTAGCTGCCCTCGGAAATCTCCTGTTCAGTCTTTACTTCATAATTTTTTTCCTTCATTTTTACTTCATAATTTTTTGCTTTAGCTACTTTATGATTGAGCACAAGTTTCAGAATCTCTTCCAACATTGACTTTGAACTATTTTGTGTTTCTTTTCTTTTTAATGCTTTTTTGCTTCCTTCATGTATGATGTTCTTGATGTCATCCCACAGGTCTCTAAATTAGAGGTGAATGAGTGTTGCTACATGAGGTAGTTACATAATCTGTTGTCAATTTGAGACTTAAGAGTGAAGGGGTGGAGTTAAGCCTGTTAATCAACTCACAGCTTGATGACCTCATTTGGAGGAACTAAGGAGGTAAATAGTTTGTTGGAAGTGGGACACATGCTCACTCCCTGGGAAACATTGCAGCTGACAAGACACATGGAGCTACACTGGAGCTCTGGAGCTGAAGGAGCCATGTTGAGAGCCCTGCCAGTGCTGGGATGTCTCTATTGTCATTGTGTCCACAATACTTTCCACCCACTGGCCTGTGGTCTTCCTGCATTGGGCATCATTGCATGTGTTTCCTGAGTCTAAAGAGGAATTTATAGATTGGTATCAGGCATAAGGGCTAAGACCGGACTTATGGACTTGATCTGGACTGGGCTGGGGTGTTTTCTCAATATTCATTTGCTCTTATATATAAAGCTCTTTCTTATACACATAAGAGTGTCTATGAATTTGTTCCTCTAGTCTACCCAGACTAACACACCACAAAAGAGAGCCAGTTCCAGATACCTGTGTGCATGGCTAGGTGGTGACAGGCTCACATGAGTGAAATGGATTGACTCAAGAAAGGAAAAGATGCAGCCAATAATTGGAGGTTTCATTCACAATCCCCACCCATCTCTCAGTGGAAATTTGCATGCTGTTCTGATGCTGATCAGCTTTCAATGGATTTTCCAGACCAAGGTACACTTAGGAAGAAAGGCCTGGCAATCTACGTCTGAAAACCAGCTAAAGAAGCCTCTGTGGCTCACAAAGGTACTGGACCAGGCAGCATTTCCTTCTACTGTGCCTGGTGTCACCCAGAGTTGGAGCTTACTTAAGGGTAGCTAATAACAACAGGAGCCTGACCAGTGCTGTGGCTTTGCTGTTTAACAGCGAACCCAGCATGTAGCCATTCAGCTGCTTGTGAGGAGTTCTGTTGAATGTACACCTTCTCCTAAACTCTGATACTCACAAGAAGCAGAACTCTGGATTTGCTTACCACTATGTCTTCATTGCCTGGCCCACCACAGTTATCTAGTTTATCTAGTTTTGAATGAATGAATGTCTTGGGTGATCTATGCTACGCATTGTGTGATGCACATTATGTGAATTATCTCATATAACCTGTGTGATGTTGACACCAGTATTATCTTGGTTTCAGAGATGATGAATCAGAAGCTCAGAAAAGGTAATTTCCCCAATGTCACACAGCAAGTACATGGCACAGTTGAAGTTTGACCACAAACTGACTGCTCCAGATCTATCCTTTTAACCACTGGGCTATATTGAACCAAGGAATTAATGGGTGCTTTAAAGTTTGGCCCCACATTTATCAAGCAATCAATCAACAGTTTTCCTGTATACGTAAATAAATTCTCTATTGTGGGTCATTAGAATGAACTTAAACAATGCTATCTGATCATATGCACATAGCCCCTTCTTTTTAATTCCACCAAGCACTTCCTAATATCCTCAGGATAAATCTTGAACTTTGGGACACAACCTATATAAATGCCTTTTATGGTTTCCACCCACTCTGCTCTTCAGGATCCCTATGGCCTGAGCAATCCAAATCATGGTGAGTTGATGGAAATCTCGGTGACTCTTGGCCTTCTTGTACCTCCACACCTGGTCTTCTTTCTTCTTGTGACTCCTCTCTCCCCAACTCCTCTCTCCCATGATAATTCTAAGAAATCAGGAGCCTTACGTCTTTTATGAGATACTCTCCAACTTGGCACTTTCTCCTCTAGGCAACCAGGCCCCAGACAGATTTAATCACACTATGTCAGTTGCCATCCAATCTAACTCATGGCAACTCAACATGCCCCATCGGGTTTTCAATGGTTGCTTTTCCGATTGTCTTCTAAGGCCCCTTTTGGGTCACTCCCACTTTCAGCCTTGTAGTTAGTAGGGCTTCCTTGTATGTGCCCCCTCAGGACTCCCGTGGCTGTTGTTAGGTGCCACCGAGTTCTTTATGACTCAGACTGACGCCATGGGATAGAGAAGGCGTGTCCTACAGGGTTTTCTAGGCTCTAATCTTTATGGGAGTAGACCATCAAACCTTTTTTCCCTTAGAGTAGCTGGGTGGGTTCAAGCGGTCCACCTTTTGTTTAGCAACTGAGTAGTACTTAGCCATTGCACCCCCAGGGCTTCTGTTGGGAATTCCTCGTGCAAACTAGGAGCCAGAAGATAATCTTTTTGTCATTGAGTCAATTCTGACCAATAAGGACCCTAAAGGGCGGTGTAGGACCGCCCATGGCTTCCAAGAACACGTCTTTATGAGAGTCGATCACCAGGTCTTTCTCCAATGGAGTGACTGGTGGTTTCAAACTGCCCACCATTGAGTCAGCAACTGACTGTTTTCGTCGCTGTATCATCAGTGTTCCTTAGTGTATACTTCATCAGACCATAATTTCTCTCCATACTGGTCTCTCAGAAGTCCACGAGTCCTGATAATAAGCACTATGGTTTTCTTCTTCGGATCTGTGTTTCTGGCACACAGAAGGTGCTCAATAAAATGTATTGATTAAAAACATAGATTTTCTGCCCTTCAACAAACAGAAATGTTCAGATTTATTTGCAGGACCACAATCGCAGAAAGCACCCCCTTTGATTTGTCTATCAAGTCCATAAAGATGACTAACGAACATGACATTTCAGAAGGCCTCTAAGTCGTCCTTTGTGATTTTTATTTGTTTGTTTTTACTTTGAAGTCTGCAGGGATCTCTCCTCTTTATGGATTAAAACCCAGAGTTACCAGCTTTGGGAATGTTGACCATCAATCAGTTGGACCAAACCGATACTGGCTTTACCATCGCTAGTTTTAATGGGCTACACTTCAAGAGAAAGGGCGAGAGAGAGAGAGAGAGAGAGAGAGAGAGAGAGAGAGAGAGAATATGTGTGTGTGTGTGTGTGTGTGTGTGTGTGAGAGAGAGAGAGAGAGAGAGAGAGAGAATCTTAAAATGATAAGTTTGTTTTCCTCTCTCAAAAATAAGTTCTGGTGCTTTGAGATTGTGGAAAGCTCCTGGGTGAGACTGTCACCCCCACACAACCTCTCCGTGTTGTCTTTGGTTGAGGTTGCTAAAGGCCCCACAGGCTCCAGAAAGCTCATTTGACATCTGCAGCCCCATTATTGATGAGAATCTGTTCCGACCAGCTGGTGTTTGAAAGCTATCATATGTCTAGACAGAATGTGTATGCCCCAAAGCCAACAAACTGTGTTTAAGAAGAGACTTGTTTGAAATATTTTGTTATGGAAAAGAGGAATGATTCCAGTCTGAGGAGAGGAGAAGCACTCCTGATTCCCAGTCACTGAATCAGAACCCAGAGACCTCTGGTGTGCGGCTCCATTTCCCCATCTATAAAATCAGGGGAAATGCTACCACCAGGCTCACACCAGTGCTGTCAATTCTAACGGAGAGAATAACATTTGCGAAGCATTTTGTACTTCCTGGGCGAAAACCACAATTTTATTTCCATTCCACAGAAGCAGTGCTCTGTCCACCAAATTCTATTCCAAGACTCATTCCCTCTTGGCTGAGAGGAACAAGGATGGTCCGCCCAAGGAGGGGGCTGGGCTGAGCAAAGATGCCAACAGAAAGCCTAAAGGTATCGTATTGAGGTTTCTCAGGAAGATAATCAGAGAAAACGAGGAAGAGACTTTCAACAAAGTGGATTGACACGGTGGTTGCAACAATGGACCCAAATATATCCACCATTGTGAGCGTGGGCACAGGGAGGGAGGAACAGGGAGGGAGGGGAAAAATGAGGAGCTGATGCCAGGGGCTTAAGTGGAGAGCAAATGTTTTGAGAATGATGAGGGCAATGAATGTACAAATGTGGTTTATACGATTGATGTATGTATGGCTTGTGATAAGAGGTGTATGAGCCCCCAATAAAATGATTTAAAAAAAAGAGGTAATTCACCAGGTCTTTCTTCCTCAGTCCCACTGCATTTGCTCAAGCCACTGGTCAGTCTTCTTTTGAAGTCTGTCACTGCAGGGTAGTTTTTCCTGGCTTTGGATTTCCTACAAGTAGAATTACACGAGGCGTACTGTTCTGTGTCTGGCTCCTTTTACTTAGTGTGAGGACATGATATGCAGGACATTTGTCGTGCGTATAAATACCTTATTATTTTTCCCTGCTGGATACTATTCAGCAGTAGTGAATACATTTGATCCTTGAGCAACTTGGGGGCATGGGTTAAGACCCCTTTCCTTCGTCTTCAGTGAAAAATGTGCTTTTAACTGTGGGATTTTCCAAAGGACTTAGCCTCTTGTTGACCTGAAGCCTTATTGATAACACAAACAGTTGATGTGCTAGATGGTATATGTATTATACACTGCACCCAAATAAAAGCTGCACTGTTGACATAAGATAAAGAAATGTTTCACAAAAAGTACAAAGTTTTCCAGCTTAATCTTTAATTTTAATTTTTTTTACACAACCATCCTTACACTAGATTCATTTATCTTGAACTGGAAGGCAAGCCGGTGTAGACCATAATCTATGGTGCCTATCAAGCAATTCTATTTTTTCATCTCAATGTCATGACTTTTCTCCCTTTCCTGGAAGCACATCTAGCATCACTCGTGGCCCCAAAGTGGTACTCAGGTTTTCTGCTAATAGAGCAAACGTGACGAAACTTACGAGAGAACTGCCAGATATATCTGTTAGTGCAGCATCCAACTTCCTGGAGAGATAAATGACTCACTTGGAGATGATTAGCTCACCTGGTGTTCTCGTTTGTTTTTGTTTATCTAGTCCCACTAGATCCATGCAGCTCCAACCCGTGCTGTTTTGTTCAAGGGTCAAGTGTTTATCAAATGTATTTACTCAACCTAATGCTAATGGACACTGAAGCTGTCTCTTGGTTTAAAAAACAAACTCACTCCCATTAAGTCAATTCAACTCATAGGGACCCTGTAAAGACAGGATCTCTATATAGGGTCTCCAAGACTAAGTCTCTATGGGAGCAGGCAGCTTCATCTGACTCCCGAAGTGGCTGGTGGGTTTGAAGTGCTGACTCTGTAGTTAGCAGTCCAACAAATAACCAGCCCCCCGACTTCCACGCAGATGGGCTAGCAGGCACTGGGACAACCAGCTTATGAAGGCAAGTGTGACAGTCAATGCATCAGAGTTTCCCTTGAAAACACTGTTGCTATGTGAAGCCAGGTCTAGGTTGCTTGTCTCCAGACTTGCTGTTAAATAGACAAAAAGCACCTTTGCTTTCCTATTTCTTGCAGTATAAGGGATCTCCCTGTGAAAGGCCTATCACGTTTCCTAATACAAAGAAAGAGCTTAATGCCTGTTAGGCTTTGTTGTTGACTGGTACCTAACTGTAATTTGGGCCCAAATATCCTCACCTCCTTTAAGCTGCTAAGGGTTTTCAAAAGACACTCTCTTTAGGCACTGCCAGAAGGAGACTGCTATTCTTGTTGGCATCAACTGCAGGTCCCCAGGGTGGGGAGATGCCCACATCCTTCAACGAGGCAAGAGGCAGCTGGACCTGCCAGTGATCCTGACATCTCTGGGCTCATGAGCTGCCTTCCACACCCACAGAAAGCCCTGAGAAAACGAACAAGCAAACAAACAAAAACCAAAAACAAAACACCAGCTAAATGTGATTTGTATGTTTCTACCTTAATTGAAAGAAGAAACAAAGAAAAGTTCAGGAACTTCTGGGGCAGTCTTAAAAATGAGTCCCAGTAGGCCTGCGCCAGGCAGGGTGTTTCAGGAGGCTACGGGAAGAGAAGACATAGCACTGGACAAGGAACGCATACCCAGTTCTTTTTAGGTAGGCTGGCTTGGCTTGCTTTTCTTAGTGCTATGAAATACAACTCAACTCGCTGCCATCAAATTGATGCTGATTTGTAGTGACCCTGGAGGACAGGGTAGAACTGCCCTATGGGTTTCAGAGACTAACTCTGTAGGAGACTAAAAAGCCTCCTATATCTCCCATGAAGCATCCGGTGATTTCAAACTGCTCACCTTGAGGTTTGCAGTTCAATGCATAGCCACTAAGAAGCAAGAGTGTATTAAAATCACATTCTATTATTACCTTAAAATTGTAAGCATCGCTTATTTATTTATTTTTAAATGTGATTAGACTTTTCTTGTTTAGGTTAATTTTAAGCATGACTGTGTTTTTGTTTGTTTGTTTAATTGATTAAACTTTGATCAGGTTTAGGCTCCAGTCAACAAACGTGTATGAAGTACTTGCGATTGCAGAAGCAGTGAAGTATTTGATGAGGCTCCTCTTCTGGTCAAAGTCTCTGTAACAATCACCCAAGGACCTTTTCGTTCCAGGGTGCTGGGTAAGGAGGCGAGGGAGACACTGACTGGATTTGCCTGTGAGTAACGATGGACAGAGTTCATTGGATTACCACCCTACTGGGCCCAAAATACGCCCTATAAGAAGCAAGAGCGGGGAATTTCACTACCAGCAAGATCCAGGACTGGAGCATGTCCTCTGGTCCCCAAGATGCCTGTGCAGGGACCCTTCTTGGTCCAGAATACAGCTGGGACATCGGAGGAGCAGCAGCAGAACTAGGAGGCGGATCATGAAAAAAAGTGATGGACTTCTAGCCCAAGGAGCGAGGAACGCTGACTGCCTTCGGGCAGGAGGCTGGTTGGTGGAGTGGGCATTTAATTTGGGGAGCTGGGTTTACTGACTCATGGAGCCTGAACTGATTGCCGTAGGGTTGACGCTTACAGTAGAGTGGCATGTATTAGCAGCTCTGAAGGAACTTTGTCACAAGGCCTGACTGGACATCTGTGTCCTGAGCATCTCTCACTCGCATTGTAACCCAGTAACTCCACCATAAAGCCCATAAGGATGGATTTTGTCTGTGAGTTGTGTGTAGCCATTGCAATGAATGATAAATTCTAGATGAGACAGTAAAGAATGCTATTTGAGGCAGAACACAGCAATAAGCAAGGCACTCAGGGGTCTAAGTGATACAGGAGGGGGCTGCTCGTAGTGACATCATTTTGCAATATATTTCTGGTACTTGTTCCGTTAATGGCTGCAATCCTTCCTCTCCTGAATGTGGCCGCTGAGGCACTCTTGGATCCATGACACAATTCTCCCCTTCCATGTGGACGATCTGGGTTCAATCTTCGACCAACGACCGTTAGTGCAGCTACCACCTATCCATCATGTTGCCGTGAGACTGAACAGGCTTCAGCTAAGCTTCCAGACTAAGATGGATGAGGAAGAAAGGCCTGGCCATCTACTTCTGAAAATTAGCCAATGAAAACCCTAAGGCTCACAAAAATCGAATTGGCAACCTGTCCTGGGAATGGCACAGTACAGTGCAGCCTTTTGTTCTACGATGCATGGGTTTCCCATGAGGTAGGGGCCAAGTCCAGGGCAGGTCACAACACCTCCACGTTGATGCTTCAGGCCTTCTGCACTTGCCCCTTCTGGCTAACAGCCTCCGTTCTCAGCACGTCATGCTTCCTTCTCTGTTACCTTACTCCACACAGACTTTCTATTTTGTCAGATGTCCGGAACGGGCAGGAATAAACAAGTAGGGGAAAGGGCTTCGGAAGCTATTAAGCAAAAGACCAACGTGGGGTATTAATTAATGATAATTTCTGCCCTTCAACTCTCTCTCTGCCTCTTAAAATGTCTCCCAATTATAGGTTTTAGAGTGTACAGGGTCACAGTCAGTAGCTTCTCTAATCTGAACATCACTCTCCCCTACAGAAATTCTAGTGGAATGAGGCTTGTTGAAGGCGCGATGGTGGTTTAGTGTTTATGCATTGGGCTGCTCACTGCATGTTCTGCTGTTTGAAATGACCAGCCCCTCTTCAGGGGAAAGATAAACCTTTCTAATCCCGTAAAGAGTTACCATCTCAGAAGCCCACAGGGCGGTTACCCTGTCCTCTAGGGTCGCTATGCTTTGGAATCAACTGGATGGCAGTGGGGCTTTCAGACTGATTTGGCAGACAGGAGAAGACAACGTGTTCTAGGCTGGACCCGAGGCCAAGTTTGCAGTTCTGAGTTTCCTATGCCTTGTGGGTTTGATGCCTCAGTTCCGTCCATAAGTTACTTTTCTTCCTTGAGACCAAGCTGCCCTGATAATTAAATCTCTTTCCCATAAAGAGTCTCGCTGATGTAGTTGGCTCCTCTGAGCGGAGGAGCCCTTTTAGAACTTGGTTTGGGTGGCGTTGGAGGATGAGGATGGAACCACAGGCAGAACGAGACCAAACCCGAGATGTCGGGACAGGACTTTCTATTTTCATTTCCTCATAGACAGTTTCCCGAGTCTAAAGTGTTGTCAGAGATAGGCAGGCCATACCAGAGCAGGAGGGAGTCATGTTCACATTTGCTTTCCCTAAGGAAGGAAAAGGGGCCAGGGGGGAGGAGTCCAATCCTTCAGAGATGACAGCTGTATCTGGATATTTCTAGCCTACACAAAGCCACGGTTACCATCAAGATAAACTGGGACAGTGGTGGTTCCGTGAGAGAATTCTCACCTTTGATGAGCGAGATCTGACTTAAACTGCCAGACAATGTGTCCATTGTCAGTCAAAGAGAGACCCCTAGACCCTGTCAGCATCCGCCAGGAGGTATGCCCAGCTCTCTGCCACATCAAGGCACAGACTCCCCAGCGGGACCTCTGCAACGTGTGGCAAAAGGGCCACGCTCATCACAGAGAAAGTAGCCTTATGAGTTTGAGGGCACCTGGCTTCTCTCCAGCGTTCCACTCACCTTCAGCCTCAGGGGCCATTTCATCAGAGTCCCTGATTCCCCCAACACGCCTATCACGTGTAAAGTGACTATCTCAGCTGCCGTCTTGGGATCTTCTTGTTCGTAAACCTGTACTTTTCACTGTTATCCACCCTTCTAGGAAGGTGAACTGGGCAGGCCTCACAATTTTCCCCCTGAGTACTCGACTCCGCAGCTGGGTTGGCCATTGTTCCCAGCCGCCTCTCGAAGGGAACGTTTGCCTTTGGCTCCCACACAGGAACACCCTTTGTGAGACCCACCTCCTTCTGGAACAGATGATTGTGCATTGCGAAGGAAAGGCAGATAGGCCAGTAGATAGTGGGTACACTGACCCCCATGAAGACACAGGAGCCAAGAGCAAAGTAGATCCTTCAAACCAAGATCCGTGCCCGGGCAAACGCAGGACAGGCAATGTGAATGCCAAGACACGTAGGGATCTGCTAGGACAATGACCTTCCTTACCTCCTTCTACATGAGAAACTCACTGACTACAACCCTGCGCTACATTTCTTTTTCTGGCCACTAGCATTATGAGACAGTAAACATCAGTTGTTAAGCCAAAAAAAAAAGCTTTCTGATTTCCTGTAGAGCCCATCATGACGGTGAATGATTTAGCCATTTGTTTCCTGGCCAGCAGGGAAGAAAGGGCAGTATCCTCTTTCCACATTGTCCTTGGGAGGGACAATAAACTGACCATCAGAAATTCAAAAATCAAACCTGCTCAACAGGTTTCCGCAGTTCCGCATTGCTTCCAGAGTGAACCGGAGTAGGAAGGAAGACTTGGCAATTTCTCTCTGAGAGTCAGCCAGTGAGAAGCCCATGGCTCAGCCCAATCATGGAGATGCTGCAGCCCTCAGGCACACTCATCTCCATCGCACGGGCCACCACGGGTGGGCACTGACTCAACTGCAGCTAACCACAAGTGGGGACAAATTGCATTTTTGATTTAGGCATTATTAGGACATGATCATGTGGTAGCAAACATTCTGCTCTAAAGAATGTCCCACACCATGAAGCAAAGCTTTCAAAATCAAGATGGAGAACCACGCTTTACATAAAAGACACCTTGGATAATACATTTTAATCAAATACTTCAAATGGCAAGGAAATAGCTATTAAAAGAAATTCCATGGTGAATCCTCATTTAATGAGATTCTGAATGTCTTGGGTTTTTAAATTTGCCTGTAATAGCAGATTCTCCCTTGCTCGTGTGACCCACCGCAGTGACTGCTCCACACGGAAGTTGCTTGCTCTCTGTGCTTACCACTGCACTCCCCTTGAAAGAGAGGAAATCCCTGTACCAGTCCACACAGTCACACAAAACATCGCTGTTACTGGCTACACGATGCCCTTCCCCCCTTAAAAGGTGTGCTGGCAAGCTTGGCCTGCATGTCTATAGTTATAATCCCATTTGGGAATGGGCTGTCTCTGTGATGTTAATGAGGCAGGATTTGTTTTTAACGAAGCAGGATTAGTGTAGAGTGTGTTTTGAGTCAATCTCTTATGAGATAAACCAAAAACAAACTTACTGCTATCCAGACTCAAGTCTCAATTCTCAAGGCACTTCAGACTCACAGGGACCCTACAGGGCAGGGTAGAATACCCTTGTCAGGTCCTAAAAAGGTAACTCTTACAGGAGTAGAAAGCCTGGTCTCCTTCCGACGGAGTGGCTGACGGTTGGTGGACCTTGCAGTTGGCAGCCCAAAGTGTAAGCTCAAAATAGAAAATGAGCAGAATATGCCAGCAGAGATGGTGGAAAATTGATACCAAGTCATATGGAAATCTCCAGGGATCCAGGACACAGAAGAGGAGGAAACACGGACATTCCTGTGCTGACACACAGAGAAGGATGTAGAGAGCCGGTGCCCTGAAAGGAACCTGGTCGCTCAGTGGTTATGTGTCGGGCTGCAATCTGCAGTCGGCAGTTCAAAACTACCAGCATCTCCCAGACACAGACTGGGCTTTCTACTCCCGTAAACAGTTACCATCTAAGAACCCCACAGGGGCAGTTGTCCTATAGGGTTGCTATGATTGAACATTGACTGTTTGGCAGTGAGTGTCCTAAACTGTGAGGAAATACATTTCCGTCTGCCCTGGGAGCATAGTGGTTAGGGAGATCCCGCCATTGCAGGGTGGCCTCTGCTCCTGTAAAGAGCTACAGCCTCAGGAACCCAGAGGGGCAGTTCTACTCTGCCTTGTCGGGTTGCTATGAGTTGCCGTAGACTCAACACAGTGAGTCTGGTTTTTGTTTTTAAAAGCTACTGGCTTGTGGTCATATACCTAGATAGCATCCTTAGTTAACCTCTTCCAACGACGCCTATATTCAGTCTCTCAACCACCTGCGCTCAACTGCTAAAGAAAGTGTTGGCAAGGACAATGGGTGAGGCGTTGCTGCCTCTGTTATTGGAGTCCAGCATATTCTGATGAAAATCTCCGGGATCCATTAAAATGCTACTCCACAGCCTCTGCTGTGGCAGATACGATTAAACACATCGCTCTGGAAGGACAGGATCTGGGGATATGCGTTGGGCAAATTGTGGAAGCTGTATGAAAATTGGTTCCGTTGATAGCTCAACGCAGAGACTAATTTTGCTTTTGTTATCCATTTTTTAGAATACACTTATCAATGTTACTGCTTATTAAAAAATAACTCCTATTCTAAACTTTATGAGCCACTTCTTTAATATATTCCTATGTCCCCTTTCAAGGAGCCTCCTGATGTAGTTGGGCTGCTAACCACAAGGTCAGCATTTCAAAACCACCAGCCGATCCTTGGGAAATAGAAGGTTTCTGCTCCTGTAAAGACGTACAACCTCAGAAAGCCAAAGAGGGAAGTTCTACCCTGTCTAATAGGGCCGCTGGGGTAGTTACATAATCTTGTGTCAATTTGGGACTTGAGAGGATTAAGAGTATGGGAGTGGAGTCTAGCCTGTCAATCAGGATACAGCCAATGAGGTCTCTATGTGGGCACGGCCTTCCTCCTGAGGATTTTGGGAATTCCTGTATTTCCCCCTTGGAGATGGGAGGTACTTTCTCTCTGCTCACTCCTTTGGAGACTCTCTACTGACAAGACACATGGCACTACACTGACTGATAGACCCCATGCCCAGGGAACTGGAGGAGTCACATGGAGACCCCTGCCAGCGCTGAGATGCTTGTACCACCAGTGGATCCACAAGACTTTGCACCCACTGGTGTGTGATCTCCCTGCATTTGGCATCATTGCATGTTTTTGTGAGTCTGAAGAGGACTTAATAGATTAGTATCAGACATATGGGCTAATATCGGACTTATGGACTTGGTCTGGACTGGGCTGGGCTGTTTTCTCAGTATTCAATTGCTCTTTTATACAAGCCTTTTTCTTAAACACGTCGGAGTGTCCATGAATGTGTTTTTCTAGTCTACCCCGGCTAACACAGCTGCTGTGAGTTGGAATCAATGGGAAGGCAGTGGGATTTGCTTTTATGTCCTCCTAAGGAGCCCTGCAAGCCGTGGGTTAGGTGTGGGGTTGCTAACCACAAAGTCAGCAGTTCAAATCCTTGAGAGAAGGATGAGGCTGTTTGGCTCTTTAAGTACTTACAGTCTCAGAAACCCTGTATAGCAGCGGTTCTCAACCTGTGGGTCATGACCCCTTTGGGGAGTCGAATGACCCTTTCACAGGAGTTGCTCAGTTCATAACAGTAGCAAAATTACAGTTATGAAGTAGCAATGAAAATAATTTTATGGTTGGGGGCTCACCACAACATGAACTGTACTCAAGGGTTGCGGCATTAGGACGGGTGAGAACCACTGCGATGTAGGGTTCTAGGAGCTATTCTTTTGGGTTATGTCCTCTCTGCCAATGTTGGGACTATACAGTGGCACTGCAAACTCACATACATTTAATTTTACACAGAGACAGCTCCATCTCAAGGCTTTATTTTAGAGGTGATACCCAGATCCAAGTGTCCAATCTGTATTCAAATTCTTAATGCCTTTGAGGTTTGGCACGGGTGCTAGATTGAATTCCCAGCCTCTGCACCTGTGAGTGCAATCTGGCGGAGAAAGCATGGCCTGGCTGATGCTCGAAATTTGGAACGCAGCCTCCAAACTCGGAGACAGTACATTTCTGTTCTCTAAGCCCCCTGCTTTGTGGTGTTTTGTTATGATATCCCCAGGAACTCAAAGGTCTAAATGTATTGTCAATTTAAAATCGACTTTCTCTTTTCCCCACCCAACCGGTTCTTCAATGCCCCTCTGATTTCTGTCACCACCTTTCCCTTTACTCAAGTTCAAATCCCAAGTCAAAAAATTTATAAAAGTCAAGGTAGGGATTCAAACCTGGTCTTTGTAAACCCTGATCATTTCGTAAAAGACAATTGCAATCCTAAAGTCACGGGGACACTCGGAGAATTATTTTCTTTGCACTGTGGAGAAATATTAATATGAATACTCATATGAATAAACACAAGAGAACATGCAAAGGCCCATGTGTGCACACGCACACACACATTTCTCAGTGATCTGTCAGAAAGAACTGGTTCTGTCAGACTGTAAGTCTCTCACACAACTACCTCTAGGGAAAGGGATGGGTCACCCTTTAGACTGCAAGACAGATGCCCATCTGGTGTGTGTGGGGGGGGGAGGGGGAAGGGAGAGGGGGAGAGGAGTGCATAGACTATCTGCCAGGCTACTGAAACACAATTTCTCTGGCTCCAAGCCAGCTTTGGGCATGCCTGGGTCACATTGCACCCTAAAAACACTAACGAGCTGCCCGTCCAGTCTCTGCCGGCTGGAGCATGAGAGCCACTGTTTAGGGCCATGGGGCAGTAATTCCATTCATCCAGAACATCTACCTTTCCCCTAGCCCTTATCAAGTAATGACGCACTGGAAAGCCAACGGGATTCTTCGCGAGATAAGAAGTAGCATTTGTATTTGCTCTGGAGTGGAAGCGAGAGCATTTATTTCATCCTTGGCTCCTTTCTCTGAAATCGACCCTCTGGTTCGCCACTGAAGCAAACAACAGCGGGTGAAAGGGACAAGCAAACGTTCGCAAAGAGGTAGGGACCGGAGTCCTCCTTCCTGTCCCCGACTGGCCCGACTACTATAGCAGAGTAGGCCAGGAAGGAAAAAAGTTCTTTATTTGATTTTCGTTTCATGGTAATAACACAACACTCAGTCTAGGGGGAACACTATCAGGTGAACAGAGAAAAGCTAAATTCTCTAAGAAATGTGATGAAATGTTAAGGCGTTTTCAAGTCTGAATGTCCATCCTCACTCTCAAAAGAGCTTCAGCTCCAATCTCCCAGGTGCACACGGGCCATCTCTTCTTGGATGGTGTTTTGTAACCAAACTCAACAGGTTCCAAATAAACTGGGCAACCAAACCCCACCTTCTTAATATCTGCTTGATTCTGCCAATGGCACCAGTTAGGTTTAATTTATGATGGGAAAGATTGATCTCTTTTACTTTCTTTAGCCCATCAGACTCAAATCCTCCATTCTTCATAGAAAAAAAAAAATCCAGTCCCAGCATGTACTAGGTTCCATACATTGAACCAAGGCCCTGCCTTCATGGAGATTAATATTCAGTGGAGGGAGCCAATTATCCAATATGAGATTAGAATGTAATGTAATTAATGAAAGTATAACATATTTACCTGCTGAAGAATATGACAACTAAGGTAAATGATGGTCAGAGGGCTGTTTGAGTACTTTCTGAAGGAAGTAACCACCAAGATTAGATGTGAGGA
The DNA here is from genome assembly GCF_000313985.2 of Echinops telfairi. Classification (NCBI taxonomy): domain Eukaryota; kingdom Metazoa; phylum Chordata; class Mammalia; order Afrosoricida; family Tenrecidae; genus Echinops; species Echinops telfairi. The sequence goes on from NW_022111369.1 coordinate 45,432,429, forward strand.
CTTAGTAGGAGTTAGTTTATGAAATACAATAGATTGGAAAAAAGGGGACAGCATGTCCCACCAAAGAAGCATCTTGTGTAAAATCCCAGGCATGAGAGAGCATCAAGATTCATAAACCACCAGGGACCAGATCATGTAAGACACACAGCTTTGAATTTAATCCTAATGGATTTGATCCAGAAGGCAGTGGGGTCAGCTTTAAGCTTCTGGAAAATCATTCTGGTGAGGGTGGAGTGACAATTATGGGATGGTGAATCTGGAGAGAAGGAAAGCAACTGGCACTTGTTGCAGAGAAGAGAAGACGCTGCCTTAGACTATGGCAGTGGCCATGGAGATGGAGGGAAGTGGATGTACTCAGAATGCTCTTGAATTTGACTCCTTCTTTAATGTACTCTCAGTGCCTATCAAAGGGCACTGGCTGAGCTGCCCAGCGTGTGCCTGAAGTCCATGTCCCATGCACAGAGTTCTGGAGTTCGACTGCCCTGTTCAAAGCCTGACCCATCTCTTTAGCTCCATGACCCTGGGGAAGTTAGTTAATATCTTGGTACCTTGATTTTCTCAAATGTAAATGTAATAACCCAAACCAAACTAGTTGCTGGCTAATTATTTCCAACTCACGTGCACCCCATGTGTGTCCGGGTAGAAGTGTGTTCTCTGGCAGTTTCAATGGCTGACTTTTCAGAAGTAGATAACGAGATCTTTCTTCTGAAAATACACAGTGAAGGCGTCCTTAATCCAAGCGATCACCTAGACCGGTGCTGGCCACATAATAAACACTGTTATTCTTATTACTAAATGAGATTGTGTTGTCATTTCATTTACTCACAACCTCCTCAGGCCGGCCCACCAACCCATGGTAGATCTTTAAGGCCTGGTCGCCTTATTTGGGGCCTGACTCGTTCTGTGACCCCTAGATGACTCGTCATGTCGCTGCTCTTTTCCAGACCCTCGAAGTCTGCTGCGCCTGAGATCTAGAGTCTGACATTCGAGATTTGTCTTCGTCTTAATTGGCAAGGAATTTCAAGTATAATCTCTCTTTTGCTTTGTGATGCCTTTCATCACATGAATGCAAACCGATTGGGGCTGTGGGCACCTCCCAAGACGCTGAGCAGCCAAAAAGGAGAACCTCTATGGGGTCATCTTACTAGTTTATAATCGTGACAATTTTATGCATCTTTTACATTGCTTTTATTGATTTATTTTGCTTTTTCTGGTGGGGGGGGGGAGCACAGTAAAAGTTCAAAACCATAAACATGATTTGTTTGTGAGTGCTGGCTTACGCGTACAGTATGCATAGCCGTAAAAGCTGAACAAGTGCAGACATTTAGCTTCTTCATCTCAGAGAAAGGCCACGCCATGACAACCAACATCGTCTGCAGTCCATTTAAAGGGATTTAGTGATGTTTCAGTGTAAATGGCTTCATTTTGAGGCTAAGGACATATCAGCATCTCTTGAAATGGATAGTCATGATGTATTAACCTTAAAAGGGAGAGGAAGACTTTCTTTAAAGGATCATTCTACTTAATGTTGAACATCAACTTCCCTTTCCCATTACTAAACCCAAATCAGAACCATTCCCAGGGGGTTTCCAAGGCTGTAAATCTGTCCGAGGCTCAAACCACCAACTTTCCAGTTCGTAGTCAAGCTGCTTTCGCCACTGCACCACCGAGTGCCTTGACCCCACCACACCTCCCACCAATGCCTGCTCTTGGCCTTAGGTCTACCTTGATTCCTTAGGTCTACCATTTTATCAAAGGTTGATTTCTAGTGTAGATTGTCTGTCCTCTTGCTAATTGTAAGTCTAATTACGAGCTATACTGATCTTTACCTTTTCTGAACGTATTCTGTATCATATACTTTTATTTAATTCACCACCGTTAGCATAAATCTGCATATCATTCACGGCTAAAAGTTTCCTCTTGCACTTTGTCATCCCAACTTCCTCTACGCGCAGTCCTGTCCCCAGGCAACCACTGATGGGCTTCCTCTGACCCAAGTCAAATACCAGGCATGTAGTTCCCTTTTCCCTCTGTTATTAAGTACCGTGTGGCTCTCACTTGTGCTTTAGCTATCACGAACCCTCACGAAAACAACGGAAGTCTCTCAGTTACTTAATAGTTAGGGAAGTCATGGTTAGCGAAGTAACCAGCGGGCTGGGGAAGCGGGGGCCCTTGCTCATCTGGGCCAGGAAGTTTGGAGGACTGCTGCTTGGCCAGCGACCCAGAGGAGATCTCTGTCCGTGCCCTTCCAAGGTTGTGTCTCTTCTCTTCGGGATTTCTGCTTCTTTTCTAGTGTTTGGAAATCACTGTTTCACAGAATTTGTTTGTAATTTTACTTGTGGACAGTAGAAAGTTAACTTCAGTCCAGAAGCCGGTCAGTTCCATACACTGTCGTAGTCTGTATGCAATTAATCTTTTCCTTCACTCTTCTCACAAGTCTCTTATTTTATGCAAAAGTATCCCTGGAGGGAAGAACCCATACCGTCTGACTCTTTTGTCCAAGCACACAGTGCTATGCACAAGCTGAAAATATATATATTGCTCTTTACGTGGCTTCTTGCTGCCACAATACTGCACTCTGGGTTCTTCTCTGACCTCTGTCCTCTCTAAATCTACTTCCTCTTCCAACCTCCCAGGAGTTCCCCTTCACAATGCAACTCAATCTGATGCTTTCAGCCATCATTGTCCACTACTGTGTAGCAGGGTATAATGCGTCCAACTGGAATTTATGTGCCAAATGTTTTAAAGGTAAGCCCCGGCAAGAAAGCTGTGGTCTGGCGAAATGAGTTTGATTACCCTAAATATTATGCTTAGTTAACACCCACCTTCTGATTCCAAGTTTGTTTGGATAACTCCCACCTTCTGATTCCAAGTGCCCTCCCCTTGCCAGGATTCTCAGTGTCTTCCTAATTCAGCTTGTACCCATGTGTGACTTTCCAAAGCTTTCCTGGGAGGACACTAAATCCCTGTCTCTTGGATCAGAGTCTGGGGTTCATCTGCTTTCTGGTACTGCTCTTGCGTATCTCACTCTCACCCGCGGCGAGTCCTGAACTGTGCCGAGTCCAGCAGCACATTAGCGGCACTACTTGCTCCCCGTTTCTATTGCAGCTGCAAAACTTCTCCAGCTCCCAGGTGGAAAAACGGATCAAGTAGACATAGATATGACTAAAATTATAATCTGAGAGGTGAAAGTATTTCTATAAACGCACTGCAGTGCCTGCCAGACATGCTTGTTTGAACTGTAAACCTTAAGCAATTGATGAAAATCCTATGTAACCTAAGTTTCCTTTTGTTTATTTTAAGGCTAAAATTAGATGTGAACCTACATGCAATTTAAGGCATTCCTGTTCCATAAGAGTTTGTGATGATCCTGGTAAACTTCCTGTCAAGATGTGGGGCGGGGGTGGGGTGGTGGGGGTGGGGGTGGGGGGGTTGGATAGATCTAGGTGGTGCAAATAGTTTGCACTCAACTGCTAATCTGAAGATTGGTGGTTCAAACCCACCCAGCAACGTCGGGAAAGAAAAGCCTGGCAATCTGCTTGTTAAGACTCCATAAATGACTAAAACCCACTGCCATCAAGTTAATTCTGATTCGCACTGGTCCCACAGGACACAGTCTAACTGTCCCTTTGGGTTTCCAAAGCTGTAAATCTCCACAAGAGCCGAAAGCCTCATCTTTCTCCTAAGGAGTGGCTGGTGGGTTCAAACTGCTGAATTTGGCATTAGCAGCCCAAGGCATAGCCTTCTCCACCACCAGGGCTCCCGGTTACAGTTAATCTTGCTTAAAATTAGACCAGAAAACCCTATGCAATAGTTCTACTCTGTAACACAGATGATTGACAGGAGCGCCAATGGGCTCATCCATGACTAGAAGCAACACTTTGCATCTGACCCAAGGCTTCTTTAAGACCATTACAAGAACCTCCTCCACCTCTACCTCCTCCAAGTCTTTACCTACTACACTGTCACTTTCTAGCTCTTTCCAATGTGAATCCTGTCCATCCCTTACCTAGAACATAGGTTATCAAGAAATGCCTCCACATTAGCAACTTCGGGAGGCCTGCCCATCATCCCCTGTAATGATGAGCTGCTCTAAAAGGTACAATGCTCTATCTCAAAAGTCTGTCCCTAGTCAGGAAATCGGATTTGGCTGTTCAGACTCCATGCCTGGTGGTGGGGTAGAACCTAGGAATTTAAGACTAGGGAACTCCCCTAAGCACCTGATGGTGATGGCCATGTTCCAGTTCTTATTTCAGACTTCAAACTCCACACCTGCGGAAAAGGAGACGCCTGAAGAAGGAAGGGTCTTTGGTACTAATTGAACCGTTCCAATAATTGGAGGAGGATCTGGCCTGCATGCCTCAAATATATGTGACGTGGTGCTGGGTGCAAAAGATGCCCCAGGTGAGTGTTCCCCTTCTTTCGTTATCTTGGCTTTGCTCCTGGATTCGAATCCTGTGTCTCTCACTCACATCTCTGGCTCCCTTGCTCAGTAGCTTGTATCACCATAACTTCTTGGAATAGATCACTGCTGCCCATGACGCTACACTTTGGGGTCAAGTTTTCTTTCATACTGCAATAGAGACCCCAGATTTCTCATTTCTACTGTTCATGAAATATTTTCCATGTGCATCCCCCACTCTCATTTCAAATGCAAAACTCAGCGTCTCCTTTTTTCTGAGAATCTGTCTTTCTGTGGTCCCTATTCTTATGGGCAGTGCTTCCAGTCTCCCACGTGGTAAATTGGAGATTCGGGGGTCATTGTTGACACTTTGATCTATTATCGTTACCTGATTTCTTTTCTAACAGTTCTTTGTGGATGACCTTGCTTATATTTTATGTGCTCTGCCTCCCCAGGTTTTCTCTTACCCTCGTTTCCCCTACTGTCCCACTAGTCCATTGAATCAAGATCTCATCCTTCATGCCCATAACTCCATCATCTTCATCCATACGATACCACTTTTCGTGTTCAATCTGCACCTCCCCCGGACCCCACCACATGAACTATACGTTTATATGACTTCATTGCTCGAAAGTTTCAGGAGCTCCCCACTGAATAGAAAACTAAAGCAGTGCTTCCCAAAGTGAGTGATTCACCCCATGTGCGGCCAAGGGGGCTACAAAAGCAGGTACCTATATTTTTTCCCTGGTCTGTGGACTATGATAAAAGGGTTTTAATCGCCAAACGGGTGATGAGTAATTCTTTTTCTTCTGGAAAGGGAACTTTAGGCCAAATAACTTTGGATACCTTTGGTCTAAACCAGAAGTGGAGAACCTTCTTTCTGCCAAGCACCATTTGGATAGTGTTAGCATCATTTGAGGGCCATACTGATCGCACAATTAGCTCATCCCTAACATGGTGGCTGGAGCTGCGGTGGCATTAACTGGTATTGATGGTTTCGCATGCCTTATACAGCCCACAGGCTAGCCTTTCCCCACCTCTGGAAACTAGCCCTCCTGCACTGATGGTCTTTTCCTCAGTGAGTTTGGTCTAGAACTTCTTTTTACTCTTAACCACACTTGCCATCTCCAGCCAAATTGAACTTCTATCTACCTTTGAACTTTTCTCAGGCATATTTCAGCCCTGTGAGCATATAGATCTAAACATAAACATCTGGCATACACGTCAGCGCCTTCATGTTATCGTCTCAAATTTCCAACCAACTGCAAACACCATATACTTAATGTTCAGAACAGTGTCTGGTACACAGAACCCATGCCAGAAATATTTCCTGAATGCATGACGGTTTCTCTTTTACACTTTCATAACATTTTGTATTTCTCCCAAAGCACTCTTACCATCCCGCCTTGATCCATCCAGTAATCCTTTCATTCAGTAAGAACTGGCTGAGCACCGGTGGCACACAGGGCTCCGTGTTACAGAGTTAATTCCGTGCACGGCCATCCTCCCCACCCACCCCTGGTTGTGTACATTTATATGTCACACAACAGGCTTTCCCCTGCAAAACTGTGCCAATGCATACATGCCACACTAGCCATCTCCCCCATAGTTGTGTACACGCATACACTGAATACACAGCTATCTCCTCTGGTTGTGTAAATGTGTCCAAGCATGATTCTGTAAATATGCACACTTCACACACAGCCATCTTCCCCAGAAGTAGGTCCCCAAAGGAAGAAAGTACATCTCATTCATCCTGACTTTGCTACTGCAGCCGAGCATGGGGCTTCCATGACGCACTGTCAATGCTGAATTAAACATAAATGGGCTCTTTTCTTGAATTAATGAAAGAAACATAAGCTCAAACAATAGCCTGAAGAATACTGATGGCCTGTTTATGGCTCGAGTAATTGAAAGGAAGAGAAAAATGATTTTATTTCCCTGGAGGAAGTACTTGTGTTTCTCTTCGCACTCAATTTTAATCTCTTTCAAATAATAGAACAGAAGTCTGTCGTTCTTGATCAACCACAAGAGAACACCACAAAGAACAGAGAATCTAACAAGGCTCTTATTTCTCCCAGAAGGTAAAAGAATCAATTGAGGGGCTAAGTTCAAATCCACAAAATTTCACCTCCTGACCTTGACATAACCTGGATTCAAAAACACCTCATTTTGTTTTTTAATATAAAAACATGAATGCTCAGTGTACTTACTATTTCTATTTTTAAAAGAGTCTTTACAAGTAAATTAACTTTTGGAACCTCATATATACAATCTAAGATTGATTTTGATTGGCATACTTCTTTCTCTTTTTTTGGACAAGCGCATCATTTAAGTCCAGTCCTTGTGGTTCCTGGCTTCCTTCTGAATGAAATGGAGTGACCTTGTATTGTTGGTTCTAAATCCCACCTTTATCATTAACTAACTAGTCAGAATTAGCACGAACCTAATTCCCAGCTGGAAGTGAGTGGATCCAGACCTCATCTTCTCACATTTCCATTCCCCAGTCTCCAGCCACTTCAGACCAGTCTGCGGCTCAGTTTCCATTAAAAAAATAAATAAAATAAACTCATTGCCATTGAGTCACTGCTGACTCATAGTAACCCCCCTGTGGGTTTCTGAGATGCACTGTTTATGGGAGTAGAAAGCCCAGTCTTTCTCCCTCCGGGCTGCTGTTAGTTTCCAACTGCCCACCATCATGCCATCCAACAAATTGCCAACCATCCAGTTGTAAGCACTGCACCAACAGGGCTCCATTAGAGTCTCCATAGCTCCCTCCATTTCAGCTGGCTCTGTATCTTTCTGTCTCTGTCTCTCTCCCAGGACCAGGTCACAAGTGAGAAAGACTACCCTTTTCGACCGTCTGCCTGTGTAGCCATTCCGTCCCCATTCTCTGTCTGTGTGTGGGAGTCTACAGACATCAACTCTATCCTGCCAGTCTCTGCTGGCCCACCGCCCCTGTGAGTTCATCAGTTCTCTACAACAGCTTCCCAAATGTACGGAGGCTATTACCCATTCTTACAGTTGGCCGTGTATTGTAACCAGGAAGGATTCGAGCCTAGAGATACATTAGGCATCTCTGTGAGAGATCCAGTTGTGATAGTCCATTAATTTAACTACATGAGCGCTGCCCTAATGACTATTTTAAGTACAAAAAACAACATACCAATATGTAGCTTATTATTTCATAAGAATAATAAAAAGGTACATAAAAGTAGATTATATTATAAGAAAGGATTTTAACATATTAATGAAAAATTATTAAATAATACCTGATAAAAGCAATAAAACTGTTATTGAAGATATTTCCACATTGCTTCTTGACTGCTGTCCTCACTTGCAATGTTTTTGCTTTTATCCCAGCATCATCGGCTGTGTGATTTATCCTTAACCATCTTTTTGCTGTAGGCGTAGGACCCCGTTCCTTTAGTGCAAGGCCAATTAGACAAGAGTCATTGTTTTTCATATATTAGAAACGGTTAGGTGGTTTTTCCTCCCTGAGCATACGACATACATCTTTGAAAACTCCTTTCCACTTCTTCGGAGCTTAGGCAATTGTTTTGACAATAGTTTTAGCTCTTTGACCACTTTCAGGAATTGTACCATCAGGAATGTGGGGTGTAACACAAAGCTGAAACGAGTGACAGCGTGTCATCCTCTACTTGGTTGGGCACCTTTTTACTTTATGTTATACATTTGCTTACTGAAGCAACAAATGCAAGGGAATAAAAATATAGTCATTCACCAGAAGTATAACAAGTTTTCTGAAGTGACTAAATAAGGACTATAAGTATTGTTCTGTCTAATTTTTATATCTATGGATGGATTGAACACTACTACTGGCACTTGGAATGTGATATTGTGCAGATGAAAGTTAAAAAAGAGTAAGAAATGTAAATCGAGATTTTCATCTTAGAAAGAACCCTGATAACAAGTGCCATTTTAACAACTGGTTTTGCCAAACCAAAAAATTAGGTTTGGTTCTGTTGAACTGGTCCAAACCAGTTGAACCCCACCACTGGAGGTCCTGGCAAGAGGCTTCCGCTGTCCTCGGGAACAAGCCACAACACTCCCCGGTGCCCGGGCGCTCTCATCTCCCAGCCCAAGCACCAGGCTCGTGGCCAGCAAGGTGGCTCCAACCCAGAGTGCCCTTAGAGGACCTTATAGGCTGCAACTCATCTCGTTCCTGAGAAGTGGCTGGTGGTTTTGAACTGTTCACCTTGCTATTAGCAACCCAATTTGTAGCCCACTATACCACCAGATTCCTCTTCCACCCAGGAGGCCCCAAAGAGAGTGGTCCAAGGCCTCTGGCCCCCTAGTTACTGGAAACTCAGTTGGTATGCATGGCTTGTGCCCCAATTCAAAATTAGCAATAATCCAATGGGTGCATATCTACATTAGGCTCCCTCTCCCTTCACCAACTGACTTCACCAGGTGTGGAGCTTGCATTGCCTCTATTGGCCCAGGTATTTTGGAAAACAAAGGCATCTTGATTGTTAGGGTTATTTTCAAAAACTAGGGCCAAAGAACCAAACTATATATATTTTTTGGTCCCACTTCTCACTAACATTGAGCAAGTGATTTTGGCCTTGGGCAACTTACTTTCCTTTCTTTGAGTCCCAGTTTCTTCATCTGTAAAACGGAATGATAAAGGAAGGGTCTATGTCCCAGGATCAAGGCGAAGCAGACAATTCAATATTGGGAAAGAGAGTTTGTCATGAGCTTAAGCATCTGTTCACTGTTTGCTGAGTGTGTTCAAGTGCAAGACCTCAATGTCTTGTGACACTGTGCCTTTGCAGAGCAGTTTCTGTAGCTAGTCACATAGCTGACTCAGCAGGTCAAGGTGAGACAGGAGTAAGGAGCATACAAACAACCACCAGCTCCCCAGGGGAGGGACCTGGTGTCCTGCATTCACCACTAGCTATAAAATACGCAGAGCTCTGTGTCTGGATTCCTCAGCATCAGCACAACTGCCTGTGCGGTCACCATCTGGGCCCATTGTGCCTTGGGGACCAGGGCATGGCCAGGTGATGCTCCCACTGCTGGTAAACCCAAAAGGTCTTGCTCTGATCCATTGAGTCTCACATCTGTTCCGGCACCTCTGGCTGCCTACTGCTCACTTACTTCCTTTGGAGTCTTGTTACCATACACTACCTTCCATGATAGATCATTGTTTTAGCTCAGTGTTTCCCAAAGTGGGTGATACTGCCCAGCAGGGAACACTGTTAACAGTTCAGGTAAAATGAGGCTCTAATGCTCAGATCACCTTTCAACTGATGCTAGGCACCCTCATCTGCAAAAGCAGATACCTACACTTCATCCTTCATTGTGGGCTATCATACAAATGTTTGTTACTACCAGGGATTGTTTGGAAATTTCTAAAAGGGAGGCAATAGGTCAAAAACATTTGGGAATCGGTGTTCTAGGTCAGGGGTGTTGTTATTGCTGTTACATCTCAGAACAAAACACTACCTGGTCCTACGCCATCCTCACAATCACGCTATATTTGAGGACCTTGTTGTAGCCACCGAGGACCTCCCTTCCTTTCGCTGCCCCGACATTTTACCAAGCAGGATGCCCTTCTCCAGGGACTGGTCTCTTCTGACAACAGGTCCAAAGCCTATAAGATAAACACTCTTCATCCTTGCCTCTAAGGAGCACTGTGGCCAACCGTCTTCTAAGAACGATTTATTTCTACTTTCAATATTCTTCACCAGCACTGCAATTCAAATGCCTCAATTCTTCAGTCTTCCTTATTCAAGATCCAACTTTCACATGTGGATAAGGCCATTTAAAATGCCCACGCTGATCCTTAGAACTGGGGCTTTGCGTGAAGCTTACAATGAAGTGGAGTGTCCCTTTGGGCATTTATTAGCCTAAAAGAACTTTGTAACATGTCCTGATAACTCAATGCTAACCATTCCTCACTAGCCATGCAACTTATTAACTTCATTAATAAACCTTTTAATCATAAAAAAAACCCCAACAACCATGAATTGGGTCAAGTAACTTAGTCCTCAAAGTAACATCTTTGCTATCCAACATCTAAAGATGTCTTGGGTGGCACATGTTCCCAATGCAATACATTGTTCGATCTCTTGACTGCTGTTTCCATGAGCATTGCTTGTGGATCCAAGCAAGATGAAATTCTTGACAACTTCAATCTTTTCTCCATTTATCATGATGCTACCTATTGGTCCACTTGTGAGGATTTGGGTCTTCTTTACTTTGGGTTGTCATGTAAATCCTTAATATTCATCAGCAAGGAATTGAAATCTTCCTCACTTTCCGGAAGCAAGGTTGTATCATTTGCATATCATAGGTGGTTAACATACCTCCAGCCCTGATGCCACAGTCTTCTTCATATAACCCAGCTTCTTTGATTATTGGCTCAGGATTCAGTTTGCATAAGTATGATGAGAGGATGAAACCCGATGTACATCTTTCCTGACGTTCAACCACCCAGTATTCCCCTGATCCCTTTGCACAACTGCCTCTTGATCCGTGTACAAGTTCCACATTCTTCTCAAAAATATCCACAGATCCTGGTCGGGGAACCTTCTTTCCACCAAGGCCCATTTGGATATTTATAACATCATTCGAAGGCCACATTGGTCAAACTTCATTACCTCACCCATGGTGAAGGCCTGGTGGCATAGTGGCTATGTGTTGGCAGCTCAAAAGCACAGGCCTCTGAGCAGGAGAGAAATGAGGCTTCTATTCCTGCCAACAGTTACAGACTTGGACACACAGGGCCGCTCTACCCTACCCTACAAGGGTCTCTCTGAGTTAGCATGCCCCCACGGCAGGGAGTTTGGCTAATGTGAAGGGTGGCACAATAGAACGCTAAACTTATAGAACAATATCAATAATATCACATGCGAATAAAATTGTGCTGAAGGTCATCCAACAGTAGTTGCAGCGGTACATTGCCGGGGAGTTGCCATAGGTTCAGGCCAGTTGCAGAAGAGGATGTGGAATAAGGGATAACATTGCTAATGTCACATGGATCCTGACTGAAAGCAAATACTAGAAAGATGTTTACTTGTGTTTTCTCAACTGAGCAAAAGCATTCGACTGTGTGGACCATAACAAACTATGGATAGCTTTGAGAAGTTTGGGAATTCCAGAACACCTAATTGTGCTCATTTGGGACTTGTGCATGGACCAAGAGGCAGTTGTGAGATCAAAACAAGGGAATGTTGCATGCTTTAAAATCAGGAAAGGTGCGTGTCAACGTTGTATCCTCTCACCATACTTACTCAATTTGCATGCTAAGCAATCATCAAAGAAGCTGGATCACATGGAGAAGAGTGTGGCATCAGGACTGGAGGAAGGTTTATTAGCTACCTGTGATATGCAGATGACACAACCTGGCTTCCTGAAAGTAGGGGAACTTGAAGGCCTTGCTGCTGAACATCAAGGATCGCAGCCTTCACTTCAAGGATCGCAGCCTTCACTATGCATTACCACTCAATGGAAGGAGACAAAAATCATCACGAGTGGACCAATAGGTCACATCATGATAAATGGAGAAAGGATTGAAGTTGTCAAGGGTTCTATCTTGCTTGGACCCACAAGCAATGCTCAAGGAAACAGCATCAAGAGATTAAAGGATGCAGTGGGTAAACGTGTTGCACCAGACGTCTTTTGATGTTGCTGAAAAACAAGATGTTACTTTGAGGACTAAGTTGCACTTGACCCAAGCCGTAATATTTTCAATTGCTTCATATGCATGTAAACAAGCACTGGACATTGAAGACTGTAGAAGAGCTGATGCATTTGAATTATGGTGCTATTAAAGAATATTGAAAGCACCATGAACTGTCAAAAGAAGAATCAAATCTACCTTGGAAGAAGTATAGTCAGATGCCCCTTAGAGGCAATGATGGAGAGACTATATCTGATGTACTTTGGACGTGTTATCAGGAGAGACCGGTTCCTGGAGAAGAACAGCATGCTAGGCAGAGGGACAGCGAAAGGAGGAAGGTCCTTGATGGAATGGAGTTAGATGTGGCTGCCCCAAGGGGCTCAAATGTAAGAACGATGATCAAGATGGTTCCGTATCCAGTCGTGTTTTCTTCTGTTTCACCTAGGGTTGCTCTGAGTCTGAACCGACTGGGTGGCCCTGAACAACCACAATGTGATGGCTGGGACTGCTTCTCCTCGATAAGACATGTGATGTTAGCTGAAATCGATGATCACAGGCCAGGCATTCGCCACATGTGCTCTAGATGAACCTCCTGACAGTGCCTTGGTCCTGAACTATTTATCTTGCTCTCCTTCTAACTTAGTAGATTTGCTTCTGTGACAATTAAGATTTTTTTTTAATTAACCTGACTGGCCCACGATTCTCAGTGGTTTGGTAAAGGCCTACTAATCCCTCATGATGTAAGCCCATTGGGATCACCTCCATAGTGGGGTCTGCTATGAGCTGGAAATCAGTTGTAGGAAGATTAGGGTGAGGTGCAACACCACGATCACATCACAGCTCTGATACAGTCAGTTGAAAGGAAGTTTCCTTGGGGTGAGAGCCCATTATATATAAGTGGACACTAGAAAAGCTTGCTGGATTCTGCATCTGGGTCATGGATATTAGGTCTCCGGTTTGGTCTTACAGCCTACATATTTATTGCCTATCTATCTTGGTAGTCATCAGCAGTCTGTCTATTTTACCTGCCAAGCTCGGATGAATTCACCTGCCATCTCCCTGCTAACCTGTGTTCATCAGCCCCATTACAAGTGCCACCGACTTGTCCTGGGACTTGTCCTGACTTGGAACTTGCCCACTGCTATGACTGCTTATATAGATAAGCTTCACTGGTTTTGCTTCTCCAGGGAACCCTATGAAAATAAGTCTCTAACAAAGCCCACCACCATCCTCCCTACTTGGAGTGGCAGGTGAGTTCGAACAAGTTACCTCACAGTTAGCAGGCCAACACAAAACCCAGTATACCACTCACTCATTGCCACCGAGTCAGTTCTGACTCATGGCAACCTTTCTAGGGCAGGATAGAACTGCTCCTGTGGGTTTCCAAGACTATAACTCTTTATGGGAGTTGAAAGTCTCATCTTTCTCCCGAGGAACAACTGGTAGCATTGAACTACAGACCTTGTGGATCACAGCCTAATTCATAACCACTATACCACCAGGGCTCCTGTGATACCACTAGGGCTTCTTATTTGATTCCAAAAGAATTCTTTTTATGGTGTCAAGAATAAAGTAGGTACTGCGATCCTGTTTTTCCCTGTTACAATGTGCAAAGTAGTGAAAGACAGATGAAACTATCGAGCCATACTTTCTGGGGTCAGGGAACAGAATCTTTTGAATGATAAACTGATTGACTCAGGGGGTGATAACGATTTTCTGTAGGTGAAGAATTAGAACTAAACTGCAAGTGTTTCAGAATAATGGCAAGTTAATTCAGGCATATCATTGGGAAAATTGCGTTCAAAATTTTTATTTTAAAGCTTCGCTGAACTGCTCAGAAAAATGTTCCTGAAGGGAATTGTTTCTGAAAGTTCCTCTGGAAAGAGAGGGTCTTTGCCTAATGGAGTCCCTGGGCAGTGCCAATGGTTAACACATCAGTTGGCCAATGGAAAGCTAGTGGTTGCCGTCACCCAGAGGCACCTGGGAACAAAGCCCTGGTGACCGCTTTCAGAAATGCAGCCATTGGAAATCCTATGGCGCTCAGCTCAGAGTTGACTCAAAGGCCACCGGCAGGCACAGTTTGCCGTTGGAGGAAGTTAGCACTAAGCACGGTGGCCATGCTTCAAAGAAGGGTCTCAAGTTTCAGCGACTTTACAGAAAACATACAGGAGACACTGCGTTTGAACAGTGGGGATCCTTACGAGATAGCAAGACAGAAGTTATTTTAAAAAAACATTTTGCTTGTCTGAATCTTCTACAATACATGTATTAGCATCCGTCCAAAAGGCTTGCTATTAAATCATAGAAACCTTTATTTAAAACAATATCAGCACGTGAAACTATTGCTTCTGGAAATACCCTCCATCTACATGTGTACTCTTGTGAAGGGGGTGTTTCCATTTTGCTACCGCTTCCCCAAAGACGTCTGCGCTGTTTGATTTCTACCAGGTCCAAAGGGCAGCGAGACATCCTGGAGGGGCTCAGTCATCTTTCTTTGAGATGTTCTTGGAGTTTTGGGAACAGAAAGAAGTCTTAAGGGGCAAGGTCAAGGTGCTCCAGTAAAAGTTCCTTGGAGAGCTCTTGCTACCCCAGGGAATCTGAAAAAAACATAGTTTCCATAATGTTTTAAGCCGATATCTCTGCCTGAAATTTACCTGACCCAGCAGATACCCTTGGAAGTCAGTTTTGATGGGTCATTTTTTATGGCACCCGAACTGGACTAAGACATGTGTAGTCCTGAGAAAATTTGTGTGCCCATCTGTTGATCATTGAGACACGTTTAAACTCGTTTTACTTGGAATAAATGTTTATGGGCATGAACCGGAACCCGACTAGCAATCTTTTAAACTTAACCTTGTATAATGAAACTGTAGTAATGCAAGGTTCTTTCAAGAAGAAGAAGGAGGAAAGGTATACCCCAGTCACTGTGGGAAGGTGGATAATACAGCGGTTAGTGAACTACCCATACACGTGTCACATGTAACCACATGACCCTATTTAAATTAATTTAAAATTAATGAAGTCGAAAGGTAGCCCAATGCAAGTGTTTCCACCCTTCTTTGTTATATAAATGCCTGTAAAATGTCAGGGACATGTTGAAACCTCATAAGTTATTGCTTTCCCCTTTCTTTAGATCATATATGTTTTAAAGTACTCCTCAACTCACAAAGTGGGTTAAGGACATTCAGATCCCTCAACTACTACTGGTCAGAAGTTCACATCTTACATCTTTGCTTTGTTTTCTTTAAAACACACACACACACACACACACACACAAGTTATGATTTAGTGTGGCTGGAAAATAGAAACCTCTCAATAACTACATTATCTGATTATAGACAATTAGAGCTCATTTTGTTCTAAAACTAGGTTATAGATTTTCATTTGTGTGTTTGCGTAATAAGTTTAGAATGTACTGGCTAATCTCATTTTCTTTATTAGCTGCCTCTGACTCCTGGCTACCACAGGCCACCATCCAAAGAAGTATTGCCCCATCTGGTGCTATCCTCATGACTGGTTTTGGACCACTTCTTTGTGACCCATCACGTCCTCAGTGGCTGATCTCTGGAAATAGTTTGCCATGCTTTTCTTTCTAAACCGTCTCATTCTGGAAGTGCCCCAAAGCCTGTTCAAAATCAAAAACAACACTCAAGCCTCCACTAATAGACACTGACGAGGAATGGAACCCAGCTATCTCACAGGAAAGATGAAAATCCCGCCACTGAACCACTACCTACGCCAACATTATGCGTGTCACCATGGAAACAACCAGATTTTATGCCTTGTTGATTTAAAAAACTACAATCACAAAGCAAACTACTAAACATTCTAAAGAGAATGGGGCACAGAGAAGAAGGAAACTGAGAAACTCACTGCTGTGAGTCGAGCTGATTCTCACTCATAGCAAGCCGATCTAGGAATTCAGAATTGTTATGGAGCAGAAAGCCTCAGTTTTCTTCCTTAGAGCAGCTGGTAGCTTTCCACCACCAACCTTGTGGTTAGCGGTCCAATTCGGAGCGCACTACCCCATCAGGAAATTCGATGAGCAGGTCAACCATCTCTTCTAAGACTTCTATGAGTCAGAATAGACTCAAGGGCAAAAGGCAGGGTTTTGATTTTATCCAGAAACCTTTACCATCAGGCCCTTAACACTTAAAATAATCCACAGCAATTAGACAGCCACCTCTTAGTAGGTTCAGATTGAACTTAGGTTACTTTAGGTCTCTGCCTATCGCAATAGGACACCTTAGGTATTTACTAGAAGAGTTTTGAACTTAGTGTTAATGTAAAAGACCACCCAAAGCCAAAATCACTGCCACCAAGTCAATTCCAACTCATGATGACACTACAGGACAGAGTAGAATGATCCCTTTAGGCTTCCCATATTTTAAACTTTTACAGGGACATCCAGCCTCATCTTGTTCCTGAGGCACAGCTGGTGGGCTTGAACAACTGGCCTTGCGGTTAACAGCTCATTGAACAGCCCACTATGTCACTAGGGCTCCTAAGTAAAAGGCAACTGTCCCCAAATAGAGTTCGAATATCAAAGAACTATTTGCGACAGAATGTCAGGGCCCACATCATGCCCTGTAATGATGCGAGGAAAAGACAGAATTTGGGGTGCATGCAGATTTAGCCATGAGTGCTTACATGGTACAGATTAAAATACAAAATAAAGGTTTGAACTTGGATCTGTACTTATTTCATTACTTATTTTATTGTTATGAAAGATACAAAGATGTGAGAGTTTAAGAAAACATAAAAGGATTTAAAAACCAAGTGAATGAACGTGGCTGATGGTAGGGCAGAAAGACCAAGGCCCTCAACTGTGGATCAAGATCTTGCAGATGATAAGCAGATCCCAGGTGCCACTGCCCCCCTCCCCCCTTCCCTACGTCTCTTGAGCTGCCCAGTCAGGGAGTGGGGCAGGCAGTGCCACACAAGTGTTCTGGCCCAAGATTTCAGTGTTTCACACCTGGCCCGGCTGGGACTTAGAGACAAGTACATTGTCAATATTCTCACTCATCTTCACATAGCCAGGCCCTCACCTTCAGCGACCTAAAGGAGCCTTCTACGACTTACAGCTGGACATACCTTGCAGAGGGGTAGTGGGGAGATGAGTCACTTAGGGTTCAGTATAGCAATAATGAAACCCACAACCTTCCTCTAGTTCTTAAAC
>NW_022111369.1:45450752-45477711 GCF_000313985.2 Echinops telfairi
TGCAAGCTGAAGCAGGGAACTGCGAAGGCAGCTGCACCCTGGTGCGACCATCACAAAGCAAGAGACCCAGAACGGGAAAGGCGAGGCTCACCGAGCCATTTATCCCTCCACCCTTCCATTAATCCCACATGTGTTTATCGGCCAGGTTGGCACAATAAACTAACTCAGTCATCAATAAATGATGGCAGCTTCTTATGACTTTCACCTCTGGAGCGACAAACAGGACCCAGAACCTGGGCGAGTGAAGGGACTTGAGCACCAGCTCATACGCTTCATTTTCTAATGAGCAGACCTTGCCAGAGACAGGATCATACGTCCTGACATCTAACACCACATTCACAAGACATACAGCTAGGTATGTTACGTGAAGAGAGAGACAAAATGCTGCTGGTAAATGGACTTGCTCTGGGTTGTAAACTGCACACCAATTTCAGAGATGATAAATATTAAACCAAACAAAACTACAGCTGTCTCAGAACTGACGCCATGTCATGAGTGACTTCTGCCAAATTGCTCCCTCCTCAAGCTTCTGGTCTTTTTAGAATGTGTTTGTTTGTTTGCTGCTACAGGATGCTGTTTCTTTTCACAAATAGTGCTGTTTGGAGGTCGACTCAAAGTGAACCCGCGTACAACAGGGAAACACTGCCCTGTCCTGTGCCACCTTCACAGTGGTCATGTTTGCGGCCATTGTGGCAGCCACCGTGTCCAGGCATCTTTCCAGGCCCTTCCTCTTTTTCACTGCCCTTTTACTTGACTGGGCATGATGTCCTTTTCCGGGGACGGGTTCCTCTTGAGAGCACATTGGAGGTTCATGGCTTAAGTCTCACCATCCTTGTTTCGTAAGGAGCATGTTGGCACTTCTTCCAAGACAGATTTGTTTGGGGTTTTTGTTTTGGCGCTCCATGGGACATTCGATATTCTTTGCAAATGCCATAATTCAAATGCATCTGCCCTGTCGTCTCCCTTGTTCATCATTCAGCTCTCAGCTCCATAGAAGGCACTTGAACATAGTATGGCTCGGGTCAGGGGCACCTGCGTCCTTAAAGTGACATCTTTGCTCTTCAACATTTTAAAGAGTTTCTTGGGGCAGATCTCCCCAGGCACCACATGGTTTGACCTTGACTGCTTCCTGTCAGCAGTGATTGTGGACCCAAGTAAAATGAAATTGTTAACTTTCTTCTTTCACCGTGATGTTATGTTGTAGTCCAATTGGGATGATTTGGGTTTTCTTTACATTGAGTTACAATCCATACCCAAGGCTTCGCTCTTCATCAGTAAATGCTGCAAGTCCTTTTTGCATTCAGCAAGCAAAGTTGTGGTATCTGTATACTGAAGGCTATTAATAAGCCTTCCTCCAATCCTTATGCTACACTCTTCTTCAAATAGCGCAATTTCTCAGCTTATTTGCTCAGCATACAAACAGAGTAAGTCTTGTGAGAGGCTATAACCCTGATCCATCCATTTCCTGACTTTAAAGCCATGCAGCATTCCCTTGTTCTGTTTGAATGATTACCTCTTGGTCCATGTACAGGTTCCACAAATAAGAAATAAATCTTGAAATGACCAGAATGGGCAACTTACTCAAAGTCACGCAGTTCATAAGAAACAGAGAGTGAGTCAGGACTTGAAATCAGACCTTACCCTGCAAATCAGCCTCCACACCTCTAAGCCACCTCTCGCCCCAGGACATTTCTTTCTGGCTCTGGAAAATGTATCCACATTCATTTGCAGAAGGTCTGCCTTCCTGATTGGGCTTCATTTATAGGAGTGTAAAAATTAAACTGCTGCCTGGAACACATGCAGGCATGTTGGGAGCAGTCTGGGCAGATGTTTGTCAGTGGGGGAGACTTGCCCGTGGATTTCAACTGTGCTCCATGAAAACTATAAAGTAGATTGTCCCCAGGCCAAGCAACTGGATAACTACTTATGACTGTTGGATGTCATGTTTTACCAGATCTAGACTTCACAGAACGTGGGAAAGAGTTAAGTGCAATTTTATTTCTGCTTAGGCTGAGCTCTTTCCCTCCACACTCAGCGAGAGCCCGAAGATTCCTTCACACCACAAAGTGGCTCCACAGAATTGGTGGAAGCTTGCCATGCCAATAGCTAACTGCTCTAAGGGCTGATTTGTGAGCTCTCCATCCACGTGGGGAATCAGAACTCCTCAGACTACAGAAAACAAAAACTCGCTGCCACCGATGAGCCCATCCCAATTCACAGCGACCCTATAGGACAGGGTAGAACTGTTCTTGGGGGTTTCCGAGATGGTAACTCCGCTGGAGTAGAAAGCTTTATCTTTCTCCCTCGGAGCGGTTGGTGGTTTCAAACTTCGGACCTTGTGGATCACAGCCGAATGTGTAACCACCACACTACCTGGGTGCCTCAGACTTGAGAAGGCCTGAAACCAAGCCCCATTAAACTGATTAGGACTCATGGCAACCCCATTTACAAGTAGCCTAGAGTAGCCCTGTGATCCATTAAGCTTTCAACGACTGACTTTGTGGAAGTAGATCACTGAGTCTCTCTTCTAAGGCACCTCAAGGTGCCTTTGAACCTCCAGCCTTTCCCTAAGCAGACGCCTGCACCACTCTGAGAAGAGGGGCAGGGTCACAGAGAGGACAGCACCCTCTGCAGTGCCTCCTCTAGCTAGGCTGGCATCGACGCATAGATCAAGCTTGGAAGAGAGTGTCCGAGACTGTCCCATCTAGTCAGTGTCCCAGAGGGCCCCTAGACATGGCTTACCTCCTGTCCATACCCTGCTACTTCTCAGTTCAGCTTGGGAGGTGCCATCTCTCACTCCTTGTACGTGGCTAGGCTTCGTTGAATTTCCTCTCTCTCTCATACACACATACACTTTCTCCCTTCTGCCTTCCAACTCTCCCTCCCACTGCCATCTTCTGAATTCTGACTACAGCCACCCTATAGGGCTGAGTAGAACTGCCCCTGTGGGTTTCCAAGGTTACAATCTTTACCAGAGCAGAAAGCCTCATCTTTCTCCTACAGAGCAGCTGGTGGATTCGAACAGTGGATGTTGATGTTGGCAGCCCAATTTGTAACCTACTACAACATCAGGGCTCCTGTCCTTGAACTCAGAGGGCCCTAACTCTTGCACTGTGGCTGGGTTACAGGTGAGTGGGAATACTGATCTCTCCAAGCCCTGTGCTGGACATCTGATGTTTCCCTACTACCATGATGTTCTGAGTGTTCCAATGACATAGACCAAACCAACCAACCAAGCAAATGGTCCAATACAAAATCAAGCAGCGTCTGTTGGAAGCCTTGGGAGTTCTGTCACCAGATCTTCTCAAGAAGGAAGGGCAGTGTGGTAGCTCTCAACCTCTGTGATCAAAGACACAGATTGCTGCCTGGTGGAGGGTAGGGTAGCGAGGCAGAAGAATTCGGAAGAGAAAGAGCAGCCATACTGCCTTGCTGGGAGAGGAACAAGACGGTCACTTTCTCAGAAGCAACTTGGTTCCACTACCCTTTGCCTTCCCTGATGCGGGTCTCAGGGCTGTGGCTTCCGAGCTGCGCTGGGGAAACACTGAGGCTTTATACTTGAGAAGGTGCACAGTTTTGTGCTCAGGATGACATGCTAGGCTATCTGCCTTCCTCTCTTGGCTTCAGGGGGCACTGTGTGCGTCTGGAAGACCAGACTATAACATTGGAGAGAATGGGTGGTGGCAGCGGGCTCTTAGCAGGTGTTTGCTGGGTCTGCACTTTGGACAATACAGCTGCTAGATGCACTGTGGTATTTATGTTCCTTACGTCCTTGGCTCCTAACGGAAAAGTTGGCAGTTGAAGGTTACTCAGCGGCCCTCAGAAAAAAGGCCTCCCGGTGTACTTCCCAAGCCTCTAACAATGCTGGGGAGCACGGTTCTACACTAAGGTAACCAGCTTTTAACATTGGTAAAGCAGGACAAAAGCAGGACACCATTCATAAAGCTCATAGCCACATGGCAGCCGAAAACCGTATACCCTAGCTTGTCGTGCATTCTTTCCAAAAATCGGGACTTTTTTAAAACTCCGTGGGACGCGGGAAAAATTGTTAAAAAGCGGGACTGTCCCGCCAAAAGCGGGACGTCTGGTCACCTTACTCTACACAGACACACAGGGAGGGAGCCTTGTGTCTTTCAATAGACTCCGGCAACACTGGTTTGTTTTGTTTCTGTATTTTAAGTAGAAGTTTAGGTTCTGGTTTTCCCTTGAGTGCCTGCAAACCAAACTCAAAAACCCAAACTCACTGCCATCCAGTCAATTCCGACTCATAGTATCCCTACAGGGCAAGGTAGAACTGCCCCTTGTGGGTTTCCTAGATTGTAACTCTCTAAGGGCCTATAAAACCTCATCTTTCTCCCAAGGAACAGCTGGTGGTTTCAAACTGCTGATCTTGTGGTTAGCAGTCCATTGTGTAACCACTATGTTACCAGCACCTGGCACTTCCAGCAAATGATCTTGGGATCCCCTCAAAACACCCAGTGAGGGATCTGTGAGTTTGTCCCCCTCAAAGTCAGCCCTGTAACTGAGCTGAAACGGCTCTTTCCCAGCCTCTGCGTGGTCACCTATATACACACATGTGACTTTCCTTCCCCTAGTGGAATGATGGGCATCCAAACTGTGGTTCCCTGGGTCTCTGTCCCCGCCCATTCTGGTTCCCTTTCTGGAAGGTTAATTCTATTTTGGAACATAAGTGGCTTTGGCAAAACAGCCCTAATCTACAACTGTTTTTCATCGCGTTTCTTAAGTGTGGGAAATCACCACTATTCTAATAATGGCTAGAAACTCCCATTCCGACAGCTCTGCATGCAATTCTAAGCGACAATGTTTGTTGACACTTCCCTATACTCCAGCTTGCTTTAATTTTGTTCAAAGAAAGGAGTGGACTTTGAGTAATGAGGAGACAGAAGTAAATAATGAAAAGGAAAAAATCCTTTTTAGGGTCTTTTTTTTTTTTTTTGGTAAGCATGGGTGGTAGTTAGATGTTATGTCAACTTGAATCTGTATGAAAGTGCAGGAGTAGAGTCCAACCTGTCAATCAGGTCACAGTCTGGTGACGCCTCCTTGGGGGCGTGGCCTTCTGATAAGGAAGAAAGGGGACCTTCTCTCTCTGCGCTCTTACCTTCCTGCTTGCTGGCACTGTGTGTCTGCCTCCAAGGGTGGCCCTTGGTGCCCTGCCAAGTTTCAACAAACTTTGGAGCCACGTGATTTTCCTGCATCCCATTTCCCCTTTCTGCATCATCAGCCTGCAAGAGGATTCTGGCCAGCATCAGACCATGGACTTAAGATGGACCAGGCTGGAAAGCCGTCTTGGTGTAAAATTACTTCTTGATAAAAAGCTCTTTCCTACACATATATGAGTGTCACTGCTTTGGTTTTCTAGACAACCCAGCCTAATACAAGATGTCTACTGGCAAAAGGAAGTACAGTCGACAACCACGTCCTGTCTTTGCTCTTTGCTGTCAGCACATGGAAGGTCAAGGCTGGCTCCACAATTAGTAACAAGTTCATTTAAGGCGAAATTTCAGGTGGATCAAACGTTGAGCACTCAGCTACTAATCAAAAGGTGGACTGTTCAAATCCACCCAGAGGTAGTCTGGAAGAAAGCCCTGGTGACCGACGTCTGAAAAACCATTAGAAACCCCGTGAAGCATGATTCTACTACGCTGCCATTGGTCCATTTCCATTCAACCACAGCTGGTGGAGGTGGCGATCAGTTATGTTTGTGCCAGTAACAGTTTCCTCTTCATCTCTATTTTAAAAGGAGACCTGGTGACCTGGTGGGAATCCTGGTGGCATAGTGGGTTATACATTGGTCTGTTAAGCTCAAGGCCAGGAGTTGGAAACCAGCAGCTGTTCCACAGGAGAAAGATAGGCTTTCTATTCTCATAAAGAGTTGCAGTCTTGGAAACCCACAGGGGCAGCTCTGGCGATGAGAATCAACTTGGTGGAAGTGAGTTTTGTTTTAAAGCTGGTGGTGTAGTAGGCTGCACATGGAGAAAGAGGAAGCTTTCTGCTCCTGTGAAGATGCGCATTGGGAAGTAATATGAGTCAATGACTTGATGGCAGTGGGGGGCTTCTTTATTCTGTGTAAACTGACATATAATCAGGGTAGGACATGCAAACCTTGCCGATCTAGTTTGAAGTTGCGATGGTACAGCATTACGGAAGTGTAGAAGTCTCATTACAGATTACAACACCCACGGAAAGCCAGAATAAGGCAATTCCTATTTCCTGACTTGTACAAATGTAATTAGCTCAAGCTGATGTTTTAGTAATCCGATTTTCAAATGACACAATGTTCTTTCCCCCTTCAGTTTCTTGAGACAAATGCTCTAATTTTATTTGTAGCGTCTGGGGGAAAGTAGAGTTCAATGCCAAGTGCTCCCTTGTACATGGGGGCTCCTTTTCCCGGCTTTCTAGGAGATACATAAAGACACAGAAACAAGATCAACTTCTATAAATAAATTACGGCTGGCTTGTCCTTAACTATCACATATGGCTTAAAAGAAATGAAGCCCTCGACCTGTGTTAATTTTGTTTTAAAAACTGGCTAAGAGACGGTGTTAAAATTAAAGCTTTAAAAAAAACATTTTATATATATATGTATATATATAAGGAAAAGTGAAAGAAGGGGAGGAACAAGTCCCTGAAAAGCCTTCGGAAATCATGAAACATCTCTATGTCCCTGCCAGCCTTTTCCAAGAAAATAGGTCCCTGTGTTCACTGTGCTGGCCAGAAGCTTCAGAAACCCACTGACTGAAGTGCTGGGGTGCTGGCTGGGAATCCCTTTGAGTGCGTGGCTTGTTCATAAGGGCTACATTTTGCCCAGGGTTCTAACCCTTCTTCTCCATGTATTAAAATATCCCAAAGGAAAATACTTCAAGATAAATAACAGCAGAACAAGAGGCTCTTACTGGTAGACACGTATTGGGTTGGACTTTATGATCTTCTTTCATATCCCTGCAGAATTTATTTAAGGAGCTGAGCTGGGAGAGTCAGAATGTCAACGGAACACTTTTTTTTTTTTGGAACGGAAACAAACAGAAAAAGGAACAGCTTTGAATGTACATATTCAAGAGCTCAGGCCCCCGGTGCCAAGGTCAACCTTGGCGGGTCTTCCTTGCACAGGTCTTTCCAGTCAGTCTTTGAGGGGCTCCTCGTGACATCATCGGTGTCCCAGGTGGAGAAACGGAGCTTTTGTGCTGATCGCTTTCGGTCAGAACACAAACCCCAACTGGTTTGGCTTGCAAGCGCCTGGCTCCCCTCATTGTGTCACTTTGCTTGCCATGGAGAAGACACAGCTCCAGGACCTCACCCAAGTGATAAATAGCCATGCTGTTGTGGGCAGAACTTAATGCAAAGTGGAGACCGGCAGGCCTTATCAAAGTTTGCAAGGTCCTGCACACCTGGAAGTGTTAATGTGGATAAATGTGCGGGGCTGATGCCAAGGGACCTAAAATCCCTCCCGTAGTTTATCTTCCTCGCTTAAATTGGCACGGCGATGGGCTTCGTGCTTTTACTATATTGGAAATCTCCATGTCTGCAGAAGGATCTCTTGACTGGAAAAAAACCTACCTGCTTCAGGGGCTTTTTGTTCTGGGACAGAATGACCTGGAGGATCCTAGGCAACAAATCATCTACAAAACCCTCTGACAAATGCCCCCTACATGGCTGTCTCCAGACACACAAGCAAATCAATGTGACTCGGAGAGCAACCGACTCAGTAACACCATCAGCCAATAGGCAGACAGTGGATGTGCAGACCCAGATGGTATCTGCTCCCAGGCTGTGCCATGCCAACGCTACGGATGCGCCCACGTCATCCGGATAGGAGTCAAGCGATCGGGCTGCTCCAGGTAGAGTAGGTGCCTCCCAAATTGGACTCCGACAACATTAATCTGATGATGACTGTGCGGCGACAGAAGCAGAAGGCAGAGCACTTCAGCGACAACCAATAGCACTGCCTCTCTGGCAGGGAGCTTACATTTTCTTTGAAAGGTAGAAAACAAAGCAAAAACTTTAGGCATTGGCTTTACTTGCTTCCCTACACTAGTTAACGGAGAACCAAAGTTGATACTTCTAAATAAGGTATTTGGAAATCATCAGGTGTACAGAAAATTTGCAAAGTCTTGTCATATGTGTCCTCTCCCACTTTCCCCTCAAAAGGGCAAAGGCGTCACGTTAAAGACTGAGGGCACCTGATGTAAGCCATGGTGTTTTCGATCGTTCCGCGTGCCTGTGAGAGCTGGGCGGTGAACAACGAAGTCTCCCGAAGCAGGCATGCATTCGAACTACGGCGGTGGTGAAAAATAGCGACTCTGCTGCCAGAAGGACAAACCAATCTGGCGTGAAGGCAGTGCCGCCCGAATGCTCCTTAGACGGGAGGCTGGGGCGAGATTGCATCCCTTTTGGACGTGTTATCCGGAGAGACCGGTTTCTGGAAATGGGCACCCTCTTGGTAGATGGTCAGCGACCGAGAGGCAGGCCCTCGATGACCTGGATTGACAGAGGGGCTGCAAGAGTGGGCTCAAACATAGCAGCAAGGCTGGAGGGCCACTCGTTCAGGCTCCAGGAGGGCCCCACTTCAGCTAAGCAGGCCCGGCACACACTCCCCTGGGGCCCGCGGCACAGCCAGCTGCATTGTGAATGCTCCACAGAAATCACCTGACAATGAGTTCCAAATAATGCCAGTAACCCTCCTCAGCCAAAGCTGGCAAAGAAGAGCTCCCCGCTCCCTCCTGTCCTGTCCTGGCAGGCTGCCCTCCCAGTGGAGGCACTCCTGCTGTCCTAGTCCCCAGTCCTCCGCTGCAAATATGCTGACGCCTCTCAGATGGACTCTGAAGCAGGTGTTCAGGCTCGTGGTCTCCACGTGGAGGGATTCGCTCCGTTTCCCAGGCTCGAGTCCAAACAGATTGGGAGGTTGGAGCTGGCCTGAGTTGCATGTTGTTCTGTTGCACAAAGGGTTGCTTTGGCCTGTTGACTGCAAAGTCAGCAGTTCGGAACCACCAGGAGCTCTGCAGGAGACAAATGAGGCTGTGTAATCCTGTCGAGATTTAGTCTCAGAAACCCAGAGGCAGCTCTACCCAGTCCTGTGCGGGTCGCTGCGTCAGAGCTGACTAGATGGCAGTGAGTCTATTTTTGTGGGTGAGGGGCGGGGTCCTCTTTCTACTGCAGGGTTTGCTTGGCGTGTCTCCTCAGTCTCCTCTCTGGGTGGTGACCATTTCTTCAACTTTTTCTTCCTTTTCGTCACCTTGACAGTCTTGAAGAGAACTGCTTGGGCGTGTCCCGTATAAATGGCCCCTAATCACGATGTTTAAAAGAAATCATCTTTTCATGATTAGACTGCGGTTATGGATTGGGTTGGGGGGCGGGGGCGGGAACACCACAGAGGCAAAGTGCACTTCTCTTCACAGGGACCCGTTTTGTGATGCCTTGTGATTGTTCGGAGACTTGCAAGGGCAGAGGTCTGTGGGCACCAACCTTAGAGCCGGGCTCTTTATACCCATCACTGCAGGGAGGGGGTTAACGGAAGGTTTCATGACAGAGGGCATGTGAGGGGAAGGAGGCCCACGGCGTGTGGCAGAGAACAAAGCCCATGTTCATGACAATTCCCACTAGCGCCCGTTCTTTCCCTGTCTTGTAAAAGGAGGGCCAGTCCACATGTCCTCAGGGCTCCGGGTGCCTCTGGGACCCAGCGGCTCCAGACCCTCCCCGCCTCTGTATACCCACATCTGGTTCCAGGAAGACTCTTTCTAAGCATCCATCCTGCCCCGAAGGGAACTGGGGGTAGCAAATTAAAAAATTTTTTTTCTAGATAATGTAATTTCTTATTTATTTTGCCACGGGCTGCTGTGCTTCTCTGGCTGAACCACTGTTCTACAGGGGAACGAGCATCTCAAAGACGAATGGGGCCGCTGCAGAAGTTAGTGGATCGCCGTCAGAGACTCACATTACTTCTTTGATTCCCTTGGTTTCAAGTTAGAAAACAGAAATAGAGTCAGGTTCCAGGATTGTAGCAACCCAAACTTTTTTTTAATAAGAATTTTTTGTTTTGTTTCAATAATGTTTTGCTTTTTAGGCAAAACGGTTTATGTAAAACATTTCCACTCACAAACCATCAGATGAGAAATGACTTCAAACACAAATGCCCGTTCCTTCGGGACAAGCTGGAGGGTTGAGACACACTGTGTGTCTCTGCGGGATGAACAGAAGAAAAGGTGGAGCTTTCTAGCCCCGTGAAGAGTGACAGTCTGGTTAAGCCACAGGAGCAGTTCTACCCTGCCTGTAGGGCTGCTGCGCGTCGGCATCCCCGGCATCCCCTTGACGCTGGTGACTTTGGTTTGGGTTCGGAGGGTTGAGCAGGTTTGTGGAAGCTTCCTTCGCCTAAAATGTAGACCCTCAATATTCCCTACTCGCCTTCACCACCCGCCACCTGCCCACGGCAACCACAAATTCACTCCCTGCAGTGCTGGCTCTAGTCTGCC
The DNA here is from genome assembly GCF_000313985.2 of Echinops telfairi. Classification (NCBI taxonomy): domain Eukaryota; kingdom Metazoa; phylum Chordata; class Mammalia; order Afrosoricida; family Tenrecidae; genus Echinops; species Echinops telfairi. The sequence goes on from NW_022111369.1 coordinate 45,461,234, forward strand.
TTTCATGCCTGCTTCTCTACGGCCAGCGTGGTCTTCGGGTAAGGCCACCCCTCGAGCTCTTAGGGATCTCAGTTGGACAATCCTGATGTGCTTTCACTCACTCAAAAACAACATGAGTCTTTAGTCACTAACACGGCTCGTCTCTACTCATTGATACAGGCTTTCTTTCTTTATGTTAATTCAACAGAGAATCACTAAACTACTGAGCATCTAGGATTGGATTAGGTCCTTTACTTCTTCCCAGTTGCCATCTTGTCAATTCTGACTCATGGCAACTCCCTGTGTTTCTAGGTAGGACTGAGCTCCCCAGGGTTTTCTGATGGCTCGTTTCTCAACTGTTGATTGCCAGACCTTTCTTCTGAGGCACCTCAAGGGTAGACTCCAACCTTCAGGCTTTCAGAAAGCAGTGAAGTGAGGGACTCATTTGGTCAGTTACCTTGAGTCAGTTAACCATTTCCTCCTGGACCTAGAACAGACGCACTCTACCTTCATAGAATCTATCGTCTGTAGAGGAGTTGGATATTAAACAAGTACTCGTAAAAATAAAGTTTCATTACAGACTTTGCTTACAATGATAAGCAAGGATGCCATGGGGTGTTATGTGTGAGGGTGTGTGGCAGAGGAGGCGGGGGCAGGGAGGAAGGGGAGGCGTTGGTTGACTTCACAAGGCGTAGGTCCGGAGACGCTATTCTCAGGGGGTGAACTCTGCAGTAGACCTACAGGATGAGTAAGCACTAGGTAAGCTGGTCATGAGGAAGAGCGTGATCCAGGTGGCAAGCAAAGCCTCCTAGCATGCTCACACTACTGCAGAGGGCCGTGTGTCTGAAGCTAAGAGCCCGGGGCAGCCGCACCAGTGAGGTGAGACCAGGTTTCAGCTTGAGGATGCTGTCTCTCATATAGGGCACAGGGCCAAGTGTTCAGAAGGGCAAGGATGTACTTCCTTCCTGTCACAGGACCATGTTGTGAGGACTGTGAATTAAATGGTCACTGAGCTGAACAGTCTCTTGTGGCTATTCACCAATTGCTTATTCCACAGCCACACCTGTGTCATGCAGCACAGCTGCCTCTGGGGTTCAAGGCTGCCTGACTCCACAACAGCTGCTGCAAAGACCTGTGTCTGCCCTTGGCTACCCATCTTTAATCAATGACCCTGATATATGTCCCGATAACCTCCATTTTGAAATGGTAAAGAATTGGTACTCGTGTTTAGTAACTACTGTAAGAAGACCAGTATTTTTACTAATGGTTTAACACCTAGGAAGAGCAATAAAAATTGTTAGTTTGGCAGCAAAAAAGGACTAGTTATGAAACCAATGTTACTGGGTATTTTGTCCTGAATGAGCTGCTGCTAATACATGATAATACATAATGTTCAACTTAGCATTTACCACAAGCAGGAACTGCATAATCTGTCAGTGAGTTACAGCTTACTTGGGATTCATTGGATGGAGCACACATGGTACAGTAGAACTAACAGATCAGAAGTGTGAATGGTGAGGAAGGAAGAGGCAGCTGAGAAGGACATCTGAACCCACAGTCCATAGGGAACAGGTACTTTCCAAAGCAGAAAGTATAAACCAAGAAGACCACAGGCAAATTAGAGTCTTCCCTGGAAGCCAGAGGCCTGCTGGGTCCTACCCACAGGACTCTCTTGAACTCACGATATAATGCCCCACGCAAGGCCATGCCACTCTCGGAGCATCTATTTGCATTTTTGCAAAAAGGGATGTGTGGGGGGGGTGGGGTGGGGATGGGGTTAGATAAGATTGATAAGGTCTCTTAGGTGGTTGCTATCCTAATTAGTTGCGGTTGACTGGGTCCCGGACTCATGTCAAATGTATGCACAGCAGAGCAAATCCTGGCCCAGTCCCATACCATCTCCATGATCAGCTACCAATTTTGATGATCGGTAGGGTTTTTGTGGCTTATTTTCAGAACTAGATCTCCAGTCCTTTCTTTCTAGTCTGCCGTGGTTTGGAGGCATCACTGAAACCTGTTTTGAACCATAGTAACATGCAACCTCCACTGTGAGACAGGTGCTAATTTTCCATGTGGTGCACTGGTGGGAATCCAACCGAGGTCTGGAAGGCAGGGATTCTGTCACTCAACTACCAGGGCTTCATTTTCTCATCACATGACTCGAGACCTACATTGCCCAATCCAATAGTCATTAGGGATGTGTGGCTATTTGCCTGTTTTTGTTGTTGTTAGGTGCCATGGAGTTGGCTCCGACCCACAGTGACCCCATACCCAACAGAACAGAGCACTGTACGGTCCTGTGCGATTTAATGGGTATGAGATAAAATTTTAGACTTGGCTTCTCAGTTTCACGGGTCACACCTCAAATGCTCAGTTGCCAGACACTGCAAATACAGAATATTTCGATCAGCACAGATTGACCAGGCCCTTGAGAAGTCTGATGTTCATGTCCTAATATAATGTTATTGATGTCATCGTGGAATTGGCTATTGCTACGATGATGAACATGGAGAGTTGGCATTAATGAACAATATGCTACGTGCTAGAATTATGCCGGGGGCTGCTTTGATTGACTCCTCACAACAATCCTCCGAGACAGAAGCTGTTGCCATCCCCAGTTTATTGAGAACCGCTGCTTTATGGGATTAGAAAGCCTCATCTTTCTCCTACATAGCAGCTAGTTGTTTCAAACTGCTGATCTTGCAGTTATTAGCCCAACATGTAACCTACTTCAAACCATGGCCACACAGTGGATTCTGACTCAATAATGCTGTGGGGCAGAGTAGTACTGCTCCTCAGAATTTCCCATCTTTGCAGGAGCAGACTGGCTCAACGTGCTCCCTGGGAGCGGCTCTTGGCATCCACTTTCCAGGCAATACCCGAATGCTTACACCACTGCCCTACATGCTTGCTGCACCTAAGACCATCTCGAAAACAAACGCACAGCCATCCAGTGGGTTCTGACCTATGGGAGAGAGTAGAACTGCCCCCCGGTGGGTTTCTGAGACCATGACTCTTTAGGGAGTAGAAATCCTCACCTTTCTCCTGTGGAGCAGTTGATGGATTCAAACTGCTGACCTTGTGGTTAGCAGCCCAACATGTAACACACGACACCACCAGAGCTCCTCCTACATAGTATCATCCAATCGCAAGCAAATCCACTGCCATCAAGTTAACGCCAACATACAGCAGCCCTGTAGGACATGGGAGAACTGCTCCTGGGAGCGTCTGAGACTGCAACTCTTTACAGGCGTAGAACGCATGGTTTCAAACGGCTGACTTTATGGTTACCAGGCCAACATGTCAACACGATGCCACCAGGGTTCCTTAGGGATCCTTAAAACCCTGTTAGATATATTTTCCCCTAGTACCATAGCTGAGGGGTTTAAGGGGCACATGGCTTTATGGAGCTGTCCACTCTGGCACTGGAAGCTGACCCAAGGTAGATGGAGAACTCTGCCGTGGGTGCTGCCACCCACAGCACAGCAGCAGAGGGACCCCACGACCCTGGCCCAGCCATTTTTATACCCTAATGCCTATGTGGCACATTGCATGTGGTGCAATGTAGACATTCCCCCTGCTTGACAGCTCTAGGAAGAGGAGGAGCAAACTCCTTGGCACCCATCCAGGAAGGCATCTCACTTAGACAAACCGTCAAGCTTGAGGGAAGGTGGGGTGGGTGCCTGCGGTGGGCGGCAGGAGGCTGGTGCTTTGTTCCAAAGCTTGTTGATGATGGCAAGGAGAAATGGGGAAGCCGTAACTGTCGAGGATGTCTGGAGAAACGCCTCCACACAAGAGCATCTATTGATCTCATTTTATAGATGAAGCCATCGAAGCCCAGAGGCATCGTAAGAGCATGCGTTTAATGACAGATTGAGTCTCGAATGTGAGAGCTACTGGCCCTGTGGGGAAGGAACCCGAGGGTACAGCAGTTAAGCACTCAGCTGCTAACCGAAAGATGGGTGGTTGGAACCCACCAGCTGCTCTACAGAAGAACCCTGTGGCAAAGTGTATCTGTAGAGACTACAGTCTGTCCTATAGGGCTGGGATGGGATGGCATTGATTCAACGCTGTGAAACAAGAGAAACAGGCTGTGTGGCTTGGGCTGAATTGCCGAACCTCTATTTTCTCATTTGCAAACAGAGACCAGTAACACCAACCTTCGAGCGTCAGTATAGAGTAGCGTAAGAAAATATCTCTAAACCCACTGTAGGGTCGTGTGTTCACTTGACTTGGCCAGGATTCTCAATGGTTTAGCAGTTCAGATCTAGTAATCCCCCTGACCTGACCTAACATAAAGTAATCACAGCCAATCAGTGATAAGCCTCGATAATAGGATACGATTAGGGTGGAATGCAACACCCTTACTCAGGTCACAGGCCGTGGGCGCTTAATTGCCTCAGAGATGTCACCTGCATCTGGATACGGCATCTGGCTCATAAACCTCTCTGGTTCCCTGGGCTTGAGTCAGAGGGCTGTCACATGGCCGACAGCTGCTGGGAGTCTTCATTGGCCTGCCCTCTGACCTGCTGACCTTGGATGCATCCACCTCTGCTGTCATCAGCTTGACCTGCTGACCTTAGAGCCACTTCACCTCTACAATTGCCAGCCTGTTGCCTTCCTGCCACCTGGGGTTCATCAGCTACCTAAGTCAAAGTCTCTGGCTTAACATCTGACCCACAGGCATGGTACCTGACTGGATTTGGACGTGCCCACTGCTCCAACTGTATAATCCATTTTCTTGATATAAATTTCTCTATAATAACATCTCTGTCTATATAAGCTTCTCTAGAGAAACCAGCCGAAGATACCCAGTGCCTCTTAACACAGTGATTGGCACTTTATTTGATTCAGTAAATGTCAGTGTCCCCTTCCCTTGTCTCCTGAATGGCAGGCCTGGAGTTCCAACACAGGAGCGTAGACCCTTTGATCCACGTTCTGGGCAGGCCTAGAATGAGAACATGCCTGGGCTACTTTTCTACCATGATGACGATGCAATCAAACTAGTTGCCTGTGAATAATTGGCTCTCTGGTACTTGGCAAAAATGCTCTCTCATTTTTATGTACCTATGCCCAGATGTAAATTTTTCAGTGGTCAAAATCAAAATACATAAATCATGCATCTCCTAGTGCATTAAAATGTGCCTTTGGTGCAGCCTGATCATAAAAATATCTCTGCCAGTCACTTAACCTCAGAGAGCTACTTAGGAAAAAGGTTTAGTGTTGGCAAAAGATAATAGAATAATTACTGTGCTTCATACGCTACTGAATTTACAAAAATCCAGTAAGTGGCAGTGAGTGACAGCCTTTCTTTCTTGTCTTAAATCTCTCCCCCAGGCTCCAACCTCCACCGTTTTTTATGAATCAAGCCATATTTTCTTCTGCAAAGAGAAAAAATTGCCAGCTCACAAAAATGTTTGTTTGTTTTGTAAAAAGTTGTATTTTGCATTTAGAACTGAGAAAGATTTCAGTGCCCATAGCTTTATTGCTGGTCATAGATATATATGTCTTCCATTGGCTTTCTATAAAGAAATAATTTGAGCTTTTAGAAAAATGCTTCAAATCCAAACTCTAGACTAGCATAGGTTCCCAAATTTACTTGACCTATCGCCCCCTCTTCAGGAAAAAAAGAAAAGCAATTCCCCTCTGACAATTAAAAAGGTTGATACTATAGCCCATTAAAAAAAACCAAACTTCACTGCCACCGGTTCCATGCCCACTCATAATGACACTATATGACAAGGTAGAACTGCCCCTGTGAGTTTCCAAGACGGCAACACTTGACAGAAATAGAAAGCCCTGTCCTCTGGTGGAGTAGCGGGTGGTTTCAAACTGCTGACCTTGCAGTCAGCAGCCCAATGTGTAACCACTAAGGCACTATAGCCCATAATTTAGAAACAACATCAGTATCTGTTTTTGCAGCCCCCATGGCTCTTTCTAGTGCCCTCCCCTCTCCCCCGCACCCCTCAGGGGGAAGTATCACCCACTTAACTCTAGCGAATATACTATTTTTTACTTTTTGCAGACAGGTCCCTATTCCAAATCCATGAATCTGTAAAAATGATCTCACCTAGCAAGTTAACTTAGTTCGTGACCTGTGCACCCCTCCCCTTGCTTCCAGGGCCTTAGACTACTGTACACACAGCTCTGGTAAAGTGAACACGGCCAGGCTTGGTCACAAGATCTTTGTTGGGTCCTGGGTCGGCTCCTTCTGTGACTTTGGCCCTCACACTTCCTTTCTGAGTCTTGGTTTGCTTCATCTGTGGGATAAGACTACCACAGTGACTTCTAGGAGCTGGTGAGCACCGACTGTTACTTTGCACCTAACAACGCACCTGTGGAACCTATAAGGGACTACACAGATAGTTTTAATTCAAGAGGTTAAGGAGTAGGAACTGGAAGAACTGCATGCTTAGGGTAATATTTTCCTAGTTTCTTTGGGCCTAGAGTCTGCAGCCGGTTTTTAACAGAAATGGCTTCTGACAAAACTGATCAATGTGCATGACAGTTTAAGTTTTATGGCATTCTACATAAAGGACTGTCTTAGGAAGAACACCAGACCAGGAAGCCAAAGTACCTAAGACTGATTCCCAGGGCTCTGAGAGTTGACCAGCACTGTGCCCCCCTTGCCGTATCTGTCACTTGGGATGAGCATCTGCCTTCGAAGGCTTCCAAGGGTGAGACTGGGGATGCAAGAGGCACTTGCACATTGGAAAGTGCAGGCCAGTACTACTGCTGAGCCAGGGCTCCTCCTGGCAGAAGGAGGCCTGCAAGCACTGAGGAGCTCTATGAATTTTCAAAGCGAGGTTAAATCAACTACAGAGTGAAATGAGCCTTTCTTCACCCTGTTGGGGGCACAGAGTGCAGATATTGGATAAAATCTGTGGACCCTCTCCCAGGCAGAAAAAAGAAAGGACATGTACATACATTTTGATATAATGTGATATATGTTGTGGACTTGTGATACTCATTTAGGGATCATCTAAGGTTTGGTAGGGAGCCCCTCCAAACCAAGTCAAACCAAACCAAACCAAACTCACTGCCATAGAATCCATTCTGATTCATAATGACGTTGGAGGACAGGGTAGAACTGCCCTCACGAGTTTCCGAGTGTAACTCTTTACAGGAGTAGAGAGACTCACCTTTCTCCGACAGAGAGGCTAGTGGTCTCAAATGGCTGAACTTGTGACTAGCAGCCCAACGGATAACCACCATGACACCAGGGCTCCACCAGGGAGCCCCTGGGTGGCTCAAATGGCTCACAGCTCAGCTACTAACCAGAAAGGGGTACACACTAATCCACTCTGAGGCACTTCCAGAGAAGGGCTTGGTGATTTACTTCTGAAAAATCAGGCACTGGACACACCCGGTGGGGCCCAAGTCTGTCGGACGCACAAGGGTCGGAATTGACTCCAGGCAACTGGTTGGTTGGTTGTTTGCTTAAGGTTTGGCAGCCAGGTTAAGACTCTGTTTTAGATCACAAAGAATTGAAAGGAAAATGTCACCTAATTTTCTATTTAAGAGATGAGACATGGAGCTGTGGAGCCTATCAGCAATTTTATCAAACTGTTAAAGATAATTCTCTCTCTCTTTCTTTTGGAATTGGTCAATTTTCATGCTACGAGAGAATAAGCTCAATTCTTTGGACTCTTTCATTTCCCAGAACATTTCATTCGTCATCCGCATAGAATCGAAATAAGCTTGTGCATATCTTATGCATTGCCCATGATATAAATTGAATGTGTATCTTGAAACGATGCCATGCAGTAACGAAGCACAGATTGAATTAATCCAGGGTCTCATTTAAAGCCAAATTGCCTAACACTTTTAGAAGGAAACTGTATCCACCCGGGTTTAAGCTTAAATTCTTAGAGACATTTTGATCTGTTCATCAATTTTCCTGAATTTGCACACATTCTAGCTAATTGACTATGGTCTGCTAAACCCCTCATCCCCCCAAAAAATGTCGCTTGAGTCTTATGTGGAGAAAAATGCACTTTATAAAAATGAAATCAAGAAAGCGCATAAACAGAGCCAACATTCTGACTGCAGCTGGGCATTACCATGCGGTGCCTATAACATCCCCACTCTCATCAGGCCAGTGCAAAGAGTTCCCGCAGGTGCGAGATCAGCCTGCATCTTTTGAACTGAACGCTAGCCTGTGCATCAGCATCAGAAGCGAAAAGAAAATGAGCATTCAGAACCGTTGAATTTACAGCGGGGTTCAATCAACATCTACTCTCTGGTCAAATTCACAAATATGAATTTTCCCTGAAAAACCCTCTTTTTTTTCTCCCTTTAAAAATTATTTCTAATTTTCTTCTTAATTTTTCCTGATGAGTTATTGCTCTAATGGTGAATTTGCTCATTCCACTAGTCTTCAGAAAAGAAATTATCGTGGTTATGAGAAAACAGTGATTTAATTCCTGGCTTCTAACAGAAAGGTCAGTAGTTCGGACCCACCAGCTGCTCTGCCTGAGGAAGATGGCTGTTTCCATAATGCTAGCAGCCTTGAAAATCCAATGATACAGTTTCACTTTGCCGTATAGGGTTACTATAGGAGCTCTGTTGTCAGTGTCTGGTAAGCATTGAACCCCTAACAGCAACGGAGGGTGGAAATGCCCCACCAGCCTCTCAGAGGGAGAGAGATGGACTGTCTCTTCCCACAGAGCTGTCCAACTCTTTGGAAACTCTGTATTGGTCCAATGAGTTGGAATAGACTCAGTGGTAGCAGATTCATTCGTTTGTTTGACTCTTATGGTCACTGTGAATTAGAGTAAACTCAACAGCGATGGTTTTGTTTTCTGTTTGGTTTGGTCTGGTTGTGTTATATCTTGGTTAATATGGACAGGCAGGGCCAAAGGTTTATGCATGATGGTGAACCTAAAACCAAACCCAAATCCAAACTTCTCTGCCAACATGTCCTTCCGTGGTCCCTGTTTTCATTGGCAGTTCCTCCAATCTCCCACTAGGACCCTCTGATCTCTTGCTACCTTTATCTGATTTGTTTCAGAAAGCTAATAGTTCCAACGCACGGTGACCCTATAGAACAACATAGCACTGACCCTGTGGGTTTCCGACACTGTAACCCACGAGAGTAGAAAGCCTCTTCCTTCTCTCTCAGAGCTACTGGCCAACTCAACCACGACAGCGCCAGGGCTTCTTGTTGAAGGTGAAGGATAAGTGCTGGGCTGCTAAGTGCAAGGTCAATGATGGAAGTGCATCCACAGTTCCTCGGGAGAGAGATGAGATGGTCTGACCCCATAAAGATGGATGGTCTCAGAAACTCAAAGGCGTAGTCCTACTCTGTCTCCTAGGGTCACTGTGAGCTGGAATAGACGCAATGGTCGTGGGTTTGTTCGGCTTAGGTTGGGAGCTAGGCAGTGTCAGAGACCTTCACTCACTCTACTGTTCGCCTCAAGGTCAGAGGCTGAAACCTCTTCACCAGTGCAGCCAAAGAGAATGCCTGGCAATCTACTTCCATTAAGATTACAGAAGCGAAGTTAGGTAGCAGAATCCTGAAAGTGCCGTGCACCGTCAGAAGAACAAATCAATCTGTCTTGGAAATATAGCCAGTATGCTTTCTAAAAGCGAGGACGGTGAGACTGATCGCAGGAAAAGGGCTTCCTAAAGTAGAGTACAGGTTCCCAAACTTATTTCGCCTACCACCTCGTTTTCAGAGAGAGAAAAAACAGCATAGTCAGAATCCCCCTGGCAATTAAAATATTTTGTACTATAGTGTTAAGTCCAGGAATAAAGTGTAGATATCTGCTTTTACAGCCGCCCCCCCACATCATTTCAGCAGCCCTTCCAAGTAAGAGGGTCATTGAAAAGACAGAAGACCCTCAACTGCTAGAGGGATGGACACAGTGGCTGCATTCTAGACACAAGCATAAGGCCAGTGCTGAGGCTAGCGCAGGACCAGGCCGTGTTTTGTTCTGTTGCACGCTGGGTCGCTATGGGTCTGAACCAACTCCACGGCACCAGCAGTGCAGCAGTTCTACTCTGTCCCACACGGGGCCACAGTCCATTGGAATCGACTCAACTGTAGCTGAACAAGGCCTGAGAGCTATAGATACACAGTCCAGAGCTCCACCCAGTTTCTACCAGAACTCCCTGTAAGATCTTAAGCAGAAACCAGATGGAGAGGAGGCCTGCAAAGTCCTGGGCCAGTCACAATGGACCTGGGCGTGTCCGAATGGGCCAGCTAGCTGACTTGCCAAGGGAGGCGAGCTGCTTCCACAGGCATGCCCCACTTCCTTGCCTCCAGGGCCCTTCAGGGTTCGAGCCTGGTCGGTTTATCTTCTTCCCCGGTCAGATGTCTCTGGAAAGGCCAGGATGTTCTCAGATGTCGGCAGCTATGGGGATCACTTTTCAAGCTCTAATGTCTCTTGTCACTTCTCTTTTTTCTAGAAGAATTATTATCAAGTTCAATCTTCCACAGAAGCGTTTGGTCATCTCAAGCATGGGCCCCAAACCAGACATATGAGCTGGTTGACCTTCTCATCTCTTATATAACATCAGATTTCCCGATTAACTCCTTTAATCTTAATTGTTTAAAAAAAAAATCAAAGCCCTAAGGCTCTTTACCCTTCATCTCCTGGGCACTGATGTTGGAGCCTGGGGTGTTTTACCTCATTGCTTTGGCAAAACAATACTTTTGAATGCATTGTTAAAACCTCAAAAAGGCTGCTCTCTTACAGTGTAACTCTTGATCCTAGCATGCACTCTGCTGCTATCAAAGAACTTTGTTTATAGTAGCAGAGCCTTTCATTTAAACAATTCTTTTAAGTAAAGCCCCAATCAATAAAAGTTTTAGCCCATAGGACTCTCACTCTTCTCAAGTTATTTCTCTTGCTTACACAAGCAAACACTATCTATACGGTCAAATCTTAGGTAGGTGAAATTACATATATATATGATATATATATATGTATATATATATATATATGACAATATATATATTTGTGTTTTTACAGGGGAGAGTTTTGAAAGTTGATGTTTATCTTGGCATTTAAAGAATGCCTTCATGGCACAAGAACATCAAAGAAGTAGCTACAGAACCAAAGACATGACCACATCCTTCCTAGTAAACATCTTTGTTACTCATCAGAAGACACGGTTGCTTGTGCCTACGGCTGCTGGAGGTGCAGATCAGGACGTGTACTTCTTTATGAGGGACAGGGAGCTAAGTTTTAGACAGAGCTGGAAATTGTCTGAATCCCTGAGTGTTAATTTTCCCTGAAAAACTATTTTCCTAATACTACTTTTTCTTCCCCTTTTTAAATTCTTCTGATTAGTTCAGTGAGGAAGGGTGCAAACAAGAATGGAGGGCAGAACTCATGTCACCACAGATGCACACACGTAAATAATCACACCTGCACATTAGTCACACCGGCCTGCAAGAACGTGTTCTGCTGGAACAACATAAACAATCTGCATTTCCCCCTAGATCTTTGTGTGGCTGCATACGCTTCCACATCTAGTAATCTATCCCAGCAACTAACACCTCAAACTCATTGCCATGGAGTTGATTTCTACTCATAGGGACCCTATATAGCAGAGTAGACCTGCCCCTCTGGGTTTCTGAGCTGGTTAATTGTTGCAGGAGTAGAAGAAGGCCTATCTTTTCTCCCAAGGAGTTGCTAGTGGTTTTGAACTGTTGACCTTGTGGTTATCAGATCAGTTTGTAACCCACTAGGCCACCAGGTCTCCTAATAGTGCCTTTCCTTTGCATATGTGCAGAGAAGACATGATGCACTCTGCATAAAATGTATATTTCTCCATTCTATGATCCATCCCATATAGCAGTGAAAAGATATTGGTATATTTCAAATAGTATTTAGGTACTCCTGGCACATAAATACAGGAACGACATCATTTCTTCATTTCAAATGGAGCTAACCTAAACACAAATGTGTCTTATTTTCATCTCCTAAAGCTTTTTGATCTATGTCTGTTAACAGACTCTATCTCAGCAGTAGCTTGAAATGACAGCCTCAAACACAAGCGAGAAGAAGCAAATGGAGACCCTTGACATTGCCACATGCCTTCCCAGTAGCATGCACATTACTGAAAGCCATTGCCATTGCTTGGTTCCAGCTTACAGTGACCCTATGTAGATTTTCCAAAGCTGTGCCTCAGAGAGCCTCGTCTTTTTCCCGAGAGGACTCGACACAGTGATTGCAGCAATGGGTGCAAGCACAGCAAGGCTTGGGAGGATGACAGAGGCCCAGGCAGTGTTTCATTCTGCTGTACACAGGGCTGCCGTGAATAGGAACTGACGTGACAGCGCCTAACAATAACAGGTTGAAAGAGTCTGTGGCTGGGGTAAGCAGGTAAGTGCTCACCTACTGGCTGAAGAGCTGGTGGTTTGAACCTACCCATAGGAAGACAGACCCCGTGATCAGCTGCTGAAAGGTCAGAACCTTGAAAATGCTATGGAGCAGTTAGTTCTACTCTGCCCACAAGTGGGAACTGACTCAAGGGCACTGGCTCAGGACAGATTTCTAAAGTCCTGGGTTCAAAGAAAGAAAAGTGTCCTTGTGTCAAGATAAAAATGCTTCCAGGACCACTCTCTCTATCTGAATCAGATTCCATTGAGAATGGAAAGGGGGCCAGGCCACAGTGAAGGCCCTCTATTTAATATCACCTTTCAGTTTATAGAACATGTTTGCCATCATAAACTCATGTTTATATTGGTCCAGATTAGGCTCTGTTTTGACTACATATTTCAAAGGTGGAACTGTGAATTCCAGTGTTAAAATAAGAAATCCTGCCTACACAAATATAAAACTCACATGCTTCCTTAATGAGTTCAAAACCAGGCAGATACATTTATTTTGGTTAGAGGGCACATGCCGAGTATCTCCTTCCCATAGGAATCCCCTGTAGTTAACTCAGACTAGCTCTCGCTGTTGATATCTCTGTGCGGCATGACTTGGCTGCTAATTGAAAGGTTGGTGGTTTGAATCTACTGGGTTCAAAAGCCCCACCTTTCTCCCGTGAAGTAGCTAGTGGTTTCGAACTGCTGACCTAGGCTGGCAATCTGCTTCCGAAAGGTCACCACCTTGAAAACCGTAAGGATCCCAGTTCTACTCTGCAGCACATGCATTGCTGTGAGTTGAAAATAATTCGGCGGCATTCACAGCTCTAACTACGGGTCTTTAAAACCCCATCCTATTGGATTCACTTATCTAGAGTGAACTCTTTATTTGAAAAGGAAGTAGAGGCGAAGATGTCCTTGCAAATCTCACTTGCTGACGTGAGGCTAACTGAAGCAGGGCAACTGGATCTCCAGCAGCCTCCCAGTTCTCCTTTCTGTGCATCCTTGTTGGATGCAATATTTTCGTGCAGTCTTTCACTGCGTAAAAGAACCCTGGGTGGCAAAGCAGGTTGCACATTGTGCTGCTAAATATAAGGTCAGCAGTTCGAAGCCATGGGATTGTCTATCCTGCCTATCTTATATAGACATGAAAAACCAAAACAAAAGCCTATAAATATTACCAGGTCTTAAAGGCTTAAAGTTAAACAAGTGACCTTCTACCTGGGAAGCAACAAAGCCCACATGGAAGAAGCATACCAGCCTGTGTGATCATGAGGTGTCCACAGGATCAGGTATCAGGCAACAGAAGACCCAAAACAAATAATTATATGAGGGGGGGGCGCGAAGTGGAGACCCAAAGCCCATCTGTAGACAATTGGACATATTCTCACAGAAGGGTCACAAGGAAGGGACGAGTCAGCCGGGATGCAGTATAGCACCAATGAAACACACAACACTCCTCTAGTTCTTTAAAGCTTCCTCCCCACCACTCTCACGACCCCAGTTCTACCTTACAAATCCAGCTAGACCAGAGCATGTACTCGGGTACAGATAAGAGCTCTCAACACATGGGATCCAGGACAGATAAACCCCTCAGGAGCAGTAATTGAAGTAGTGATACCATAAGCATAGGGGGAAGGTGGGGTATAGAAAGGGGAACAGATTGCAATGATCAACATATTACACCCCCCACAGTGATGAAAAACAGAAACATGGGTGAAGGGAGACAGTGGATGGTGTAAGATATGAAAATAAAAATAATTTATAAATTATCAAGGATTCACGAGGGTGGGAGGGTGAGGTAGGGAGGGAAAAAAGGAGGAGCTGATACCAAGGGCTCAAGTAGAAAGAAAATGTTTTGAAAAGGATGATGGCAAATGTGACTGACACAATGGATGTGTGGATTGTTAGAAGAGCCCCAATAAAATGATTCTTTAAATTGTTTTAAAAACATGTCCAATTGTAGTTCCGAGGAGCTGGCCTATGCCACACCAGAGCCTCTCTCCGTCCTTTCTGCTCTAGCCCTTTCTCAGCCACACGTGAGGGTTCTCTGATGATGTCGCTGAGTATTCAGAATGGACGCTCCAGCGTCCGCTTAAACCGCATCGAAGAGATCATATCACAAACTCCATGCAGCTGAAAAACACAACACACTATTGTACAGAGCTCTAGTGTTCTTATTTGACATCTCACTCGGCAAATTTTATTTTTAAAAAGCTTAGAATAATGCTTTAAGAAATGACCTCTATAAGTAATAAACATTGAAAAGATTAAATGAACCTTAAATACTCATCAGCCTGCCTAGGCCCTCTTAAAATACTGCCTAAGATGGTCATTCTGATCAATGATGTATGCAGCACTCGCATATTAAAAAATGTAATATCATCCCAAGCCCTTTCCATCCCCCAGAACCGTCGATACCCATTACATCAGCGAAGTCCTGTGAATCTTTCGGAGGTCACTTGCTTCTGTGAGGGTTTTATCAGAATGACCTTTGACTCATGATTTGGAGAATCAAAATAACCCTCTAGCAGTTACTAATGTCACATTAATTATTGATAAAGGAGAATTCAAAATAGATGTTCATGATGTCTTTTATTTTTAATTGCAAAGGCAATTCAAGCTAATAATAAATCAGGAAATACAAAGCGTGCTAGTTACCCTATTCTTGCAAACCCTTTTATTCAGCAGACACACAAATATACTGCTTTAAATATTTTATGACCGTGGACCTTGAACAATACAGGGCTGGACTGTTTGGGTGCACTCATATGCAGATTTTTTTCAATAAATACATTGGAAAATGTCTTGAAGATATATGGCAATTTGAAAAAACTTACAGATCACATGGCCTAGA
Organism: Echinops telfairi; assembly: GCF_000313985.2. Classification (NCBI taxonomy): domain Eukaryota; kingdom Metazoa; phylum Chordata; class Mammalia; order Afrosoricida; family Tenrecidae; genus Echinops; species Echinops telfairi. The sequence continues at coordinate 45,476,395 of NW_022111369.1, forward strand.
CATTTTTAAAAATCAAGACATATGTATGTCATCAATTAAAAAAATACATGTAGATCTGAGTCTATTTTATAATTTCCTTCTTCAAAATTATAGAAATCCTTCATAAAAAGTTAAAATTTATCAAAACATAGACACACAAATGTTTAGCAGGCCCTACAAGGCACCACTCACCATTGAGAGAAATGTCGATCCATGTTAAGGACGTAGCATTAATTATAACTCTATGAAATGAAGTGTGCAGTTGGTGTTGGGGCAGTTCAACTGACTTGCACTCACAGAAATCCTATCATGTGCAACCGAAGAAAGCACTGCTGGTCCTTTGCCATCCGCACAATTGTTCTTAAGGTTGAAGCCAGCCCACCTCCTTGAGGGGTTCCCTCTACTTTACCAGGCAGGATGTTCACTTCCAGGGACTGCTCTCTCCTGACAGCATGTCCCCATATGCTAGACAAAGTCTTGCCACCCTGCCTTCTAAGGCACATTCTGGCTTGTCTATATTGCAACACGGACTTGTTCATCCTTTTGGCATGAACTTTGCATATTCTTTGCAAACACCATAATTCAAATACATCCATTCCTCTTTGATCTTCTGTATTCATATAAAATCAAATCTTTGACAACTTCGATCTTGCCTCCATTTATCAGGATCTGATCGACTGGTCCAGTTAATGAGGATTTGGGCTTTCTTTACACTGAGTTGTAATCCATACAGAAGCCTGTAATACTTGATCTTCATCAGCAAGTGCCGAAGTCTGCCTGGCTCTCAGCAAGCAAGGTTGTGTCTTTTGCATATCACAGGCTATTAATAAGCCAGATGTGGACTTCTATGTTATATAATCCAGTTTCTTGAATTATTTGCTCAGCATAAATATTGAATAAATTTGGTCAGAGGATACAACCCTGTTGCATACCTTTCCTGATTTTAAACCATATAGTACATTCTTGTTCTATTTGAACCAATTTGGTTTGTGTACAGGTTCCACAGCACAATTACGTGTTCTGGAGTTCCCGTTTTTATCAATACCATTCACAGTTTGTTATGATCCACATGTTCAAATGTCTTTGCACATTCAACAAAAGACAAGTGAGCTTTTTTCTAGTATTCTCTGCTTTCAACCAAGATCCATCTGACATTTGCAATAATATCCCTTATTCCACATCCTCTTCTGTATTCAGCCCAAATTTCTGACAGCTCCCTTTCTTTCTTTTTTTCAAAAATTTATTTATTTATTTATTAACATTTTATTAGGGGCTCATACAACTGTTATCCCAATCCATACACACATCAATTGTGTAAAGCGCATTTGTACATCGTTT
>NW_022111369.1:45478894-45483074 GCF_000313985.2 Echinops telfairi
AGTTCCTTGTAATCGGTTCCCTCTTTCCTACCCATTCTCCCTTTACCCTCCCTGTTTCGCCACTCACAGTATGATGTTCTTGATGTCATCCCACAGCTCTTCAGGTGTCCATCATTAGCGTTCACTTAGATCTATAGAGAGATGTTCTTAACATTCAAGTGGGAGAGACTCAAGGTCATATTTTGGATCTCATGGACTTGTCTTAATTTTCTTCATCTTCATCTTCAACTTACCTATGAACAACTGGTTTCTTTCACAGACCCCTAGTTTTGACTGCTGGTACTGAACTTCACTGTCTCCTCCCACCGATTTGGATTTCTGTGTATTACACCCGGCAAAGTCCAGATATATAGTCATCCTTTATATTATTGAGAAAAGGTATTTTTGATGAAGAAGTTGTTGGCCTTGCAAAATTCTATCATGTGATCTCCAGCTTCACTTCTATAACCAAGGTCATATTTTCCATCTATTATCCCTTTTTCTTTGCTTCAAACTTTTGCATTCCAATCAACAATATTTATCAATGCATCTTGATTGCATGTTTGATCAATTCTGACTGAAGACATTGGTAGAATATCACTAGCTTTAGTGGTTGGTGCATAACTTTGAGTAGTAGTCGTATTAACTGGATTTCCTTGAATGTGGTAGATACCGGTATTATCCTATCACAGGCAACATTGTACTTCAAGATAGATCTAGAAATGTACGTTTATAGTTTCCATAATAAAAATAAATGTTAAAAATATCAACCCTTAAATGAAACTTTTGAAAATGATTACAAAGCAAGAGATAACTCTCATTTATTGAGAGACATTTATTTTACCAAAAATTAGTTGTAAATTTTTTAATTTCAGAAACCACATTTTCCTATTCTTTATTAAATTTTCAAATTACCTAGTCTCAGTCCAAAAGTCATTTTCGCTCTTTTAACAGCCATAATTGCTTTTGAAATATTGCGTCTCAAAAGCCTTCTCTCTTTTTTGTGGCCAATGTGAAATTTGCCTCCAGGTTAATCGGAGGACATGTTATCTCCCCTGGGAGAAGAAGTGTCAAAATGTTCACCTGCCCTTTAATTCACACTTACAACACTAGACATTGTACCCTAGCGGTCTGCAGACAAAAGTCAAGGGCCACAACTCTGCTCCACAGACAATGTTACTGTCCTTCATGATGGTCCAATGCCTTCAAGAAAGGACATGGGGACTTCAGTAGCAAGCAAGGCGTATTAAGATTTCTTCTGTCTCCTGTGATTTGTTTACAGGGCTCTTGAAGTTGATACAATCTTAAGTTTGGCCATGATCTCTAAGGCTCCCAAACAATTTTTTAAGCCATTTTCTTACTGTCAGCTACCTGCAGAGGTCAGAAGCCAAGGAGACTCTCTTTCTCTTCTGAAGCTTATTCGTCGCTAACATCTCTAACTCATAACTTCTGGATTTACTTAACTTTCATAAATATTCTCTTAGTCTCATACTACTTTTGCTCATGAGGCTATTTTGAGTTACTCAGAAAATTCTCAAATATCAAATAGTGGCGATATCTTCACCTTCAATCCCTGAGCTCAAAGGTGACACTTCCTTAATTGGCCAGAATGCTAAGACGTTTCAGCTATTTCAAGTGATATCAAGGGACAAGGGGAGGCCTGTGAAAGCTAGACATGGAACAAGGAAGGCCGAGAAGCATTTGAATCCAAGCATTGGAATTCTGGTGCTGGAGAAGATTAGTCAAAGTACCAAGGACTTTAAAAAGATCAAACGATCTCTGTTGGAACCATTAAGACCAGAGTGCTTCTTGCAGGCAAGGATGGCGAGACTTCGTCTTACATACTTTGGATATGTTGTCAAGAGAGACAAGTCCCTGGAGAAGGACCTCATGTTTGGTAAAGTGAAGGGCAACGACCGAGAGGAAGGCCCTCAAAGACATGGATTGACCCAGTGGCTTCATCGAGGGGCTCAGGCATAGGGACAGCTGTAAGCCCCGTGCAGGACTGGGCAGTGCTTCGTTCTCTTGTGCACAGGGCCTCTCTGGGTTGTAGCCAACTCAGCAGCATCTAACAACAATCACAACACGGAAAAGCGGGTGGGGGGGGCGGGAGGGAGGCTGAATTTAACGTTTAGCCTTTGTGAACCTCAATGAAAACTAAAAGCCTGACTCGTTTTACTTTAAGCTATTTGGTAGCCTTTGACCTAAGCACCAGAGGTAAGAAAGTTTGCCTATGTGTCATTCTGTCTCCACCACCCTCCCTCTTTTGGGTGATCAAAGGCAAAATTTAAACTAAGTATAATTTGCCATCCCTCAAAAATGTATTTAATCACTCAATTTAACAAATAGATTATGAAGTCTCCTTTATGTGCCACATACGCTCCCGGCACTTGGAATGCCACAACAAACAAAAGGCAAAATCTCAATGTCCATGGAGTTAGGCTTTAGCTGGGGAGGCTAAGGGTGGAGAAGACATGGAACAAGATAACATATTAGAGAGAGAGTAGCACCACGAGATCAGATAAGGGGCATTGGGTGTGTGCTGTTGGCAGGTGGAACAGATTGTTATTCTAAAATGTTGGTCAGGGTGAATGTCATTAGGAAGGTGACTTCTGAGCAAGGATTTGAAGAAGGTGAGAGAGTCAGCCATGAGAAATCTAGGCAGAGCAACCAACCACTGCATATCATAAAGAACCCAGGGTGTCTGCAGGAGAGTGGGCCAAGGAAAAGGCAGAAGATCTGGTCTGAGAATGTATGTGACCCTAGTTCATTCAGATAGTACTGTAAGGCGTAGGCTCCTACCCTGAGTGCAATGGGAAGCACTGTTGGCATTGGACAGAGCAGAGCCAGCACGTGACCCACTCTAGCTGACGAACTATTGCCACATAAAGAGAGCCTAGAAGGTAAAGTAAAAGCTGGTTGTCTAGAGTGGAGGCGACTGCAGTGTTCCCAGAGAAAGATGATGGTGGGTCAGAGCAGAGTGAGAGAAATGCAGGTGGCCAAGAGTAGTGAATTTCTGCATGCATTTCAAGATAAGGCATTTAGATATTCTTGAAGGACTGAACAAGGGGTGTTGAAAGAAAAGGAGCAGTCAGGATGACTCAGGGTTTTGGAGTAGCCAGCAGAAAGCTGGAGTTGCCATTGAGTGAGATGGAAAGGGCCTCAGGTGACTGGTCTTTGGAGAATACGTTCAATAACGTTCCTCTTTTCCGAGACCAGAAAGAAGTGGACAACTCACCAAATTTCTTCATGACTGTTAGCCACCTCTGATGAGCAAGGGGTAATGCGTTCTTCTCAATCTGTTATTCTCAGATACAAAAAAGTTCTCTCCTAATATGACATTTTATAAAACTAACTTATGACCGAAGGTTTGAACATTTCCCTAAGCACATAGAGTGCACTGTAGCTTTTATATAGGGAAAAACAAAACAAAACAAAATGCTAAATATCCTTTTATCCTTCAAGTAACTGCTACTGTTCTTGGTAAATGTAGTAGTTACATAATCTGGCATCAACTTGTGAAGGGGTGGAGTTTAGCCTGTCAATCAGGTCATAGCTTGATGACCTCATTTGGAGGTGCCACAGGGAAAAAGAGCTCACTGGAAGCCAGATACAGACAGACTCCCTCTGCTTCATCTTTCCTGCTAACAAGATACATGGAGCTATGCTAGAGCCCTGGAGCTGGAAGAACCACATGGGAGACCCATGCCAATGCTAAGATGCTTACATTGCCACTGCATCCACAAGACTTTCCAACCACTGGCCTGTGATCTTCCTGCATTCAGTGCCATTGTATGTGTTGCATGAATCTGAAGAGGAATTTTTAGATTAGTATCAGGCATATGGGCTAATATCAGACTTATGGACTTGATCTGGACTTGGCTGGGATGTTTTCTCAATATTCAATTGTTCTTGTATATAAAGCTCTTTCTTATGCACACATGAGTCTCCTTGGATTTGTTTCTCAAGTCTAACCAGACAAACACAGTAAAGAATATAAATTACAGTACAAAGCAAGAGTTGCATGATATGGAATGTTTAACAACCAGATAAAAGCCCAATGCCCAAATAGCAGTATCTCTCTGCTCCTTCTCTGTGGGAATTACAAAAGCTTTTCCAAACAGTCCAGGATATATTTATTAGGGCCGGGAAGCCCTCATAACAGCCCTTCATGAATAACAAACCCAGGGACAAGAGAACA
>NW_022111369.1:45484444-45491267 GCF_000313985.2 Echinops telfairi
GGAGAGCAAATGTTTTGAGAATGATGACAGCAATGAATGTACAAATGTGCTTGACACAATTGATGTATGTATGGATTGTGATAAGAGTTGTATGAGCCCCTAATAAAATGATTTCAAAAAAACCTTTATGAATGCAAGTAGTAGGTGAATAAACTGTCAACTATATGGACCTCTCAAAGCTGGCAAGAATACCACCATTCCAAAGGGAACATTTTATACATCTCAATAACCCCATAAAGGAAATGTGTATTGTAACCAGTGGGGAAAGGGCCCTGGAGGTTCAATGCTTAAAGCATTAAGTCAGATGTTCAATGCTGATGGATAGGTTGAGGTTTGAACCTCCTAGAAGCTCCTTGGAAGAAAACACCCAGAGACATGCTCCCTTAAAGATTGCTTACTAGAAAACTATACTATGATTGCTATCCATCAGAATCCTCCCTATGGCACCCAGCAACCACCACCCCCCCGTGGAAATTTGGATGGTAGTTGTACCTTGACCGTCTTCTCCATAACCATCTGCTAAACAAAAAGTCCCTCCTGTAATGCTTCTCATGTTCAAGACCACGTTCTGTCTTTACCCCCCCCCCCCCACCATGGACAGAAAATGCGGTGTCGGACTTTGGAATGTGAGAGAAAGAGATTATGGTCAAGGTTGCATCCCACCACTTGCCTTGTTTTGTATCGCATAGGCATGCTTTCATGATCTGACACCTGGTAACTTCCCATATCTATATTTTTCAATTTAATTATACTTACTTGTTCAGATTTTTGCCTTAGGTACAAAAGGTACAAATATTTTACCACAGTGAAATTACACAAAGGATTTCTTTTTGTTTTCTATCTGCTTTAAAATTCTAATATATCCCTTCAGGCCCTGTGCAGCCGCCACTTTCAAGTGATACCAGTGGAACTATCCAGCCGGAATTACGTAAACCTTACATAATTAATATTTCTGAGATGTTTTCAGATCTTGGCATAAAATAAGATCATTAAAATCCAAAGCTATTCTACATCGCTCTCTTTTATATAGCTGCCAACTAGATTCTAGAAGGTTTCTAGATCCAGCTTCAATGCGAGAACACTGCTAGGATTTAAAACATACTCTTTTTCAAAGTAGGAAGAGTTAAAAGGGCTAGGCTAATGTAGCCTAAGGGCAGCTGTAGTGACCCCACCAATGGTTTAGAAGCACACAATACTGCATGGGAATGGATGGGCCACCGTATTCAAAGTAGTGCCCTGAGTGAACGCTGCCTCTTGGTTCTAATCCATATAGTTGCTAACAGAAAGAGCTGCTCTTCATTCTCTATGTCTTCCCAAGAACAGATGGTTTTTAAAGGAACAAGGCAGGGCAACTAAAGCCCGGTGAAAGGGGGGTCGGGGGTGGGGTAGGGGAAAAGGCAAAACATAAGCAAGTGAGTCAATTCCGACCCCTAGCAGCTCAATGCGCAGAGTAGAACTGTGCCATTGGGTGTACAAGGCAGTCATCTACATGGAAGCCGACTCCCACAGCTCTCCCGAGTGGAATAGCTGGAGAGTTCCGATTGCTGCCTGAGCACTTACACCCCAGAGTTGGGGCCACTCTTTCACCAGGGCTCCTTCGAGATGGGAAGGGAAACAAAGCACATCCTTTATCTAATCCACTGCCTGTCAGTGTTTCCCAAAGTGGGCTATCCCACCCCCTATGGACACTGCAATAATCCAGGGGTGCTGCAAAAACAGATAGCTACAATTTATCGTGGCTTATGGACTATGGAATACAGAGGGCTTTCATGGCCAGAGGGCACTGAGTAATAGTTCTTTGGTTTGGTGTGTTTGAAAAGGGGGTGATAGACCACATAGGTTTGGAAGCTTATGGGTGGTAGATGACCCATAGATGAAAAGCCAACAGATGAAATAGCAATAGCATAGCTGCTAGATAAAATACAGGACGCGTGGTTAAATCTGAATTTATGATAAACAACAATGCATTTTAAATATGTGTGTACACACACGCACATATACATGGACTTGTTGTTTGCGTGGTTAGGTGTCATTATGTCAGTTTCAACTCATGGCCGCACCGTGTACAACAGACTTAAACCCCGCCTGGTTCTGCACCATCCTCACAATCACTCCTATGCATGAACCCATTGTTGCAGCCACTGTGTCAATCGCCTTGTTTCTGTGCCTCCACTTTACCAAATATGAGGGTCTTCTCCAGGGATTGGTCTCTTCTGATAACATGCCCAGAGTCCTTCAGACAAGTCTCACCATTCTTGCTTCTAAAGAGTGTTCCAAGTCTAATCTGTTGGTTCTTTTGACAGTGCATGGTCCTTCCAATATCCTCCACCATCACTAGAATTCAAATGCGTTGATTTTTCTTTGGTCTTCCTTATACGATGTGCAACTTTCTTATGCAGGTGAGGTGATTGGAAATATCATGGCTTGGGTCAGACACACCTGAGTCCTCAAAGTATTCTACTGCTTTTCAACACTTTAGAGAGGTCTTCTGCCACAGATTAGGGATCCCTGGTGGTATAGTGTTTATGCTTCAGGCTGCTCAAAAGGAAGACGGGGCCTTCTCCTCCCATAAAGAGTTACAGTCTCCGAAACCCACAGGAGCAGCTCTACACTGTCCAATAGGGTTGTTGTGAGCCAGTATCTATTTGATGGCAGTGAGTTTGGGTTTTGGTTTGGTGCAACAGATGTGCCCAATGCAACGAGTCCTTTGATCTCTTGACTGCTGCTTCCATGATCACTGATTAGGGGTCCAACTAAGATGAACTACTTGACAACTTCAATATTCTCCATTTATCATGATTTCATTTTGTAAGGATTTCGGTTGCTTTACATTAAGTTGTAACTCATATTGAAGATTGCACTCCTTAATCTTCATCAGCAAATGCTTCAAGTCCTCCTCACTTTCAGCAAGCAAAGTAGTGTTATCTGCATATCAAAGGTTGTTAATGAGTCTTTCTCCAATCCTGATGCCATGTTCTCTTTCATATAGTCCAGCTTCTATGATTATTTGCTCAGCATATAGATTGCATAAGTATAGCAAGAGGATATGACCCTGAGGCACACTTTTCTTGAGTTTAAATGTATATATATTTACTTTATGTATGTATATAAAGCTTACTACATATATATGTAAGTAGAAGTAAGCAAACTCTGATCCTTAGTGACCCTGGGTATAGCAGAATGAACACTGCCCCATCCTGCGCCATCCTCACAATTGTTCTTGCGTTTGAACCCATTGTTGTAGCCACTGTATTACAGCATCTTATCAAGGGCTTTCCGTTTTTTCACTGCCCCTCTGCTCTACTAAGCATCATGTCTTTCTCCAGGGACTAGTCTCTCCTGACATGTCCAAAGTATGTGAGACACAGTTTCATTATCTTTGCCAGATGTAGAAGGATCCTTATATGAATTGAATCACACACACACAATTTATTTGCAATTCCAATTTTATGAAGTCCCTATATATTGTTGTTTACTATATCTGGGAACCCTACCCCAAAGAAAAGTAAAACAGCTCATTGAATTACACCTGCACCAACGAATAACACAGATGAAAAGAATTCTATAATTGTCTATTTCATTTTAATGATTTCTATATACATCATCTCATGTACTTTGGGCAGGTTATCAGAAGAGACCAGTCACTTGACAGAAAAGAAGATTATGTTTGGTAAATAGAGGGGCAGTAGAAAAGAGGAAGACCTTCAATGGGAAAGATTGACACGGTAGCTTTTGAATGGGCTTAAACCTAACAATGGTGAGGGTGGTGCAGGGCAGAACAGTGTGTCCTTGTGTTGAATCGCATGGGGTGAATATCAGTTAGAATCTGCGCAATGGCACCATTATAACAACAACAAGCACATTACTTGTAAATGGCAATCATCCGGAAGGTTAATCAACAGCATTCAACAAGCTCAGTGGTTCTCCCGCTTCCTAATGCCACGACTCTTTCATACAGTGCCTCATGTTCTGGTGACCCCAACCATACAATTATTCCATTGCTACTTCCCAACTGTAATTTTGCTACTGTTATGCATCGGGCGACCCTGTGAAAGGGTTGTTTGACCCCCAAAGGGGTCACAACCCACAGATTCATAACTGCTGAACTAAGTGAAAGGGATGGGTGAAATGGGTGATAAGGTGTAAAGGGTTATGAACATTTAAACACACACACACACACACACACACACACACACACCAGAACATCTGATATCAACCCGTCTTAAATAATTTAACATGCGGCTAACAAAGTCGTGCCAGGAGCTACATACAGAAACTGGTCTAACATTATCATCACGCTCTTTAATATTAGTTGCATGATAATCTGATAACGCTGTGTCTCCATGGAAAAAGCAATCACTGGAAAAGGCAGCACCTCACTATTGACCTGCCCACCTCATTGAAAACAGCACTACCATCTAAAAGAGTGATTTCTTTTTCCAAGCGATTATTAGATTGGATATCTTATAAACAAAGTGCATGCTTGAATCTAACCTACCCAGCTTCAGGGGCAGAATCTTACAGAAGGAAGGAAACTGTAGTACCTGCTATAGTAGAAGGATCGTTTTCATCTGGGTGTTAGGCAGCCAATCTCTTTTCAAAATTATTTTTCCCTGGCGTTCTCCATTGTGTCCTGTGGAGGGGGTGTACCCTACCCTCTCCCCACAGGAGTGGGAAATTATTGCTTAAGAAAGTCTGCTTACGCACTGTAAATACTTGGCCAATCTTTTCCTCATGAAAACATAATCACAATTAGATGGGACCTAAATGCTTGAGTTAAATTGGAGATTTGGCAATTATTAATGGTTCTGGATTACAGTATTCATATATGACAACTTCTCTTTGTCTAATTTGTTTGATTTGAGCTATCCAAAACTTTGTGCCTCAGAGAACTTGACCTTAAAGTTTCACCCATCTGGGCTTTGGAAACATACCCGTTTGCATAAGGCTCTGCAGAAGAAATCAAGTCCTTGATTACACTTTACTTCTATTTGTCACCGAGCATTTTGGGGACTGCTGCACGCTAAATCTGAGTTGGCACATTATTAACCTTTTCAAATTAGTCATTTAGTAGGCTCAGCTGAATATTTTCTTAATTTGCACATTAAGGTTTTCCAGAACAGCTGGTGCAGAGTATTAGTTGAGACCTTTGATTTACATAGTCTAAATACACACATATATTCTACTTTGGGAGAGTAGGACCTAATCCTTGCAGAGTAGGGTCAACTCCTGATAAGAATAAAATAAAAACAATAGCGAACATTTTCTGAATACTTTGGATGCCCCCAAGCACTATTCTAAAACCCTTACCATGAAGACTTTGAACAACCTTATGAGGCTATTAGCCCTCCCATTTTGAATAAGAAATTGAATAAGACAATTAAGAATACAATAAGAAAATGAAGAGTGGTGAAATTACTTGGCTGAAACTTGAGGGTGATTCACAGATAGGAAAGCGTAGATGGTCTAGCTGGAGAGCCTCTGGGTGCCACAGTGCAGCAAAGCTCCCATCTCCGCAGGTCAGGTTTCCTGGGGAGGAGGGTAACACTGGACCCTCACCCCACCATCTTAAAAGAAGCCCAGTGGCCTGTTGGGCTGCTAACCCCCAAGTCAGCCATTCAGAACCCTCAGCCTCTCAGTGGAAGAGGAGGCTGGCTACACTGGTGAAGAGCTACCGTCTCAGAAACCCACAGACACCATGTGAGTCAGAATCCACTCCATGCCAGGGAGCTTGGGTTTCGGTGGTTACGCATTGTGGGCTGCGAACCTCCACGTCAGCAGTTTGAAACCATCAGCCACACTGAGGAAGAGGAGGCTTTCTGTTTAGTAAAGATTTACAGTCGCAGAAACCCACAGGTTTACCCAAAGGTCTACCCAGTCCTCTACGGTCATATGGGTCAGAATTGGCTGGATGGCAGTGAGGTTAGTATTTTGGTCAAAGCTTAAGGGTTTTAAAGAAACTGGCTTTTGAAATTTGGGAGCTTTCTATCACAATCAACTTTGAGAGAATTGTACATGGTTGAAGATTTTATTCTTCCTTGATTCCTAAATACAAGAGAATCCATTAGGCTAAGCTGCTAGCAATGCACAATGATCCCTAGTGGCCATTATACAAACTGGAGGGAAATGCGAGGTATATCTTGAGAGAATTTAAGATAAAAAAGGGTCCCCTAACCTTCTTCCTGGGAACCCTGGTGGTGCAGCAGATTAAGCCTGAGTCTGCTGAGAGGCTGGCAGTTTGAACTCACCATCACTGCAAGGGAGGCAGCAGGGGACACTGCTCCCTGAAAGGTTTATAGCTGGAGGATGGATCCTATGGGGGCAGGGCTAGCCAGTCCTTCACTCTGAGTCCCCGTGGACTCTCTGGCAGTGGGTTTAATTTTTTTGTTAAAGCTTAAGGGTTTAAAAAAATTTTCCCTGAAGCCCCTAAGACTGTGGGGGTGGGGGCGGTGGGACAGAGGGTAGAAGAAACAGAAGGGCGCTAGCCTCTGGAGCTGAGGAGAAACGGTGGAAACATGAAAACACTCTGGAGTGCAGAGGAGCTCGTGCTTCCTAAGGACCAACACTTCCACTCGGTTCCGTAGGGTCCATATGACTCCATGGCAGATGGCACATCTTATAAATGTACTGCAAGTAAGTCTAACGACAACGGACCCGTACAGTCGCCTATAGAGGGCCTGAAGTGAGGAGAAAACTTCCATTAGCATTGTCCTCTTCCTCCGACAGGAAGTAACAGAACCAAGCAGTTTGTCCTTTGTGCTCTTCAGAGCTCCAGACCTTGGGGGTCTGGTCCCAATGCACCTGTGTGTATGCTGGGGGGGGG
>NW_022111369.1:45491389-45494743 GCF_000313985.2 Echinops telfairi
CACTCAGACTGTGGATGAGTGAGGAATATCAAAAACTTTAAACTCATGATAACAACTCACAATGACGCTATAAAACAGGGTAGAATTGTTCCTATGGGTTTCTGAGACTGTCCATCTGTTGGAGAAAAAGAAAACCGCATCTTTCTCCCTCTGAGCAGCTAGTGGCTTCAATCTAATGATCTTGAGGTTAGCAGCCCAAGATATAACCCACAACATCACCAGGGCTCTTTCTGCTCTGGACTAAACTCACTGCCAGAGTTGGTTCCCACAGCACAGGGCAGAACTGCCCCTGTGGGTTACTGGTGTAGAAAGCTTCCTCATTCTCACTCAGAACCGCTGGTGGTTTTGAACGGCTTACCTTGTGCTTAGCAGCCCAATTTGTCATCACTATGCTACCAGGACTCCGGAATGCAGGATTTAAAAGCCTGGGAATGCTCCTGCTCGTGCGCGCGGTCACCACACACACACACACACACACACACACACACACACACACACACTATTGAAATCTTGAGTTTAGGGAGGCAGGATGCTAAAATGCACTCATGTTAGGATTGATTCAGTCGTCTCCCCCCCCCCCCCCCCCACATGGCAGAGTTGTGTTGTATTGTTCTTTTCAAGGACAATCTGCTTACAAAAGCAAACTTAATTTCTGGCCATGCTGGCTCCTTAAAGGTTAACTGCACATCATGAGTACATTTTAACTGAGAAGAAAGTCAAGGCATTTTCCGTGTCATTTCGCAAACAGCTCTTGTTTCCACCAGGACAGAATTCATCATAAATAGCAAGGTTGGGCGGAGCAGGCGGCGAGCTCAGCTACCCGGATCCAGGCGCTCCCAGATGCGCAACCCCGGGCGCGCGGCGCAAGCGGAGAGGGCTCTGGACAGCCTGCGGCCGCGCGTCTCCAAACCAGAGACCGGAGCGCGAGCGAAGGGAGTTTCCGCACAGTTTCAGTCAATTGCCTCAGGTTGCGAAACTTTTCCTTTAGCTATTATCCTTTGAGAATGACCTGTCATGACCCTGTCCAAGAGGTTTATAAGGGCTGGGGTGGGGGGACGTTGTGAGGGGATCTATGACTAAACGATCTTTTCCATCCGCTGGCGGTGTCAAATTCTGATCATTCTTCCTGAAAAAAGCTGCGTGTCCGCGCAGCTCTGGCTACTTTTTTCCCATAGGTGCTTAGACACGTGACCTTAGCCACGACTCTGCCGTCCCTTGCCACGACTCGACAAGTCTTTTCTGGAACATTGGGCCCGCAAACTCGGCACTGCACGGGGCTCTGACTCTCTCCTGGGCTCTGCCACCACGCCGCACCCAGTCCTCCCGCCCGGGCCACCCCGCTATCCAGTAGCCTTGGTGGCCTGAGCCTAGAGATCACCGGTGTGAAGCGGTCTGGCCCCGGCGTCTGTGTGTGGTACCAGGGGAGGCTGGTCTTGGCCAAGCGATTCCTTTCCCTGGGGAAGCACCGGCGAGACTGGCAAACTCTCCGCCGAGATGGCGACCTTCAACCTGGCCGGCGCCGCCGGTCGCCGTCGCCAGCGGGGCTGCCAAGGGTGCCGCGGGAGGCCAGAGACCGCCAAGTCGCGCCCGGCCGCCGCGCAGACCCCAGCAAAGCTTCCCCGAAGGCCATTCTCCCCCTTGCTTTGGTCAGTCGTCCCACCAGAAAGTGTGGTCGCAGGCTCTTGGGGCTGCAAGGTGCACCCGGAGACCCTGGAGGCAAGAGGAGCCTCGACAAGCAGTCGGTGTGGCCCACCCCGGGGTCAACCGCGCCGGCGCAGCCACCTGTTCCACAAAACCGGAGTTTCTGCGCCACGAAAGACGCTGCCATTCCCTCTCCCCCTCGCTGCCCAGGATCCCCAAAGACGCACGTCACCCCAAAGCCCAATGCGCACACACCTCCGCGCACCCCGGGCGGCAGCAAGCCCTCCTCCAGGCGTCGGGACTTCTTTGCCCAGACGCCCGACTTGATCCCCGAGCCCCGGCGGCGCCCCCAAGTACCTGCGGTGAAGATGCAAAAGGCGAAGAGCGTCTTGCAGACCATGGTACCCCTGGGCCCGGGGGCCGAGCCCGACGCGGGCTGCTGGAGAGTTGGCAGGGACGACCGAGCGCCCGGGCGCCGGCGGCTCTTCGTCTGCACCTCGGGCTGCGCGGGGAACAGGGAAGAGCGCGGTGCCTGGGCGGCTTCGCCGGGGCGGACTGACTGGGAGGCGAAGCCCGGCGAACGCTGAACTGAACAGCTCCGTCAGCTGCGTGCCCTCCGGCGCCCAGCGCTCCTCTGCCCCATCCCAGCCGCCAGCGCCCGGGGCCGCCTCTCGGCCGTGGCAGCCGCCGCCAAACCCCTCCCACCCCGCCCCGCGGCGACGCCTGGGCCACCCCCGGCGCTCAGGTCCCGGGAGCTCCAGCCCAGGGCGGCCTCTGCTGGACAGTCAGGACACGAGACCACGCTTATTCCATAAATGCTTGAGCGCCTGGCTTGAGGCTGGGAAGTGGAGGTATGCATAGAGATGAGAGCCTGTCTTGGTCGCTACCTGAGGGAAGCTTAACTCTGCTTTTCTTACAGGAGGTTATAGAGTTTAAACAGGTGGCCACATGCCCACACTCCATCAGGTAGGAGAGCATGCACATTTCTTTCCAAGTTCGGGAACCTCTTCTTTTCTCGCAAAGTTGCTGCTAGTCCATGATGCCCTCCCCACACTCAACCCCACTGCACCCCCTGCTCGCCGAACCCCCCTATTCAACTTCTTACTAGCAGAATCCGTACCGAGGGCAGTTGGTATTGCCTGTGAGAGAGATTCTAAGGGGCCCGATGAGAAGAGATGTGCTCAAAGGATGCATACCTGGTAAGGACTGGACCCCCGAATTGAATGGTAATAGCATTCCATCCAGCAATGGCTGGCATTCCCTGAGTGAGCCACTGTGTATTAGGCTCTGGAAAGAGGCTGTGTGGGTTTTAGCCAAGTTATTTATTTCTCACAACAGTTCTGTGAAGTGGGCGCACTTCTTATCCTCGTTCACAGGGAAGAAAATGGAAGCGCAGAGAGCTTTCGGTACTTGTTCATGTCACACAACTAGACAATGGTGCAGATTCGATGCCCTTCCAGGCACCCTGGATCAGTCTCTATTCCTTTTTCAAAGCCCAAGGTTAATTCAGATCGAAGATAACTTTTTCACCCCACTCCCCTCCACGTAGCCAGAGTCTCTCCTAATATCTGTGTTACTGTGAGCCAGGTGGGCTTTGTTTCTGGAAGTGAGGAGCTGGAGGAATCAATGAGACTCCCAATAGAATTTATTTTCTAAGCGTCATTAGTATCACTGGAGAACTCTTTGTGTGTGTGTGTGTGTGTGTGTGTGTGT
>NW_022111369.1:45494990-45496389 GCF_000313985.2 Echinops telfairi
GGGCAGTTCTAGCCTGCCCTCTAGGGTCACGATGAGTCTGCGTCGACTCCGTGGCAGTCAGTGAGTTTTCTGGTGGGTGGCTAGGTCAGCTCCTCTGTCTGAATCCACCAATATTTTCTGGTGATCCTGGTCACATCTCCATAAACAGAGTAAACTGAGCCCATGGGTGTTTTGTTTTGTTTTCCTGGTAAATTCATCGCTTCCTGCTGGCAGAAAAGGCCCAAACAAGAAAGAAAGCTCAACCGCGTGCTAATCCCCTTTCTCTCCTCCCTGGCCAGAGAAACTGCACATTTAATTTGTTAAGTATGTTCTCTGAATGCTTTTGACCTCGAGGTCTAATCTCTGTGCCTATGAAGAATTTCTGCATCTGAGTTGTGGTTGTCATGGAGGCAGGGACCACACACAGATGGAATTTTGCAGGGATATTCTAAAAGACATCCGTGTCTTTACACAGGGCCATTTATGTAAGTGACACTGTCAGAAATAATGACTTCTGAAAACAGCTTCGTGGAACAATGTAGTCAATTGAAATTCAGCTGAGCTTACCGGAGGACCTCTGGACTGCAAAGCTGGAGAGACTTGGGTAGCTAAGATAATGGTTTGATTCCCCAAAGATGATGATCCTCACATTCCGATTGATTAAAATATTCATGGTTTTTATTGTATAGAGAATGGAGCTGAATCATTTCGTTCAACATTATTAATTTCATTGGTGATTCAAGTGTTAGATTTATTAATTGAGTGGATGCACAGTTTAGCATTTACTATATGCCAGACTATATGTTAGGACATGGGGATATAATGGTTATGAGTCAGGGCAGGCTGCATTGTGCTCTTATAAGAAAAGCAGCCTAAATCTCAAAGACATAAGGCAATAATGACATAATTCTTGCTCAGACAGTGTCTGCTGTGGGCCCAGGTCACTGTCCTCTTCCTCAGGAGTCAGTTTGTCCTTCCATCCTGGATATAGGGAGAGGGAGAGATGAGTAGCATGAGTAGTGTTCAAATCGCAAAAATATGACACTCCTATTGTATTGGAAACAGCATTGGACACTCCAATTTCAAGGATCAAGGAAGCCAGTGTGCTCTGGTGTCCACCCGAAGTGGAGAGCTAGATCCAGTGAACGGCTGTGATGTATGTCATCCAAGTGGATAATTGTTCCTGACATGAAGATGCTTGTATTTTATTGGGGGTATCAAACATTGCATGCATGATCACAGGCATATGTTTAATGATGTATTATGGTGACTGCTATGAATAGCAATGCACAATGGTGGAAGGGTGTGGGTGTAAGAGCAGTTTTGAAGGTTCAAAGTCCAAACCAGGGGGAAGTCTTTCTTTGTCAGCAACCCTGGGCATTTCTTGGCATTCTTTGGCTTCTTGGCACTCTCTTTTTTT
>NW_022111369.1:45497253-45501837 GCF_000313985.2 Echinops telfairi
ATGCACCCATTTGTCTTCAGTGATCCCTTCGACACCTCGTGATCACACAGGCTGATATGTTGTTCCATGTGGGCTTTGTTGCTTCTGAGCTAGATGGCCGATTGTTTACCTTCAAGCTTTTAAGACCCCAGACGCTATATCTTTTGATAGCCACCTCTTACATGGTTTCTCTTCCCTGTATATGTGTCTCTCTTTTCATGTCTGTTTTTCTTTTTTAAAGACACCATTTAGAAGGGGTGAGGTCATGAAATCATTAACATAATAAAAGAAAAGTAATTGCCACAGGGGGTCACATTCGCAGGTATTTCAACATATTGTAGTGAGGAACACAATTAAAACTGTAATACTAACATTTATTGAACTTCTGCTCTGTGCTAGGAATTGTTCCAAGTATTTAATGCATATGAATTTGTTGAAATGTTACACTCTATCTGGTAAGTAGGGTTGTTGGGTCAGCATTAGACCGCTAAGTGCAAGGCCAGTGGTTCAAACCCACCAGGTGTCTGCTTCCATAAAGGTTTACAGCTTCGGAAACCTTATGCCAGGTTTCGTGAATTGGAACCTACTAGATGGCAGTGGGTTTAATAGGTATGAGGTAGTTAATAGTATTATCCCAATTTTACAAATAAAAAACTGAGTATAAGAATAAGGGAAACTTCGTTTAAATGAAATTTCTTCTATTCATGGGCTTGGTAACTCTTGCGGAATGCCTGGGTGGGAGTATGAAAATAAGGTGTGGAGAACTCTAAAGGAGGATTGGTCAGTTTTCCTATTCCACTGAACAGAAAGTGAGCCATCTCAGCAGCAGGCACAGAGAATCCCATGAGCACCAAGACAGAGGAGTCCAGGGTGAAGGGCTACGGAGATTCCTGTAGGGAGGAGCAGCAGAGGAGCAGCACTGAGACCAGGAGACAGAGCAGAGGGCTTCCTTCTCCACTGAACAGTGTAACTGAGCGCCGCTGGGCATTAACAATACTGAATAAACTTTGTGACACGTGGTTGAGCAGCACAGAAGCTAAGAGACCAAATGGACCAGAGAGAGCCACGAGGGCTTGACAGCATGGCGGAGGTGGTCTGGACAAAAGAACTGTATGTGTAACATTTTATAGCCTAATAAAGTCCTTACTTGTGAGTACGACCTATGAATTCGGTGTGGCCGTTGCTATGTTATTGAACCCAGCAGAGAAGTAAGAGAGTCTCAGGAGGAACAGTTGGTGTCAGAACTGGGTACAACAGGTTGGAGAGTAGAAGCATGTCTGACGTCATCGAAATCAGTCTTGGGCTGGTGAGGAGTTAGATCCGCCTTCTCTCGAGGAAGGCAGAGCGGGTCAGATGTGGCCATGGGACCGTCTCCACAGGAACGAAGAGCGGCAGTGAGATCTCACAGCAAGAGGAGGACGTGCTTACCTCAGCAGGGTCAGGAATGGAATTCTCATGTAACTCATGCCTTGCAGCAAAACTAGCTTTTTCATGGAATTGTCTGGATTCCTAGTAATGCTCCCCGTGGGGATCCAAGCTGACTTCCACTCTGCTTTCATCGTTGTTAAAATGAATTTCTAGTGTTATAGACTCAACATCTTACTAAAAATTGCCCTTGGTTGAATGCATTTTTAACATTCTGAATTTATTATACTTTTTTTGAGTGTCAACTCTAGACACCTGGTTTCATCATGAAGAGACAGAAGGCGTCGAAGGAGAGAGCTGGGTGAGCCTGCAGAGACCGTGTGTAGAGCTGGGCTCTGAGACTGCGAGGGGCTGGGCTCTCATTGGAGTTCTGTTGTCAATTCACTGTATGGCTCTCATTTATTGACATCTCTAGGCCTCCATTTTTTCTTAGGGTTTTTTTTTTTTGGCAGATTGATTAGTCTATTATACACATGAAAGGCTTGACATGTTAAAAGTGCCCAATAAATGCTGCCTATTATTAGAAAAGTAACTTTAGGAGGCATTTTTTTTAAAGCCATATTTGGGGCTCTAAAATGTGAGCACAGGAGAAAAAATTCATTCCTCCCACAGGTAATTTTTCACACATACAATTATGTGACTTCGGCTCTGCCCTCAGGGATTCCACTCCTGTTACAAAGGAGCTGCCGGACGCTCTGAACTGTTCCTGACCGTCCCGCCCTGACCTCCCCTGCTCCCAAAGCCTATGGTGCAGCTATCTGGAGATCTTGATATATTTTGGCTTGGCTTCATTTCGCTTTCCCTAGGCTGCATTGCACAAATCTCTCCTTTGATTTTGCCACACTTCTCCGATCACTTTGTTTTTCTTATCTTCAGTATTAAGGCCACTGTAAGGAATTGAATTTTAAATGGGCTGCACCCCCCTGCCCCTCGAAAATATATATGTCAACTTGGCTAGGCTGTTTTTCTCAATATTTATCCTACATTTTGTGATGCGATGCAATTATGCTATGTATTGTGAATCCTAATTTCTATGATGTCAATGAGGCAGGATTAGTGGCAGTTTTGTTAATGAGACGTTAATTTGTATTTCGAGTCCATCTCGTTTTTAAAAGTAGTTTTATTGGCATATATTTTACATATCATAAAGTTTAAATGTTCAATTATATTAAGAAGATTTTTGCAATCACCACCACAATCAATTTCAGGACATTTTCTCCCACTGGTTGTTAGCTCCCCATTTCCCCCCACCCTCCCCTATCATGCCCTTAGGTGATTATCAATCCAGTTACAGTCTCCATAGACCTACCGGTCCTGGATTTCATATACAGAAAAATCATACAAAACGCAAGCAGGAAGAAAACAAACAAACAAACAAAGAACAGCAACAAAACCCCAACAACAATGACTAAACAGAGCCGGAAGATTTCAATTAAAAAAAAAAAAGGAACGTAGAAAATGTTAAAAGCTGTAACAACTTTTGGATGGGTCAAAAGAGAGATCGGTGATATGGTATTCTATTTTAACCTAACTAAAAATACCGAACTCACTGCCATCGAGTTGATGCCGACTCGTGGCAACCCCATAGGTCACAGTAGAACTGCCCCAGTGGGTTTCTGGGACTGTCACTCTTTTTACAGGTCTAGAAAGCCCAAAGAGAGGCTGGTGGCTTAAACTGCTGACCTTGTGGATTGCCACACAACTACATCTGCCCTAATCGACTTAACAGTGCTCTCTGTCGGACAGTAAGGCCATTCGCAGCCCTGGACTGTGGTGGATTTGGGGTTTCCACTGTCATCCGTAGTCTTCTAGGAATGTTCACAATTTAAACGCTGGTACTATTCCCTCTGCTGTAGAGCAGCGCTTCCCAACCTGGGGGTCTCGAGCCTCAAAGGGTCGAATGACCCTTTCACAGGGGCCACCGAGACACCACTCTTCTATCCGTCTCCAGGCAGGTCCGCCCACAAGCGGAGTCACCACAACATGAGGAACTATATTAAAGTGTTGTGGGAATAGGAAGGTTGAGAAACACTGTGGTCTAGAGGGATGATTTATAATGTTCTCTATCATAAAATGGTAACAAGGTCTCTATAGTGAACCAGAAACATATATAAACCATAGATACAGGGATGGATTTTGAGCTCACATTTCACTCTTATGACATGGCCCTGTTCAATATTCACCCTCATGAAGAAATTACTGAAGCTGTGAGAGCTATGGCAAAGTGTGATGAAGAAACCGGATGGTGCTCTGTCATCAGGAAGAATAGCATCTGGGATCTTAAAGGCTTGTCTTAAAATGCAGTTTCTAAGTGAAGTGTTACTTAAATCTGAGTGGAAGAAGCCCCTGGCCTGTGTGCTCTGAGTCCGTCTCTTTAGAAGTATAAGAGATTAAGCAAAGGAGCAGAGACCAGAGGAACGCCTACCACAATGGAAAGCAAGCCAGGAGTAGAGTGTGTCCTTTGGAACCAATGTCTCAGCACTGCGAACCTTCCAGAACCCCAAATGCAGAGAGCAGCAACCTGTCCCTTAGAATTTGTACTCTGGACTTGGCCTTCTAGCCTCCTCAACTGCGAGAGAATAAATTTCTGTTTGCTAAAGCATTTGCCTGTATTTCTGTTACAGCAGCACAAAATAATTAAGACAGCAATGTTAATGGTAAAAGAGATTAAAGGCATGCATATAAGATGTGCAAAAGGGTAAATCTGGAACTTAGCTTAAAAGGGCGTGATGAAGCATGATTACTTAAATAGCATTATTTAAAGCTGCATGAACTATTTGAAGACACCCTGCCATGTGTCAGTGATTTGTATTTTAATTAAGAAAGCCCTTAAAATACTTAAAGGGGGAAGAATCCTGTTCTTGTAGATGATGTAAATAATGAAACCTCTTATTTAAATAAACTAAAGTAAAACTTGATTGAGTTAATATTTAGATTAAAATCATAGGATAAAATGTCACAGATATAATTTAAAATTCCTAGTATCCATGTTTTTGTGGAAAAAGCAAATTCAAAAGAAATAAGTGATATTCATTTTAATAATATACTTTAACCCAATATATCTAAAATATTGTCATTTCAACCAAACCACAATTAAGTCCAGTGCCATCAAGTTGATTCCGATTCCCTATAAAGGAATTTGGAGGCTATATATATATATATTTTTTGCCATCAACATTT
>NW_022111369.1:45502994-45514981 GCF_000313985.2 Echinops telfairi
GTACTTGAGTGGAGGCCCAATGTCCTTCTGCTACCTTAATACTAAACCTATAAATGTAGGCTCATAGATCTATTTCCCCATCCTCATATATTTTATATATTTTATGGAAACAGAAAAAGCTCTATCTTCCTCCTGTGTAAAGGCTGGGAGTTTTGAACCATGGACCCCTCATTATCAGTCCAATGCTTACCTGACAACAGCACCAGGGTTCCCTGTCATTGCAACAAGTAATTGTGTTAGTCTGGGTAGACTAGAGAAATAAATTCATAGAAACTCATATGTGTGTAAGAAAGAGGTCTATATACAAGAGCAATTGAATATTAAGAAAACATCCCAGCCCAATCCAGATCATATACATAAATCCAATAGTAGCCCATATGTCTGATAGCAATCTATAAAGTCCTCTTCAGATTCACGAAATACATGCAATGATGCCAAATGCGCACAGGCCCCTGGGATGGAAATCTTGTGGATCCAGTGGTCGTGTAGGCATCTCAGCACTGGCAGGGGTCTCCATGTGGCTCCTTCAGTTCCCAGGGCATGGGGTCTATCAGTGTAGTGCCATGTGTCTTGTCAGTAGAGCATCTCTCAGAGAGTGAGTTTTGAGTCTTATCAGTAGAGAGGCTCCAAGGGAGTGAGCAGAGAGTCTCCCTCCTCCCAGGAGGAAAAACAGGGGTTCCCAGAATCCTCAGGAGAAGGTCACACCCACACAGAGGCTTCATTGGCTATATCTTGATAGAAAGGCTAGACTCCACCTCTACACTCAATCCTCAAATGATTATGTAACTATCACAGTAATGAATATGAAAATATTAATGAGATATTTGATATTCTTTTTATGACCTTCCAAGGGCTAGGGTATATTTTACCCCTAAAAGATATTTCCATCCAATCTAGGTGCTTTTCAAGTGTTCCATAGCTACAGTGATGAGCAGAGTGCCTATAAAATATTGGCCTGATTTCTCTCCTTGCCTTTGGAAGTAAAGAATCGCATGGGTGAGGCTTTCTAGATTAGCATACTTTATAGAGTTTGGATGCAGCAGATCAGCTGATTACCTAGCCTTGAGCAAGTTATTGAACTTCACTCCAGGCCTCATTTTCACCATCTATGAAATGGGGATTATGATGATGATATACCTACTTCAAAAGGTTATTGTAAAGGTAAGATGCAGGGAACTCATTTAAAAGAGATTGACACAATTTAAAGCAGAGCTGCAATACATGCTGTTATTTTGGGTAACATTTATTATTATAATGATTACTAATAGTAAAAACTTATTGTTATCACTGTACTAATAACTAGAATTAGAGATCCTTTCTAGTTAGAAGCACTGGTAATATAGGTAAAATATGTACAGTAGGGAGCGGTAGTTTTCAAATGTTTGAGGCTCAGGACCTGCTTGTTATTGCTGTTCATTCCATAGTGACCTTTTGTACGATAGACCCAGATGTTGCTCAATATTGTGCCTCCTCATCCTTGACTTGCTTAGTCCACTGTTGAGGCTCTTGTGTCCCACCAGCTTATTAAGAGTTACCTTCGTTATTTCAGGCTCTTTACCGATCATGATGCCCTTTTGTAGAGATTGGTCTTTCTTAAAGACATGTCCAAAGGAAGCAAGCTAAACTCTTGATGTACTCTCTTCTAAGTCCCCCTTTACACTTCTACAGTTTATTCCATCAAAAATACCCTACTGTCAAATCAATGCCAACTCATAGCAATTGTGTTGGACAAAGTAGAACTTCATCAGTGTTCAAAAAAAAAAAGAAAAATCCCTGCCTCTGAGTCTAGTCTGACTCATAGTAATACTTTTGGTCAGGGTGGAACTGCACCTGTGAGTTTTCCAGACTGTAACTCTTTATGGAAGAAGAAAGCCCATAGATCTGTGGGGTTGGCTAGTGGTTTCATACTGTTGACCTTATGGTCAACAACCCAACCTGTAAACACTATACCATCACTGGTATAGTGAGGTGTCTTCTGTACCATAGAGTTACTAAGATTGTATATCTTTACAGAAGCAAGCTACCACATCTTTTTCATGCATGCAGGGTTGGTGAGTTTGAACTCCCAATCTTTTGGTTAGCAGCCAAGCATCTAGCATTGTGCCACCAGGGTTACAATTTATTAAGACTCCCCAAAGCATTTGCTTCCATCAGAAAGACATTTGAGAACCCTTTCAGATAGATGTCATTTTTCTTCTATGTTGCAATAAAACTCAGTAAGTAGTAGTTTCTTAAAAGTTAGTGTAATTATGGAATCATGGGATTTTTATACTCTGCTAAATTTACATGTATCTCTGTTAATGTTAAAGTCTATTGACTTATCTTGCACTTTTTTTTTTAGGGAAAAGAAAGGCTTTATTTAGACAAACAGATGCTAGTCATTTCTGTGTTTCTGGACATCAACCAGGAGCTGGTTCTGGTTAAAGGTAGCTTGTCCTTCCTCTCTTCTCCAAGAACTCCTCCTCCTCCTCCCCTCTGATGTCAAGACCCACTTTGTATCTTTTACTCAGTGTCTTAGGCTGAGTTCATTAGAGAAGCAAAATCAGTGACTCTTACATGTGTGTGTATGTATGTTTGTTTAAAGAGAAATGTATATCAAGAACATGGCTCAGATAGTTGGAGAAGTGGGGAAGTCCAAGTCCAGGCAGGTTCTAAGTCTGTCGGTCAGATGTTAAACTGGAGGTTTCTCTTGACTTGCATAGCTATGAAGGTTAATGAACCTATGTTGGGTGGTGTGTTAGACAGGGTTCTCTAGAAAAACAAAATCAGGACACATGACTTTAGATAGATAGATACAGCACAAAGGAATATAATTGCTAATTAGCACACACAGCAGTACAGAGGGCTCTGTTCAACTCACTCCCATGGAACAATTAATATACTGGAAGTCCTTCAACTCACGAGGGTCACTGGGTCCAAGGTACGGGAAGCAGACAGCTGAGTCTTCCTTAGGGCAATGCAGGCAGTCCAGGTGAATAAAACCAAGACTGGAAGGATAGATGGAAAGCCTATATTGTCAAGTAATATGGCAAGCTGTTCAAAGAACCAGACGTCAGTGAGGCAGTTGCAGGATACAGACTCACAAAGAAGCAGCAAGCTTTCTCACCACAAACTTACATTAAAACCAAGCAATCTTACATTAGAAGCAGGCCACACCCTTCAGGGAACTTCCTTTGAATTGTATCAGGGCTGTGATCTAATTAAGGGTGCCGCACCACACCTTAAACTTCTTAGAACTGATTTGCTGCTCGTAGCATATCCCATTATGAAGTTGACTACATTGTATTAGATCAAGTTATGGGGAACTACTGTCTTCACTGCAAAGTGACTGAGAATCCTAGTCCAGCCAAGTTGACACAAAACCTAACTACCACTCTCACATGATTTCATTACATATGCAACTCGTACCGTCTCAAGAATTGCATTTGTTAATTCCTTAACCTGTATGTCCTCAGAAAAGCTTTTATGTGTTGGGAAGCTGCCAATAGTGGAGGAGAGAAGTTTGCTAAAATTCTAATTTTCCTTTGAAAGCAGTGGTTCTCAACATGTGGGTTGCAACCCCTTTGGGGGTCGAACAGCTTGTTCACAAGGTTTGTCTGATTCATAACAGTAGCAAAAGTACAGTTATGAAGTAACACCAAAAATAATTTTATGGTTGAGGGGGGTCACCACAACATGAGGAACTGTATTAAAGTGTTGCGGCATTAGAAAGTTTGAGAACCACTGCTTTGAAAGCTTTAATTATATCATTAGTATGATTCTTAAGGTTATCTGTCAAGTTAGATAGGCTATGATTCTCGGTGGTTTGGTAACTTGTTGAGATAGTTAAGGTTTATTAAGGGCGGAGAGATAAATGGCTCAGTGAGCCTTGCCTTTCTAGTTCTCGGGTCTTTTGCTTTTTGATGATCGGACAAGGGTGCAGCTGCCTTAGCCAGTTCCCTGCTTCAGCTTGCAAGGCTCACTTCCTGCAAGACATTCCTGAGGAAAAGCCACATGGACCTACTCTGATACAGTCCTGGGTGCTGCCTGTACTGAGATGCTTACACATTCACTGATTTGGCTTTCCTCCTGCAGTCAGTGTCATTGTGTGTGTTTTGTGAGATGGAGGAGGATTTTGTAGATTAGTGTCAGAATATGGGCTAATGTTGGACTTGGGCTTGGACAGCACTGGGTTGGGACGCTTTCTTAATGTACACTTACCCTTTATATAAAACTCTCCTTTATACATATGAGTTTCTATGAATTTGTTTATCTGATGTACCCAGACTAACACATGTGTCTAATGACTTTCCATTTTGTGATCTGAGGGGATCAAATAATCAGGTGAAAGTGGAGTTTCCTTAGTATGTTGATCTGTGTTCTTTTTTTTAAATCACTTTATTGGGGCTTGTGCAACTCTTATCACAATCCATACCTACATCTGCTGTGTCGAGGACATTTGTACATATGTTGCCATCATCACTTTCAAAACATTTTCTTTCTACTTGAGCCCTTGGTCTCAGCTCATTCACCACCCCACCCCCCATGAACCCTTGATAATTTATCCTTTTTTTTCCATGTGTTACACTGACCGATGTCTCCCTGCACCCACTTTTCTGTTGTCTGTCCTCCTGGGAGGGGGTTTGTGTAGATCATTGTGATGGGTTCCCCTCCTGGTATCACTACTCTCATTATTGGTCCCGAGGTGTTGATCTGTCCTGGGTTCCCAGTGTTTCCAGCTCTTATCTGTATTCTGATGATGCCCTCTCTTGTTCTCAACCCAGCACCCTCCTTCTCTCCTGGCTCTGGTTCTTAGTATGCGAGCCTGCTGCCTGAATTTGGATTCGTCACCCCCTGCAACCATGTGAGCCAGAAGAAATCTTCTGCCTGTTGTCTGACTCTCTACCTGAGGACTTGATGGGCCCACCATGGTGTGAAGCATGTCCTCATGAGTGTGTGAGCCATTTCCTTGAATTAATGTCTTTCTCTACCTATCCGTATGCACTTTGCTGGTTTTACTCTTCTGGAGACCTCAGAATAAGACAATTGGTAACACATTCTTTCAATTGTTTTCCTTGAAGTGACAGGCTGATTTTTTTCTGGAAGAAAATGTCATACAAATACTCAAATCTGAATAATCATAGATAATCTGTCAGTTGTTCTTTCCAGGAAAAATCGTGTTCCATGAAAAAAAAAAAGTGGCTCCTCAGTTTGGAGTCCGATGGTCAGTGTGCTTGTTTCCTTGAGGCAGCGGGGTGCTTTATCCATCTTTTCCTTTGTTCACAGAGATGGTTGAAAAGATCTTCCTCCTATGGTCAACCTTCAGTAACTTGAGTGGATTGTTTTCTTCTTCATTGAGGACATTCCGAAGGGATACTTGCCCCCACCCCCTCCCCGCATTTAAATTAGCTGTGCGTGGCCTGGTCGAGTACTTAGATGTCTAGTACAGTTTACTACCACTACGTTCCTCATGCTGCCATAGCAGAAATGATATCTACAATTGCCTTTCAGTGTAAATGTCAACCCATCAACAAAATGTCAGGAACATCGTATAATTATTAGGTAAGCATTTTTGACATTGTATACTGAAAAGAATTTCTCAGATTCTTCAATGTAGGTACACCACACTTTGAGAACTCTTTGGAAAGAGAGAGATTTCAGATTTCAAAGGACATCACTTGACTTAAGTAGCCCTTAAGAAAAATGCTCCTTCTTCTGCTCTGACCAATTGGGCTCACCAGTGACTGCCAACCTTCTACAGTGCCTGCCTCTTTCATCAGGTGACGTCTCTCAGGTAGACACCGGACACTGCCCTCAGTGGATTTCCTCGGGGATTTTTCTTTGTGACCAGAAATAGATTTACTAATGCTGGGGACATCAAAGACTAATTTTCAAAGCCATCTAAGCTTTTTTGTTAGCTTAAATGGTTAGTGCTTGGCTAGTAACCAAAGATTGATGGTTTGAATCTGTCAAGGAGCAAATTGGAGTTTCTGTTAAAATTAAAAAGTTTCATACAATCCAGGATCAGGCTGCCATTGCTGTTGTTAGGTGCCATCTAATGCATTCTGTCTCACAACTACTCAAGGTCCAACAGAACGAAACTGCGTCATCCTCACAACTGTTTTCTTTGAGCCCATTATTGCAACCACTGTGTCAGTCTATCTTGTCCAAGGGTCTTTCTCTTTTCCCACTGCCCCTGTACGTTTACTGAGCATGATGTGAGTGTGATTGTTCCCGAGAAACTGGTTTCTCCTGACAACACGAGTATGTGAGATGAAGGCTCACCATTCTTTCTTCTAAGGAGCATTTTGGCTATACTTCTTCCAAGATAGAGTTGTGTGTTCTTTTGGCAGTACCTAGCAAGGGTCATCAAAGTACTGCAGTAAAAGGAGTTTTCACAGATCTTAAATATAGAAGATCCAGGAAGTTACAAGGAGAAAATTCTGATTGGTTGAAATTCACAAAATCATGTTTGAACGGACACAAGACCCCTTCAACATTATTTGTCTAATCATGAGGCTTGAATCACCTAACAGGTGATTCTATGGGTACTTCCAGGACCCACCTGAAGGAATGCACTTTTGGGGAGTATGGTGTGAGAGGAAAGGGAGGAAGGGCATGGGGTGCACACAGGCTTCTTGAAGAATGATGGTTTTCTGACTTTGGAAAGTCAGTACAGAATAAAGAGTAACCAGAAAAGAAAAAATGGAGTCTGGCTTACATCACTGGCAGAAGCCTCTCCTTATGCCAACTACCTCATTCTCCTCCTCCTCCTCCTTCTTCTTAATCAAAACATCATTTATTTTTACAATTCGATAGTCTGACTATATTAAAAAGAATTATGCTAATCACCACCAGAACCAATTTTAGGGTATTTTCTTGTACTGATTCTGGTCCTCATTACTATTTGCTCCTCATCTCCCTCCAACATTCACTGCCATAACCTTAAGAGACTATTAATCGAGCTCCTGATGCTATAAATTTACCTATCCTGGATTTCAAATAAAGAAAATAATACACCCTCCCCAAATAAACCAATGGTAACAAAACGTATAGACACCAAAAAGAAAATAATGAAATTAGAACAAATTAAAAATTAGTCAAAAGGGAAAACAAATGATTAGATGTTAAATTTAACCTATGTCTACATTGTGTACTTCCTGATGCACTCTGTCTGAGGATAAGTCTGTTCATATCTCTGGTTAATGGTCTGAAGGAATACAATGGAGATATTACCCCATGGGAACTCTGTGAATGGATTTAGGGCTTTCACTGCCATCCATCAAAATTCACTGTGATCTAGTTGATTTCAATTCATAATAGCCGTCTGTAAACTGGGTGCTCAGACCTGAAACCTGAATATGATCCCCAAGTACCTTGTTCTTTTGGGTTCCCTCACAAGCTCAGTACCCAGCAGTGCTCTGGCAGAAGCTCTGCCTATTTGCTCCCGCAGGGACTACAGCCCTGAACACTCAATGGAATCATTCTGGAGCACATGGGGTTTCCTAAGTCACAAATCAATAACAAAAACACAATAACTAAAGTCATTTAGTGTATTTGATTGTAGTTACTGTCAACAGCTTTTATTGTTCAATAGAAACTACAGTTCAATTGAACACGTTTGATCTTGGCCTGAGCTTAAAACAAACAGCAACAGAACATTATATTACAATAAAACTTCACCTTGAAGTGGAGGTGAGCGCATCTAATGGTCAAGTTGTCTGTCATTCTGAAACTCCGGTTACTGCTGAGAACGATTCTCTTCAATGTCTCTCTTAAGATCCAGGCACTTGGCCAGGGTTGGGGTGTGGGCGTCACTGCAAGGTTTGCCTAGATTCTCACCAAATGTCATTTTGTTACTGACGTCTTTCCACTCCTCTAGGGCCTCGATGAGGACGTAGGTGACAGGTCTTTTCTGTATTTAGACCTTTAGGCCGCTCTGTTTTCATTATCCACCCTATCCGATTAGCACTCAGGAATGTCTTTGTTTGAGGGAGATAATCTTCCTTTCGTTATTCTGACCCAAAGACTTTGTCTGTACCCTAATCTTTTCCCAGCTTTAGGGATTAGATTTTGTCTCCAAACCTGAAAGATTCCTGAGAATTTTCTTCCTTTTGTTCAGCTGCTTACCGTGATGGTAATGAGAACTTCACGGATCCCCTTGCTATGGCGCTGCCTCGGCCTCATGGGGAATGTGTATATGAGCACAACAGTGTTCTGTAGGGTTTTTCAGATGTAAAGAGTTGTTTGTGCTAAACTACTTTCAGAAGTAGTTTCCCAGACTTTTCTTTCGAGGCTCCTCTGGGTAGCTTTTAGTTAACAGCTGAACATGATAACCATTTCTTGGCATCAACCAGAAGACTCCAGCAATGAAAAAAGGATTGACTACTTGTTTGAACTCGACAGGGGAAGAAATAAATACGTGAAGATCTCAAAATACAGATTAATAACATAGTGTCCTGCCATATGTTTGAAAATGGATTTTCGAGTAGCGTGAATAAAAGCTATTCCTTGTTGGACCAAATAGTCACTGAGTGTGGGGCTCAGGGTCATGGTGTCAGGGCACATCAAGGTCAAGGACATAACATGAACCACGAAGACACTGTCCCATATCCTGTTTGGGTGAGCAGCACTAGGGGCCTTACGAACTCATGAGTGGTCAGCTAAGGCTCAGCTATTGGCCTCTCCCTTCCAGAGGAGAGAGGAGTGAGGGTGGTTGACGATGCCTGGGGATGGTTAGTCCAATGGACTAGTGGACAACGACCTGTGCCCGGCTATTACTACCAAGTGCTTGAAGGCCCTGCATAAAGTGGGAGACAAATATGAAACAAAACTCAAATCTCAACAAACGTGTGGCTTACTGGTTGAACTGCGACCAGGGGAGCCCTCAGGAGTCCCCCTTACCCACCCTTCGGGTCTGGAAATGAACTCACTGCCATGGCTCAATTTTCCATCAAACAGTAAATTTACTAGGGGATGAACAAAACTAGGGAGGTGTGAATCCCATAGAATAATCCAACCACTTGGGATCACAAGGGCAGCATTTACCCCAAAACAACGTTTAGAAGAGTTAGGAAGAAGGAAACCTGGAAATGGAAGCACGGGGCAGAAGTACAATCACTGATGTTATGTTGTGGGATTGTGATCAGTGACGTGAAACAAAATGTTTTCATGGTTCAAGGGAAAATCGATATATTCTGTATTCACCCAATTCACACAAACAGATGAAAAAATGAAAAGGAGTGAAGAAAGTAAGAACAAATGTTCCAATGTATACCAATATTTAAAAAACAAAATTTCAAGACATGAAGTGGACCCGTTTAGGAGAGCCTTACAGAATGATATAAAATATTGGAATAAATACTTAAATTTAAAATTTTTTTCTATGGTTCATTATTGGAATAGGGAACTTAGCTGAGCTAGAAAGAGTTGTTAGGTACATTTGAAGGGTAAAAGTAACAGAGCTACTAGCAGGCAGTGTGGTATCACGGTGCCGGAGAGGTAGGACTCAAGGCTGACCTTCATGCTCTGCTCCATTGATTCTGAGGCCGTATTTATTAAGTTGTGGAAATCTGAGGAAATTTATATAAAATTGAGAATTTTCTCCTACTTCCCTACCTGAATATAGTTTTATACCTCAAGTGTCTAAAAACAATGGATAGAACACATAACAGTTAAACGTGTAAAACTAATACGTCTTCCTACCATCTCTGATCCTCCACAAAGTCCTCTTGGCAACTCGGTTAATGTTTGAAATGTGGACGATTTTGAAATAGACCAAAGAAATGACCAAATTGTCTTCCGTGTGAAGGCCGAAGTATGTGATTTTGTTGGTCTTTGAAGAGGCTATTTTCCAACTTTGTAGATTTTCAACTTGATCGCATAAAAGATGTCACTTTGAGGACCAAGATGTGCCTGGCCCAAGCCTTGGCATTTTCTATCGCCTCATATGCATGTGAAAGCTGGGGAACGATCAAGGAAGACCACAAGCGATGGATGCATTTGGATTGTGATGTAGGCCAAGAATGTGGAAAGTACCATGGACTGCCAGGAGAACAAAGGACTCGGCCTTTGGAGGAAGGGTGACCAGAACGCACCTGAGAAGTAAGGATGGTGAGACTTCGTCTCATGGACTTGGCACCTGTTATCAGGAGAAACCAGTCGCTGGAAAAAGTGCATCATGCTCGGTAAAGTAGAAGGCTAACTCTGAGATGGGAAAAGAAACCAACAAACAAGTCAGCAAATGTTTGTTAGAATTATAAATATAAATTTTCAAAAGAATGACAACCAGACTGATTATTCTTATAGACCAAATTCTTTGTGACAACGGAAGGGAAGGAATGTAGGAAATTGATTTTTTTAGTAGCCTGGATAAAAGCTATTTATTCATCGTTGAAATACATGAGTCACTGGGTCAAGGGGCTCAGGACCATGGTATCAGGCCACGTCAAAGCCATAACATAGACCACAAAGACTAGGTTCTTTAGGTAGGGTAAGAGCCTAAACTACAAAATATCATAATTATTATATCTGTAATTCTGTGAAGTTTTTTCCTCTAGTTTATAATAAATCTCACAGGGTTAAAATATAACACCGTAAACATTGATGAACTCTTAAAACATTTACATACATAAGACTAAAGCTATTCGCTGAGGTGGTGACGAGGCTTTGGTCTGTAACACTGAATGGACACCATTCATTAGAAGGACTTCATAATATCTGGAGGTTGGTTCCACAGGCATCTCACTGGCTTGCGCTGCCCATGGAAGTCTGTATTTCTAGCTGCTTGAGCAAATTTCACTTTCTTCGTTGCTTAACCGAAATCTCAGTTTGAATTGGGCAAAGTACTATCTTCTTTCAGTCACTTTTATTTGGTAGAGTCATTGCCCTGTTAGAGCTGTAAGTCTTAAAGCTAGACTGTTGGAATGATGCTTTGAATGACTATTTAATCACAAATTTTAAAGTCTCTCTACTGTCAGGCTCTTGGGTTTGAAGCCACACAATGCATTCTAGTCAACTTAAAAGAAAAATATATATATATTTGAGGGATACAAAGAGCTGAATGTATGGGGGGAAATAAACATTGCACCTCAGAGACCAGAGATTTTTCCAGAGAGTAATAGGAAAGAAATGGTCAAATCTCCTGAAAGCTTCCCCCTGGAAGAATGATCATCATTGATTTTCTTAGTCACTAAGACTATGCATACAAATTAAAATTTTGGAGCAAAAGAATCTGACTGGTCTAATGTGAGCGAAAGGTAGCCCCTCGGCCATGACGGAGAACTGGGAAGCTAGCACTAGGAGAACGGGATACTGACACAGTGAAGCCAACAGCCTACAGTCTTCCAGGAGGAGGAATTGTTTGAAAAGGTCTGGTTCCTTTCGAGTCAGTAAGATCAGACCCTTTGGTGCTGTCATTGGAATGCCAGTGGTATTACAAACCTGATCTTACTATTTAACTAATTTTGATGCCATTATTGTCCTAAAGAGAATTCTGGCTAGAAAATAAAGTTGTAGGTGTGTAACTTTTCTGGTAAAAATTGAGTCCCATATCAATTAATCTTTGAATTTGCAATACATCAATTCTCGAGGAGGAAAATAAGGCCACATGAATTATTGGGTCGATGCATCTGCCTTTCTTGAAGAACATAATAAATCTGCTCTCGGGAAGTAAATGATGTGACAGGTCACCAGTATTGGCTGCAGCAGAGGCCATTAAACGGGACATGTTGATTATTCAGGGGAGCAGACAAACTCGGAGCCATCACCTACTCTTAATGATAATGACTGTACATTTAATTTAACAATAGTTAGGATAGTGGAGCTTCCAGATTAAGACTGTTATTTTGAAAATGTGACTTTATTGGTGTTTACAGTAAAACAGGAATCAGTTTCTCCATGGTACATCCAAGTAGATACTATGATCTTCAATAAATGTTTGACCATAATATGCATTTTTTTCTGTTTATTTCATTTGTAGTTTTGGTAATTATTAGCTATTCTTTAGA
>NW_022111369.1:45516420-45532127 GCF_000313985.2 Echinops telfairi
TATGTAGATCCTTGTCATTGGTTCCCCCTTTCTACCCTATCTTCCCTCCACCCTCCTGGTATCGCCACTCTCACCACTGGTCCTGAAAGGATTATCTGTCTTGGATTCTCTGTGTTTCCAGTTCCTATCTGTACCAGTGTACATCCTCTGGTCTAGCCAGATTTGTAAGGTAGAATTGGGATCATGAGTGTGTGTGTGTGTGCGTGTGTAAGCATTTAAGAACTAGAGGAAAGTTGTATGTTTCATTGTTGCTACACTGCACCCTGACTGGCTTGTCTCCTTTAACATGCTATTTCTGGGTATGCAGTTGTGCTACCTTTGGTAATACTATTGACAATTAGACAAAAAGAGGAGAAAATGTTGGCAGCCAAGGCCAACATTTTATTGAATCAACTTAGGTCATTTTTATTATAGGTAAAATTTCAGCACAGTATTTTTATAAAACGATAACCAGGGCTTCACAAAAGCTAAAATAATCTTTGTAGACTTTATTCTTAATAATTCAAAATGTTTATGGAGAAGCTCTATTACAGCCATGATTTCATGGGAGAAACAAAATAGAAAATCATGTAACTAATTAGGTAGTGCCCTGCAGATCAGAGAATCTGAGCACTTACATATTTGGTGGGAAGGGGCTGTTTTTGTTTGCGTTATCTGGGTTGACTTACAATATGTTTGTGAGTCATCATTTGCTAGTTATCCAGTGGACATTTGAACGCACTTTTTCATCGGCATTGTCACAGGATGGAGCATGCTTAGACTCAGACCTTACTTCTCAGTACCTCCTCCTGTCCTTCAGATGTGACCAATGATCAGGTCTTTCCAGTGCAGTGTGGCCAGTACATGTGCCTCTTCTTAAACTGAGACTTTAAAGAAGTAAGTAGGGCTTTAACTACCTTCTATTTTGTTTCATTTTTTCCTCCGAGATGGCAGGAGCTGGGAACACTAACTCACTATGAAGAACAAGTTCTTCTCCCCAACCAGGACTGGCTGCATTAGATTATCATGTGAGCAATCAACTTTTATGATTTCAATCCACTCATGTTTGGGGCTTTATTTATTACAAAGGCTGCTATCTCCCTGATTAATATATCTAGCAGGCTGCTTTGGTAGTCCTTTGCTGCAATCTAGCCAGGGCAATCATTCCTTTATCTGTCGTCCATTCATTCAACAGATGTTATTGTGTGGTTATGCTTTGAGCTCTTACCTGAAATGCCAATGGTTTGAAACCCTTGTTCTACGGGATAAAGATGAGACACGTTGCTTTCACACACATATGTAATGGAAAGTTTAGGGAGCAGTTCGACTCGGGTCTATAGGGTTATTATTAATCAGAAACAACTTGATAGCAATATGTTTTTTATTACTTGCAACAATCACCTATCTGCCAGTTTGTCATATTGTGGTGGCTTGCATGTGGCTGAAAGATATGCCACCAATATTTCAAATACCAGCAAGGTCACCCATGCTGGACAAGTTTTAGTTCAGCTTCCAGATTAAGACAGACTAGGAAGGAAAATCTGGTGACCTACTTGCAAATATATGCCAAGGAAAACCCAATGAATCATGGTCTATTACTGGAGACTTTGATTTGGTGACTTTGAATCTGTCATCAGAAGGCCCAATCATTGGAAGAAGACATCATGTTTGGTAAAGTGGGGACCAGGGAGGGCAAGGGCGACCCTCAATGATTTGAATGGACACACCAGCCACAGCAATGGATTTAAAGATACTATTATGAGGATGCCCCAGGACTGGGCAACATTTGCTTCTGTTATACAGAAGGTTACCATGAGTTGGAACTGACTAAATGATAAGTGACAAGACAGGATCCTGTGCAAGCCCCAGCCTGACAGAGCTAAGCCCACATTAATGAAGGTGGACATGATGCTCCATTATTGATATTTACAGGGCAGATTCAAGAGAGGAGGGGTGGGAGAAGATAGAGATTGAACAAGTGAATTGTGTGGTGAGTGAGAGGGAAAGTCCAGGCGATTGAGGAGAGCACCCAGCAGGGACAGCTCACCCATCACCGCCCCAGGAAGGCCTTCTGGGGAGGGACACAGACGCTGGAACGTGGAGTCCAGCGGAAATGGGCTAGAGAAAGACTGCAGTTAAGAGGTGGGAGCAGAGGAGAGAGCCAAGCAAATACCCCAAGAAGAGAGAGCAAGCAGCATGGGTGAAGGCCCAACAGCTAAAGGAAATGTATCTCATCCGCAACAAAAGGAAAGCTATGCCTAATATATTATGTTGTCTACAGTGTTATTTATTAAACAAGAAAATTAAGGCACTGGCATTTCCACAGGTGCTTGGCATTATACAGCTTTCAAATCAGACACTGCTTTGTGTACGCTGTGAAATGTGAAGCTAATGAGGGTAGCGAGGATGCCTGATTAGTTGCATCTTCTATAAGTTGTCCTGTTGCTATGTCAGGCAAGGAACAGGCCGAGCTAATTATGCACAGACTTTTAGCAGCGCTTCTTTACTGGCGTGGTGATGATACACCTCCAATTACCAGGAAATATCTGCTGTCAATAGTCGGTCCTATTATATTTTTATATAAATGAACCTACTAATCAGAGACCAAAATTGGTCAGCTGTGTTGATCCTACTTTCTCTTCCCCTCCTCCCACTCCCCTCCCTACTTCTCCTTTTTCAAGAAAATATGATTACTGTAATTCTTTGGAAAGGACATTTCTAGGGAATAAGACATAGTAAATTACTGGATTGTACATCTATTGGACCTCACAGGAAACAGGAACCTTTTGTTAGCAAATGAACAATGGAGACCCTATGCCACTCAGAATCTTGGAACCTAAAGTGACTAGAAATACTTATAATAAGAGAAATATTGTTTCTAGAGACCCCTCCTTTCTCTCTAGCTGCATTAGTACATTTTTGTATTAATGCATTATCTTCCTCAAGGATAGCATAGGCATAGCATCCAAGGGGAAGACAGGTCAACTTTCAGCATCTGTGCACCCTCATGGCATGCTTTTGAAGCCAATAAAAGCCTAAAACAGCTGAGCAATTGGTTTCTTTGAAGAGAGCCAAGATGGGTTGTATTAGACCTGGAAAGTAAAACAAAGTTCAGTCAATCAGGAGGAACGAGTTGAATACCTATCAGCTGCAGGAGAATTACCCATTGGAGAGGTTGCCTCTATTTCTCAGTCCTTTTTGTAGAGCAAATAAACCTACAGTAACAGCAGCTTAACTAGTAACCAGCTGCCATTTGGTTGGGGCCGATTTATGGTGACCCCACGTGTTTCAGAAGAGAACCCGGCCTCCTAGGGTTTGAATGTGTGTGACCGCTGAAGTAAATTGCCAGGGCTTTCTTCTGAGGCATCTCTGGCTAGGTCTGAACTTCCAAACGCTAAGTCGGCCACCAAGCGCTACCAAAATGCTTGCCTGGTATTCTATTTCTGAAAATCCAGCCAGAGAAAGGCCTGTGGGACACAGTTCTGCTCTGACACACCTGAGGTGGCCTTGAGGAGTAATTGGCTTGTTGACAACTGGCTTGATTTTAGGCCATTTTGGACCTGCCGAAGCTGATCATGGACACAGACAGTGCTGGAGTTATTATTGCTTTCCCCAACTGGGCCCCTGTCTGAACTCCATGGCCCTCACTTGGCTTTTTACGTAAACACCTTTTACAATTTGATTAGCTTGGGTTTCTTCGCCTGGAAGTTGACATCCAGGCCTTGATGTGAGGTGTGTGGCCCTCAAAACCGTGGTGCAACTGAGAGTATTTGGTTTGGATTCCCCAATTGTGGCACGTGTTACCTGCCTCACCCATAGCTTGGGGGCCAGGCTCTTAGGGGTTCTGGTTTCCCACCTGCAATCTGGCTCCTGGGTGTCCATCTTCCATTCCTCCTGGGCTTGTCATCAAGGGAGTGAGACTGAGCTGGTACGATGGAAAGGGATTGGCACTGCGCTTGAAGTCAAGGTGCAGAATCTTTTCAGAATACCACTCTTTACAAGTATGCCCTGCTTTTCAAAGTTCATTTTATTCTGCTTGAGTCTTATAAAAGACCAACATTCATACCTGTTTTCACGAACTGAAGCAATATTAAGAGCATCTCTGCTTCCATGGGAAAAGGGCGACAAGATTGTTTAGGATGTGTTTTGCAGTGTGATGTGTTCCACTTTGAGGAAGAGAGTGATAGCCCCAGGAACTATACTCAGCAGGTCAGGGTCAAGCTACTATTGCTTTGAACTGTGACTGTGAATATTATATGTTGGTACCATTTTAGATTTTTATGGAGCTATTTGGTATGACTTGGTAGGTTATTTGGGGGGTCTGAACATTGAACATTTTTTCTCATATGAATTCATGGTAATTGCTTCTTCAATTTATGCTATTTCTGCTTATGAAAGTTTTATAAGAAAGCTCCAGTGGAGGAAACCTGTATTTGTACCAAAGAATACTGCCTACTTATCAGATTATTTTGAGGATTCAAGAAGTGCTTACTTTTAAGTGATGAGACATGGGTAGGAGGGTTCTTCTCCTCGGCGCTATGGCACAGTGGTTAAGAGCTGCGCTGCTAGCTGAAAGGTCAGTGGCTTGAGCCCACCAGCACGTTTGCTCCACAGGAGGGAGATTCTGTACGACCTTAGATACTGGGGGAAGGTCTCTTCAGTCCTCAACAGTTGCATTGAGTTGGAGTTTGACTTGATGGCCACAGGTTTGGTTAGGGACTCGGAAGGCCCCAGGTTCAATTCCTGGACAATGCACCTCAAGTGTAGCTGCCACCTGCCTGTCAGCGGAGGTTTGTGTGTGGCTGTGATGCTGAATGGCACTAACGAGAGCTGCCAGAGTACAGTGGACTACGAAGAAAGGAAGGTCTGACCATGTCCTCTGAAAACCCCCTGATGAAAGCCCTCTGGTCACCACTACGCAGTCCCCCATCAATCACGGGCCAACAGGACATTCAGTTGGGCATGGGATAGCTGTGAGTCCAGGACAGCCCGACAGTATCTCTGGACAGATTTTAAATGGGGCCCGCCCATAGTAGATATCCAATAAATGTTATTAAAAACCACAGACTTACTTTATTCAGTTACACCTTGCTTTCTTGTACTTCACAAAGACTGTGTTTTTACAAGTGGAAGGTTTGTGGCAACACTGTAGTGAACAAAATCTATTAGTACCATTTTTTTTCAATAGCACGTACTTCTTACTCCATGCCTCTTGCGTCACATTTTGATAATTCTCACAATATTTCAAACCTTTTCAGTTTTTTTGAACACTAAATAACAAAGCCCCAGACTCACTCCATTGAGTCAATTCCAACTCATAGCAATTCTCCAGGACAGAATCAAACTGCCCCTGTGGGGTTCCAAGACCACACATTTTTACAGGAGCGAATGTCTCCTTTCTCTCACATAGCAGCTGATGGTTTTGAACTGCTGACCTTGCTGCTAGCAGGTCAACCCGTAACCCCCTATGCCACCAGCAATGCACTACAGTACATTGTAAACCTAACTTTCACATTCTCTGGGACACTCTCTTTATTATGGTATTTATTTTATTGTGGTGGTATGGAACTGAATCCATATTACTTTAATGGTATAATTGTACATTAAATTCATTTACATTTTTAAAGTGCTTAGAATTGTGCCTGGCATATATTGAACATGGTTCAAACATGAGCTGTCAGTAAATTTGGGGGCTAAACAGACCTGTGAGGTCACGAAATTCAACTCTTGATTTTATACTTGGAATTCTAAAAAAAAGTTAAATCAAGCTATCTTCTTATACTGTTTTTATTGGATAATTATAGTTTAAAAAAGAAATTGTAGTGCTGAATAGTGTGCATATTACAGGAGAAAAAAACCCATACCAACTTATGGACTTGCATTTATACTAAATGTAACAGGAATTGATCCTCAAAGAAACAATCATAACATCTGCAATTAATGAATAAAATTGCATAGAATCTCACAATGATATGTTATTTTCCTTTAAGAAATATATCATATTTATACTTTATTTAAATGTGTCTTTTATTTAGTTTATATTTAAATATGTGTCTTTTATTTAGTTTATTGAGATTAGGGAAGCTTACCGGTACTAATGAAAATTTTAATAAATGACTCCTTTGATGAAAAATATCTATCATATGTGAATATATTTTTTTAACTTATAGCAATTTACTTAGTAAAACATTATGTTGTGGTTAAAAAACACAATTTACTTAGAATAATATTTCTTTGTGAGTAAAAAGTATTTAAGTAATTTTCCTGATCTGAATTTAAGTAATCAGTTAAAAGGGTTCTATTATATGCTTTTGAAGATTTTTTGTTTTGTTTTGTTTTTGTTTTATTTTTGCCTGTGGCCTCATCAAATTTTGGCAAGCATGACAAGAGATTTAACTTCATGGATATAAAGTTAGGTTAACAGGATTAACTTTCATCTTAAAAGTTAAGCAGCCTAGTTTTTATTGGATGAGCTAGTTAAAAGCACCTCAAAAATGAAGATATTTTGCAAAAAAATGCTTTTTAGTCCCACTTCAACAAAGGCTTTTAAGAAAATGTCTGTTCTGCTTAAATATACTTATGTCATAATACATTTTTTATATTAAGTGACTAGGAGGCTCTGCAAGAAAACAAATTTCAACGTTGAGAACTGACTGTACAAATGCACAGTGGCCACTTCATGAGAACTCAGGACACATTGGAACAAGAAGTGATGCCCCATAGGTCCATCTCTAGGTTCATTGAGAAGAGTCATCTTCTGACATTGACTGGATTCTGCTATGAAACACACTCTTAGTCAGAAAGCTGAAAAATTAAAAAGAAACAAAGACAACGTAGAATTCAGACTCACCGTCTTTACCTACAACAACCTGTCCAGAAAGCCAAACCACAACCTTAGCAATCAACCCAGAATGAGCAGGACTTGGCTAATTACATTCTCATTTTGGGATGGGTGGGGTGTGGGTAGTGAGGGCTGTTTCTAATTTATGACCAACCAGAGAAACCTGCATGTGCTTTCCAAACCAATCAATAAGACACACTTCTTTTTTTAAAAAAGTCATTTTATTGGGGGCTCTTACAGCTCTTATCACAATACATACATGCATCCATTGTATCAAGCACATGTGTACATTTGTTGCCATCATCATTTTCAAAAATTTTCTTTCTACTTGAGCCCTTGGTATTAGCTCCTCAATTCCCCCCTCCCTCAGGAACCCTTGATAATTTATAAATTTCGTATTCTTTTTCTATGTCTTACACTGACCTATGTCTTTCCTCACCCACTTCTCTGCCGCCCGTCCCCCAGGGTTGGGGTTATATGTAGATCATTGTGATGGGTTCTCCCTTGCTCCCCCACCTTCCCCTTCCCCTCCTGGTATTGCCTTGCCACTCTCATTATTGGTCCTGAGGGGTTTATCTGTCCTGGATTGCCTGTGTTTCCAGCTCTTATCTGTACCTGTGTACGTGTTCTGGTCTAGCTGGATTTGTAAGGTAGAATTGGGATCGTGAGAGTGGGGGGGTGGGAGGAAGCGTTAAAGAGCAGGAAGGATAGTTGTATGTTTTATTGCTGCTATACTGCACCCTGACTGAAGATGCCACTTCTAGTTAGCTTGCACTCAGTTTCTGTATGCTTTTCTATTCTCTTGCCTTTCTTCAAGTACATGAGGTATGATGACTCCTTTGTCATACAAATGGATTAGGTGGTCTTCTTTATTTATTTTTCTACTCTTTATTTTGAGGTCTCACTCACATAATGAGTGTACTCCCCAATGCTATGCACTTCACACTGGCCCACGGAGAGCACACCATCAAGAGAGCCAAATCTCTTTCTAGTTCTCACACTTTCACCAAGCGATCCCTTGGGCCCTGCCTCTATGGAAGAGCAAAGCAGTCCACGGCTCTGCCTCACTGTCTATGGAGCTGCTCCCCTTTTTTGTCTCCTAGTCACCTGGCCTGGCCTTCTGGTCGCAGGCTGACTCTTTGCTCAGCCTCAGTCTCGGTGCCACAGCCCCCAGTTCTTCTGCTCTTGGCCTCCCACACTGCAGAGACCTCGAACATGCAACGTTGATGGCTCTTCTTCCTTGATGATCCTGGAATTTTTCTCTCTGCTTCTGAAATGGCTCTTATGCACAGGGGAATGTTTTTGATGAAGGTAGGATTTTTGTCTTTCAGCAAACCATATCCCCAAGGACACAAAGAGTAGGACTTAATTCACACACTCTACTAAGGGGGAGGGGGA
This sequence comes from Echinops telfairi, assembly GCF_000313985.2. Classification (NCBI taxonomy): domain Eukaryota; kingdom Metazoa; phylum Chordata; class Mammalia; order Afrosoricida; family Tenrecidae; genus Echinops; species Echinops telfairi. The sequence continues at coordinate 45,524,639 of NW_022111369.1, forward strand.
CTCAAAATACATCTTACTGTAATGCGAGCCATTAGCATAGCAGAAAATTTCTTCCCAAATGGGATTATAACCACAAGTGAGGAGGCTAGATTGATCATACATTACATAAGGGATTATGACTAGAAGGGCCCTAGCTATTTATCCTCAGTTTGGTGCCTGGGTTTTGATAGTGATCCTCAATTGTGTCTTTGGTGGAATCAAGCCAGTCTTTTATCATTTCCTTCTGGCTTTGTTTATGTTTTATGATATTCACTCTAAAATGCTGTTTGTCAGATTTGACCCTTCAGTGGAAAATAGTCCTTCCTAAATTGAGACATGTTCCCTGGAATTAACAGGACAGGCTCACTTTGCAAATGGAATATTAAATACACACCAGAGGGACAATTTCTTGATCTCAGATGATCCCTTTATTCATAATCAAATTCATCTCAAATATACCTTTACCTTATCCTTTATATTTTATTTATTCTCCAGATAAATACTTTGACATCATACCTAACACTCTACAGACTAAACATTCTACTAGAATATGAAAATTAATCCAGAGAAGAATCTACTGCAGCTCAAAAGATCCTACCAATGTTTATTTAAGCTTCTACATTATTCTTAAAGTGAGAAAAGAAGGTTACAGGGAATTATAGCCAATGGCATTTCTACCTGCACTTATATGGACAAAATTGGAAAAATCAATCTGTGATTTTGCTAGGATCTCTGACTTCCAGAAAGAGAAACAATGGTGACAGTCTATTGAGAAGACCTTAGGTAATTCTAAATTTAAATCCAACAATGTTTGTAGGGAAATGGGCCACATTTTCTAACTCCAATTATCTGGAAGTGATTAATACATTTCCAAATATGTGATCCAATTAAGGCCTTTGTTCCAACCTCTTGTCATGACTGGATTCTTTTTCTAGGATCTCCAAATGTTCCTACTGGTTATTACTTCCTTTGTGGCCAGGACATGGGGGATATAAGAAGACTTTTCCCCAGCTTTGTCTCCCCCAAAGATATGGGAAACATTAGAGGCTATTTGCCAGCACATGGTGGGAGGTCAGATGCATTCAGCCTTCAGACTACTGTCTGGTCCTACCATAGGTGGAGCCCACTCCCTGCTATTAAGGACAATGGGTTACTTCTCCATGAAGGCTTTCAGCCATCAGTCTAGTCTGGTCCACTGTAGGTGGGGTTCACACCCTACTGATAATGGTTTCTATGGAAAGCCAGAGAACAGGTCAAACCTACTCAGTGACATCCAAAATTAGGCTGCCTCCCTGAATCTAGGATCCGCCCATCTTGTCACATGTATACACCCAATCCTTCCCTTTCCTATTGTGTGTATACCCTTAGATTGTCCCCCTCTCATTAATGTATTACCTATAGCACAACCCCTTCCTGTGACGTATGTCCTTACCTGTAATTAAGGGGCTTGCACACCCCCAAAAGATATATAAGCTTGGTTAGAAATAAAGAGCTCTCTCTCCCTGTCCCCTCTCCCCTTGTCCTCCTTCCCCTCCCCCTCTCTCCTGCCCGCTCTCCTGCCCTGTACCATCAAGAGGAGCTAAGGTGAGCATGCTACTATGAAATGTGTTTGACTCCTTCATTTTACTCTCTTCTATCTCTCTTATCATCTATGACTTTACTATAATCTTTACTTATTGTCACTGTACAATTGCGTCTACAGTCATTAAGATGCCCTGCCCGTGTCATTGTTAATTCTTCTTCTCGCATTTAGATCAATGAAACAGTCAGAGCCAAGGGGCTATACATTTATATAAGGAAAAAGAAAACCCCAAAACACTTGTTTCTCTAAGGTTGATGACCTACGAAGCTTGTATTACTTACCTGGGTTGGACAATTGAGGTTCTGGTTCCCTGATTCTAATATGAACTATTAAGTGTCCTTGCTTTCGTCTTAGTGATCCTGATCTTGGTTCGTTACATTCTACCTACAATTTTAATTGCTTTTAGATAAGGGCTCTTCATCATATGATTGTCAAGATGACACAACACAACAGTTGATAAGCCTTTGCAACACTGTTGCCTATGGAGATGATTAACGCTCCCTAAACTGTGAAGGTCTTTATTTCTAGACTTCCGTGAACTGACCAACTTCCTGCAAGTGAGATACTAACCAAAATAGGAGACAGAGAAACAGATAGGACAATAGAATCTTTACACCTAATCTCTGTAGCAATTAGCCCAGAATGGTCAGCACTCAGTAAATGCCAGTTTTCCTAGCTGTTGCCTTTGGTTCCAACTCCTGACCAAGCAGAGAAATTAAAATACTCTCCCCAAACCAAACACCTATGATGCCCTGCTCTTAGTTACCCAACTCTAACTTCTTGATGTAAACAACTTCCCGCAGGCATACCTTAAGCCTTCCCTTTTTTTACCTACTATTAAGTTGCCCAACTCTGAAACCTACCTTTGAGTCCATGCTCAGTGCAAGTATTAGTGGCTGAGTCGCTGTGTCTGCAGCAAACACTGATTTCATAGCCTCTGTTGGCTCCCCTTTCATTGGTCGTCCGTTATTCCGACAGCTTCCAGTTGGTGACCAGGTTTGTTTTCAAATGGTATCTAACACAATGGGAATAAAGGTAGTAAAATTATAGTTACCTCCAGACTGAAGGGTAAGTAACTAGGACAGGAATGAAAAAGTCTCTGTTGTTAAAATGAAGAAAATCCGTTTCGGAAGAAAAAAGATTAAATTCTGGGTCTAATGCAGTGAATGGAGCAATCGTTCACTAGAAATATATTGAAAATTTGAAAGGCGAAGGAAACGAGTGATTTGGCTCTGGAAAGTGACTTGATGGGCTTGATAAAGTCTTTATTGTAAGGTAGTCGAGAGGCGCCAGAGACCAAATCAGTCGAATTAGAACAAACAGGCTTTATTAGGATGAAAAAATCCAGCCTGGGTGAAGTCCCACAGTCCACAACGTCTGGGCTGGGGGAGTCGCACTGCAGGCTACAGGGATAATGCTTATATATGGACAGGTATGTTGGGGTTTCTGGAATATAAGGTTCCTTCCTGGTTCCAGGTGTATTCGTGCTGGGTGCAGAGCAGTGGGCGGGAACAAAGCAGGCACTGAGCCAAATGGGCAGTGAACAAAACGGGCGTGAGCAAAATGGGCATGAGTAAAAGAAAGAAAAGAACTTGCAAAGCTGCTGACAGGTTACGTAGCCAGCTCTGGTCAGCTCCGCAGGTGTGTGTGGGAGATTCAAGGTCACTCGCTGCTAGTTGTTTCAGCCAGTTCTGGCCAGCTCTGCATGGGTGGGAGAGATTCAGGGTCACTTGCTGCTAGAAGCCGGCCTGGTATTGATCCGGCCATACATTTATCTTTTTACAATAGGAAAGAAAAATCTCATTCTGAGCTCTGTATTGTTTGGAAGCAATCTTAACACCCAGGTTCTAAAAGCACTTTTAAAATAGTATTTGGTGCCAAGTATTACAAATACTTTATCAAAACTGAAAAGTAAGAGATCTGTTTGTTTTGCTGGGGGACTGGGTTAAAGGTTCTATATTTTGCCAAAACATATATCCTAACAGTAATCGTAGTGTAACCATCAACCAGTTTGAGTGATGGAGTAAAATACCTTAGCGTGGTTCTTAGTAGAAAAAGTGAATTGGGTGAGACTATACCAACAGGGTGGGTGTACCAATCAGAGAAGGGATTGATCAGTCTGTGTTCCCACCCTCCGGGCTATAAGAATGAACCAGCTTCGAAGTCAAGAGAGGAACCCAAGGACCTTGAATGAGTCAAGGTCAAGCTTGCTGTCTGCAGTGGCTGAGGCCTCTGAGACCCCAGGCCTCACAGGATGTGGCACAGAGACTCAGAGGGGCAACATGGAGACTTTGGGGTACCTTCTTCTCTGTCCCTAGACTATGGAACTGGGGGGCAGACTGATAATCGGGACTGGCTTCCTGGCCCAAAGAGACAAAGGCCAAGGGATCACGTGGCTGAGACACTTAAGAACCTGAGAATTGGCTACCCTGTGGCTGAGAAATGGAGAGAGACTTGGCTGTTGGCTGAGGAGCCCTTACTCTTTGCTCAGCCTGACTTGTGGTCACCGATTAACTTCCCTAATAAACCTCCTTGATTGTGAGTATTGTCTGTAAGTTCTGTGTGGCCATTGCAATGAATTATCGTATGCAACATAGCTATAGAGTGGTGTGCCAGGAACGGCTGATGTCAGAATAGGTCATGGAGCAAGGGGGCTTGTGTGACCCCACCTCTGGGCAATGGGGAAATTAGAGGAGGTCAGTATGACCCTCCATGGCTGTTTATTGCAGTCTGGTAGCAAGTTTTTTTATATATTTTATATGCTATGTAAACTCCTAAAAATTATAGATAAACTCGGTAAAGTTATTGCTTTTTAAATTTAGTCTGTTCTTTCTAACTATGAAGAAGAAAAACTGGCATTGAAGTTGCCTATTTATATAGAGTGATTTTAGGGTTTGAAGTAATCCTTACTCCCCAGCCTTCACGGTCCATAACATTTTCTATCACTTTGAATGTACTTTCCTGATCTTGATTCTATAGGGGAAAAAACCAAACCATTCTACTTTAGTTTGGAAGCACCTGAACAAATGACCTTGCTATTGAGCTAATTCCCGCTCACAGCAACCCTGCAGGTCAGAGAGGACCACTTCTAGATCACATCATGATAAATGGAGAAAAGATGTCAGGAATTTCATTTTCTTTGAATCCAGAATGAGTGACTCGTGGAAGCAGCAGTCAAGGAATCAAGAGGTGTAGTGCACTGGCCAAATATGCAGCAAAGAGCTCTCTACAGTGTTGAGGAGCAAAGAGGTCACATTGAAGACTAAGGTGCACCGGACCCAAGTCACGCTGTTTTTAATCACCGCAGATGCACTTGAAAGTTAGATCATGAACTAGGAAGACCAAAGAAGAGTTGACGCATTGAATTATAGTGTTGACAAGGTGTATTGAAAGTATCGTGGACTCCTAGAAGAACAACAAATCCGCCTTGGGAGAAATACTGCCAGGATGCTCCTTAGCATCAAGGATGGGGAGACTTAATCTCACAGGCTTTGGACATGCTATCAGGAAAGGCCAGTCCTTGGAGAAAGCTATCACACTGGGAAAAGTAGAAAGGTAAGGAAAAGCTAGAGTCTGCAAGAATGGGCTCAAACATAGCAATTTGAGGACAGAGCAGGACCGGCAGTGTTTCATTCCATTTTGCATAGGTGCTGTGAGTCAGAATTCAGTGGGCAGAACCGAATAAGAACAGACTACCTCATCTGAGTTCTAATGTTGTAATGTCTATGGAGGCAAGGTCCTGCATCATTTCCCCAGTGAATGGTGGGTTTGAACCACTAATCTTTCCACTAGCAACCAGGCACTTAAACACTGCACCATTGGGGCTCCTTTAGTCTGGAAGGTAACATGAGTGTTACAAAATGTGGCCTGCAAATCTATTGAAAGTAGAATTTAGTGTTTTAGATGCCACCACATTTTAAAAATGTTTTTGTTTTTACAATTTGGAAACATTATTTACATGCATGCAATTCTATACATTATTTTTTAAATCACAATTTTCCATGAATACAGTGATTCTTAAATTTCTAGAATGCCCCAAATGTTATTTAAATATTTCCTTTAGGATAATGTTGCAAATAACAATAAATGTATACCAAGTATGGTTCCATTTACCAGAGAGATAGGTCATTTACCAGAGAGATAGGTCATGTCTTAGCTATCTAGTTCTGCAATAACAAATACCCCATGTACGTAATTTTAACAAACACATTTATTTTCCGCTTTGAGGATGAGAGGTATCCAAATTCAGGTAACTAGCTCTAGAAAAGGCTTTTGTTCTTTGTCAATTCTGGAGGAAGGTCCCCATCCCTCCTGATCTATGCTGCTGGGCTAGCCTAAGGAAGCTTCTCATCTCCTTCCCGGTCTCTGCTTCCTTCACTGGTTTGTTTGACCTCTTTTTAACTCAAAAGAAATTGATTTAGGACATACCTTACACTACTCTTATCTTATAACAAAGACACCGCATTCCTGAAGGAGATGCCAAGCACATGCGTGTTGTCGTTGTCAGATGTCCTCCGGTGGGCCCACCCCATAGCAACCCTATGCACAACAGAAGGAAACCCGTCTGGGTCCCGAGTCATCCTCACACTTGTTATATGTGAGTGCCCTGTTGCAGCCACTGTAGCGATCCATCTCATCGAGGGTCTTCCTCCTTTTCTCTGCCTGTCTACTTGACCAAGCACGATGTCCTTCTCCAGGGACTAGTCTCTCCTGACAACATGTCCAAAGTACATGAGATGAGGTCCTGCCATCTTGCCTTTAAGGAGTATTCTGGGTATAGTTGTCCCAAGACAGGTCTGTTTGTTCTTTTGGCAGTCCATGGTACTTTCAATAGTCTTCACCAGCACCATAATTCCAGTGTATCGATTCTTCTTTGATCTTCCTTATTCAACAGCCAACAGAACTGACAGACAATACACACAATGAAGAGAGTTTGTTTATTAGGGAAATCAGTAGGTTACCACAAAGCAAGATTAGCAAATAGTCCTTGGTCTTCTCAGCCAACAGCAAAGTCTCTCTGTCCCTGCTCAGTCTCTTAGCCACGTGGTCCCTTGGCCTTTTCCTCCATGGACCAGGAAGACAGTCCACCTGTCATTCTGTCCCACAGTTCTGTAGTCTCAGGCCAGATGAGAAGAAGGTGCCGCATCGTCTCTTTGCTCTGACTGATTCTCCATGCCAGTCTCTGGTGTATCTGGTCTCAGTAGCTTCTATCACTTCAGACAGAGATCTTAAAGGAGCTCTTCTAAGGTCCTTGGGGGGCTCGCTATTCTCTCCTGCTGCTTCAAAGATGGCTTATCAAAGGTGGCTTACCCTTCCTTAGAGCCAGCCCCCTGTCTTGGTGTTACCCAAGACCGATTTGCATAGGTCTATCAAATAATTTGGTGGGAGTTATAGAGGCTTGGGAAAAAGAGCCATATAAAGAAATTCCATTCCACCACATCTATGGCTCATATAGTTATATAAGTAGGTTCATTCTAGCTGATTCAAGGCCATGGATCAGGTGTTCACTTGGAGGCTTCTTCTGACTTGTAGTTGCCTGGGCTAAGGAACCAGTGGCAGGAAGATGAAGCAGGAAGGCCAAAGGAAGGTGAGTGCAGAGCTGAATGAATCTGAAGTTGGTTGAAAGAATCTAATGTGGGCACTTCCCTGGTGGTCCCTGTAATTGGCATGAGATAGCCCAAAAGTTCCAAGAACCAGTTACAGGATTCTGATTGAGCAGAAGAAATGAGCTAGCTTGTGCACAGTGTCAATCTGTACTAAAAGTTGGTCACATCCGAATGAAACTTCCCCTCAATTTTATTAAGGCAGTGACTAGATGAAAACGCTCTTCTTTTTTTAAAAAATCATTTTATTAGGGGCTCATACAACTCTTATCACAATCCATACATACATCAATTATGTAAGGCGCATTTGTACATTCATTGCCCT
>NW_022111369.1:45533054-45535283 GCF_000313985.2 Echinops telfairi
TAGCCGGGCACCATCAGCTTTCTTCACCACATTTGCTTATGCACCCCCTTTGTCTTCAGCAATTGGAACATGCTCTTCTTCTGGGGCCTGCTTGGTTGCTTCACAGAGGACCCCAGCATGGAGTTGTCCCCACTGTGTTAGATCCCATCCCACCCAAAGTTAATATAAAACCCATCACAGTTCTGTTTTTCACAAGGCTCTCAAGATTTATAAAACTAAATTATTTCCTTGTTTTCCCTTAGTCCCTTTCTATTGTTCAAATGATACATGAATTGTGTGCTTCTATGGCATTTTGTCCCTCTAATGTAAAACTTTCATTTCATTATATAGCTCTGTCAATGACTTTCACTGTGAGGAGGCTATAAGGTCTTTGAGGTTGGAGCCTGTCTGAGTCATTTTGGGGTTATCCAGGGTTTTCTACATCGTTAGCACTACTGCATCAGTAGGCGCTTACAGATTTTAAAATGAATGTAGTTGAACTGGCAGATGTAGTGCATGATTGGTATTGGTGTAAATATTAGATACAGGCAGATAGGGAAGAATAAGTGAGTGTGTTGGGGTGCCAGGCAGTTTTTAGACAGCAGTGAAAACTATCCAGGCATCTCATTTGGTGAAACAGGGAAGGCAGAGATGATCAGAGAGAAACTTTCTTTATGCTAAGTACTTGTCTCTTTGTCCAACTGCATCTTGTCTTCTGGGTTTCAGAGACCTGCGCAGCCCTGGCCTGTGGTTCATCAGTTTCTCACAGACTGAATGCAAAAGGCAGCCCCTGGAGGGTGGGGAGCAACTTGGGGAGAAAAGGACATGAAACATCTTGCTTTAATATGACTGCTTACCTCATAGCTGTAAAATAAATCCTAGTCATTTCTTGCCCTCAAACTCTGATGAAACAGATTCAGTTTGTTGAGGTAGCTTTCTGACCATCTGTCAATGTCAGTCCACTCCTGGCTCCAAGAAACTCCGAGGGCCCTGGCTGTCCTATTCTGACCTATTCTCTGAGCCCAGGGAGACTGTGCTTCACTGACATTTGGAATTCCTCACAATGATGCTGCCAAATTCACCTCGGAACTCAGAGATTCTGCAAGACCTTTCTGTTGGGCAACATGGTCAATAACAAGCTCGTCACCTCATCTGATGACTAAGTATCTTCTAGAGCAATATGGATTTTTTTTTTAATACTGTTGCTATAATACAGGTCAAAAGGCCAATTCTTTTAGGCCAGGCTGGCAGATTCCTGTATTCCTATTTTTCTTTATTTAAGGATTGCTGCCAATTTTTTAAAAATCATTTTATTGAGGACTCGTACAACTCTCATCACAATCCATCCATCCATCCACTGGGTCAAGTACATTTGTACATTTGTTGCCATCATCATTCTCAAAACATTTGCTTTCTACTGGAGCCCTTGGTCTCAGCTCCTCATTTTTTCCCTCCCTTCCCACAACTCCTCCCACATGAACCCTTGATAATTTATAAATTATTATTATTTTCATGTCTTACACTTTCCGGCATCTCCCTTCACCCACTTTTCTGTTGTCTGTCTCCCAGGGAGGGGGTTATATGTAGATCCTTTGTGATTGGTTCCCTCTTTCTTCCCGACCTTCCCCTTCCCCTGCTGGTATCACTACTCTCATTATTGGTCTTGAGGGGTTTATCTGTTCTGGATTCCCTGTTTCCAGTTCTTATCTGTACCAGTATACAGCCTCTGGTCTAGCTGGATTTGTAGGTTGAATTGGAAACATGATAGTGGTGGTGGGGGTAAAAGCATTAAAGACCTAGAGGAAAGTTGTATGTTTGATTGTTGCTATACTGCACCCTGATTGGCTTATCTCTTCCCCACGACCCTTCTTTATGGGTATGTCCAGTTGCCTACAGATGGGCTTTGGGTCTCCACTCCGCACTCCCCTTCATTCGCCACTGCCAATTTAAAACACATTTTCAGAAATAGAAAAGAAGAAAAATCTGTTGCAAGATGTGTGTTGAATATATATATGTATATACATATACATATAGATAGATAAAGATATATAAATGATGGGGGAAGCTTTGGATAACCGAGGTGTTATAAAGACTTCGTGGATATGGAATGATTATGTTGACCGAGTAGAAACTGTGGCATATGGTAAGAAAACAACTTACTTAATGCACGTGGTATGCACCCTTTCAAGATCACCATGAAGTCTGTAGAAGCATTTCTTTCCCATTCATTGGAGTAAATTTTAATGAAGA
>NW_022111369.1:45535694-45537814 GCF_000313985.2 Echinops telfairi
AGTAACTAGACAAAGCCTCATATCTTTGATACTTCTTAGCTAGAATTCAGACATTGTTCTATATCTAGCTTTCTGAGTGGTTCCTGACTTGGGGTCAAGAGACCAAAACAAATATGAAAACAACCCTCTCCCAACAAACAAACAAACAAACAAACAAACAGACAGACAAACAGACAAACTGCCACTGAATCGATTTCTACTCATAGCAACCCCATTGGACAGGGTAAGATGGCCCCTCTAGATTGCCTACCCTGTAGCTCTTTACCAAGGTAGAAAGCCTCATCTTTCTCGCTGAGAGTGGCTGGTAGTTTCTAACTGGTAATCTTACTGTTAGCAACACAGCTCATGATCACTATCCCACCAGGGCTCCGATGGGGTCAGCAGAAGGCAGATTATACCCATCTCTCCTGAGGAGTCTCCATGACTTGGGAGACTCCCAAAGCAGTGGCAATATCCCACATGACACAGTCTTCCGATTGATTCTAATTCATGGGAACGTCATGCAAAACAGAATGAAATGTCATCTGGTCTGTGCCATCTTCATGATCTCTGATTTCATCCCACGTTATGTCTCTTGGGTTATTTCCTCTTACTTAAGGTTTCTCTAATTCTCATTGACTCTCTGCTTCATCAAACACGGTGTCTTTTCTATGAGTTGGTCTTTCCTGATCATGGGTGCAAAGAAATCAAGTGTTACCATCCTTGCTTCTGAGGAGCAGTCCAATTTTATTTCTTCTAATATTGATTTCTTTGTTCCTCATTCAACTATTAAAACAAACAAAATTGAAAACATAGAAACTGTCTTCTGCCATCACCTTTTCTCAGTATCTCAAATATTTCTAGGCTAGAGTTAATGCTCAATGTCAGGAAATTGATTTTCAGAATTGTCTCTTCTGCCTTAGATGGTACACTGTAGAGTGCAGCAGTTGTTGTTCTGGGAGCTTCAGCAGAAATAAACACTAGAAATCTTTATTTTAGTACACTGTTATGGATATGATCCTATGCTTCAAAGTCCTCGCTCTGTATTCAAATTGATTTAAAAATGAATTTTCTAAGCTACAGAACTCAGCACTAATGATCACCACTCTTATAGATATAAAAAAGAAATCTATTTCGCTTTGGCTTAATGAAAATAAATAAATAACACATTGACTTTAGTAATAGTATAATCCACAAGTAGGATAGTTGGATCGAAGTACAAAAGGAAGCAATCAGGCCTTGTCTATTCCCAGATACCATTTTTAAAATTTCCTCTCAGGTTAAAAAATTGAATTAAAAATTGTGAAACCATGACTCTTAGGCAGATAAAAATGGACCTATGCAAAATATTTGCAGTAGAAGACTCTACAATTTAGAGCCATTTGGGGGAAGATTTCCTGTAAAGGGTTGATTCAGGCCCTCTTCTGAGAAACCCAGGGGCGGGGGCGGGGGGCAGGTTCAGTAGAAAGCGCTGTAATATCAGGATTGTTTCTGGAAGCATGCAATGTCCAGGAATGATCTGATAAGAAAGTAAATCTTAAAACAATAACTCAGATTGTTCTTAGAAGGAAAATAGATTAGCTGACAGAGGAAAATACCTGAAAGAACAAGTTATTTTAGAAATCTTTATCGTCAGGAAGACTAAATTGGTTCCCCTGTAGAGAAGGCGTGTCCTGGTGTTGGCATTTGACCATTCTGCTGCCCCGTTCAAACTCTTTATAGTCATCCACCGAACTCTGCTTTGCTTGTGAAAGAGGATGTGCTTTCTTCTTTGGCATACTGTCAGAAATGGGAATTCGAAGGTACTTGGCTCTCATTGAGCAAGATGCCGAGACCTTGAGCTTTCGGAGCAGCAGGGCCATTTTGGACTCTGCGTCTGAGAAATCCCCGGAGTCGTCCTAAAGTAAATAACCTCATGAACACTAGCCCCTTTTCCTTTACACGGTAGCTTTTTGAGTTATAGTGTAGGATTAGTTTTCTTTGTTCTAGGATTGGTTCCACTCTCTCGGAAACATGGAGAACATCAGCTCCAGAAACCAGTCAGAAGTGAGCTCTGGCGCCCTTGCTTCATCAAAGGAGCCAGCATTGGGCCCCATAACCCGCACCTTCTGTTGTCTGGAATGAGCTCACCAAAGGCATTC
>NW_022111369.1:45541321-45557229 GCF_000313985.2 Echinops telfairi
TTTTTTTGACATGAACTCCAAACTAGCATACCAGCAGGGGAAATTCAAGATCATTATTAATTAAGTTAAGAAATAGGTTGAAACATTGGTCTCCAAAAGTCAAGTCAAATTGGTCTGCCATGGGTTTAATCACTGTGTTGTTTTCATAGGGTGGCTTCTTTATGTGGTAGTTGTCTTATAGTTAGTTGATAGGCAGCCTAATACTTTGGCCCATACCATGTTCAAGCTTATTTTTGGGGAGTTAAAAATGTATGTTAATTTTTACTTTTATATTTCTGCCTACTGTTAGACAATAAGTACATACTATCTGGTCATACTATTATTTTTTATAATTGATTATCATCATTTTATATCCTTTGAAGGTAGCATCATAAAGCCAATGTTTTCTTTTTAAGTTTTGACAATTTTATTGACATGTAATTCACATACCATACAATTGGCTAAAGTATTTTAAAAAGAGTAGTGCAATCATTACTATAATCAGTGTTAAAATATTTTCTTCATTCTTGTACTTATTAGTGCCCTATTTCTCCCCAACTTCCCTTGCCATAACTTTATGAAAGTGTTTTCCAGCTACATCTTTATAGATTTACCGATTCTCTATTTCAGACACAGAAAATTATGCAAAACAAGAAGCAAAAAACCAGCAAAACTCCAAAATAAAACAAGGAAAAACCTCAATTGAAAAGAACACAGAAAATATTGAAATCTTGAACCAATATAAAATGGGTCAAAAGGGAGATCAAAGTATTAATGTTTTTACTTAACTTCATTCTGTATGTTTTGGACATGTTACCAAGAAAGACCAGTCTCTGGAGGGGCATCATGCTTGGTAAAGTGTGGAGCAGAAACAATGAGGAAGCTATTTCACACGAGGGATCGACACAGTGGTTTCCACAATGGACTCAAACAGCAGAACCATGGTGAGGATGGTGCAGCCCCGAACAGTGTTCTCTTCTGCTGTACGTAGGGTCACTATGAATCAGAACTGACTCGAAGACCCCTAACAACGAACAACACCTTATACCATCGTCAACTTTACAATGTTTGCTGTCTGATAGAAAGGCTGTTCACAGCCCTGGTGTGTGGTCAGAGAGAATTCCCTGGCGGCTTAATCCATGTGGTGACATTGCAAAAGGATTTCCATTGTTGTTGTTGTTGTTTGTTATTAGGTGTCATCGAGCCAACTGTGATCCATAGTGACCCTATGCACAACAGAATGCTATACTGCCCAGTCTTGCACCATCCATTACAATTGTTTCCAGGCCTGAGCCTATTTTTGTAACCACTGTGTCAATCCATCTCTTTGAGGGCCTTCCTGCTTTCTACTCCCCCTCCACTTTACCAGCTGTAATGTCTTTCTCGAGGGGGTGTCTCTCCTGACAACATGTCCAAAGTACGTAAGACAAAGTGTTACCATCCTTGCCTCTAAGGAGCACCCTAGTCGGCTTTCTCCTTCCAAGACAGATAGGTTTGCAAACTGGGAATTCATAATTTAAGCTCTGATGCCATTCTCTCGTCTAGATTTAGTTTTAAAATTCACACTCCTTATATTACATGGGATTCATCTTTCATGTGGACTTAGTTGATTTCTCACTTAGATGGTTCCTTATTTTAAGACAAACCTTTAAGAACAGAGTCTATTATTTCTAACAGCTGGGCACCATCTGCTTTCTTCACCTCACTTTGCTATAGCACCCATATCTTCAATGATGTCTTTGTGGAGGTGAGTATAGAGTTGGACCACGTTACAAGAACTAATTATTTTAGATTGCAGCTAGAATTCAGTGTGAGTCCCAACTCCATTCATGTATCTATGGTTTATTTATATCCCTTATTTACTTCAGAGACATCATTATCATTATATTAGAGAACATTATATACCACCCCCATGGGTCATAAGGTATTTCTACTGATAGCATCATTAGTTTAGCCAATAGTATAGAATTTAAAGCTGTTGAGAAAAGGAAATTATACATTGTAGGTTAACTTTTTAGACCACAATACATGAATCTAGACCACAATACATGAACTGTACACATTAAAATCTTCAGTGACTGAACACTATTTACACAAACAATGAGGGTGGGGGTAGGGCAACACTTTCAGTAACACTCATTCACAGAGGCAGAACTGGTCTAGACTAACACATATCATAAAAAAGGAAAGAGAATATGAAAAGAGTAAAAATATGCTACTTCAAGGCTACCATTTATTGAGCACTCTCAAAGCAAGGTATCCAAACCAAAGTCCAACAACCACCAATTCCATAACCCTGATATAGTGCAGCTGTTATTCTTTCTAAAAGCTGGGCACCATCTGATTTCTTTAATATATTTTGCTGTAGTACCATATCTTCAGGGATAGCTTCATGAGGGCAAGTATTGAGTAGGGCCACGTCAACAGAACAAATTGCTCTTAGGTTAGAAAACCAATAGTTTGAACTAGGGTAGTCAGATTGTTTATGGAGTTTTTATTTTTTAATTTTTTATTATTATTCAAATGTTCACTGCTATCCATCAGGTTTTCAATGGCTAATTCCTCAGAAGTAGACAATTTATTTCTTCGTTATAATCTGTTCTTAGTCTGTAAGCTCTATATAAGCCTGCCATTTGGATGACCCTGGTGATATTTGAAACACCAGTGACATAGCTTCCAGCAAGCGAGCAACACAAAAACCACCATAGCACGGCGCATTGGCAGACGAGTGGTGAATGACGGTGGTTGCAACAATGGGCTCAAACATAAGAACAATTGTGAGGATGACGGAAGACCAGGCAGTGTTTTCATATACAGAGGGTCCCTGTGAGTCCAATCCAACTCAAGGGCCCCTAACAAGATCATTGAGATATTCAGTCTTGATAGTCTTGCGATACTTGGGTATATTTGGTATAATATTGGTATGTTTTAATTAAAATTTCCAGAATTGTTGGCTCAAAGCTGATTTGCTCACAGATAGCGGCTGATCCAAAATTATACAGAATGGAAATGAATAACTTCGGACTTTGTGGACTAGAAGATTACCATCAATTTTATGTAGGAATATTAGTGGTACTGTCTTCTAAATAGGTTTTATTCCCTTCCTTTTTTAATCTGAAGATTTGGACTGGTTCTTGTTATGCTATTTCTATGTGCTTATATATAATAGATTAATTATGAAGAAAACCAAGAAATACAAAAATAATGTAAAATTGAGACCAGAAAAATAATCTTGAACCATTAAAAAGAATAACTAGGGAATGAGAAAATTCCTTTTCAAAGAATACTTTATAATCAGCATAGTGCAATTAGTTACAGAAGCAGTTCATTCTTGCATTAAAGGGAATTATCAGACTTTAAATAGGTTTAGATAATGCAACTCATGAATTAGAAGTTTCTGTTCATAATCTTCGTAAGGCTGTATAGACCACGGCTAGAGAAGTATCTGAAATTCAACAGAGAAATTGAAAATAAAATTGCATTAGGTTTCCCATTAGTCTCTCAAGGCAGAGTTTGTGCTTTAATAGATGAATGTTGCTGTGTTTATCTTAATGATATATATTTTGTGGTTTTGTGGAATGCAGCTGCTACCGAGGCACATGAAAAGCTGCTTATGACCCAGGGCTCCAGTAGAAAGATGTTTTTGAAATGATGATAGCAACATATGTACAAATGCGCTTGAGATAATTGACATATGAATTGTTATGAGCTATAAGAGCCCCCAATAGAATGATTTATTAAAATAAAAATGAAAGTTTACTTTTTTAAAAAAAGCTGCTTATATGTATAAGCACATGCTTTATAGACTGTATCTCCTTACTTCCTTTCAGTGTTTTAATGTTTTCTTTTTGTTCTCAGAATATCCCTTTTCGTTGGCCTGGGCCACATCCATAACTCTAGTCAACTAACCCTGTCAACTTGGTAATGCCAAAAAAAGGGGGTACATTTTCATGCAATAACAACCCATACTACTGAAACCCCTCAGGTGGATTCCTTGCAGAAGACAGGGTACTTGATTTGGGGGTATTAGCACTCTACAGTTGAGGTGTGACCAAAAAAGGGGAGGGCAGTAGTGAGTTCTACAATCCAGAGGCATTTCTGGAATAGATTTCCAATGAAGGGTTGATCCTGACCATCGTGTGAAACCAGGAGAGGCAGTAGTGTTTTAAGGTACAAAAGAGACTTCATCTCAAATATAATTTATAGAGAATATTCATTAAGTCTTAAGAGAGACGAAGACACGGACACATCATCTGGATGAGGGAGGCCACCAACATGAGGTTAAAATGACATGGGAGGGTTTGTTGAAATCCAGCACTTTATAAAAGGGTATGGGAGGGCAAAGGAAACTCACAAAAGCATGATTGGTAAAAGATCAATACATTGCAACGACAGATGGGACTACAGAAGCAGGAGCCAGACCATGCTTGGGACATATGTAAGACTTCACAGAGTCGCTACGAACCAAAGTTCCTCCATGTTTGCCCCTGAGCCCACCCTAGAAAGTACACCCTAAAAAGGCTGAGCCTGTCAAACGTTCTGCACACACAGGAACAAATGTGCTTTAGTCGCCAACCAGCAAACCCAGGACAGTGATGAATGTGAAGAAATCCGCAAACCACGAGTGATGAGACCTGAAAATGACTATCTGGCGCTTTTATGACACCTATGGATAGGGTCAAGAAGACCTCAGCCTGGGTTTGCCACACCAGAGGAGCCAAGCCCGCTCTTCATTTCTGGACCATTTAATATAAGGGCACTAGTCCCTTAGTTCGGGGTTGATGCAAGTTCGAGCCTCGGCCTGTGATAATGCACTCTTCTGCTTCAGCTCGTGTGTACCGGGCGAGGAATAAACTTTGCAATTTGCAGCTCATCTGGTCTTGTGACTGAATGGGGTCTCTTCTCTCGACCTTATAACATGCACACTGTTAGATAGAAGGGTTTTTAAGATTGGTCCAGGGCCTTCTGACCAAGGCAGTGAGGGTGAGCCGGATAAGGCATGACTCATGACGAGGCGACCCCATGTACCCTCTGTGACTTCCATCAAGAACCCACCTAAGCAAGACCCTAAGAGGGTCTGCCCCTCTCTGGGCTGGTCTGAGGAGTGTGGAGGCAATCCACTTTCGAAGGCGTTCCACGCAAGGGGAAAATTATCTACATCCTCGGCTAGTGATCAAGAAAGCATTCGATGGAGACTTAATCTATGTGGGGACTCTGGAAATGGATTTGGGGCTGTCACCACCATCCATAGCTTTTGCAAACCAGGGTGCTCAGTATTTAATCTCTAATACAGCAGAAAGAGATGTGATGTCAGTCTTGTTCTTAGAAACAAATTACATCCGGGAACCGACTGCTGGTTAATCATAACATGATAGCGCAGGCTGTTCTTAGATTAGATGGAAAACAGATTAGCTGATCAATGGAAAACATGTGAAAGAACGAGGTATTATAGAGATCTTTACGCTCATGGTGATAAAGGTGATTTTCATGAGTAAAAAAGCCTTTTATTGCTTGAGCTTTGACGCAATTATACTTTACTATTGTGCTGCCCAGATCGGACTGTCCAGTCCAATAAAACCCTTTGCTTTCACTCCTAAGAGACCATGGGATTTTGCTTCTTGGATCGATTTTATCTTTTCGTTTTTCTTTAGAGTTACTGTGCTCTGCACTTAATGTAGAAATGGAATGAGGAGATAAGAATGATCCAGCCTGCTATGCATTCAAAGTAACCACTTTTCTGTGTTAGTCTCCTGGAGTCGGCTTGCTTGTCCTTGGGGAATCAGTTCTTTCATTTAGTATCTGGGTCTTTCTGCAAATGACTGGCAGGGCGTCTGCCACAATTGTCTGCCAAAACATGCCCAGACATGTCTGTGTACCCTGTCTTCTCAAGCTGGGAACCCACTTACCAGTGACAAAGTCATCTGATATCATAACGAAAAGAACCTTACATACTTAGATCCCTGTCATTTTGCAAATGAAGCAACCTAAGTTGAGACAGGTAAAATAATTTAGCGAAGGTCATCTATCTAGTTAGTGGTAGAATTCAGAACAATCCCCGAACCTCCTGGAACTTTCACGAATATTCTTTCTAAAACAGACTTCTATCTGTTCTCACTCGTTGTCGATACACTGAAGTGGTCTATAAAGAATAGAATATTCAGAAAAGTACTTCCTGTTTTCAGAATCAAGTAGCACTACATACCACTGAACATTAGCAAAGGCACCCTGGGTGGGCTGATGCTCAGACATTGGGCTGATATTGGCAAGGTTGGCAGTTCAAACCCAGCAGTCAGTAGGTGTGAGAAAGATGGTAATGGTTTACAGTCTTGGAAGGTCACAGTGAGTCAGAATCAATTCCATAGCAGTGAATTTGGCACATTAGCATTAATGGCAACAAAAAAGCAGCAAACTTTAATTCAGTAAAATCATATGTATACACATACATATACACATGGGATTCTAATCATTTCTAGGCATTAATGACATCAACAGGAGAAAACGTGAGGAAAGTATGTTATCTTTATTTTCTTGATTGCAATCATATCGTGGACTTTTCTACTCGTTCTCTTTTGTTCCGACGTACATCACTGGGCTGCTTACTTGTCCCACTGGCGGTCCCTGGTAAATGTGGAGGGGTTTTAGAGTAAAAAAGAGTTCTGGAATTCCAGAATGCAGCCGGGAGAATGCTTGTGGGGACGAGTCTCCACAACCACCAGGGCCCTCTGGAAGCATCTGTGATAGGAGAATTAAAGGGACAATTGACAAAGGATGTAAGGGCTTACCGCTTCCTTGAAGCTGGAACAAGAGCGAGGGAGAGAGGGAGAATGTATTCTTTAACAGGCAGTTATAATCTTGGGGCATGCAAGCCACCACATAGTGTGAACTTAAGGGCAGAGTAGAACTGCGCCTTGGGTTTCCAAGACGGCAAATCTCAGAGTAAAAAGCCTCATCTTTTTCCTGAGGAAGTTGCTAATGGTTTTGAACTGTTCATCTTGTAGTTACCTGCCCAAAGCACAAGCCACTAAACCACCAAGGCATCTTCAAATAGACTGCACTTGATCAGGACCTTATTTTTCATTCTTAAAAAAAATTCACCCCAAATGAGAATAATGTGTTCATGTGCTCACCAACTCATAGCCCCAGAGGACTGTCGTCGCACTGTGAAATTCAGCGAGCTGGTGTTCATCAGGCAGTAAATGTCAGGGTGACAAATGGCCAAATCCACAGCAGCTTCTTCTCCCAGCAACGAGCATGTTTCAGTTCATTTTGCCTTTTATTTTCCCCTCCATTTCTAAGGGGAGGGAGATGGGGGATGGTAGTGATGCCGTTCATCAGTTATTGGTAAGTCAATGATTCTCTTCCATGCTGAGAGAATGCTGCTTCCGTTTAGACCGTTAGGCCCGGTGAGTTTCTAAATAGCCACAGAATACATCAAGGAATGATGCTTCACTTGGAAGTTGCCTTTTTTCCCCTTTCTCTTTTGAAGGATGATGGTAGTAGGAGTACTTAAAATACATTAAGGAGTAAAATCGGTTTATTACTAATTGTGGAATGCTAGCTCTCTGGTATTCTGACCTAGTTCCTAAGACATTCCATATGCAATTTCTCAGAGCGTATTTATAGGAACAAGAGCTCTTTCTTTGGATAGAAGCTCCTTTTACTTGGATCTGAAGGAAAAAAAGGGTGGGAGTTTAAATTGAGGGTATTTAAAAATAATCTGCCGAGTCAACATACTTGGCTCTGTGAGACTTTGACTATTCCTTTTCTCTATTTCTTCATGTCCAGTCACAAATCAGGGACAACTCTGGGGCCAGAGGTATGCCTGCATTGTGAGATGAACAATTAAGGACAAGTATCCTTTAACAAGGGAGTGTTCCGGAGGTGCAGAAGTACTTGACTGCTGACCGGACTGTGGGTCATTAGAGCCCCCCAGCTGCCCTTGGAAGAGAGAGGTGGCAGTCTGCGTATGTAATGGTGGACAGTTTGAATACTCTTTAGGAAGGTTCTTCTCTGTCTTACAGGTTCATTATGAGTAAGGATCAACTCAGTTGGACACGCCACCACCACCCATGCGTTGATAGGAGGTTGAACTACATGTTTACAAAATCTTTTTCCAAATATGAGACTCACTGACCTAAAATACTGAAGCACCTCAATTTTCACTGATATTAATTATTTGAGAAATTCAGGTGATGACTTTTTGAGGCATATATGTCAGCCAAATTTTTATCCTAATTTCTGTACTTCATTTTGCTAGAGAAAATATACTGACTTCAGTGGAATTTTATATTGCATCCAAGTTTCAGCCTCTGTGCATATTCTATGTTGAAAATATGAAATGTTTTGCATTCATAATATTTTCAAAAGGGAAAAAACAACATGAAGGTAATTTCCTCTGTAAGTGGCTTTCATTTGTTGACATTAATTCCAAGAGGATCTTAATAAACCTAGGACAAGGTGTGATATGTTATGTTCATTAATTAAAGGATAATTTTCTCCATCTTTTACAAATGTTTGTTTAAACGTCCTTTAAAATCTGTTGTGAGCAAACCCCTTTACATCCTTAATATTTTCTTTCATTCCTCTCCCTGACTCATTGCCTTAATTTCAATGAGACACTTCTTAAATGTCAATGTTTCACCTGTAGCTCAGTGGAACTGATGGGATTCTTTTACTCTTTTATCTACCATGGGGCCTGGAAGTCTATCCATGATAACACTACTATGACTCTTCTAGGCAGCACTTTGCATACTTGAAGAAGATTACTCCCTGCCTTGAGTTTCTTCTCATCTGATTGCATCACCTTTCTGGAAGCCGTTCAAACCGGTTTATTCCTAGGATTTTCTTGGGCTCTCGGTTTTGTGTGTGTCATCTCTTGACATCACTATCATGGGTGACTTCAGGGTCCATGACTTTAATAATCTATTAGCTTGGGTCAGAGTTTTCCTATAGCCTTATTTTCAATACCTATCATTGAAGTTGTCAGTCATTTCATTCCTCTTGGATTAATAATCAATATTCTTGGAAACAGTCATCAAAAATCTAACAACATACTGTATTGGGGAAATTATGCTGCAAAATATCTCTTTGAAGCATTAAAAAGAAGTCAGTTTGATAAGCAAGATGCATCTTTTCAATTGCTTCATGTATATGCAAACATTGTGCAATTAAAAAGGAAGGGGGAAGAATGTATGTGCTTGAATTGTGGTGGCATTGGTGAAGACTATTAAATAGACCATGGATTATAAGAAGAATAAACAAATTGGTCTGAGAAGAAATGCAACCAGAATGTCTCATAGAAGCAAGGATAGCAAGAATTTGACTTGCTTAATTTGGCACATCATCAAGAAAGACCAATTTATTAGAAAATAACTTGTTGACGAAGCAGAAGGCTAGCAGAAATGAGGGAAAATTTCAATAAAATGGATCGACACAACAGCTCTGTGGTAGTTACATAATCTGGTGTCAATATGAGAGGATTATAAGTAAAGGGGTGGAGTCTGGCCTGTCAATCAAGATATAACCAATGAGGCCCCTGTGTGGGCATGGCCTTCTCCTGAGAATTCTGGGAATTCCTGTATTTTCCTCTTTGGAGACAGGACACACTTTTCTCTCTCTGTATTCACTCTCTTGGAGATGCTCTACTGACAAGACACATGGCACTAGGCTGATAGAGTCCATGCCCTGGGAGCTGGAGATGCCACATGGACCTACCCTTTATGCAGCCTTGGGTTTTGGAGAAGCCGTGTGGAGACCTCTGCCACTACTGAGATGCTTGCAATGCCACTGGACTCACAAGACTTCCCACCCACTGGCCTGTGATCTTCCTGTCATTGCATGTGTTTCGTGAGTCTGACGAGGACTTTATAGATTGGTATCAGACATATGGGCTAATACTGGGCTTATGGACTTGATCTGGACTGGGTTGGGATGCTTTATTAATGTACAGTTACCCTATATATAAAACTCTCTTTCATACACATAAGAGTGTCTATGAATTTGTTTCTCTAGTCTACCCAGACTAACACAAGATGCAACAATGTACTCAAACACAACAATCACGAATATGCTGCAGAAGCATCAGATAATGTTTTATTCTTTTAGGTATAAGGTTACCATGAATACGAGCCTATTGGATAGTATCTAACAAGAACAGGCGATGGCAATCTGTTTCCATGAGCACACTGTGATCATACCACATACGATATATGATATGTAACTGCATACTAAGTTGCTACAAACAACTGTTGTATTTCTGGAATTCTACCCTCTCACATCCACATTCATGCTATACCTATCTGAACGCCTGGAAATTTGGGACCCAACGATGTCATCTAGGTGTTAACTCTCCTTTGAGTTCATCCCTCGCCCCCCCCACCCCCCTGCCCCTGCAACACCCCCCTTCAAGCTCTCTTAATTAAGATTGCATTCCATTACAGAAAGCAAAACAAAAACCAAAACCTCAACTACTGGTTTAGTTCAAATAAATAGTTGCTTAGTTTTTCCCCACGTTACAGAAATGTCACAGGTAGAAAGTGCAATAAGGGTTTTAGCTCATCCTAAGGCCACTGGGAGTCTGCTAATTTCTTTCTTTCCTCTCTTCTGCCCTTAGCTTGTTGGCTTCTGTTCTTGTGCTTGTTGCCTCCTAATGAAAGGAGAGCTGCTGCAGCTGCAGGCTCCCTGCAAATCGGGTGTGATGGGCACCGAGAAGGCCACAATCTCCATATTGGCCCTGTTTTATTGGGAAAGCAAAACCTGACTTCAGTTTTTGTGTCATTAGCCAGAAATATGCCATGAAATTAATTCAGCTGACATAAAACCTGGGGAATAATGTAGGTAGCTTTCTACCCTCAACAGAAAAGGAGACAAGGAAGAAGAAGTCTGGGGAATGTTGCGGGACTCAACCTATATTGCCTACCCTGCTAGCTTCCACCACCCTCTTGCCAAGATAGCAAGAACTCTAACACCCCACTCACCTACTACATGCAACACCAACAGTGTCCTGTGTCTTTATAAGCGTTTTTCATGTCCCCTGTATTGAAGCTGGACGTTGAACGAGGAGTTGGCATCGACAGCAGTGAGATAGAGTCCAGAGAGAATACTTATGAACTCACAAGGGGAGTGAAAACCTGGGATGACATCATTGGGTCCCAAATTTTCAGTTCAAAGATAGATAGATAGATAGATAGATAGATAGATAGATAGATAGATAGATAGATAGATAGAATCCAGTTTGTCATTTCTCCTCCAACTTAAGCAAATTACTATTTTTTAGCATTTCTATTTTAATACCAGAAATAGAAATAAGGTGGGCCTTCGAAAATGTTTGGGGAAAAGTCCATTACTTATAATTTCATCTTTTCAAGCACTTTTTGAGTATTCAGTTTCAGGGAATGCTTACCTCCCTAATCAGAATACATCTGGAGTAAATTGCTCCAAAGTGTATGAAAGGAGCTTCAAAAAGTTTATGAAAATGCTCCTGTGCTTGATCTATTTGATGATATTCATATTTCATTCATTTGATAAGGCCTGACCTCTTTGATCGCCTAAGGTAAGAACAGACTGTTGAGTGGATTTCCTCTGTCCTTTTTGGTCTACTTCACTTTGTTCTGCTTTAGACTGACATCTGGTGGTCAAGAGATCAACCAATTGGCCCTGCTGGAGAATTCCATGAAAGCAAACGCTGGACCATGTACATTCCACTAATGCTGGTAAACATTGCTCCAAGTGACTGTTTATTCTCATAGTCTCTTGGACATAAACCAGATTGGCTGTCTGAATTTGACCACACTTATCAAAAGCTTAAAATATTTATAAATGTAGCTCTAAGAAATATACACAGACAGATTTGTGTATAAAGATGTTCCTCAAAGTGTTATTTATAATAGCAAACTTGGAACTAACCCAAATGTTTAAAAAGTAGGGATGGTTCAAACTGAAGAGGATTTAATGACATTTGAAATATGTTTATATATATTAAAATCTGAACAAAACAAATTAATAAAACATGTAAAATGTCATTATTTTAGTTTTGGCTTCCTGTACTCCCCCCCTTTCAAAAGCACAGGCATGAGATATTTTTTGAACCAGGAAAAAAGGCACCATAAATAAAGTTATGTTATTATATGGTCCTTTGCATAGTAGAGTACGAATATAAGTTCGCCCCTCCCCCCAAAGCATCACATCCTTTCAAGATCTCTCTAGATAGTTTGTCAAGTAAATATATCGCTATAGAATACTGGTATTAAAAGCTCACAAACAAGCATTTCACTGTTCTCGGTTCGGGAATGATTCAGGAAGCTCAAGCATGCAGTCAGTTCTTCCAGTTGCGTGGCTGAGAATGAAAACTCATGTTATTTCTTGCACAACCCTAAAGACTCATTACTCTGTTCGAAGGCTTATACTTTGCTTCTAAGAGTAGTTGGTGAGGTCATGAAAGAAGACAGCAATTCATAGCACTGTGCGATAAGCAGAGTTCTATTTATAGTTGGACACAGTCCATTTCTTAAAGTATAACTTTGAGAATTTCTTTGTACATTGAAAATCTAAAGATACCTTGTTTTCTGTTTTTTAAATCATTTTATTGGGGGCTCGTACAACTCTTATAACAATCCATCCATCCATCCATTGTGTCAAGCACATTTGTACATTTGTTGCCCTCATTATTCTCAAAGCATTGTCTTTCTACTTGAGTCCTTGGTATCAGGTCCTCATTTTCTCCCTCCCTCCCAGTCCCCCTCCCTCAAGAACCCTTGATAATTTATAAATTATTATTATTTTGTCATGTCTTACACCGTCAGACGTCTCCCTTCACCCACTTTTCTGTTGTCCGTCCCCCAGGGAGGGGGTTATATGAAGATCCTTGTGATCGGTTCCCTCTTTCTCCCCAAACTTCCCTCCAACCTCCTAGTATTGCCGTTCTCATCACTGGTCCTGAGGGGTTCATCTGTCTTGGATTCCCTGTGTTTCCAGTTCCTATCTGTACCAGTGTACATCCTGGGATCTAGCCAGATTTGTAAGGTAGAATTGGGAGAGGAAGCCTTAAAGAACTAGAGGAAAGTTGTATGTTTCATCGTTGTACACTGCACCCTGACTGGCTCATCCTCTCCCCGTGAAACTTCTGTAAGGGATGTCCAGTTGCCTACAGATGGGCTTTAGGTCCCCACTCCACACTCCCCCTCATTCACAATGATATGATTTTTTGTTCTTTGATGCCTGATACCTGATCCCATTGATACTTCATGATCATACAGACTGGTATGATTCTTCCATGTGAGCTCTTTTGCTTTTCAGATAGATGGTTGCTGGTTAATCTTCAAGCCTTTAAGACCCCAGATGTTATCTCTTTTGATAGGCGGGCATGATCAGCTTTCTTCACATTTGCTTATGTACCCGCTTTGTCTTCAGCGATCATGCCAGGCGGGTGAGTATCATGGAATGCCAGTTTTATAGAACAAAGTGTTCTTGCATTGAGGGAGTACTTGAGTGGAGGCCCAATGTCCATCTGCTACCTTAATACTAAACCTATGAATATATGCACATAGATCTATTTCCCCATTATCATGTATAAATGTATTTACATGTGTACATGCCTGTATTTAGACCTCTATAAATGCCCCTTTCCTCCTAGTTCTTTCCTCTATTTCTGTTTACTTTTCTCTTGTTCCACTATCATGCTCAGCCTTCACTTGGGTTTCAGTAATTCCTCTTGATTACATTGACCTGATCAAGCCCTACCAGGCTTCCTACACCATCCTCGCCACTGATTTTGGATCACTCGCTGTTCCCTTGTCTCTGGTTAACACCCACTTCCATTTCCCCACCTCCCTTTCTCCCTTGTCCCCCCAGAACCTTCTCTCCCATTGTTTTCTCCTTCAGATTGTTTATCCTGCCTATCTTATCTAGATAGACCAGCAGAGATAATAATATGCACAAAAACCAAGATGGAGCAAAACAAAGCAAGAAAACAACAACAACAAACCAGTGACAAAAAAAAGAAAAGCCTATAAATCAGGGGTGCTTAATACATCAATCGCAATCTACTAGTTGATGGCAAATGTAGTGTGGGGTAAATCGCATGCCATTAAAAAAATAGACATAAGCCTATCACCAATTCCATCACTTAACTGATATACAGCGCAGCCCATCAGATGCAATCTTAGGTGTCAAACTCATGTGCAAACAACTGTGCTAAGTGCAGTAAAACTGAGAAGCCAAGTTATCGCCAATTTTTAGATCTTGTTTTTTTTCTCTTAAACGTGCGAAAGGGTATTAAAATGATCGGGGGAGCTGGACCAAGTAAGAAGACAAAAACATATCACTTTCATACGGAATGGGAGATTTTGACACTACAAGCCGACATTCAGCTCAAGTTCAGAGTGCATGAACAGTTCTGGAACTTATTCACAGAGGGAAAGTACCTAAACATCAGAAAATGTGCTACCTCCTTGACTGCATTATTCGGCTCTACTTATTTATGTGAGTCAGCCTTTTCCCACATAAAGATCATTAATTCCAAGTACTGTTCCACCATGACTGATGATCATTTGGAAGTGTTCTGGCGGCTGGCTCTCAGCAGCTACTGTCCGGCTCATTCAGTCCTGGCTCATTCCATTCAGTGCAAGTCATCAGAGTAAACTCAGGTAATGACAAAAATGTACATAGTTAATTGTGTTGTATTGTGCAATATGGACTCATGTGGTTATGCAAGGTACATAAACATACATTGTACATATAAAGAATTCTCAATGCATTTATGAATAAATAAATAAAAATAAATATATGTTTTGCATTTTTGTAGTTGGTAGATCATTTCGTCTTGATCATTTTATAAGGAGCTCACATGCTGAAAAAGTGTGAGCACCCCTGCTATAAATAGTTCAAGGTCTGTTTGTTGGCCTTTAGGAGTGTTTTCCCGTAGGGTCTGGTGGGCCCCAAAGCCTACTTCTGGTATTCCCTGCGGACTTCCTTGTTCTGCTTCTCTTGCTATTCTGTTGCACACCCTTAGTGTTTTTGCCTCCGTGTGGTGGGGTCAGATTGGACACAATTCCTGCACAGTGTCTCCAGTGTTGTCCCCCATAGGGCTATGGGTCAATGAGGGATGTTGTGTGTCTCATAGTGGGGCTGCCCCTATGGTCCTCTCTGTGTATTGGCTGCTCTGAGCAGGAATATCATCCTCAAGGTTTGGTGGGCCAGGTTGTGTTCCACTCTCTCTTCCTCTCCCTTCATTTGCTCCTGTGTGCTCTGATTAGACATGTCCCTCTCCCTGAGCTGTAGTTTCAGGGTTGTCCTCTGAAGTAAATTCTTCTGGGGATAAGGGAGTCTGTCCACATAGTTGGATTGGGGCCAGCCCCTCAGACCTCTGTACTGGTTCCCTGTTTCTTGCTGGTATGAACATCTTGTTTTCTTGCTTCACCAGGTGATTAGCCCAGAAAGTGAAAGGTGAAGGGACTTCATAGGTTTTCTTTAGATGAGCAAAGACCAGCTGTCCTTGATCCTGGGAGCAGCTGTGGGGTTAACCAAATCTACCTAAAAAGTGTGCCTTTGGTGTAGCTCTACATATTGCATTTGCTCCCTTAATATATATTTAGGTGTAATTTTCATTTACATGATTAAATGCAACTCTTGTCTCCTCTAAGGGCACCAAGTGGTAGCTCAAGAAGAAGAAAATAATTTTCAGAACTCCCTGTTGACTCAATCAAAACCTTTCAGTTCTCATGAGATGGTTGACCTCTTTTTCTCACTTAGCCATTTGGTCAACAAAATGTCATGAGTTGTTACTGGAATTGTTGTTATGATCTTCACCCTTGCACATGGTAGCACCATTGCTTTTAGATGGACAAATTGGGATTGAATTTATTATCCAGCTCTAGTGGGAACTCTACCACTTTCGGGATCTTTCATTGAGTTAACTCTGCTAAGTTCCTGCG
>NW_022111369.1:45557329-45563416 GCF_000313985.2 Echinops telfairi
CTTCCCTGTTGCTGCATTGCCATTCTACAAGAAAAGAAATAAAGTCTGACAGAGGTACTTCAACAGTGCAGGTGCTTATTCAACAAAGGTGTGAACACAGATGGACTTGATCATTCCTCACTGGGTGTTCTACTCTGGTAAACGGTTACAATCTTGGAAACCTACCCTTGATGGCAGTGAGTTGTTGTTGTTGTTTGGTTGGCTTAAATAGACTCATGTAGCTGCTGCTGTATCTGATAATGACATACGGTAACTGGTTTTATTGTTTTCTAGTTCCATAACACTCCCTCCAAATCCCAAACCCCACAGATGCTCATACGGTTAATCTTGGCACATAATCTGCACACATCATTCCATACACTTTAAACCACCTCCAGATTACTTGTAATATCTAATATAATGTAAATGCTATGAAAATGTTTTTTTTAAAAGCCTCTCTCTTAGCCTTTGGAGATTTCTTTGACCACTTAATTTATCACCTCTCACCCACTCACTACCTGCTCCTTGAACAAGTTCTTGAACTTCGATGAGTTAAATTGATTTGTTTGGAACCTGAGGACATTGAGGGATGACCACTGACCACAGGCTGTGGTTATCTTTCTAATTTACCTATTTCCTTGGTGCTTGTCTTATCCTCACTAGACTGTAAATTGCCTGAGAGACCTGGTCTATCTTTTTCATAACTCTGTTTCTATGACCTAGAACAGCATTTAGTATGTAGGAAACAACATTATTTATTAATATATGAAAAGTTGTCATCATTATTGATGCTCTAAAGATAATGAAAAGCAAAGAGGGGAAGCATCTTATGGAATGTAGCTGGTATTTGAACCTGGGACCTTCTGACTTAAACTCAAAATCTTTACATTCTATCGGTAGACTTTGTCATAGCCACATCAATGGCTACATTGCAGGCCATCAATTAACAAGTCCCAAGGATAGAAATTGCTCTGGTTGGGTAAACAACAGAAATTGAATCGAGAGTCTTTGATATACTTTGGTTCCAGACAAGAATCCTTTAGGACATTTGGTTAACAATTTTCTAAAGACTTATTCATAAAAAGTCTCTCTGATTGTCCCCAGAAACTTGAAAACACACGTATTACTACCAAGGGATAATACTTAAGCAGGAGTCCCCCAAACTATTTATAGCACTTAAGACGTCTAGTGCTCTTTGAGTTGTGAGTTTTTCTGCTGATCATTGAGGGCAGGGCAATATTCTGGAAATATGCTTTCTCTGAAATGTCTTTGAACTATATCAAGAAATAAAATACCTATCTTGACAATTATTATTTTGAGCGAATTTACTTTATGAAAGAGAAGATCTGCTACAAATGCTAAGAAGCTGTGTGTCAGAACCTTGCCATTTGACCCAAGCATTGATATATGAGAGTAAGTAAAAACCATTGTTAGAGAATCATAGACACAGTTATACAACAAAAATATTAAAAATATCACTTCTGAAGGCAGTGTTTCCATCTCTCTACCTCTTCCTTGAAGAATTCTGTTTTTTTATTAACATCATTTTAAAATCACAATGATGGCATACTTAAGGGACTCAGATCATGTTCCTTTGAAATGTTTTTTTCTTTGAAAGATCAGGGTTGTAAGGGTGCATGAGGTCGTTTCTCACCAAACTTCTCAAAGGACAGCCCTTGGTTACCTTTGAAGAGCGAGCAGGGACACTGTTATGATGGAGAAAAAAACCTCAATATATTTTTTCTGGTCATTTTTCTGACAGTTGCTGTTTGCAATTTTAAAAAACACGTTTTCATAATGAGTCTTTCTGATTGTCCTGTGTCCTTTGAGGAAATGTATCAAGATGTTCGCATCTCAAAACAACAACAACAAAAGCAAACAAAACATTGCGATGACCTAAGATGCCTGCTCTGCCGTGGATTGAACTGCTCAGCAGACCCCTTGGGAAGTCCTTATTATGACCGGGCTTCCTTCGGGGCACCGTGACAGGTGGAGAGAAGGGGAGTACTTAGAGCATTTGTCTGCAGCCATCCAGCCAATTGCAGAGATGTGTCTGAACACATTTTGTTTGGAATAAACCTGTGTATATACGAACTGGAACCCTAATAGCAATACTTTTTTCTTATCTTTGTACAGTGAGCATTTGCAAATGATTCTTCCAGGCATTCACATAGATTGCTTGCTTATGTTGTGTCGCATGGTAAACATATAACACGTTTGTGATATTATTGTTTATTTTCTGTTAAACACTGTCAATACAAAGTCCTGGTGTATCTACAGTCGACAGAAGCTTTAAACAAATCTCTGTCAGATGAATTGAGTTTGCAAGGCTGTCCATCTTTACACGTGCAGACTGTCACTTCTTTCTTCCCAAGAGTAGTGGTGGCTTCAAATCGAGGTTGGCAGGTAAGCACTGAATGGCTGCATCACCAGGACGCCATTCCAGCCGAATTCAACAAGCCGATCATTCAAATACAGCGTGAACAATCACAGCCTCTGCATCCTTAAAAATTAGAAAGTGCGCTTTTCAAGATGAAAGAGACTTTCTAAGTGGTCAAACATAAGATTAGTTGATTAATGGGATGTTTCATTTTTATACTCATCTCTCAGTATTGGACCTCAATTTTTTACAGCTGCACCATATTGCAGTCTTTACTTTCATTCAGGCTGCATTGAAATATTAACACCAGCATTTTATAACAGTCACAATTTATGGAGGATTTTCAGAAATGCCACTATTTTATTTCAAGTTCCACCAGAAGTTGATTTTGTAGAAAATGACTGGTGGAGACATGTGGTCTCTCTTTTTAGAATGGGTGCTGTTTTGACTTCTATTTGGTTCAAGAAATCCATGGGTTAGGAGGGTAGAATCATCTAGGAAGGGATTATTTGGAAGTGTGATAAGCATTTTCCAGGAGACAAAACTCTTTGTGATGAATTAAGGGTAAAGAAATGATATGCCGGTCATTAAACTTTAGAACTCTTGTGATTATGTAAGCTGTATGGGCACCCACCCATTCTTTGAGTATGTAAGACTACACATAGTGATGAAGGGCATGCCATAATTACACTATTATTATACCCTTGGCTGAGATAATTGATTTAATCCTTCAGAGGTTTTCAATTATCCAGCTTGCATTTCTTTTCTGAGTTTTGTTTGTTTACCTAAATCATTGGCTTGAATATTGGCAGTGCTGTAAAATGAATCATTGCTTTTTCATTCATATAATATAGCTTAATGTCTTTGATTAGATTAAAAAGGTAAAATTCACTTTTGTATTTTTTTCCTTGAAAATAAATAAATGAACAATCTAAACAAAACATTCCTATGGTTGTTTCATAGGGTGTCAACATGATTGGGCTGAACTACATTTCCCAGAATTCACTTTCCTCTATGTTTCTCTTTAGATTTAGCTACAACGAAGATCCTTGGGTAAGATGTGGAGGGCAAATGCCAAGCACCCTTTCTGTAGTGCGCACACATTGTTAAGGACCTGCTGTGCTCTTGGTGTGAGGCAGCAGTAGCGATTGCAACCGTTCTTCACACGATCCGTCAGCTTTTCCAACTCCTGAGACAGGCCTGTGTGGCTAGCTTCACAATGAAGTGCTCCAGCTTCATAAGGGTACAAGACACCCACCACGTTGAGGTCAAAGGCAACAGGATTTTGGCCCTCATCTCTGGCTCCAGGTTATCCTTGCGAATTCCAGCATAATCTTGTTCTTCCAACCTTAAATCAATCTTCCATTCCTGACTGGAAGACAAATTTATCTCATAAACTTCTCCTATAACAAATTCAAGTGTGTGTGTATACATATAAATACATAGCTATATATCTCTATCTCAATATGTATATATTCAACTATATCTTCTTATCTACAGGGAGAATTAATGCCTTCAAATCCTTGTGTTGGTGAAGAATATCAACTATACCATGGACTGTCATAAGAATGAACAAATTGATCTTAAACGAAATGGAATCAAAATACTTTTTACAAGGGGGAATGACTACACTTTGGCTTGCTTACTTTGGACATGTCAACAGGAAAGATTAATATCTTGCAAAACCATCATATTTTATAATATTAAGTGTCAGCAAAATTGAGAAAACCCCTAATGAGATGGGTTAACACAGCAGCCATTCTAATGGACTCACACAGATTAACGATTGCAGCGATGACATAGAGCTGAGTCATGTTTCATTATATGTTATACTTAAGGTTGCCACGACTCTCAGTTGACTGGACAAGAACTAACAACAAGGATAAGAAAAGGCACATGCACAGGTTTACTCCAAACGAACCATGTTTACACATGTCTCTGTGGTCATTTGATGGCTGCTGACAATTTCTCAATAACAAGTTGTCTTAGTCTTGTACAGTGTCTTAAAAATTTCCAGTCAAAACAGTGGTTTCCAAGGGAATCTATTTCATCAGTTCAATTCAAGGCAGAGAGGTCAGCTCAGAAAATTATGGCAAATGTTTACTGCAATCATGAATGAAAGGACAATTTTAATAGATTTTCTGGAAGAATGTTGGATGATCACAAGATCTTATGACATTTTAAGAAAATTGAAAACTGGATGTTAAGAGAAAGGCCAGGAAAGATGTGCTGAGAAAATTGTTTTTCCATCATAATGATAAACGTGCTCATTTCTCAAGGGTAGCAAGGTCTGTCCTATGAGAACTTCATGTGGAAACCTTATCCAATCGCCCTACAACAAAGAGAATTTCAAAGGAACATAGTTTGAGTCCTTAAATTATGAGGACCTAGAATTTTAATGAATTAGAACTTGAAGAATGCAGGATTACTTTGATAGGTGCTATTCAACTAGTCTTACTCATAGTGACCCTATTTATAATAGAATTAACCATTGGCTGCCCTAGTCCAATCCTACCAATTGTTATGTTTGAGTCTACTGTAGCCACTGGGTCAATGCATCCCCTTCATAGTCTTCCTCTTTTGCACTGACCTGCTACTTTACTAAGCACCATAACCCTTTCTAGGGATTGGTCTCTCCTGATAACATGCTCCATACTAATGAAATGAAACTTCCCCATCTTTGCTTCTAATGAGCATAATTATTGCACTTCTTTCAACACAAACTTGTTTGTTCCTCTGTCAGTTCATGGTATTTTAAATATTCTTCTCCAACACCATAATTCAAATGTATCAATTTTTCATTGATCTCCCTTATTTATTGTGGTGCATTCTCATGTATATTGGTTATTGAAAATACCATGGATTGGGTCAGGCACATCTTAGCGCTCAAAGTGACATCTGTGCCTTTAATGTTTAAAAAGGTCGTGTGCAGCAGATTTCTTGACTGCTGCTTCCACACATGTTGATTGTGGATTCAAGTAAAGCGAAATCCTTGACAACTTCTGTCATTTCTCGCCATTTATCTTGATGTTGTCTATTGATTCAGTGGTGGGGATTTTTGTTTTCTTTTTGTTGAGTCATACTGAAGGCTCAGTCATTTCTGTTCCTCAGTCGTGCCTCAGGACCTCCTTGCCTTCAGTCTGTAAGGTTGTGCCATCTGAATAAGCAGGCTGCTAATAAGCCTTCCTGCAAACTTGAATCTGTGTTCTCCTTTAGGTCGTCCAGCTTCTCCAATTATTTACTCAACATACACACTGAATACCTATAATGAAAGGATATACATCTTAAT
The DNA here is from genome assembly GCF_000313985.2 of Echinops telfairi. Lineage (NCBI taxonomy): Eukaryota > Metazoa > Chordata > Mammalia > Afrosoricida > Tenrecidae > Echinops > Echinops telfairi. The sequence goes on from NW_022111369.1 coordinate 45,562,978, forward strand.
GCCATCTTGCTGAGTTTTCAACATATTTATTCCCTTAGGAATCCTGGTGGCATGGTGATTATGCATTGGGTTGCTAACTGCAAGGTCAGCAGTTCGAAACCACTATTCACTCTGTGGGAAGACAACAGGGCTTTCTACTCTCACTAAGAGCTATTTGTGTGTCCCTGTCCTACAGGGTAGCTGTGAGTCCCCACACACGCTATGCCAGTGAATGTGGTGCTTGGAGTAATCCCTTATTTAAATGACTGTCTCTAGGCCTTTGTACTGGATCTGCATTAGTTCAGTGAAGATACTCACTCTTCTAAGGGTGTAGAATGATCCACAGAGTCAAGTGACTTTGCGTAATTAGTAAAACACCAATATGTTTTTGGTAGTTTCTGATTTGAATTAAGATCTATCTGACTTCAGTAATGATATTCCTCATTCCATACTCTCTCTC
>NW_022111369.1:45566486-45580921 GCF_000313985.2 Echinops telfairi
TCTGATGCAATCGATGTATGGATTGTAGCAAGAGTTGTAAGAGTGCTCAATAAAATGATTTTTAATAAATAAAATAAAAATATGTTGGGTATGAATGTGAATATATCATTTGCTTGTAATTTTAAAAGATTATTATTTGTATTTATTTTTGTGTACCTTATCTAATTCCTAAAATTTGTTATTTTTTCTTTTTTCCATTTTACATACTAGTTACATACTTACTCATTTTGTCTTTTTGAAGAAAATATTTTTGCCTTAATTTTATTTTTAAATCATATTTTATTGTGTTTTCAGCTAATGTTTACAGACATAATTAATTCCTAATTGACAATCTCTGAACGAATTGCTCAGTGACACTAGTTCCATTTTTTTTGCAATATGTCAACAATATCTTTAATTTTATTTCTTTTGTTTTCGGTACTCTCATTTTCGCCCTTACCTTTAAAAAAATCTTTTGTTGAAAATTTCCAGATGAGAGCGAGAGCGTCCAGCCTGACCCAGCCGCGAACCGTGACTGCAGCGGGTCGGAGCGGGAGTGTTCTGGACTGAGCACCTGAAAATGCTTAGGTGTCTTATCTGATCACCGTGGCTTTTGTGTAATTATTCGCTTTTTTGGTCTCATATAGGAGTTTATTTTAAGGGAGCATTACGTCACAGATGTTGTGGTTGGTTGTTAGTGCGCTTCAGTTAATTCTGTTGCGTAGCAACCCTATGCACGACAACAGGAACCATTTTCTGCTTTAAGGCCATTGTTTGAGCCACTATCTGAATTCACCTCATGGAAGATCTTCGCCTTTCCACCCGCTCACTCACTACTTTCCCGTGCAACGGATCGTTTGTCAGGCACTGGGCTCTCCTGCTAATGTGTCCTAAGAAGATGTGATGAAGTCTTTTCATCCTTGCAAATCAGGAGCATCCTTACTGCTCTTCAACAAGAGATTTGTTCTGTCCTCTGGCAATCTGTGGGATAATCTATATTCTTTACCAACACTAGAATGCACTTGCATCAATTGCTCTTCTTTCTTTCTTATTCGTTGTCCGGGGTTTGCATGCATATAAGGTGATTGAAAAAACCATGGTTTGGGCTGGGCATGCGTGAGTCCTCAGAATGATATGCTTGGCTCTTAGCACTTTAAAGAGGTCTTTTGCAGATTTTCCCAGTAAAATATGTCATTAGATTTCCTGACTGCTGCTTCTTGGGATATTGATAATGGATCCAAATAAAGTGGTATCTTTGACAAATTTAATCTTTTCACTGTTTATGGGTAAGCTGCTTATTGGCCCAATTGTGAGGATTTTAGTTTACTCTACGTTGAGGTGTAATCCATATCGAAGGCTGCCGTATGTGATTTTAATGAATACGTGTTTCTAGTGCTCTTTGCTTTCGTCATGCAAGGTTGTCTCATCTACTTATCACAGGCTTTTCAGCATATCCCTCCACTCCTGGCACGGTGTTCTTCATCTGTGACATTGTCTCAGGCTATTTTCTCTACATGCAGCCTGAGTAAGAATGTTGAAGCAGTAAGTCTGACACACACCTTTACGGATTGTAAAACATGTGGTGTCCCTTTGTTTTGTTTAAAACAACTCACTCTGTGCTCATGATGTTCTACATGAGCATAATCAAGTGTCCTCTTTCTTCTCAAGGCTATCCATAGCATGTATGGTCCACACAGTAGAATGCCTTCGCATAGTTAATAAAACACAGGGAACATCTTTCCAACAGTCTCTGCTTTCAGTCAAGATTCAGCTGATGTCAGCAATGTTATCCCTTGTTCCATGTCCTCTTCTGAATCTGGCCTGAATTTCTGGCAGCTCCCTGTCAATGTACTGCTGCAACCATTGTTGGGTGATCTTCAGCAAACTTTTGCTTGCATGTGATATTAATGATATTTCTGCTCATTTCCACATTACGTAAAATCACTTTTCTTTGGAATGGGCACTGATATGGATTTCTTCGTGGTAGCTGCCTTCCACATTTCTCGGTTGAGACAAGCGAGAGCCTCCAGCATTGCATCTGTTTGTTGAAGCATCAAGTTGTTTTTGTTTAGCAGTTCTTGGAGCCTTGCTTTTTGCTTTCCGTTCCGCTTGGACATCTGTCTTATACACCATTAGTTCTTGATCATATCGTGCCTCCTGAAGTGATACAGAGTCAACCAGTCATTTTGGTACAGGGTCTCTGTGTATTCATTGCATCTTCTTCTGATACTTCTGGCATCGTTCATCATTTTCCCATGGAATCCCTTCATATTGCAACTGAAGGTTGCTTTTTTCCCTTCAGCTCTTTTAGTTTAAGAAATTCCAAGCATGTTCTTTCCTTGTGGTTGATGTCCAGGTCTTTGCATGTTTGTCTTCTGCTCAGCCTTTTCACATAACCACACCTTTCTTTCTCTTTGGCTTCTCTACAGACTATATCAAGTTTCAGAGTCTCTTTTGAAATCCATTTCGTACTTTTCTTTTTTGTCCTTTTGACTTTTGCATATGTGGTGTCCTTGACACCACTCCACACTTCACCTGGTTTTCAGTGTTCAGTGCATACCATCTATTCTTGAGAGGGTCTCAATATTCAGGTGTGGCATGCTCAAGGTTGTATTTTGACTCTTGTGGACTTGTTTTAAATTTATAAAACTTTAATTTACATCTGAATAATTGGAGTTCTATTAGTAATTGGCTCCCGGTCTTGTTCTGGCTGATGATATTAAGCTTTTCCATGATCTGTTTCCACAAATGTACTGTCTATTTTATTCCTGCATATTCCATCTGATGAGTTCACGTGTACAGCTGCCATTTATGTTGTTCAAAAAGGTATAAGCAGTCATTGGTCTTGCAAAATTCCACCATGTGCTATCCATTCTCATCTATCCCACAAAGGGAATATTTTTCAACTGTTGATCCTTTTCTCCTTGTTTCCAATTGTCACATTTAATTACCAGAAAGTATCAATGCATCAGGATGTTTGATCTATTTTAGGCTGAACAAGTTGATAGAATTCTTCAGTTTCTTCATCATTGGCTTCATTGTTGGTGTATACATTTGAATAGTCATATTAACAGGACTTCCTTGCAGGCATATGGATATTGCCCTGTTATTGACAGCACTGTGCATTAGGATAGACCTTGAAATCTCCTTTTTAATGATGAATGTAATGCCATTCTTCCTTAATTTGCCATGCCCATCATAGTAGATTATATGATTATGTGATTCAAAATGACCAATATAAATTCATTTCAACTCACTAATTCATAGGATATTGATCTTTCTGTATTCCATTTCATATTGGCTGACTTTCAATTCTCCTAGATTCGTACTTTATTCACCCCATGTTTCAATTATTGGTAGACACTTGTAGCTATTTCTTCTGATTCTGGGTCACACGCCCTTCAACAAATGGGGGCCCTGACAACTGTGCTTCATCCCGTTGATAAAGGAAAGCTCCGCTTTGAGGAGGCAGCTCTGCTGTAGTCATCTTGGTGTGCCTTCCTAGCCGAGGGGCCCATTTTCCCATATTGTTCCAGATGATGTTTCACTGCTACTCAGAGAGTTGTTGATGACCAAATCTTTTAGAAGTGGATTGCCTTTTTCTAGTCTGTCTTTGTTTGCAAGCTCCACTGAAACCTGTCTGTCATGGGTAGGCTTGCTGACATTTGAAATAGCAATGGCATAGCTTCCAGCATCGTAGGGACATGCAAGGTCTAACTGAGAGATGAGTAGTGGTACTCACGAATAATATCCTTTATTTTCCATGCCAATCTGTGATTAGCCTAAATGAAACCTCAGGAGATAGATTTAATTCAAGTTTTGATTCAAGATTCAAGAGTTGTTGTTGTTGCTGTTGTTGGGTACCATCGAGTCGGTTCCAACCCTTGGGGACTCCATGCACAACAGAACAGCACACTTCCCGGTCCTGAACCACTGTTATAAGTTGTTCCTATGACTGGACCCATCGTGAAGGCCACTGCGTCAATCTAGCTTGTTGAGTGGCCCCCTCTTTGTCACTGCCCTTCCACTTTACAAAGTATGAGGTCCTTCACCTGGGACTAGACTCTCCTGACAGCAGGTCCACAGTAAAGTAAGTTGAAGTGTCGCATTCCTTGCCTCTAAGGGGCACTCTGGCATTACTTCTAAGAGAGACGGGTTGTCTTTTTAGCAGTCAATAGTACTCTGAAGATTCCTTGTCAGCATTGAAGTTCAAATACATTAATTCTTCTTCAGTTTTCCTTATTTAATGCTCAACTTTTGTACGCATATGAGGCAATTAAAAATACGATGGTTTTGGTTAGGTGCAGCTTAGTACTCAAAGTAACATCCCTGCTTCTTAACACTCTAAAGAGGTCTTGTGAAATAGATTTGCCTAGTCCAATTTATCTTTTGATCTCTTGATTGCTGTTACTATGAGCATTAATTGTGAATTGAAGTAAGACAAAAACATTCACAATTTCAGCCTTTTCTCCATTTATCATGGTGCTACCTATAGTCCAGTTGTGAGGATTCTGGTCTTCTTTACATTGAGTTGTAATCCATTCTGAAGGTGGTAATGCTTTGATCTTCATTAGCAAATTCTTCAAGTCTTCCTCACTTTTAGCAAGGAAGGTTGTGTTGTCTGCATATCCCAGGTTGTTCAGAAGCCTTCCTCCAGTCCTAATGTCACATTCCTCTTCTTATAATCCAGATTCTCTGATGATTTACTCGGCGTACAGATTGAATAAGTATGGTGAGAGGATACAACTCTGTCATGCGTCTTTCCTGATTTTAAACCAATTACCTTTTAATCCATGTACAAGTTCTGCATAAGCACAATGAAGTGCCCTGTAATTACCTTTCTTTCCCCTCAAGGCTATCCATAATTTGTTATGATTCACAGAATCAAATGCCTTTACACAGTCAATGAAACACAAGCAAACATCTTTTTGGCATTCTCTGCTTTCATCCAAGATCCATTTGACATTAGCAGTGATATCCCTTTTAATGTTTTTTGAATCTGGCCTGAACCTCTGGCAGCTCCCTGTCCATTTATTGCTGTACCCATTGTTGGATGGTCTTCAGCAGAATTTTACTTGCATGATCTATCAGTGGTAGTGGTCTATCATTTGGGCATCTGTTGGGTCGCCTTTCCTTGGAATGGGCACAAATAGGATCTTCTTCCAGTCAGTTGGCCAGGTAGCTATATTCCAAATTTCATGGCATAGAGGACAGAATTCTTCCAGTGCTACATCAGCTTGTTGAAATATTTCAATGGATATTCCATCAATTTTTGGAGCCTTGTTTTGGCTAATGCTTTCAGTGCAGTTTGAATTTCTTACATCCACAACATTGATTATTGCTCATATGGTATACTACCTGTTAGGGAGAGGTGGGATGTATTAACAGAAAGATGTGTTCATAATTAGTCTTTTAGGTTGGGCCAACTTCCATTTTTCTTGCATGTTTACAATAGTACTTATCCACATCTCATGCTTGGCATCTCTCTTGCAGGCAGACGCTTCTGTTTTTCATCATTGGAGACATGGAGAAGAATTTCAGGGGTAGGAGTGATCTGCCTAGTCCGCCAACTTTAGTATTCTAGTCAGAGTTCCCTTATTCCAAACTTGGAATATCTTTTCTGCATATGTTCCCACTGCTTTCCTACCACTAATATGAGTCATCGTGATAAATGATTAGTGTAATGAAGCCCTTTTTTGTATGTGGGTGTAAAAATACCTGAGAACCACTGATTGCGATATTGGCATATGGGAGAGGAATTCAAGGTAGTGAGATTAACATGTGTAACTGGGAATAATGGGGAAGCACAAGGCACATAATAGAATAAAGAGTACTGTGATTTGCCTGAAGTTTAAGGCTGAAGGAGGCATTTTGGAATCAGACAGTTGAAATTTAAATACTATATTAGGTGGTGGGTTGAGTAGAAAAACAAGTGACATGTCTATAAAACCCTCTTCAGGGCCATGCAGCCACAGGCCAGTGGGTGTAGAGTCGTGTGGATCCAGGGCCAGTGGACCCATAGCAGGGCTCTAGCAGCTCCCAGGCTCAGCAGCAGAGAAAGAGCAGTTCCCAGGGTCCTTCTTACAAGGAGGCCACACCCCTAAGGATGCAGCATTGGGATTTGACCTGATTGACAGGTCTGACTCCACCCCAGCCAGGAATGTCTAGTTGACATCAAATCATTTAACAACCCGAAATACTTAACTTTAGTGTCATAGGAATAGTGTTCCTTGTTTCTTCAAATATTTTAAGTTGGCTGTTCATTTTATTATGAAGATTTGCACAGGAAAACATCCTCCATCTTTACAATTCCCATATTTACCATCCAGACAATAATACATTTTTAAGGTTGTAATCACACACTTCAAGTTATGCAATCATTTTAATTACATTTCCGTAGCATTCCACTACCATTAACACAAACAGAAGGCTTCACAAGGCCCAACTCCCTTTTCCTCCCTCCCTCTCATTCCACTGATAAGCTTTGGTCTCTATATATTTGCTTATTGTTTATCAATGAGGTCACGTAATATTTGTCTTTTTACAATTGACGGATGTCAGCCGGTATAATTTCCAGGTTTATTCATACTGTGGCATGTCTCAGGATTTCTTTTCTCTTCATGGCTAAGATATATTCCCTTGCAACTGTATGCACTACTACAGCTTGTTTTTATCCATTCATCCACTAACGTGCATTTGGGCCATTTAGATCTTTTGATAATTGTGAAAGAACCGCAATTGACTTCATTGCACAGGTTTTATATTTGTTTTCTCAAGCAAGAATTTTCATCCATCTCTTTTCTCACAGTAAACAGGTTCATGCTTTCAAAATTCAAGTAGCCGCGCTTTTTATTCCCATGAGGGTCTCTGGGCAAACATCTCTGGTACCAGGTGCAGAAACTTCATTAAATCTTCGGAAAATACACAACAGACTAGAGTGAATTACTCATGGAGAAGGTGGGGGAGTGTCTGAGTTGCAAAATAAATCTGCCGCATGCCAAGGAACACAGGAGTTATCATCCATAATTCCTTTACATACCAGGGTGGCTGCCTTCCATTTTTCAGCATTTGTGCTTCATGGATGGAATGCCATTTCTGTGAGCTATCTTGGACACCCCCCTTGTTTTAATTTCTAGGGCCATGTCAGAGTCATAAATTATAAACTTTAAGACCCAGTCTCAATAATGACAAATGCATTGAATCATGCAGTGTACATTATTAACATGTCCAAGCTTGCCTATGTTGTGGATGGTATGTGAAAGAAAACCCAGGAAGATATTTTATTTCTATCGAAATAATAAAATAATGAATGAATAACCACACATTATGACAAAAGTGAGTGGTACAGAGTAAAGTTTTCAAGAGCTTTAATTGCCATTGTTAATGGTTTTGTTACTGCCATTTATGGAGGTGGATGTTGACTTTGGTTTTAGCACCAGATGCCTTGCAGATTGGACTTATTAAGTTCCTTTCTCAAGTAAGACAACTCCCTTTCCACAGCTGTCACATGCCTTTGCTTATGTCGGCCATGTCAATATTATCAGTTTTTTAATTGGGCCCAATTATGTGATCAGGCTCAACGGCACCTAGTTTATACAACGATACTTACATATTTAATCTTGAGTAACTTGGGTTTTGGATTGATACAGTGGAGTGATACAACAATGGGTTCAAAGATAGCAATGATTATTAGGATGCACTAGGATAAGACAATAGTTCTGCTGTACAGTGGCTAGCTTTGAGTTTGAGAGCACTCAACAATACCAACAGCAGTTTGCCTTCCAGAAGCTTCGGTGGTACAAGTAGTTTCCTATCTACTGATAACCTAGAGGTTAATGGTATAAACCAAATCAGTAGTTGCATGGAAGAAAAGGCTTGATTAATGATTTGCTTCAGTAAAGATTACAGACAAGGAAACACCATTTAGCAGGTTTTTTCTATAACACATGGAGTTGCTATAAGCCAGGGAGTAAGTAACTCAAGGGCAGCTAACTGCAATAGCAATATGCTTGGGGTTGGTTATTTGAAAATAATGAATTTGTAAGAACACCTTTGTATAGCGGGGAAGAAGTCCTGGGTAGGAGTTAGAATAACTGGGGTTTTGTTCGGTTGTGTTACAGATGAGCTGTATAGACCATGGACAGGTTGCTTTATACCCCTAGGTGGCCCTCTTTTATATTAGGAAAAAAATGGAAAAATCAGACCAGATGATATTCTTAATCATCTCTAAAATTATTGAACTAAGAGTTTAACAAAAAGTCAGGATGACATTTAAGTGGTAGACTATGAAGACTTACAACACAAGTTTGTAAACTGTGTCCTGCAGAGCAAGTATGATCTGCCACATAATTTTGTACTAAATATAAGTCAATTTTTTTTCAAATGGGTAATTATAAGTAGTTATAAAAGTACCAATCCTCATGAAGGTGGTGCAGGAAGGACAACATTTTCTTCTCTTATAGGTGAGTCACCAGGATTTGGAACACAACATATAACACCTTCTTAATAGTCTCATCTTTGCCTCTTAACCATCGAAGTTGAAAATATCAAGTATCTGGTCCTTTACAGATAAATTATACCAACCCTGTGCTATTCACATCCTAGTTAGGAAACACAGGGTGGAAATCTTTGCAGTGACCTTTTGTTACCAAAAAGAGGTTCAGCTCTGTCCTTTGCAAGATAGATGGACATCTTATATTTTCTTATCAGCTAACTTAATTGTTACTGCTGTTTGATTTATGCTTTTATAAGTCTTAAAATGACATATAAATTGTTATTTTATCAGACGAGTGACAGTCACCATTTTATCAGTGCTTCTCACAAATTCTAAGTAATAAAAATTCAGTCTGAGTCTTTAGCTTAGCAATAGCCCTAGCATTTTCTGCTCATTTTTTAGCTATCTAAGGTCATCTTTCTCTTTGATTTCAAATTTTAAAGAGCACAACTGTTCTCTCTCTCTCTCTCTCTCTCTCTCTCTCTCTCTCTCTCTCTCTCTGTGTGGTGGGAGGAGTTGCAGAGGCAGAGCAATCCTTTCAGCCTTGGTGGTTTCTGTTTGGCATGTAGTGGCATGCGCTTTGCTCCCCGCACCGTGAAAGCACAAGGGTATGCGTGCGGAGGCTGTGGCCCTTTCTCCAGTCTAATGGGGAGACTGATCTACAGCAACAGAACATGAAGGGACGTAGAAGTCATGCAAGATGAATGATAAACAAGGAGGGGACCGGATGGCAGTACTGGTACCCTGCTTCATGCACAGTCTTTCTGCTCTCTCACCCCCAATTCTCCCTTTTGCTTAGGTTAGCTCTCGTTGGATTTCTGTCACTCGCAGCCAGAGTTGTTTCTAAGATGATCATACATTTTTCTGAGGTTGTAAACTTCAGAATCTCAGAAAGGGATCTTATTTGAAAACAGGGTCTTTGTAGGTGTAATTAATTTAAGCTCTCAAGGTGAAATGGTCCTAAATATCTAGTGATTTATGAAGCCCTATAACAATAAGAGAGAGAACCCAAAAATACACATCCAGAAGGGTTTGGAAAGATCGAGGCAGAGATTGGAGTGATACTGCCACAACTGAAGAACACCAGGAGCCATCAACCTATGGCTAAACAAGGACAAATTCTCCCTTGGAGCTTCGAGAGAGGCCCGGGACCTGTTAGTACCTGGGTCTCAAACTTCTAATGTCCTGAGCTGTGAGAGAATACATTTCTCTTTTTGGTTTAAGTTACCTCGTTTGCTGCAATTTGTTAGGACAAAGACCCCTGTCACGTGCATCACTGATATGCTCTAGGTATGTGCACCCCTATCATCTCTTGTCTACACTACTTGACGTACCAATGGCACCCTTTATCCCACTCTTGTCCCCTTTAATTCTATTCTTCATAGAGCATCCAGAAAGATTGTTTTAAAATATAAACTTCAAAATCTTTAAATTGTTCCCATCGCACTTAGAATACATTTCAAACTCAAACTCCTTCAAATGACTGATGAGGCTGTATTAGGCCAGGTTGACTAGAGAAACAAGTCTAGTGACATTCATATATATGTAAGAAAGAGTTTCATATCAAGCGAACATCCCAGCTCAGTCCAACTCAAGTCCATAAACCCAATAATCGTCCACAAATCCCTCTTCAGACTCAGACACGTGAGTCATTGACGATCTGTACTACAGTCACCCATTAGAGTTGCTTTGCCTGCTGATGTCAAACTTCTGCCTCATCTCTCCCCACGGCGTCAATCTGACTCTTGGGTATTTCATCTGGGAGGGCCATGTGCGGAGTTGTTCCTTATGCTATTGAAAAAAAAAAGCTATTTGTAATGAAGAAATGATTGGTCTTTCAAAATTCGATCATGTGATCTCCAGAATTGTTTCTTGTACCAAGGCCATATTTTCCAACTACTGATCCTGCTTCTTGTTTCCAACTTTTTCATTCCAACAACCAGTAATTATGAAAACATCTCAAGTGGTTCGTAAATTTGAATAGTAGTTGAACGAACTGGTCTGCCATGTAAAAACAAACAAAACTCCCTGCCATCGAGCTAATAATGACTCACAGTGACCCTGTGGGGCAGCATAGAACTGCCCTCGATGAGGTTCTAAGACTGTGTAACTGTTTACTGGAGTGGAAAGTCCGATCGTTCTCCTGCAGGGCCACTAGTGGTTTCCAACTGCTAACTTTGCTGGGCACAGCTGAATGGCTAGCCATGACACCACTCGGGTTCCTTATAGGTCTGCCTTGTAGGCATATAGATATTATCCTATCACAGGCAGCATTGTGCTTCCTAACGGATCTTGAAATGTTCTACTTATGGTGAATGTGACATTATCCATTTTGAATGTATCATTCACAGCATAGTAAACTATATGATTGCCTAATTCAAACCAGCTAATACCAGTCCATTTTAGCTCACAAGTACCTGGGATATTGATCTTTGTGTGTTCTATTTCATTTTATATGACTTCTAGGTTTTTTTTTTATTTATACTTCTTACATTCCACATCATAATTATTGAAAGATATTTTCAGCTCTTTCTTATTATTTTGAGACATGCCATATCACCAACTGAGTGTCTCAGAAGTTTTACTCCATTCATGTCCGTAGATTGACTTTACTTTGAAGAGACAGCCAGCTGTGTTGTGGGTGCATTCCAAACCGAGGTGCATTCCAAACCTTATGACTTCACATAAGGCAACGTTCTTCTACTAGTGATAGCATTTTCAGTAGTTAGTTTTCCAGAAGTGGATCACCTCTTCTAGCTTCATTGTCTGTTCTTCGTTTGGAAGCTCTGCTGAAACTGATTCACCGTGGGTGGCCCTTTGGGTGTTTGTCATGTGTGTGGTCCAGTTTCCAGCATCACAACATCCCCAAAGCCACCAGGGTAGGAAAAACTGACAGATGAAGGGTCCATGTGTCTAGTCAACCTTTATGTTTTTGAAAATATATTTTGCTGAGTAAGTCAGTGGTCTTAGAAATTTCTATCATGGTATTTTTGGCATCGTTTTTATCACCAAGGCCGTTTTCCAGCTATTAATCCTTCTTTGTGTCTAACTTTTATGCTCCAATCATCAGTATTTATCATTGCATCTTGGGTACATGTTTGATGTATTTCAGACTACAGGAGTTGATAAAAATATAATTTTTTCATCTTTGGAGGGTAGATTATGCGTAAATTTTGTAATACATCATAATAAGTGATGTTCTTTTAAGGCATATGGTTGTCTTCCCATCTTGGACAGTATCTTACTTCAGATAGATCTCGAGGTGTTCTTTTAAATAATGAATGTGACACTATTCCTCTTCAATTTTCCATTTCAAACGTAGTAGTCTATATGGCTTTCTGATTTAAAATGTCTAAAACCAGTCCATTTCAGATCATGCCTACCTAGACAACTGAACTTTATATGTTATGTTTCCTTTTTACAATTTCTAATTTTCCAAGATGCATACTTTTTACACTCCATATTCCGATGACTGATGTTGATCACAGTGTTTTTTCCTTACTTTGAGTTCTGCTACAACAGGGGACTCGATCCACATACTGTTAACTCTCTCCACATCGTTAGCGTTGACTCTTCGTCAAGGAGACAGTCCTACTCCAGCTACATTTTGACTACTTTTGAACTTGAAGGGCTCATCTTCCTGCATGATGTCAGGCAATATTCTGCTGTTCATAAGTGAGTCAGTTTATTTCCAGAAATAGATGTCCAGCTCTTTCTTTCCCTTCATTTGTAAGCTTTGTGGAAACCTGTCCATCATAGGCAACCTTGTCAATAGCTGAAACACTAGAGGCATGACTGTCTGCATCACACCATGCAAACCGCCAAAGTATGGCAAACGGACAGACCATTAATGGTTGGGTGCTGTACTAGTATTTATGAATTAATGAAACCAAACTAAATCCTATCTGTTACCAAAAAAATTGAATCTGACCCATAGCAATCCCATGGGACAAGAGAGAATTGTCCCATAAGTTTTCTAAGGTTGTAAATCTTTACAGGAGCAAATTGCCATGTCTTTCCCTGTAGAGCATCTGGTAGGGTCAAACTTCCAACTTTTTAGCAGCAAAGCAGAAGCTCCAATTTTATTGAAAGAGAAAGGAGTAGAAAGGTGAGGTGTGTTTCACAATAGGTCAGTGCCGTGAGAACTCTAAGAAAGCATGGAAGCTCAGAGCAGGGTTTTATCAAGGACGGCGGACCAGGAAAGGTATCTGGGGGTCAGTAGAGAGCATGGACTGCATCTGATGTGCATTGCAATGGCAACGGAGGCAGAATCCAAGGGGTCTCCCTAAATAAGGAGCAATGTAAATAAAAGCAGGGAGGCATGGATAATTTTGAAAGCTATTGGTGGGGTGGGGTGGGGGGGAGTGGGCAGGGGTGCATGGAGATTGGCAGAAAATGAGCTTCCAGAGGCAAGCAGGTATCAAATCAAGGCGAACCAAGCATGCCATTCAAGAGTCATGGGAAAAGCCTGGATGGCTTTTCAGAAGAAGAATGGCAAGGATGCATTAGATTGTCTTGAAGAGTGATCTAATCTAAGTAATTCAGGGAGTGAGTTCCAGGAGGACACATGAGAGACAAAGATCCATTGGGAAGAAAATGCAATATCTAGCTGAGACAAGAGGAGCAGTAGCACCACCCAGAGAGTTTATATAGAGGGGTCATCCCTGCTGACCTCACACTTGGCTGATAGACTGGATATCTGTCATGTGTTCTCATAGGTGGTGTAAGTGGTGCCCTTGGTTATGGCATACTGCTTCAGTGCTCAACTTGAACACATTCACTGCAAGGGATTTTTTCACCTGTTCAAATAAATCTCTAACCAAGTAAGCTTTGAGGTGTAGGAGTGCTGGTACTTAAGAAATTAGTTATCAGAGGATAATTTTCTGGATAATTGTATCTTCAATGATGACAGATTAAATGTGGCAGACTATGAAAATTAAATGTGGGGTCCTTTTCCTCTATTTTGGGTATCTTTATAGCATATGGGTTACAAACTGTGTTCAGGCATTTTCAGAACTGTAAAATTGCAGCGGTATTTACCTAGTCCCTGAGAACCTGCAATTCTTAATTAGGCAGAGCAATCAGGCAAGGTTTATCACCACTAATAAAAAGCCTGGCTAATGACTTGGCACCATGGAGCTGGGCTCAACTTCCTTGGCTGAGATGGCTAATTCTTGGACATCATTGCTGAGTTTTCTCCTCTGGGCCACTCAGAGGGCCACACCTCTCAGGTGCAGTTGGCTGCCTTCTGAAATGAGTGTCACTCTAGGACCATAAAATAGCTAATGACATACTGCTGTCCCATAGGCTACCCAAGTCAGTGTGATTTTAATGATTTCTCCTGGGAACAGCTCAAGGGCTCTGAGATTCTTGGGAAGCTTGGAATAAGACTGTGACTTAATATGCAGCCAGACAGGGTGGGAAGGGTCCCCAGTAGGGCTTAGCAGCTGTGGCCTATCCACATCGGAGCAGTGATGCACAGAGATGTTGCTATGGTGATCTGCATAACTCAGAGGGTGTGGGACCGTGGGAATTCTCAGGGGATCACCACAATTCTTTCTTCCAGGACCCTGTAGCCTGGGATTCATTATATCCCTAAAATTTAGTCCCCTGGAACCCACATGCAACAACCAAATGAACTTGAACGCAGGAGCTTTTGTTGTGAGTGCACGTGTGTGTGCGGTGGTGGTGGTGGTGGTGGTGGTGGTAATGGTGTGTGTGTGTATTTGTGCGATGTGCTCTATGGAGATGTTCTAGTATTTGGTATTAATAGCTTCTAAGGCAGAAAACAGCCTGATGAAAAGGTGTATTCATGTATCCTATCTCATCTCTCTTTCTTGCAATCATAGCACGTTCCTTGGCATCCAATTAATTATAAGAATTTTTCTTTTCTTTACACTGTACTATTGTTCTTGGGATAACCTTGCCTTTAGTGCCTATGATTTAATAGCAATTTAATTGA
>NW_022111369.1:45581719-45584002 GCF_000313985.2 Echinops telfairi
GGGGCTGAAGTTGAAGAAGAGGTTACCTTGTCAAAGATGCTGGGGAATGAGAGTTGCAGTGTTTGTGTAGCGCTGACTCCAAGAGAAAAGCTCTGGAAAAGGAAAGGAAACTGACTTCCTCTAAGACCTTCCAGGTTACATCTGCTTTATGCCTTGTCTTATTTATGAGATCCTAACGCTACTCACTTCTGTGCTACCATCAAATCCGTTGTAGATTCGGTTATTATGATTCTTAGGGTATTCATTGGCTGATATTTGAAAGCAGATTTCCTGGTATTTTTCCCTAGTCTATCTTACTTGTGGAAGCTCCTCTGAAATCTGTTCACTCTCATTGCAACGTGGAAACCTCAATCGATAGACATGATAGCATGTCTGCTGACAAAAGGTATCATGACTGCAGATAGAATCTGAGCCTCCAACATGAAAAGTGAGAATGGTACTGATAAACACACTTGATTGTTTAAAGATTGCTCAGCGGATAATCATTGGACACTACCAATATTGTTATTTTAACTGTGTCATATGATAAAGGACACTTGCCACTTAAAAATGATCCCTGGTGGTGAATTGATTAAGGCTCGGCTTACAAAAGAAGACTTGGTGATTTGTTTCCATAAGTATTACATCTTAGGAAATCCAATCCTATGGGCAATTATACTCTGCCCTATATAGGGATGGTATGAGTGAAGATTAGCTCTTTGGCACACAAAAATAATAACATTAGTCATCTGAAAGTAATTGTGAGCCTTAGAATTTTCTGGGAAATATTAGACTGATTTTAAAATTAAGCATTTGGCTTTCTCTTCTCTATCTGCCTGTGACAGTTAGGTTTATTGTGCCAACTAGACCTCCGTAGGACCATGTGGGTGGAGTTTAATCAGGTCGAAGTTTGATTGGAAGGTGACCGGTGATCAGACCAGTATGCTGCTGTTTGAACTAGTTCTGTGTCTCAACTACGTGCTGTAGTACAAGTGGGCCAAGCCAACCCATGGATTATGCTGCTGAAGTTTGAACCTCCTTCAGGACGAGCTTTACCTTGATGCTGGTCTGTGCATCTTACTTTACTTGAGCTTAAGGCCGTTGGATCGTGTTGCTGTGTGTACAATGC
Source organism: Echinops telfairi (assembly GCF_000313985.2). Lineage (NCBI taxonomy): Eukaryota > Metazoa > Chordata > Mammalia > Afrosoricida > Tenrecidae > Echinops > Echinops telfairi. The sequence goes on from NW_022111369.1 coordinate 45,582,828, forward strand.
TTGAGTTCAAGATTCCATCAGGACCTGCTTCACTAAGCTCCAGGCACTATTGACTGTTGTTGCCCCACCCTGACTCTGGCCTAAGGACAGACTCCACTTTCTGCTTCCTTGATCTTGGACTGTCAGCCGGAGTGCATTGAAGGACTTTCAGTATATTAACTATTCTAAGAAAGGGAGTTGAACTGAGCCCTCTGTACTGCTCTGTGGACTAATTATCTGTTATATTTCTTCTCACTGTATAAACCTATCCATGATCATAAGTGTCCTGGTTTTGTTTCTCTAGAGAACCCTGCCTAACACAATGTCTTGTGGACTTTTGCCAAAAAATTATACACGACCAATGATTTTTATGGTCTAAAAAGAGACACTGAGAACAGAAAAGATACCAACATTTCATTCAGGAGCACAGAATTTTCTTTAACTTTTAAAAATCTGAAGATTGTGAAGGCTGGGAAACTTCAGCAGAAGAGAAATCTTTAAAGATTATTATCTTGGGATACACGAATCTACTTTAACTTCAGCAACATTAATGGACTGAAAATTCAAAGCCATTAAAAATGCCTGGTGGTATATGTGAATAATACTTAACAGACTGCCTCCAGACAAATCTCATGGGTTGTTAAACTCTGAAATCATTACAAGCATCATAACGAGTCCTTAGCTTTTCATATTAGAAGCAGAATTCTACTTTGTCATCTAGCGGGAAATTATCTATTATATACTGGTGTTTCTTAATTGATAATGTGTGGGTCGAGTAGACCTTAGTTTCTCATTCTGGGGCTTTAGACAGGTAAGTTAAAGTCCATGCGAATCAATTTCCTCACCTGTAAAATCAGTCTGTGGGTCAGCACCCCTGCTTCACTGATAGCCTATACGTTCATTTCAACAGGCAATCTTTCCCCTAGTGACTGTGATACGTTGAATCTGCTACCTCAATTTGTTATTTTCCAGTCCTGGGGGCACTTACAACTTAAAATGAGCCATCTCAATGCTGTTGATGAACACAGAGCTGAGACTAAAGAATAGAATGTATTTAGAGGTATTTCACCTCAACTTCAATATCATTTGCAAAGAGCCGCCAAACTCCTTAGTACCCTTTCTGACATAGTGATACCGATGCTCTACTTAGGCTTCCTTTCAAAGACAATTTTTTCCAATTGCATGGAAGACAGTTA
>NW_022111369.1:45584514-45605462 GCF_000313985.2 Echinops telfairi
GAGTTCGAAGAGGACTTACTTTATAGACATATGGGCTAATATCGGACCTATGGGCTTGGACTGGACTGGGTTGGGATCATTTCTTAATACACAATTACCCTTTATATAAAACTTTCTGTTACACACATATGCGTGTTTATGAATTTGTTTCTCTAGTCGACGCAGACAAACACACTCAGTGACCCATTGGATTGTTAGAGTCCCACCCAAGGTGAATTACAGCCTGGACTTCCCCATGCCCAATCTTGTTTTCTATTTCTTTTTCTTTCACAGGAGACAGGTCAGGATCCTGGTGCAATGGGCTTCCTGCTCAATTTTGCGCCTTTCAAGGGCATTCATTTCCCTGCCACATCACACAGCTGCCATAAAGTTATATTTATTAGTGTTCGGTTCTAGAGAATCTCAACTGGCTTACCTTCCAAGTAGACTGGATTTTGTGTCTTTATCCTTGAGACAGGCACCAAATATCAACAAGCAACAACAAGCCCAGACATTTTCCCCACTAGGTTCTATTTTATCTGTTACCTTATTTTTGTGTATCTTGACAGTATTATTCATCTTCATTTTAATAAATCCTCACGATAATTGACAATTGTCTAAAACTTACAAGGGTGAGACAAAAATAATTGTTTCAAAATCTAAAAGTGAAACAAAGCTATTCTTTATTGCTATAGCCTTCATTTGGGTCTGGGTACATTTCCGAAGGCAGTATTCAATCCCTCTCACCTTTCCCCGAAGAATTCAGAGCTCCTTGATTTATACCACATCAAAACAGCATTTTGGCATCCTTGAGGGACTCAAATTACCTTCCTTGAAAATATTCTTTAAGTTTATTAAACAAAGAGAAGCCCAAAGGGGCAAGAACAGACCAATAGAACAGGTGTGGTAAGGTTTTGCAATGAAATGCTCAGATAGCATCCCTGTTTACACTCAAAGATGAGCAGGCACCTTGATGTAATGTGGGGGGAAAATTCCTTGGCACAAATTTCCTGTCCTTTTCTTCATCAGCACGCTTTTCAGTTTTCTTATAATTTCTTTCTAACAAACCCCCATGATTGATCTGTTGTGGTAGTCACCTAATCTGGTGTCAATTTAAGGATTAAGAGTGTAGGGGTGGAGTTTAGGCTGTCAATCTGAAGATAGGCAATGGGACTTCTGTGTGGGCATGGCCTTCTCCTGAGAATTCTGGGAAATCCACTACTTCCTCCTTGGAGGCAGAAGACACCTCTCTCTCTGCTACTCCCTGAGAGACATTGCAGAAGACAAGCCACATGGATGCAACCAAACCTCCAAAGCTGGAGAAGCCACCGTGAGACCCCTGCCAGCACTGAGATGCTTACCACGCCACTGGACCCAAAGACTTCCCACCCACTGGCCTGTGATCTTCTGCATGCGGCTTCATTGCATGTGTTTCGTGAGTCTGAAGAGGACTTTATAGACTGGTGTTAGACATATGGGCTAATATCAGACTTATGGCCTTGGACTGGACTGGGTTGGGATGTTTTCTCAATGTTAAATTGCTCTTGTATATAAATCTCTTTCTTATACACATATGTGTGTCCATGGATTTGTTTCTCTAGTCTACCCAGACTAATACACCTGTGTACATCATGAAAATGTATCAATATCATCCTCTGGCGCAGCCAATTATATTTGCCCTGCTTACCTTGTAGGGCTGCTGTGAGAATCAATGAGAGAACCTGGAAGAGTGATGTAAAGTAAGGTATCTGATTCACATGGTGTCAAAAACAAGTGATTTATTTGAATATGTTCAAAGTTCTATGCTTTTCCTCTGAAATGACAGGTATAATGTCAATTGCCGGAGATTCTATTAAGGAGTGGCCTTTCTGAAGTGCATTTCAGCCCTTGGGGCAGAACTGAAGGAGCTCCCTGAATTCATATGGTGTACGTCTCACTCCAATACCAGTGCAGTCAAGGTCCAGTCAACTGGGGCTCGTGGCCACTGTGTATGTGCTAGAGTAGAACTGTGCCTCAATGTCTTTAATGACTGATTTTATGGTAGTAGACCTTTCATTGAACTACCTCTCTGTGGGCTCAAACCCCCAACTTCTCAGTTCCTAGTCAGGTGGGTTCACCTTTTGCACCCCTCATGGACTCTTCAGTCCAAATAGAATTGAGCATACATGGTTTATAACAAAATGGTTCCCCCAAATTTGTCATTGAAAAATTATGTTTCTTTAATTGAGGGTGAATTCATGTTATGTGCAGGACTACGAATCCTGTGATAGAATTTTCTGTCACACGTTCTCTTTGTTTTTATGAATGGCGATGATTTCACATTCTTTTCTCTGAGCTGTGAGACTGTGCATTTCATAAGACATACAGTTCACAGAAACATCTGGGAAGTGGTAGAAGATGCACTCAGACATTCCCCGTTCCTTCTTCCCAGCCCCAAAGCAATCGCACAGCTCCACCGACGCTGCAGTCATGCCTGGTGGAGTAAGGCTCTCTCATGAATCTTTCATGAGCAGTCATGCTGGCCTGGGCTGTGATAAGACGACTGGACGGGAGATGGTGGCATTACCGTCTAACTCAATTCCAGTTTTATTAATGGGATCACTGCAAGTTCCAGCAGCTAAATAGAAGGCAAAAGGTGAAGGAACGGGGGGAAGTGGGACTCCTACATCATTACTTACTAGCTGAGCAGCATGGCCTTTAAGTCTGGAACTCCGAGGTACCAAGTTCTCACGTTAAACCTATGTTGGATTTTCTTTTTCTTTAATTAAAAAACTAAATAGTAAATACATATGAAATCAATGTATACCAAGTATGAGAAATAAAAGTAATAACAAAGTAAACATTCACTATGGCATTGAACAATAGTGATATTTTCTTTTTTTTTTTAATATGGAACGCTTCATGAATTTGCGTGTCATCCTTGTGCAGGGGCCATGCTAATCTTCTCTGTATTGTTCCAATTTTAGTAAGCGAGCACCAATAGTGATATTTTCGATGCTTCTGGTGTGCCCTCTCTGGCCCCATTTCTCTCTTGTTCTCTCCTCGAAGGTAATCACTGGCCCAAAATTTCCGTTTCTTCTTTTAATATCTCTCTGGTTTGCCACATAGGAACCCTGGTGATAGATTTTCCCCATAAGAGTCTTGAACATCTTTCCAGCTCCCACTCCCTGACCCGGGACCCTCTCCGGAGTTGGATAACTTGTCATCACAATGCTCAGCACACCATTTTACTGTTACCTCTTTACAGGACTGTCTACTCCACTCCAACTGTGAATTTCCCGAAGGGAGATCCCTGTCATTTTTCAGGCTAAGGGACTATGTATATCTAAAGAAGTCGTGGGTCTGATTGAAACACCTCAGTGTCAGCACAAGGTTGTCTGGGTTTGAACTAGAGCTTCGCCTTTGGTCAACTAAATGGGAAAAGTTACTTGGTCTCCTTTTTCCTACCTTGTATCACTTGTAAAATAGGAAAGAACAGTAGTGTCTATGTTTATAGGGTTGTCTGTGAGACTGAAAAGGGTGTGTACATGAAAAGTGGTATATGGAAGGGATTCCATGAGCTTTACTACTACACAGTCCTTGTTATTGCATATTGCTATCAGACCAGTTATACTATGGGAAAGTATTTATTTTTATGCTTTTTCATTGACTGTACACTGTCGAGGGCAGATACTACTCTTATTTAATATGTTATTCTCAGAACCTTGCGATGTATTCAGTGTACACAACAGATGCTTTCTCCCTGTTAAATGTATTAAACAAATGTATCGTTTAATACATTGACTGAATAGATCTGGGTGAGAAAGAGGCACCAGGAAGAGAGCGCAGGAGACACGCTTGCTCTCTGGGCACACTAGGTGTGTGCCCTGGAGGAGGAGAGGGGATGGTGGAAGCAGAGCTGTGCACAGGCTGTGTTACATGAGCAGCAAGATGAACGGAGGGTACAACAGAAGCCACAGGTTAGAGGGTTCTTTTGAGTACCCGCACTGTGAGCTTTTCTTATTCCGTGTCTCTTTGCATGCGATTTGAAGCTTAACTGACCTTCACATCCAAAATCTCAGTAATGAATTCAACTCATTTTTGAACAGAAGGTGATAAAAGTAATACTGCACACATGGAAAGTAGAAGAATTAATGAAGTAATTAACCTTGGCCAGCATGTTATATGACCCTGGTCCAAGGATCAGATAACAAAACAAGAAAAAAATTCCTGAGCCTAGGTTTATGATCAATGAGCGAAACGGGTAGGTACTTAAAAATCATGCTCAAAGGGCAGCACCAGAAAAAGCTATATGGTATGAAGACTCAGTGACTCCATAGGAAAAAAGTGGGTTGAAATTTGGGCTGACAACTGCGGCATTGCGAGGACAATTCTGCTGGAGAAATCAAGCAACAATTCCTTTTTGTCTTTTTCTTTTCATTTCTCCCTTTCTCTGGCTTCTCTGCCTGTTCCTGCATGAAACATTTTATTTTTCGCCCCCCATGAGAAGCTCGGAATGACCCTCTCCTATGTGTCTCTGATTCCCGTACCTCCTGACAGCAGCCAAGAGAGGCTTCCTGGTGTTGATGTAATTCAGGAAACCCCCAGGGTTCCAGATATGACTCTTTGCTGACTTACGCAGCTCCATCGCAGGTATGGTTCCCCACAGCACTACGCACTCCTGACCAGACCCCATGTTCTTTCTCTGTGTTCAATAGTCTTACTACTGATATCTTTCTTGAAAAACTCAGAACGAATCTTAAGTTTGGCGGAACTGCATGTGCAGAATCTTAGACTCTCTGTTTCCTGGTGCTGCTATAACCCAAGTACCACAAGCGGGTAGCTTTGAAAAATAGGATTTTATTTTCTCGTATGTAGGGGGCTAGAAGTCCAAATTCAGTGGGTAGCTCTTGGGGGTGGGGCCTGGGGTCCTTCTTTGTTTCAGCACCTAGTAGCTGGAAATCCTTGGTTTCTTCTTATATGAGAGCTCATTTGATAAGGAGCTCAAAGAGGAGCTTATATGGAAGGAGTTCCATCTGTATAAGAAGTGATTAGTTGTAGACAAGGCTTACTGCTTTGATAGAGATTGACAGCCTCTAAAATTATAGTCTTTAGACATAGTCCTTCAAGCCTGGAACTGAACTCACCACGGTGACTTAACATCCAGGCAAATAATAAACAGGTTTATACCGTTCAAAATAACACAAGGGAGGTGTTATTAGAATAATCAACTTTAGAAAAATCAGTCAGACTGATTTTTTTCTGGTGGAGAAATCAAGCAAAGGGATAGTATCAGTTCAGGAATAAAGTTCAGAAGGCAAGAAGGGATAAGAAAGAAAGAAATGGAAAAGGTCAACACAAGGAGGACAAAGAAGATTGCTGGTACATGGTGGGCATTTCCATCACTGTCACAAAAGGAGACATATAGAAATATGGTTGGGACAGACAACCGAAAAGTGGGTGAAGGGAGACGTCAGACAGGGCAAGATATGACAAAATACCCATTTATAAACTATCAAGGGCTCATGCGGGAGGGGGTAGCGGGGAGGGAGGGGAAAAATGAGGACCTAATACCGGGGGTTTAAGTGGAGAGAAAATGTTTTGAGAATGATGTACAAATGCGCTTTACACAATTGATGTGTGTATGGATTGCGATAACAGTTGTATGAGCCCCTAATAAAATGTTTTAAAAAAAAAGAAATATGGTTGAATGGAAACGAATGTTTACTCAAAATACAAAAGGTGATTAGATGACTCCCACACCCTCCATGGGCATCGCCTTGCTGCTGTCAGGTGCTGTCGAGCTGGCTCTGGCTCAGAGCGCCATCCTCACATTTATCCTTCGGTGTGAGCCATCGATGGAGTCGCTCTGTCCATCCATCTTGCCGGAGGTCTTCCTCTTTTTCCCTGCCTGGCTTCCTTACCAAGTATGATGAACATCTCTAACAACATGGCCTTATTAGCATAAAAAACCCTATTTCCAAATGGAATTTCAACACATACCTTTGAAGGAAGCAAAACAATCCATAACTGAGCTTGAGGAACTTTAGTTTATTAATTCAGTCCTACTATTCCACAGCAAGAGAGCAAGCAGAACCTAATGGACATCTTTAATTCATTTGAATGACTATTAAACAAGATATATGCATCGTTACGACTCAGACACTGTGCAAAACGCTGGGTATCAGAGGAGGATCTCTGCTCGTAAGTCACCCGCACTGTGGTCAGAGGGGTGGACACAGAAACAAATAAAACCGCTACAATGACTTTCCTGCTCAAGTAGAGCCCTCTCCTAGTTATATTTGCGGGTTGGGGAGAAGTCATCCACTCTACCAGGCCTTTGGAAACCAAGAGAAGCCTTCACAGTTGAGGCAACATCCTGAAAGGTGGCAGGTATTTGCCAACAAGATAAGAAAGCACAGGAATCCGGGCCAGCAGAAGGCGTGTAGCTGTATGCCCAGGACAATGCAAATAGTTCAAATAAGTCTGCGTACCTAGAGTATGGAGTATCTGAAGGTACGCAGCACAGATTATGGCTGAAGGAATGGGCAGGGACTATATTTACACAGCCTTTACATACAACTCACAAAAGAGTTTCAATTTGAGGGGCTGATTTTTCACCATGTAATATTTCCTTAAGAGATCTGGTGGCATAGCAGCTATGCATTGGGCTGGGATCCTAAAGGTTTGTAGTTCAAAACCACCAGTGGCTCTGTGGAAGCAAGATGAGGCTTTTTCAAAAAACTCCCTTTTCACTCCTGTAAACAGTTATAGTGTTGGGAACTCACAGGGGAAGTTCTATCCTGCCTTAAAGGGTCATTGTGAGTCAGGATCGCCTCTAGAGCAGTGAGTTTGGTTTTTTGAACTTTTTAATGAGTTTGCAATTATTTCCAGCAGTTGAGAGGTATTTAAGGATATACAGCAGGATGACAGCATGTCTATTAAATTTACTTCTCATTGGGAGGATGCAGTACATAATACAAATGAGTGAATTATACAGTGTGTTAAGAGCAAACATGCTGTGGAAGAATATAAAGAAGGTTAAAAGAGGTCTGGCGTGCTGGGTGGAAGAAGTATTATAGTCTTAAATAGGATGGTGTAAAAAAGCCAAGCAAGGGGGAAGGAAAAATCAAACTCTACATCAGCGTTGCCCAAGGCACATTTCTAGGAGACTGAGGTCAGATATGTCCCACCTTACTAATTCTGGCACCAACTGTCTCTCTAGCCACCCTTTCTACTATTCAATTGTGTTCCATAATTCATCGCAATGGTCACAGGCTCTTGATATAATTATTTATTCAGGACACCCTCTTTTCAGCTGTTCCCACAGGCAGTGCTCTCTCTGGTACATGCCCTCTCAGCCACTGAGCCCATTGGTTTCTGTCCTGCTCATACAATGTTACAAATTTCTTTTAGGGCTGCCAATAAATGCCCAAAGGGCACACCACTCCACCATAAGCCTCAGCCCAAAGGCACTCAGCTCTAGCTCCAACTCACTGCCATCAAGTCAATGCTGACTATCCAACCCTTTGTGGGCTTCTGAGATGGTAACTGTTTATGGGAGTAAAACGCTCCGTCTTTCTCCAAAGCAGCTGCTGGTGGTTTTGAACTGATGATCATGCCGATCACAGTCCAATGCATAACCACTATACCACTAACGTGCCTATAACTCCACGGGTCAGCAAATCTAGTTTAAGTGCCCAGAAGCACCCTATTCTATAAGCTGATCTCATGTCTAAGGGAAAGCTTTACTTGCTCTGTGGGCAGGAAGTTCACCACTTTGTCTCACGTTCTGGTTCTTGGTTCTGTAACTTCAGTTCCTCTGGTGTCAAATCTGTCCCCTGGGTCAAGGAAGTTCAGTGTGCAGGAATCTCGGAGTCCAGAGCACATAATCCTCTCCTGACACTTCTCTCTTGGTAGTAATAAGAACTCCCCTTTCCTGATTCTGAGGAGCTCTGGTTCTTAGTGTTGTAGGTCCCATGTTGGGCTGCGGACCATAAAGAGCTACCGGTCTCAGAAACCCACAGGGGCAGTTCCGTTCTTCCCTATAGGGTAGCTATGAATCAGAGTCAACTGGGTGGCGGTGAGTTTGATTTTGAGTTTCCTGCTTCTGAGATGGCTCATTTTATAGTTAGCAGGATGACTCTCATAATTAACCCTGTTAACAATCAATAAAAAACAAAATATCCTAAATCCTATCAATATCTTTCTGGACCTTCTCTTACTCAGACCCATCAGGGAAAAATCTTTTGACTGGAGTTACAAAGACTATGGCTAGAAGTTAATTAACTAGTTAACTGCATGGCAGGTGGTCGAAGGCAATGAAGGGCTAACAGGTGGAGTGTGGGCAGGAGGGACTGTCACAGGCAGGAGGAACCAGCGGTCTAGTGACCCGGAGGTAGAGCGCGCCTGTGTGTGCAAGCAGTCATGGAGTGGGCAGCAAGGTCGGAGGTCGGTGAACCAGGAGGCGTGTAGAGGGAGATGAGGTGGAGACAACATAAAGCAGGTAACAGGTTGCAGAGAGCTTTGCAGACTGAGTAAGGCTCTTTGTTTTGTTTTTGTGAGACGGGCAGTCATTAGAGCGCTGTTGCTGTTAGATGCTGTTGAGTCAGTTTCGATTCCTAGCGACTGTATGTACAACAGAAGGAAACACTGCTGCCCCCTGAGTCCACTTTACAATCACTCTTGTACAATCACGCTTGTTTGAGCCCATCAGTGCAACTACTGTGTCAATCCATCGTGGTGAAGGTCTTCCTCTGTTTCATTGTCCCACTCCCTTACCAAGCACGATGTCCTTCTCCAGGGACTGGCCTCTCCTGACAACATGTCCAAAGTATGTGAGATGAAATTTCACCATCTTTGCCTCTGAGGAGCATTACTTACTGAATGCAAAGCATCATTTGATCTCCCATGATCACTCATTGTAATTCCAAGCAAGATGAAATCCTTGACAGCTTCAATTCTTTTCCCACTTATCATGCTGTCACCTGGTCCAGCTGTGAGGATTTGGGTTTGGTTTACAGTGAGTTGGAGAGCTAAGGAGAGAAACAGAAGAGTGACATGCTCTGACTGAATATTGAAAAGGACCACTGAGCCACTTGGAGCGAGAGAAGAAGTGCGGAGACCATTTCAGGAGTGATTGCAATAACCCAGGGAGAAAATAGCTACTCTCACAACCAGTTACAGCCTCAGAAACCCCCGGGGCCACTTTTACCTGTCCTATAGGGTCTCTAAGAGGAGGCATCAACTCTTTGACAGTGAGGTTGAGTTTTCTTTGGATCAGACGGGTAGCAATGGAAGAGATGGGAAGAGGCTGAAGTCTCTATATATACAGATTTTTTGTTGCACAGTAGTCAATCTTGGAACAGCATGGAAGATAAATTGTATATAAAGCTAATATCGGAGAGTTCCTGGGAAGTGCAAATAGTTAACACTCAACTACTACTAACTAAAAGTTTGGAGGTTGGAGTCCATTCAGAGGCTCCGCAGAGGAAAGGCCTGGTGGTCCTCTGGAAACTCATTCATTGAAAACTCCGTGAAGCACACTTGTACTCTGACACACATGGGCCCTCCATGCATCCGAATTGTCAAACTAGTTGAAGCCATGTATATGCATTAACTGACTTATTCCTCACAACAATCCAGGGAAAGATGTCATTATTTTTCTCCACTTTATAGATGAGGGAACTGGAGCGGAGAAGTATATTGGAGTCAAGAAAATCCTTGCAGGGTTTTCAAGGCAAGAGATGATAAGGGTCGGGTTAATGCAATAGCTTTGGAGATGAAGCAGGAAAGCAGGCTGTAAGTGGTGGGAAGGGGAGATAATATTTCCTATCTTCAGTTATTTTATTTCCTTCTCTCGGAGCAGGACATTTCATAAATGCCCATTAAGTTGGTGAAGACAGCTTGAATCTCTTCCTGGGACAGAAATGCTTTTGGAAACATTTCTCTGTGAAGCTCTACGAGATATTTATTGTGAGCAGAACCATCATTCGGATTCTGGGGAAATGTATTTTAGATGACGATAACGGAGATGATTGAAAATAACAGCGGAATAAATATATCCTTAAGCCGAGAGAGATGCGGGAAGGAGGAAAATTTGAGCTGGTTGAAGGAAAGTTTGCATAATGAGGGCTTTATTTTTTTTGTTACCATACTGTCATCTCCAAAGTAATAATCTAAAGGAGGAGTGTGATTTCTTTTTTATCCTTGGGATGATAGCAATAGCAATTTGCCAGTGCAGATTGATTGGAAATGGGTTTTATGGATGAACTTGTCAGCACCTCGAGAGCAGAGAGAGCAGAGAGGTTCACAGTGTACTTGGTCGGATAGTGGATTTATGAAAGAAAGACCTTGATTTTAGCCTTAATGTTGGAAACCTTTCTTCTTAAACTTCTTTGTGCCTTAGTTATTAAAACATCAGTAGACATAAACACTTTACAAGTTTTGTTTTGTTTTGTTTTGTTTTTTAGAATGAATAAAACGCTCAATGAATGAAACATGCACAACAATGAGAAGTGATAGACTACAATCTTAACCCATGAACATTTGAAGGGAGGAGTTATTTACTCACTTTTGTGGATTTGCTGTTGAACTTATCATTTTGGTAATTGTAAAAATAAAGAGATACAACAGTTAGAAGTTATTAAGATTTGCAAATGTCATTTTCTCCACAGCTGGAAATCTCTCAATAACAGTGCTTCCATCTTGACTGTCTTTTAAATCTCACCACTCATCCTCCTAAGGCATCAACTACTGCGAAAAAGAATTCCTCCTTTAGATTTGGTTGTTCATGGGGATATGTACTATTTACTATTACTATTTCATATCACTTTGTCCAATATCCAATTTGTTCCCTCAGGCGTGCATTTTAAAACAGATTCTAGATTGCTTAAAGATGTTGAATTGGGCTTTGTCAAAATGTAGCATTCTATATAACTGGTATTTCAATGACTGGACAAATGAGATTAGTTTGCAGTTGCTGATTGTGTTGCTAACTCATTGCCATCAAGTTAGTTCTGATTCATGGTGGCCATACGTGGGAAATCATTGAACTATTATGAGAAGAATAGACCATGATTTGTGATAAACACGCATTAGTAATTGTTTTCTATTTCAATGGGGGATAAAGGATGGTGAGACTTCATCTGATGTCCTTTGGACAGTTGTCTGAAGAGACCAGTCCATGGAGAAGGACATCCTACTTGGTAAAGAAAAAAGGAGGAAGAAGAAGAACCCAAATGCAATGGATCGACACAGTGGCTGCCTTAACGGGCGCAAACATAAGAGCAATTGTGACGATGGTGCTGACTGGGCAGGGTTTTGTTCTGTTGTGCATAGAGTCCAGACGGGTCAGAGCCGACTCGATGTCGTCTAATAACAATATGGATATAATAAAACACCTGAGTCCTATGGACCATACATTAAAAAAAGTCCAGGTTTAAATTAATTTGTGATTTGAAGACAGTATAATGCATGGGGAAGTGTTAGCCCATATTAAACACTAATTTTTTTAAGTGTCAAGTTTTGTGGCAAGTACATACTGAAGTGATTACTTAGTGACCATCTGGGCACTTTAGACCATTGTTGAAGAAAGAAATTATGGCAAATTTTATTCATATTTTGGGACTGAAAAGTCTATTAGAAGCCATCTAGTTTTATAATCTCAAAATCTCCAGTTTAGAAGCTACCCTGAAGTATCTGAATTCCCTTTACATTACACAGCAAGCACAATTGTGATGCCAGGGAACTGATTATTTTCCAAGGAAATGTACTCTGTCCTTTGAATTTTAGACAGGTTTTATTTTTTAAATTGAATCTAAATTAATCAATGTCTCTAACTCTTAGGCCCATGTGGCAACCACAAGGATGAGAAATATGAATATAATTTATTTCCATGTGGCAATTCTTCAAAAATTTGAAGAAAATGATCGTGCAGGCAAACTCCCCGACCTCTCTTTGCCTCTGCATTTTCAGCTGAGGTTGGAAGCAGCTCAGAAAGAGCTGTTCCTCTTGAGATCGAGGCAAGAAGCCTCACCCATTGGTGAAGTGTGGCCCCCATTGTTTTATGCAAGCTTTTTCTTCTTTTTTTGGGGGGGGCTCACTACAAATACATTTGCTTATCTTCACCTTTGGGAAACAAGGGTTGTTTTAAAACATCATGCAAGGTAGAGTGAAACAGAGGAAGACTTTTGACAAGATGGAGTGACACAGTGACTGAGGCAATGGGCTCCAGCAGAAGACCAAGTGTGTGGTTGTACAGGACCAGGCCGTGTGTCATTCTGTCACACACAGGTCACTGGGAGGTGGCACGGACTCGATGGAACTGAGCAACAGCAAAACAGATTGAGTAAGTGTGGTGAGAGGCTTCAACTCGGAGGCACACCTTTCTTGATTTTAAACCATGCAACTGCCCTTGTTCTGTTCAAATGATTGCCTCTTGGTCAACGTACAGGTTCTGCAGGTGCACAATAAAGGGTTTTAGAGTCCCCATTTTTTTCAAGGCTATCCATAGTTTGATATGATCCAGAGAGTTGAATGTCTTCGCATAGTTAATAAACACAAGTCAACCACGTGTGTTGGGCTGCGCTCTCTAAAAAAGCAAAACCAGGACCCTTATGAATGTACAAGAGAAATCTTTGTATTAAGAAGTCATTTCATGTCCAGGCATTCCATCCCAGTCCAACTCAAGTCCCTAATTCTGATATTAGCCAGAGCCCTCTTCAGACTCACAGAGCTGCAGACCATGATGCAGAAAGGTGACATGGGAAGCAGGGAGATCACAGGTCAGTAGAAACATAGCAGGGCGCCAATAGCTCTGAGGGCCAGGCAGCCCACATGGGGCCATCCCTGGAGGCAGGCACAGAGTTCCAGCAAGAAGGAAAGCTAAGGGGCAGAAAGAGTGGGGTGGGTGGAAGGGTGGGGGAAGGGGGTCCTCAGTGTCTTTCTTGTAAAAAGGCCACACCTTGCAGGAGGCATCAAAGCTGATTGACAGATTGGACTCCACAAATTCAAGTTGATATAAAATCTACTACCACACCTTTTTCGATTATTCTCTGCTTTCAGCCAGCTCCATCTGAAGTCAGAAATTCCATCCCTGGCTCCTCCTCCTCTTCTGAATCCTGCTGGAATCTCCAGCTGCTCCCTGCCAATGTACTGCCGAACTATTGTTGACTACTCTCCAGTAAAATCTTGACAACATATTGTTTGATCATATCTGCATTCCCTTGCATCACTTTTCTTTGCAGTGAGTACATGTCTGGATCATTTCTAGTTGGTTGGCTAGGTAGAGCTGTCTTCCAAATTTCTTGGCATAGATGAATGATTGATTCCAGTGCTTCATGTGCTGCTGACGCATTTTATCGACTGTCTGTCAATTCTTAGAGCCTTGCTGGGTTTTTAAAAATGCCTTTAGTGTAGCTTGAACTTTTTCCTTCAATACCATCTGTTCTTCATCATCTGTCACATCTTGAAATGACTGAATGTCAACGAGTTCTTTATGAGACAGGTAATCTTTGTATTCCTTCCATCTTATTTGATGCTTCCTGCATCATTCAATATTTTGTGTATAGACTCTTTCAATATTTCAACTTGAGGCTTGATTTTTAAAAAATTAATAAATCATTTTATTGGGGGCTCCTAAAGCTCTTATAACAATCCATACATCAATTGTATCACATTTATACATGTTGGCATCATCATTTTCAAAATGCTTGACCCTTGGTATCAGCTCTTCTTTTTCTTTTTAAATTTAAATCATTTTATTGGGGGTTCATACAACTCTTATCAAAATCCATGCATCAATTGAATCAGGCATGTTTGTACATTTGTTTCCCTCATTCTTTTCTAGACATTTACTTTCTATTGAGTCCTTGAGTATCAGCTCTTCCCTCACCCCCACCCTTATAACCCCCTGATAGATTGTACATTGTTATTATTTTCATCTCTCACACCGACCGCTGTCTCCCTTCTCCCATGTTTTCTATTGTTCTTCCCCCTGTAGAGGGGGTGTATGGTTATGTGTCCATCTAAGCAATCAGTTCCCCTTTCCTTCCGTCCTCTCCCCCTTTTCCCCCTACCCTTCTGGTATTACTATTCTCACTCCTGTTCCTGGATTCTGTGTGTCATGAGCTCCTACCCCTTTCTATACCTGTGTACATGTTCTGGTCTAGTCTGAATTGAGAAGCAGCACTGGGGTCATGGTAGTGAGGGGTGAGGAAACTTCAAGGAACCAGAGGACTCTAGTGTGTTTCATCGATGCTTACTGCACCCTGGTGACTCATCCGTTCCCTGTGGACCCTCTGTGCGGAGATCGTTCCACTGTCTACAGATGGGCTTTGGGTCTCTGCTCCAACCCCCCTCATTCTCAATAATATGATTTTGTTTGTTATGTGTCTGCTGATGCCTATTACCTGGTCCCTATGACTCCTCATGATCGCACCAGTGGTGTGCTTCTTCCATGTGGACTTGTTGCTTCACTGCTGAACGGCGGCTTTTTTCTTCAGTTCTTTCAACGTGATAAATGCTGAATCTGTTCTTCCTCCTTCTTGTTTTCTAATGTTAGCTTTTTGCACATTTCATTATATTCCTCTGTCTTCTTACATTGCCCTGTGAAATTTTCTTTTCAGCTCTTTTACTTCACCATTTCTTCAATTCGCTTTAGCTATTCTCAGATCAAGGACAAGTTTCGGAATCTCTTGTGACATAACTTTGATTTTTTTATTTCTTTTCTGTCTTTTGAATGACCTTTGCTTTCTTCAGGTATGCTGTTCTTGATGTCCTTGCACAGCGGTCGGGTGTCCTGTCATTAGTGTCCAATGTGGCCAATCTGTTCTTCAGATGTTCTTGACACTCTGGTGGGACATCTGCAGGTCGTATTTTGGATTTCTTGAACTTATTTTACTTTTCTTCAACTTCAGTTTAAACTTACACTCATCCTCTGGCCTTGTTTTGGCTGCTGATATTGAGCTTTGCACAGATGTAGCCAATTTTATTCCTGTGTATTTCTCCTGGCTAGGTTAATGTACACAGTTAGCAGTTTATGTTGCTTATGATAAAGGGTATTTTCTATGAAGAAGTCATTGGTCTGGCAAAATTCTCTCAGATGATCTCCAGCTTTGTTTCTACCATTGAGACCATATTTCTCACTACTGTTTCTTCCTCTTTGTTTTCAACACTTGAATTCAATGGCCAATAATTATCAATGCATCTTAATTGCATGTTTGATCAATTTCAGACCAAAGGATTTGATAGAAATCTTCAGTTTCTTCATGACAAGCCTGTGGTTGGTGCATATTTTGAGTAATATTTGTATTAACTGGCTTTCTTTGTATGCAAATAGACATTATCCTGTTACAGACAGCATTATATGTCAAGATATATTTTGAAATGATATTTTTGATGATAAACACCAAACCATTTATCTTGAATTTGTCAGTCTTGGCAGAGTAAACTATGTGATTATCCTACCAGTCAATTTCAGCTCAATAATTCTACAATATCAATAATGGACAAGTCCAACTTTTTTGTGACATACTTTCTTCATCTGTGAAGTTATATCAGGAATAATATACAATTCACAATATTTTTGTGAGATTTAAAAAAGTTAATATACATAATGTGCCCGAAAAAGTGCTTGGAACACAGCAAGCATCAACAATTATTCCCTCTTATTATTACTCTCGCATTTACATTAAGACCTCGTATACCTCTAGCCAAAAATTTTCTTCCTCTACCTGTAAAATTTACCTATAGAATACCGAAGGAAACCAGGAACATCTACTTTGTCTAGAATAACTGTCCTATATTGTCCAGTTGAGTGAAAGATATTATAAGATTGCCTTCCTATCTCAGTTGTTCATTTGGGGAATGATAGAACTTCAATCTTCTTCAATCTACATAAGAAGCTGAGCTATATGAAGAAGAATGCAGTGTCGGGATTGGAGGATGTCTTAATAACAACCTGAACTATGAAGGATCGCAGCCTTAAATATAGATTAAAACTCAATGTAAAGACAACCCAAATCCTCACAACTGGAGTCAGAGATAACACCATGAGAAACAGGGAAGGCTGAAATTGTCAAAGATTTCATCTTGTTTGTAACCATAATCAATACCCATGGAAGCAACAGTCAAGAAACCAAAGAACACATTATATTGGGTGTTATCTGCTGCACAAGACTCGTTCAAAGTGATGAAGAGCAAAGATGTCAGTTTGAGGATGAAGGTGTGCTGATATGCACGTGAAAGTTGGGCCTTGAATAAGGGAGGCTGCAGAATAAGTGATGCACTTGAATGTGGTGCGGGGAAGGCTATCGACAGTACAATGGCGGACTGCCAAAAGAACCAACGACTGTCTGGGAAGAAGCACCGCCAGGTGCTCCTTCAAAGTGAGAACGAAGAGACTTCATTTCATAGCCTTCGGACGGTTAGTAGGAGAGACCAGTTCCAGGAGGACATATTGCTTTGGAGAGTGGAGAAGCAGCAAAAAAGAGGAAAGCCATTGTCAAGATGGACTGACACAGCGACTGCAACAAAGGGCTTGAAGAAGACGGCAATTGTGAGATTGTTGGAAGATGGGGTATTGTTTTGTTCTGTTGTGCAGAAGTTGGAATCAACTCAACAGCAACTAACAACAAGATATCTGGAAAGTTTATGTTTATTTTTCTGTTATGATTGCAATGGTAAGTGTCAAACCAACCCTGTAGGCTTCACACCTTCAAACTCAAAGAGGGCAAGAAAATGTATTAAACGTACGTTGTTTGCTGACAGAGGAGGACTTGAGCAACTTGCTGATGAAGATGAAAGACCACAGCCACCACTATGGATTACACCTCAATGTCAAGAAAAATAAAGTCCTCGTAACCTCATGAAAAATGGGGGAAGAAAAATGGGGGAAGAATGAAGTTGCCAAGGTTTAATTTTATTTTGGATCCACAATCAATGCTCATGGAAGCAGCAGCCAAGGAATCAAATAATGTTTTACATTAAGCAAATCTGTGGATAAAAAACATGGACAACCTTGAGAAGAATGGGGATTCAAAAACACTTCCTTGTGATCATTTGGAATTTGTACATAGATCAAGAGGCAGTGGTGCAAACATAACAGAGGAATACTGCATGCTTTAAAATCAGGAAAGGCGTGCATCAGCGTTGTCTTCTCTCACCAAAGTTGTTCAGTGTGTATGCTGAGCAAATCATCAGAGAAGCTGGATTCTGTGAAGGTTGTGGCATTGGGATTGGAGGAAGATTTATTAACAACTGTCGACTATGCAGATGACACAATCGTACTTGCTGACGTGAGAAGGAATTGGAGCACTTGCTGATAAAGATAGCAGCCTTCAGTGTAGATGATAAATCAATGTAAGGAAGAGCAAAATCGTCACAGCTGGACCAATAGATAACATCATGAAAAATGGAGAAAGGGCTGAAATTGTCAAGCTTTTTTGTCACACTTATTCAATGCTCAACTTTCACATGCATATGGTACAATGGAGAATAATGCATTGGGTAAGTCTGGTGCACAAAGCCTCTTTGAAGTATTGAAAAGCAGAGATCTTACTTTGAGGACTAAGGTTCACCTGCCCCACGCCATGGGATTCTCCATGCATCATATATGCATGTGAAAGTTGAGCATCGAATAAGGAAACACTGAAAAAGAATCGATGATTTGAACTGTGGTGCAGAAGAAGAATATGGAGTGCACTGTAAACACCCCAAATAACAAACAAATAAGTCTCGGAGGAAGTGCATCCAGACTGGTCCTTAGAAGAGAGAATGGTGAGTCTACTTTTTGCCTATTGTGGACATGTTTTCAATAGTTTGCTATTATTTACCAATCTCTGGAAAATGACATCATGCTTGGTGAAGTGAAGAGTTAGTGAAATTGGAGGAAGATCCTCAAGGAGTTGGTCTAACACAGCAGCTGCAGCAACGGGCTCAAAGACAACGATGCTTGTGGGCGCAGTGAAAGACCGGGCACTGTGTCTCTCTGTTGTACCCGGCGTAACTATGGGTCCGAGCCCAGTCGATGCCACCTAACAACAAGTTTTTCAGAGTCTAACCTTTTTATTTTGGGTTTCTATGAATATTTATGAAGTTGGCCTACCATGTCTAGAGCAGTTAAATGTTTTTCTATTGTGGTTGCAATGTTAGGACGTCCTACCACCAATGCAGACTTCTCTAATTCAGCTTAGGAAAGTTATTTCACAAAATAATTTTCACCATTTGAAAATTAAAGAATACTTGTAATGAACAATTTTAAAGTATGGCTAATTCTTTCCTTTTGCTTTGAATTGTTATTTTATTCTACACAATTTTTATCCTTAATTGTTATTTTAGCCTAAGAAAGTAATCTTTTACACTTACTAAGGCATAGATTACTATACATATTAAAGAACACAGAAGTAAGATAAATCGGTTAATATGCCTCCAAAACCATTCCAGCTCCAAGTAGTAATTTCTTAATTACTTCAACTCTGAGGGATTGGTCTTTTGTGTCTCCTCACAGTGTTCTTCCTTTATGCGTTGAAAAGTGTCAGTGAAATAGCATTACTTAAAAAATGGTATTGCATTTTGGGCTACCCGGATTTTCTTTCGAGCTTTTAAACCCATGCGCAAGCATGCTATTTCTACACCTAGAGCACAGAGGAAGTCCTAGAATCCTCTTTAACATGTCTTTTCAGAGTGAAAGTGAATCTAGTCAGAGCAAAAGATTATACGGTGAGCTAAACCTAACACCTATCATTTCATGGAGATTATTATCTTTGAGATGTATTAAATTTGCATTAAGATGCCAATTTATCAAAACAGCAAATCAAATAGAGTAAGGCATACTGATCAACAAATAGACCCCTAAAAGAACTGAAGAAAGAGGTGCAATAAAAAAAAAATCACAATTCTTCCATTAAAAACAAAAGTAAAAACAGAAAAGCTGAATTGTAACGCAAAATAACCTGCAGAGCAGTAATTTGTCACATCTGTTTCTTTGGTGAGTAATTCAATAGTTTCCACGAGCACATTTTGAAGCTCTCTATATATCCTGTACCACTCATTGTCAATAACACGCATGGTGAAATGCTTGCCGTGATTATAACGATGCAATATTGTGAAAACCTCTGCCACCATCCCCACTCCTTTGCATTGTCCCACTTTCATTGACGCCAATCATATGAATAACTCCAAGGCAATCTTCCTATACTCCCAAACATCTTCAGTCGCCATGTTCAGTATACCTGATGGCCTAGAATGAGTACATCCAAAATGCGTTTCTTCTACCACCACATCCCTGTCTGTTTTATGTGCTTTGCCCCATAAATAACCACAATCTTATTTTGTCCTGCTCACAGAAGGTAGAAGTAGTCTTTCTTGAGTGGGAATTGATAAAGGTTGGTGTTCAAAGGTCCTGCAAAGAAATCTATTTTAAGTCTCCTGCCAGGTTTAGGAAGGCTTACTATGCTGCCTAAAGTTGGCACATGAAAGCCACCATTCTGGTGTAGTGGTCACATGTTGGCCGGCAGTTTGACACCACCAGCAGCTCCTCTGGGAGGAAACCTGGGCTGTTTTTTCCCACCCTGTCAACAGTTACAATCTTAGAAACCCACTGGGGTTGCTACAAGTCACCATTGCCTTGATGACAGTGGATTTGGTTGGGCTCAAGGTTGGGAATCGTGGGAATACAAGTTTTTCCTGGTGATTCTTGTGTAACTTTGACATTATTCTTTTAGTTGTTCGAATGCAAATTCACTGCCATCGAGTCAATTCTGACTCATGATGAGGAACTGTTTACAGGAGTAGAAAGTCCAGTCTTTCTCCTGCAGAGCTTCTGGTGGGTTGGAACTTCTGACCATGTGGACCCCAGCTCAACGCATAACCACCACACCATCAGAGCTCCGACTCTCATAATCATAGCTTAGCTTGAAATCTAAAACATTGAAAGACACTTCAGTTACATGCAAGAGGCTCTGAAAACATTACTTATCTTCAATTCTTCCAAAATTTATGTTTGAAGTACCTTCCTCCAAGGATGAAGGGCAGGAGCCTTGGTGGCAAAGTAGTTACAGTTGGGCTACAACCCACAAAGTCAGCCCTAAGGAATTAGCATTCTGGAAATCTATAGGGGGCAGTTCTACCTGTCCTACAGAGTCACCAGGAGTCAGAATTGACTCATTGGCAGTGAGTGAGTGGAGTGGGGAGAGAACGAGAGGAGGGAGGCAAAGAGTTGGACAAGAGAAGGGAGGGGAGAATAGAGAAAGGGAAAGGAGAAGGAAGAGTGGGAGAAGAAGACAGATGAGGATAAGAAAGAAAGAAAAGAGGAGGAGGAGAAATTAGGGAAGAAGAAAGAGAAGGAACAGGGAAGAGATAGATGGAAGGAGAGAAGGAAGGAAAAGAAAGAGGAAAAAAGTTACTTAAGGGATAAAATTAGACTTTCTGTGCTAAGAAATGTAGAAGACATAGTTTTCTGAGTGAATTAACCAACCATATTACAACCTTGAGTTTCGTTAGGTTTCTTGAATGCCCTCTTTGCCAATTATTTTTGCATTGTCAGCAATAATTTTTTTAGTGTGCGTGGGAGTTACATAATCTGTTGTCAATTTGAGACTTACGAGTGACGGGGTGGAGTTTAGCCTGTCAATTAGATTGCAGCTTGATGACCACATTTGGAGGCCTTAAGGAGATAAGTAGTTCGCTGGAGGTGGGACACAGGCTCACTCCTTGGGAGACATTGCAGCTGACAAGACACATGGAGCTACGCTAGAACCCTGGAGCTGGAGGAGCCACGTGGAGACACTGCCAGTGCTGAGATGTTTTAACTGCCACTGGATCCACAGACTTTTTACCCACTGGCCTGTGATCTTCCTGCATTTGGCCTCATTGCATGTGTTTCATGAGTCTAAAGAGGACTTTATAGATTGGTATCAGACATATGGGCTAATATCGGATTTATGGACTTGATCTGGACTGGGCTGGGGTGTTTTCTCCATATTCAATTG
>NW_022111369.1:45606621-45629668 GCF_000313985.2 Echinops telfairi
ATTTACATATGTACATGCCTGTATTTAGACCTCTATAAATGCCATTTACCTCCTAGCTCTTTCATCTATTTCCATTTACTTTCCTCTTGTTCCACTATCATGTTTAGCCTCATTAGGGTTTCAGTAATTCCTTACATTACCCTTGGTCACACCCTACCAGGCCTCCTCACCACCGATTTGGATTACTTGTTGTTCCCCTGCCCCTGGGTTTGTTAACACTACCACCCCCTCTCCCATGCCCCCTTCTTTGCCAATGTTTTATAGCTGCTGTGTGAGGCAGGAATGGGATTATGAGAATTGAAAGTTAGTTTTAATTTCTCTGCATATATTGGTTGCCTGGGGCATTAAAATAACCCATATTTGTATTAAAACAAAATGTCACATGTGACAGAAAAATTCATAATACTTTGTAGAATTGAAACAATGAGGAGGGAAGGGCAGACACCTGAAATGTATTTCATATGAAAAATAATGGTTTGGGGACTTTTCCATGCCAGAGAAAGGCATCTGTGCATGGAGTGTGCTTGCGTACAGCCATGGATCTCAGCAGAATAGCTGTGCCCTTTTGTGACTTTGGAGGAAAATAGACTAATCACAAAAGGCAGGGTTGGGGGCTTTCTATCGCTGAAGACTGTGAGGAGGCTTTTGTGTTCTGGAAGGCGGGTTCAGAATCCTCAGCTTCTCCATGTCCATAATGAAAAGGTGTGCTGAAGTAGGGGGCAGTGTTTGACAAGCTATGGGCAAGAAGCCTTGTCCTTTTGTCTTGTTGCTGTTAATCACCCAAACTTTAGTCGACTTTTGCTTCCTAGGGAGCCCACAGGACATAGTCGAATTGTCCTCTGTCTTTTTCTAGCCTGTCATCTTCAGGGAACCGCTCTATAGATCTTTCTACCCTGGAGCTACTGAGTGGGTTCAAATGATCAAACTTTTGGTTAGTAGCCGAGTGCCATCAGGACCCTCCCCTTTGTTTAGGGTACAGAGCTAACTACAATACACAGAGTAACAGCCTGGAGCAGTGGTTCTCCACCGTCCTCGTGCAGAGACCTTTGCCTGCAGTTCCTCATGTGGTGTGACCCCCAACCATAACATTATTTTTGTTGCTACTTCATAACTGTCATTTTGCTGCTGTTATGAATCGTCATGTAAATATCTGATATGCAGGACATATTTTCATGGTTACAAATTGAACATAATGAAAGTATAGTGATTAATCACAAAACCAATATGTCATTATATATTGTGAAATATTTATTTCTAATTACAAGTAAATGAAATTTTGTCTGGAAGCATGGTGTAGCACTGGTAACAACAATCTTCACGCTGGGTACTCATGTGGGCGTATCTGCATGTGGATGACCCGCCTGGAGATGGATAGAGGAGCCGTGTCTCGGTTCCTAAGACCATGGGAAACATGTGTATTCCGATGGTCTTAGGCAACCCCTGTGAAAGGGTCGTTCACCCCCAAACGGGGTCGCGACCCACAGGTTGAGAACCGCTAGCCTAAAGGAATCAAATAAATGAACGAAAATATAATGGGATACATAAATTAAAAAAAAATTAGTGGAATTTCTAAATTAGATCTTGGCAAGCCCAATCCCCTAGACATTCATGACACATTTAAGAAGATGCTACACGGAACATTAAAGACACCGGCCACCACGCTTTCGGCCTCCGGGCAGGGCCTCTTGAAATTGCCCCTACGCGTGACAGAAACTGCAGCAAGTTGTCAAAGGCCTGAAGTTTACTGCAGCCAGTGCTGGCGCTCTTTTCCCCATGACATCAGCCGTCAGCTGAAATAAGACGTGAAAATTCCAAAACTCTCCTGAGGTTCTCAAAGTTTCGAGCAGCCTGCCTTTGGGGTTGCGCGCAGGCCTGTCCTACCCATCTGACACCCCTCCACGTGGGTTCTCCCCGCTCACCATCCTCCCAGCCTTGTTTACTCCCCATGGGGGCAGAGACTCAACAGTCAGGTGCCACCCAGCAGGGGGAGCGGGTGAGCGGCCCAGGGCAGCCCCAGCAGGCCGGCGGACCTTGGGGGGTCATTTGGGTGGGAGCAACGTGGAGGCTCCCTCGACCCACTCTTTGCTCCTCGTGGGTGGGGTGGGTGTAGAAGGAGCGGGGATAAATAGCAGGCTCCCCACTCCTGGCGATTCTCCCCAGCTGTCCGCTGCCGCCCCGGTGGTTCCCTGCCCTGTCGCAGGGGTGCCAGCCAGAGGAGTAGTTTCGCTTCCTCCAAGCGCCGGGATTCCTTTCCAGGCACCCCGTGGGAAAGGGGCGCAGGAAGGGCAGGAAGACGCGTCCCGGGGGCTGTCCGGCGGCTCAGACCAGGGTGGATGGATCGGACTTTCGCTGGCAGAGGCGCCAGCTCCCTGCCCCTGCTGCTGGCCCTCGCCCTGGGTAAGTGGCTGCGCGGACACCTTGGCTCCAACAGGAAAGTCTGTGGCTGGAGCCACCCAGAGGGCGAAACCTGAGCCGCCAGATCACAGGGACTGGGTTGGTAGGGGCCCCTGGGAGAACTTGACCGCAGGAGAGCACCTGTGAGGGCACCTGCTGCAGGCTGGAACGGGCGCGTGGGAAGGGCAGCGGGCGGAAGGGAGCCCATGGTCACGCGGTCCTGGCGGGGCGCAAGTCCACACTGCAGTCCCTGGGAGGGTTACCTTCCAGACTAGAGGGCTAGTTCCAAGCCCCCCAGGGTGGGTCCCTGGGAGGGAATCCCCTGAAGAAAAGGCTTCGCATTTGCATTAAGAAAGCTATTTCTCTGGGCATCTAGCAGAGTTAAGGGCACTCTCATTCAGAATGCTGAGTGCTGAGCCTGGGGTACATTTGCCTGGGGTGGGTGCCCAACATGTGAGCTAGAGAACAAGGAATTACCCATGGGGAGGGGAGAACTGGTCAGGAAGCTACCCCTCCCCCCATTCCTCACATCTCAGGGAATGGGCTGATGTTTTTAGGGATATTTGATGGAACTGGGGGGAAAAAGACCCAAATCCTGAGTCTTGAGTTGCCTGCTAATGAGGAGGAAGCAAAGGGAAGAGAAATCCTTTTTTGAGAACACTAGAGATGAAATAAACAAATAAGGCTGTATAAGGTGGTCATGGTAGCGCTGTGTGCTAGGCATTGGGCTGCTAACCTCCAAGTAGGTAGTTCAAATCTACCAATTGCTCCCTAGGAGAAAGATGAGTCTGTCTGCCCTCATCAACATGTAGTCTTAGAAGCCCCATATAACAACGTTACAGAAGATGTGGTCAGTTAGAATTTAGTGGTGCACGCTGGCCAGGAAGGTTGAGGACGACCAGCAATGATGTCTGAGATTCAGGCCTAGAAACGATCCTGATGCTCTTGCCAGCTGTGGCGTGGATGTGGCCGATCTTCTCATCCTCCACGGTGTCGAGACTGCCTCATGGCCAGAAAATATTTACAGCGAATCTACTATCGTTAGCATGGCTCCAGAGCATGTGAGGGTGGGGTAGAAAGAGGGGACTCAAGAGATTTCGAAAACATGATTCCACCTGGAAGCACCAGTGTTCTAAGTGGGGGTGGGGGGCGGCAAGACTAAGACATGTGACATCCCAAGAGTTAAGTCCATGCAACTGGGGAAGAAAGTACTTTACAGTGAGAGGTAGAGCAGGGAGGCTGCCAAGAGGACAGCCCTCTCCTGGAGAAATGAGGAGGACGTAGACCAGGGGAAATATTCTTGAGTAAAGAGCTGGTGATGGGAATGAGACGGTCTTATCAGAGAGTCAGAAGATCAGATCAGCCTGCCAGCGAGGATGTGGAAACTAGAAGCAATCAGAGTATGAAGAGCCAAATAAGCCAGATCAAAAGTATTTGAACATCAGCCAACACGTAGCCCAAACATACATCATCACGAGTCTTGAATAAGTAAGGAGAGGCCAGGGAGTCCCTCGAGTGTGGGCCTGCGAGTGGTGACTGAAAAAGACACATCTGGCAGTGAGGTGCAGGGTGGGAGGGGCAAGGGGACTGGAGCTCAAAGCCATGATTGCCTCATAGGAATGGACTAATAGGATCTAAATTAGGGTGACATGCTAGCATGGATGTTACGGGAAAAATGATTATTCAGTGTTGATCAGCATCCCCTACCCCATACTTGCTCTTTATTAACACACAGGACTTTGTTCTAGTCTCAAAAACAAATTGTTACCAGGCAAAAATCACAAGCAAAACAATCCAGTGCTAATGTACACTGCGGGTAAGCTAAAGTACAACTATTCTTTTGAATGACTAGCTGAGAAAATTTAATTTAATTTCTGGGTACCTTAAAACTGCTTTCCTTGCATCAATGCTCCATTAAGTGACTCTATCTCTACCTTAAGGACCATGGTGGACCTGTGGGGAGAAGATGGGGCGGTCTGCTTCCCTGAAGATTTACAGCCTTGGAAAGTGCACAGGACATATCCACTCTAACCCATCATAGGGTTTCTATGAGTTGGAATCAAGTGGGTTTCTAACTGAAAGGGCTTTATAGAAATGCCCTGAAGCCTCAAAGACTGGGGTAGAAAAAAAGGAAGAAAAAGAGCAGGCTGGAGAACGCTGGTGGAAGGACTTAAAGGATGGATCACTGAAACACGAAACATTTTGGGGTGCAAGGAATCTCATGAGATAGTTGGAAGTAGCTAGAACTGACCTCCCGAACCCACCACATTTAGAAGTATAAACTCCAGAGTGAAGAGACTTCCTTTAGATTTGTCCTCTTGTGCCTCTGAAAGGATTTACAGTTTCTGAAACCCTATGGAGCAGTGTATTCTGCTCTATAGGGACCCTGTGAGTCAGAAGCTACTTGGTGGGTCTATCTATCATATATTCTTAACTTTGAGACTCAATTCTAATTCATCACATTATTTTATTACTTTTGGAGAAATGCATTCTGAGACGGACATGTGTGTGTAGATGTGAGTATATGTATTTCAGGGGAAAGCTTGCTGACAGCTGAGGGGAGGGGTGCAGGCATGATCCTAGTCCCACCTCTCCCACTCACCAACTCAGAGATGGTCTGTCCATTTCATCTTCCTGGGTGCTGGTTTTCTCATTGGTGAAATGAAAGAGTTGCTTAGATGGCCATACACTTGGCAGTCTACTATTTTTTAACCAACATGCTATTAACAAACAACACAAGGTCAACGAGAAACATCCCTAATGTTTTTTAACCAAACGATGTAGCATTTAAAAGGAATGTTTTTTTCCAATAGTTTTTAACTCCCATTTGCTTTGTAGTGAGCTGTTTGTTCTACTCGAACTTTGTCATGCCAGAGAGAATCAGGAGTGCTTGTTTCATTCAGGTGATGTGGGGAAATTCCCAGGTCACCATGGGAGAGGCTTGTACTGCAGGCATCTTCTGCTGGGCTCCCTGAAGGTGCCTGCCTGGCCTGCTGATGTCTGTGCTATGACCATGCTGGGACCAACAACATTGCCACTGTGCCCCACTCAACAGGACTGCCCCTCTGAATATAGGCTGTGTGCTCCCTGAGGCCATCAAAGAGCGCAGGAGGAATCCTCACCTTGTCTAGTCCACCTTCTTTTATTGTAGCTAATTCACATCAAGGTGTAGGCATGAGTGTCAATAGGTTTCTGGGCAAGGGGACAGAGGGACAGGCCTCAAGCTGCATGCTGACTCACCCCTCTAGGCCTTGAACCACACTCACCATACTTGTAAGTGGTTTCCTTAGGATGAATGCCAGGGAGCAATAACCCAGGCTGAATGCACTCTGTGGTTAGGTCATGATCCCAACTCACTATTTGGTAAATGTAACTTGTGAGGCATACGAAGAGATTCTGTTTTCAGAGTGCTCCAATCTTGTGTTCAGTAAGCGCATGCATGCCCGGCATCCACATTCGTAACCCACACAGCCACAGTCTTCATGTGAATATTGATGTTGAATGCAAGAGATGGAACTCCATCGGCTAATTTTAAGATACACACATTATGTACTACTCCTTTTGGGAATTTTTACAAAAAGAGAAGCATGATTAGAAAGAGAAATAGAAGGCAAACCACACTAAGGTTAAATTTACATACTATATACAAATGCAACGTATACATAAATTCTATTTATATATAACATAAATTTAGTAAGTATATAATAGGTGATACATAATTAATTATTAGTACTGATAATGTATTATACAGTAACTGAAACAAAATGATATAATTTGATAGGTGAAGGTATAATTTTAAATAATGTATTATAGATTAGCTATATTAAGATTGAATTTATTTGATAATAAATACAGTTAACTAATGATTAATACTAGAAGGAGCTCAGAGAGGGGCCAGGAATCCCAGTCATATTTAGAAGAGGGCATGGAATGAGGGATATATCATTGCTGATGTCAGATGGATTGTTGATGAAAGCAGAGAATACCAGAAAGCTGTTTGCTTGTGTTGGATGGACTATGCAAAGGCATTTAATTATGCAGATCTTAACAAACTGCATGTATAGCATTGAGAAGAATTTCAGAACACTGCATTGTGCTCCTGTGGAATGTGTAAACTGATTACAAGGATCAACATATACCCTCCTACCTGGGAGATGGACAGCAGAAAAGTGGGTGAAGGGAATGGGTAAGATATGACAAAATAATAATAATTTATAAATTATCAAGGGTTCATGAGGGAGGGGGGAGCAGGGATGGAGGGGAAAAATGAGGAGCTGATACCAAGGGCTCAAGCAGAAAGCAAATGTTTTGAGAATGATGATGGCAACAAATGTACAAATGTGCTTGACATAATGGATGTGTGTATGGATTGTGATAAGAGTTGTATGAACCCCCAATAAAATGATTAAAAACAAAAGCAACCAAGAGGTAACAGTTTCAACAGAACGAGAGGATACTGAATGGTTTAACATTAGAAAAGCGGTGCATCAAAACTGTATCCTTTCACCATACTGATTCCATCTGCATGCTCAGCAATGGCCTGAGAAGCTGTACTATATGACGTTAGGATTGGAGGATGGCTCATTAAGAGCCTGATACATCATCGCTTGTAGACAGAACAAAGGTCTTGCAGCACTGACTGATGGAGATCAAAGACTGAAGTCTTCAGTATGGATTGCAACTAAAATCCTCACAACTAGACCAATAGGCAACATCACCATAAACAGAGAAAATATCAAAGTTTTCAAGGATTTTATTTTACTTGGATTTAAAATGAACACTCATGAAAATGGAAATTATGAAGTTATACTACTTATTGCACTGGGCAAATCTGCTACACAACCTCTTAAAATGTTACAAGAGCAAAGATGTCACTTGGAGGATTAAAATGCACCTGATCCAAGCCATAGTACATTCAATTGCCTCATAGACATTTGAAAGCTGCCCAATGAAGAAGACTGGAGGAGATACCTTTGAATCATGATGTTGGAGAATAATAATAAACACACCATAAGCTGCTTGAAGATCAAA
Organism: Echinops telfairi; assembly: GCF_000313985.2. Lineage (NCBI taxonomy): Eukaryota > Metazoa > Chordata > Mammalia > Afrosoricida > Tenrecidae > Echinops > Echinops telfairi. The sequence goes on from NW_022111369.1 coordinate 45,614,047, forward strand.
TAAATCTGTTTTGGAAGAAATACAGCCAGAATGTTCCTCAGAATGAATGAAGGAATTCTGTTTTATGTGTGTTGGACACCTTATCAGGAGCAACTGCTCTCTGGAGGAGAACATCATGCTTGGTAAAGTAAGTCACTCTCACTGCCATTAAGTCAACATCAACTCCCAGCAATCCTACCGGACAGGGTCGAACTGCCCCTGTGAGTCACTGTTAATGAAGTAGAAAACCTTGCCTTTCTCTTAGAAGTGGATGGAGGTTTCGAACTGCTGAGCCTACAGCTAGCACTCCAGTGTGTAACCACTGTGCTATCAGGGCTCCTTGTTCAATTGAAAGTCAGGAAAATTAGAGGAAGACCCTCAATAAAATGGATGGCCACCGGGGCTTCCACCTCGGGCTCATATGTAACCATTGTGAGGGTGGTCTGGACAGGCAGTGTTCTGTAAAGCGAGCCTGGGTCAGAGAGGGTGCCATGTCACTGAACAGTAGCATTAAGGGACACAGGGAGCCCTGTTGTGAAGTGGATTCAGTGGTGTCTGCTCAATGAAAGGAACCCACCAGCAACTTCACAATGGAAAGACGAGGGATCTACTTCCATAACAAACTACGCCTTCAAAAGCACCATGGCTGCTATCAGGCTGTGATAAGGTCACCATGTGTTGTAATCAACTCAACAACATTGGGGTTTTGTTGTTGTTAAGGGACACTAGTGGCTCAATAGGTAAGCACTTAACTGCTTACTTAAAGGTTGGCAGTTCAAACTCACCCAGCAGCTTCCTGGGACTCTGTTGCCATAAGGATTACTGTAGGGGATTGTAGGAGCTGGGAGATGGGGAGGGCGAGGAGATTAGGGGAGGAAACAATGAGGACAGGAAGGGGAAGGAGCACTCGAACTGAACAGGATGACACACTCATGATTTCATCATGGGGGGACAAAAAGAAAATGTTCTGAAATGGTGGGAAAGGTTGTACAATTTTCTTGATGTAATTGAATGATTGATTTATATGCTATGTGGTTTATGTGACAAGAGCACTTAAAAAAACAAATGAGAAAATAAAGAAACCATGTGTTAAGGGAAAAAAGATTACCGACAGGTATAGTTCTATTCTGTCGAATGAGGTTGCTGAAAGTGGAAATCCACTTGATGCTACTAACATCAGTCATAGCATTACTAAATTAATTTTAGACCTTTTCATTATGAAATACATTGCTCAACTGTATTCACTTATATAACAACTCCAATTATAGATCAGAATCAAATTTCAGTAGCTGAAGACAAATAATAAAAAGGAATGTGTAAGTACTATGTATTAAGTTTGGTTATTATGTTTCGAACACTAAATACATTATATGATGCCGTGCCATTTGGGGTTAGAATAAAGAAAGGAAAGGAAAATCAACTTGGAGACTCTCACATTGTCAGGAGGAAGGCTGCTCAAGCCCAGTTAGCATGAAAGATGATCCCAAGTTGATAAACCACAGTTACTCTTTGCTGTAAGGCTGCAAATGGTAAGGCCTGGGAGGCAGGAAAGGGGAGTCAATGACTCAAATCGTGGTGTGGGAAAGACACAATACAATATTCAAATAGTCCTTACAAGGCTGCTATCTGCATCAATACAGGGTAAATCAATATGCATTTAATTTAACTGTAAAGGAAGGCTCTCCTAAAAAGTTTCTACCAAGATAGGGTAAACAGAAAAATGACATTTTTTGAAACAATTATTAATGCTATGACTAAGCAATTTTAAACTCTATCACACTAATCCTATAGTAAGTAATCAAGCCATCAGATTCTTCCCATTTCTTCAATGGGATTTTCCAAAATGAGCTTACATTTCTCAACTGTATTTCCTTATTTAACAATTCCAATGGTTGATCAGAATCAAATTCCAGTTGTTAAAGAGACACAATACAGAAGGGATGCTTAAGTACTACGCGTTCAGCTTTGTTGCTATTGTTAAGAAACATTTCCTTCAGAATTATCCACAACTCTATGCCTTGAGATATAGCCAAAATTTATTTCAGGCTATGATTTTTTATTTGATGAAGAAATCAGTCTATAACTACTTCCATGACCAAAGAAGGGAACACCCTTGAGTGACTTAATATTGACTTAGCATTTGCTCTCATGCTACAGGCATGCCATGAAAATCCAAGTGTGGGTCCAGAAACACTACATTTTGTTACTTTCAGTGAAGACGGTTGCTGACTTGCCAGAGTGCTTGTATATATTGGGCAAATGGAATAAATGCCACAGCATTTAAACAATTATTGGTGATTAGGTTCCCAAATTAATTAAGAGAAACTTTAAGAATATGTACAATTGTTTTGGGTGCTGTTGAGTCCGTTCCAACTCATGGCACCCCTGCGAATATCATAATGAAACACTGCCCCATCCTGTGGCACCCTCAAACCTGTTGCCCGGTTGGAACCTAGTGCTGCAGTCACGGTGTCAGTGCATTGCAGTGAGGCTCTCCCTCTCTCTCTTCGGCCCTCTCCTTGGCCAACCATGACGTGCTTCTCCAGGACTGGTCTGTTCTGATAACACGTTCAAAGATGGTGAGATGAAGTTTCCTCTTCCTTGCTTCCAAGGAGCATTCTAGCTCTACTTCCTCCAAGACAGACATATTTACCCTTCAGGCAAGTACTCTACAGTACTTTCAATATTCTTTCGCAACATCATAATTTAACCCATCAATTCTTCTGTGGTCCTCTTTATTCATTGTCCACCTTTCACATGCATATGAGGCCATTGAAAATGTAATGGCTTGGGTCAGATATACCTTAGAGCTAAAGGTCACATTTTAGCTCTTTAAAACTGTAAAGAGGTCTTGTATAATAGATTTGTTCAGTGTACTATGCCGTTTTGACAAGACAGATGACACAGTAGTTGCAACAGTGAGCTTGAGGGTAAGAATAACTGTGAGGATGGAGCAGGTGCGGCTGCACACAGGGTGACTGTGAATCGGAACTGACTTCACAGCATCCCACAACAACATGCACATGTGATCCTGCACTCATTCTACTGTAGTTGCCCTGTGCTCACGATGTGCTCATGTGGTGCCATCACCAGCCCAATGAATTTAAATAAATAAGAAGTCTCTGGTCTGAAGAGTCCTTTTCCCCTCCCCACTGTGCTCTCTTGCTCTAGTTCTCTTGAGGTGCCAGCGTCCGTTCTGACTGATCTCGCTAGTCACCATGAACGGGCACTCCAGCTATCTGAGTTATACTAGACTCATAGAGTTTGGCAGTGTTTCTCGTTTTTGTTTTTGAAGAGATTGGTGTTAAATCTTCTTTGACTGTTTGGTAGAAGTCTCCAATGTTGCTGTCTTTTTGTGGTTGGCATTATTGATAGTTCCTTGATGACATCCTTCAATATAATCTGTATAATGGGTATGTACACATTTTTGACAGAACAAAACGATTTTGTATGATTTATAAGATGTGTTTGAACTCCTTCTCAGTCTGTGTATCGGTTCTGCATGAACACAACTATGTGTTATGCAATTCCCATTCTTCATATTATTATCCATAGTTTGTTATGATCTGAATGCCTTTGAATAGCCAAGAAAATACAGTTAACATCTTTTTGGTAGTCCCTGCCAAGATGAACCTGACTCAGCAACAATGTCTCTCATTCCACATTATCTTCTGAATCCAGCTTGAATTTCTGGCAATTCCTTTTGATGTACAACATCTAACTTATTTACCAGTGTTGTTGTTGTTAAGCACAGTTTATTTAATATGGTAGCTGTGCCCAATTTCTCTATGTAGGCTAATCTGATAAACTATATTTGTTTATAAAGTTTAAGTATGGACTACCACCATCAACAAATATTAGCCTATTTAAAAGCACTACTTTCATGTACTTTATCGGCTAATGGAAAATACAAATTTAACTGCTAGAGTACATATGAAAATTTTTATTCTTAAAAGCATATTTTAAAAGTGTGTTACTATTAGACAATATATCTATAGACCCATTCATATGTACCTACTACTGGAGACAGACAATGATGTCTAATCATGTGTTAAGCATCAAGAAGAATTTTCCAAGAATAAGGCAATGTCTTTCCCAAAAGAGTTTGCAATATAGTGGATAAAAATACATCAGATATTAACAATTGTGCAAGAATGATTAAATACTTGGCAAAGTATAACTTATACCATATAGAATTAAAATAATCCCAGATAACGGAGATATTATGGGATGGGATGATAGGGGAAAGGCCACCGTGGGGGTAGCCATTTGAACTGGTTTCTTCCATGATCCCAAACCCCTGCCCTTGAACTGATTCCAACTCAGAAGGACCCTCCGTATTGATTTTGGAGCCATAAATCATTAGAGATCAGATAACCTCCTCTGTTCCCACCGAGAAGCTCGTGGGGTGGACTGCAGATCTTGTGGTTTTACAACCCAAACTTATCCAACAGCACCACAAGGGTTGGTACAGGAAAAATGGGGACAGAATTTAGAATGTGGAGTATAAGATGGCCAGATTGATTATTAACTTATTGGTGTGTATATGTGCATGTTGTGTGTGTGTGTGTGTGTGTGTGTGTGTGTGTGTAGGGGGGCAGCACAGAGGAAGTAGACTCTGCTGCCTGACACCAAAAGTTAATTTTGCGTAGTATTGAGGGAATACTGACTTGGCATTATAAAACAGGAAGCTTTCTATAGGTAGCATCACGGAGACACTCATATTTATAGTGAAGAAGCCAAAAAAGCACTAACTGAGGAGAATCAAGAGTGAGCATGGGTTTTAGATAAAAGATTAGAAAAAAAATCAACCATATCAAATGCTGCATAGTTTTAGAAGCCCAATAAGAGGCCATTAGTGAATGAACTAGGAAGAAATCATAAGTACTTCTTGGAGAACAGAGACAACTGAAAAATAAAAATATATACACAGGTCATTACTTGATCAATTATATTGAAAGGCAAATTCCAAATACTATTATATCTGTAGATGGATACTTCCAACTTTGCCCTTTATGGTAGAAGGGTTCTTTGAGCAAATTTCCTATTCATTTCTAAATAACTAATAGTCATCTTGTAATGAAGAATAATAACTAAGATTTTTAAGGATCATTTAGATACAAGATAAAATACTACATAAAAAACAAACAAGTAAGCAAGCTAAAATTCCTATTTATCATTCCAAAAGTATAACAAAGGAAGTACAGCCTACGCTTTCTTGATGATTACTGCCCGGTAGCATTCATGGCTATTAAATACTATTGTGGTTTCCTAGACTATTCAGACTCTTAATTGGGAATCTGTCTTTAGCAATGCGGTGAGCAGGCATTACAAAGCTTCAACTGGAAATACGTGAGTGACTATTTGTTAATGAGTCCTATTTTCAAGGGTCACATAGAAAATCAATTGAATTATTTCACAGTCATATCACACACATCAAGAAGCCCCTTGTTCCTTAATGCTACTTTGTCTAATTCTCCACTCCAGCTGGACAACCTTAATAATAATTATCTCCCAAACATGAAATTCGTTCTGTTATTGACTTAGGTCCAATTTCAATTCCAACTTCTGCTCTAAAGCTTTTCTCAAGATTTCTCCAACATAACACTTTGCTTCTTTTTTGAAATTTCAATAGCATTTATTTTCTATATGCTTGCCACTTAGAATAGGTCGCTTGGTATTTCTTGTTGTATATCTATTTCAAGGAGTCTTGATGGCCACTAGCCTAAAGGGGGCAGTTTCTCTTTGAGAGTCAGGTGGGGGCAGTCTGCTGCCATAAAGATTTACAACCTTAGAAACGCTGTGGGTCAATTCTATTCTCTTATATAGGGTTACTGTGAGCCAGAATCAGCTTATTGCCAATGGCTTTGGATGTGGTTATATCAATTCTGGTCCTGCACGTAGTCTTATTGATAAAGGTAAAAATAGATTAATGTTAAGTTGAGTTGGCTTCCTCTAACTCACTTTCGGAACTTAAGTCCTGGGGCTTTTTCAGGGGAGGTAAACGTCTGCTGGGTGACCGTCTGTTCTTTTCCATTCTGAAAGCTGGACGGCTGTTTCCTCTGAGGTTATGAGGCAGAGGCTGGGTGGTCACTGGATCCAGAAGTCCATCCACGATTGTCCCTCACTTCCTGCTTGAATAATTCCCACTTGATACCAAATTGTCCTTTTTCTTTAGTTTCTTGGCCTTCCCTCTTTGAACCAGTACGGAAATTCAGTGAGCCTAGAACGTTCCATTTAAAATGTTACCATATCTGCCTGCCTGGTCTGATCTTAACATAAAGGAATGAGAATCCAAAAAATCTTTGTTTCAGTAACCAATGATTTCTAAGAAATTGGCTCTAGGTGAATCCAGGATGCCTATTCACTTTAGTCATTCTTGTCTCAGAGTTGATAGTAGTAATGGTTTAAAAAATACAAGATTGATTTGCTGGCAAGGACATGATTGTGGTGTTGACAGCCTTCAGATGTAAGAGCTAGTTCCTGTATGGCAGTTTGTTAAATTACTTCCATATTTGGGCTTTAAAAATCTAGGATTGTGGACTGTTTTTATGTTTGTTTATTTGTTTTAAAGACAGTGTTAAGCATCATTTCTTTCTTAAATACTAAGTCTCCTTTAAATACTTGCATGTTGTTTCTACCCCTGAGACTAGAGTGGTACAGGAGAGAAACAAGGCTTTTGGATTTTACTCATCTGATTTTGAGAGAGCATAAATTATTTGCAAAAACCCTGTGAATTTTTTTTCTTCCCTTGCTTCTGCTTCTCCTCCAAGTGAGACAAATACAAAAGGCTTTCTTGTATTTTCATAAAAGAAGCAGCTTTCAAAGTGGTGTGAGGAAGGGACCTTGGAAAATCCTTGTTGGTCTGCCGCATCACTCTCCATGAGAGTCCGATGTGTAAAATCCTTACTTTTTTGAGACATAATATTGTACAACAGCTAACAATCCTTTAACTGCTTCCTTTGTTTCTCTTCTTCAGCTCCGCACCAGGTTGCCACTCTTTTGGGACTTGGAGGAATCCTCATCCCCTCTGGGGGCATGAGCTCATTCATTCAGGAGACAGAAGTTGAGGAAGTTACCTTCTATGGGGTACATTCTGTCCATTGGGAAATGCTATGTTATGTGACCCTGGAAGATACATTCTCCCTTGGTTCTTCCTTCTGTGAACTATTTCAAGATGCAGTGCTCCTTTGAACCCCTTAGTGTCCCATACATGAGTAAGCATACCTCTGGAGCATGTATGTTCAGGTAGCTCACTGAACTCAGGGTATATATGGTATATATATACATGTATATGTGTATATGTATACACACACACACATATACCACATGGCTTTGTCTCTTTTTTTTACTTCATTTTCTTTCCCCGTGTTCGCACAGTCCGTGCTTGCATCCCCCCACACATGGGTCACTCTTTAATTGGTACCTTAGGGTCTGTTTTCCAGTAGACCCAGGTTGATACACTTGCTTTTAGAGCCTCTCTTGAATGAAGTAATTCCGCTTCTTACAGGTCTGCTTTGAAAACAAATACATTTAGAAAGGAAACTGTCTTTCTTGAGGTTTTCTTGCAGGATGTTAGAGTAGTGTGAGCACACTGGATTGCAGGAGTGAAGAACTGGAGGGACAGTGAGACCCATAAAGCAGGACATCAGGAAGGAAGGAAGGAAGGAAGGAAGGAAAGAAGAAAGGAAGGAAGAAATTAAGGGAAAAAGGAGGACAAAAGGAAAGGGGGAGGAAAGAAGAAGGGAAAATAAGATGAATTTTAACAGAGAGAAAGGACACCAATGCCACATTTCATCTGCTTTATTTTTGCCTCTTCCAGCCACAGTCCAAGGTCAAGCACTAGTCCTTTTACCAACTCCAAGTTTAGACATGTTCAGTTTTTAGATTTTTAAAAGACTGTTTGCACAGTCAATCTTCTATTTTTTCTTTTGAACAGCAAAGGGTCAAAGGGAGGAAATTCCTCAAGCGCTTACAGCTTTTACTCTATGAGGTTGCTTAAATGTTTAATGATTTTATTAACAATCGTTACTCTTTACAAGTGGGGGGTATGTCTTATAAATAACTTGATTGTTAGATCTTACAATAGAAGATCTGACTTTCTCTGCTGCATTTGTGTCATTGAATCATTTAACCAATGAACGGAATCAGTATTCCCGAATGACATAAACGGTTTGCCGAGTCACTGGCAGGCCTGTGCTGGAAATACAAAGAACCACATGGAGAGGACATGCCCTGTTCCCAGTCGTCCACTGAGGCATAGTTACTGCTAGTCCATTAAAAACACGGGAAAGAATCCCAGTTTTACTTTATAAATCCGACTGAACCAGCATGTACACTGGTACAGATAAGAGCTCTAGGCACATGGAATCCAGCACACATAACTCCTCAGGAACAGTAATGAGAGTAGTGATACCATGAAGGTAGAGGGAAGGGGGGGGCAGAAGCAGGGAATTGACATATAATCATCCCCACCCCACCCCGAGGGGGATGAACAACAGAAATATAGGTGAAGGAAGGCGGCAGATGGTGTAAGATATGAAAATTAATAACATAACTTATCAAGGGTTCGCGAGGGTGGGGGAGTGGGGGAGGGAGGGAAAAAAGAGGAGCTGATACCAAGGGCTCAAGTAGAAATAAAATGTTTTGAAAATGATGATGGAAACCTATGTACAAATGTTTTTAATACAATTGACATATGGATTGTTAGAAGAGCTGTAAGAGAACCGCCATCAACCAAAAAAAGAAAAAAAATAACATGTGGAAGACAAAAATACAATTGCATCTAGTACATATCAGCAACAGTGCAGAAATGTAGTATGTATATACACTTGTGTATTTATCTTTAGTAGTTGTATAATAAACATTTTATAAACTACATTACCCTACAAATATAGAAATTTGCCAATATCACATTAATGATTTTTTTTGCTAGATTAATTAGAAATACCTTTTTTGGGGGGTTGTAAATTTCAGGTCTCATATAGCTGCTATTTTCTTATCTACCATTTATAGGAACTACCCAGGTTAAAACTGCATAATGTCTTAGTTTCCCTTTTGTAAAACATAGCTAACCCTTTACAGTAGCCATGAATGTTAGTACGTACTGCTGGCCTCCGTCTTGAAGCTGTGGTTGAGTAACTTTGTCACATCTGTAACTACTCATTGCTATTGAGTCAGAGGAGACCCGGGATTCAAATCCAGCTCCATTTAACCCAAAACCTACCTTTTCCTTTTAATCTATGTAAGTTTCCACTAATATAACTAAGTGTTCCGGGTTTTGCCTATCAAATGATCTTCCAATTTCTGCTGGTCTGCATGGGTTTATAAATTCTCCTTTGGTTTAGAGTTAGAATTGCTAATGGGACCTGCACACTGACCATCCCACTGCCATCTGGTTGACTCGAACTCAGAGTGACCCTGTGGGACAGAGTAGAACTGCCCCATATGCTTGCCAAGTGTGTACATTTTACCGAAGAGGACTCTTCAAGAGTGCCGGTGGATTCCACCCGTTGATCCTTTGGTTAGCTGCTGGGGACTTTAACACTCTCCTATCCTGGGTCCTCAATGAACACAAAGTGTAGTTCCAATATTAAGTTAAATTGACATGATATGACAAGAATTCACTGGTTTCAGCAGTCACAAATACAAATTTGCAATGCATCTAAGCTGATGCTATGTAGAGAGGTAAATGAACATTTTGCAGTAGTGTTAAATTTCTTTTTAAAAAATGCAGCTGGCTCTGAAAGTGGAAAAGCCAGCTCAGAGATGAGGCAAAGACAACATACATGAGTTTTTGGTTGCTCACATGTGATCTTTTTAAATAGTTGACCCAGCTGGAGTACTACGTAGCTCAGCATTAGCAGTGACTTCGAGACGTGTCATGCTCCTTGTCAGGCTGTGTCCTCTGAATGCTTGTATTGTTCCCACTGACTTCATTTCCCACGTTGGCCGACATAGATCATACTTCTAATACATTCTGTAGTTTTCAGCTTGAAAATTCACCAAGTGCAGAAAAGTACTTGGAACTTTGACTCACTGAGTAGAGTTGTTTTTCCCCTCTTTCTTTCACATGGAGTGAAATTGTTATTTAAAAACTAGATGTAGAAATAGACACTTAATACCCGTTGCTTAACAAATACAACTAATCCTGTTGTGTTACATTTTGTTTTTCTTGCTGTACTTCAGCTGAGAAATTCTGCATGGTGGTTTGGGTCATACATTGAATGGAAGGATTAGAAAGCAACAAGACGATGGGAGATTTGAATGCTAGGAGAACTATTGCACATTCACATTTAAAGGGGTCCTGCTTGGACAGTGGGTTGCATGTTAGCCTGCTAATGTCAAGGTCTGCCGTCTGAAACGCCAGCTGCTCTGTGGGGGAGACATGCGGCTTTCTACTTCAGAAACCCACAGGGGCAGTTCTACTTGGTCCTTGATGGTAGAGAGTTTGTTTTTAATTTTTAGTAATGTGAATACCATCTGGTTAAGTAAAAAGCAAAAATTAAATAAGACAGACAACAACAAAAGGAATAAATAGACTCATAACTATTTTGCTTTTCAACAGTACACGATGCTTAGAAGTTTTATTTTAGTATAAGCAAAATAAATTCTAGCATTTACTGTGACAGTTCCAAAGGGGCCAACACATTACGAGGCTGCATGACTTGAAATAGGGTGCCTACTATGTGGGGCTGAAGAACGTGTGGGTGACCCTGTATTCCCACCTTCTTGTAGGGGAGGATGGCAAGGCTGAGGAGGAAGAGTTTCGATGGTTTCAGGTAAAATATGCTCCCAAGAAACAGGAGAATAGAGAGCCTTTCATGGGGACTTGACATTGATGTTGTTTTCTGCCATCAAGTTAGTTCCAACTCACCTTGTCCTGAAGAATTGAACACTACTTGGCTTTATGCTGTGGCCACAATTTATGTTTGAGCCCGTTGTTGCAATCACCTTGTCAATTCGTATAGTTGAGGGTCCTCTTCTCCTCACTGACTCTCTATAAAACACGATGTCCTGGGGACTGGTCTCTCAAGGATGTGAGATGCAGTCTTGCTTCCTCACATATAAGGAGCATCCGGGTTGTACTTCCTCCGAGATCGATTTCTTTGCTCTGTCAGTTCATAGTACTTTCAATTTTTTTTGACAACACCATAATTCAAATGCATCCATTCTTCTCATGCCTTCTTATTCACTCTGTTCTAGCATATACAACAGTCTCTATTTCTTGGTTTATGATCTAATACTTCATTGCCATGACCACCAAGAACTCACGAACAACAGTCACAATTAAGGGATTTATTAAGGAAATCAACAGGCTACAATGCAGGTGAGAAGTGCTCAGAATATTGTTAGTTGCTCAATCACGCAGACTACAAAGTGGCCACTGATAAATGCCCGGAATCACGTCACCCCAATGCTAGCCTTAACTAGAAGACATGCAGCTCCAGTTCCATGAGTCAGCAAACCTGAACTCCTCAAATTAAGTACTCAAAGGTACTTACTTCACTGCACCAACTAGCCTCCTGCCCCAAAGCACCCAGGTTCCCTTGCCTTGTGGGCTGAGAAGTCCACCACTCTGCCTCACACTCCTGCTTCGCTGCTGCTCCCGTGCATGCCTGCATGTCTGCTGCTGCTTCTCTGGCCTCTTCTGATGTCACCACTATCTTCTTGATCAAAGGAGCCCGCTGTGCAGGAATCTTGGGGTCTTGTTCCACTCCTGCCTCTTGCTGGTAGTGAGATCCCCTCTTCTGCTTCTGAGAAGACTCATTTTATATCCAGTAGGATAACAATTACAATGAATCTTTTAACAAGCATTTGCCACTGCCTCCTATTAGCCTCTCCTCGCCCCCACCCGCTTCTCCCACCCAAACCCATCAGTGGGAGTTAGAGAGACTAGATTAGAAAGGCCACATTAAATAATTCACTGCCCTGCACTTTCGCATGCATCTGGGTGATTGAAAATATCACGGCTTTGATCAGACACACCTTTGTCCTCCAAGCGCTTTGACAAGGTCTTGTACAGCAGATTTGCCCAGTGCAATAGATTGTTTGATTTTGTGACTGCTACTTCCATGAGCATTGAGAGACCCTTGACAGCCTCAATCTTTAGTGCTAGCTTTGAAGTACTTCAAGATCTGCCAGGGAAAGAGTAAAATTATAGGAATGCAAAAATTGGCTCAAGATAAATTAATATTTATAAAGCTTTAGGAATATACACAATTAATTTTGAATGAATGAAAACTTTTAAATAAAAGTGCTCAATAATTCTGAAGCAATGTACTTTGTGATTTTTAAAAGTAGAAACAAAAATCAGAGGGGAAGGGAGACGGCGGTTGGAATGAGATTTGAAAATAATTAACAATTTACAGTGGATCGGAGGCCACGAGGGTTGGGAGGAGGAGCAGGGAGGGAGGGATAAATGTCTAGAAAAGAATGATGTAATATATGTCCAAATATGCCAGATACAATTGATGTATGGGTTGTAACAAGAGTTGTAAGAGTTCCCAATAAAATGATTAAAAAAGGAAGAAAGAAAGAACAAGCTAACAAGCCAAATAAAATATTTCTTGAAATAGATTTAGAAAATAACTGAAAAAAAGTAGAAATATTAGGTTTTCTATCTCTAAGAACCATGTTTTATTTATTTTTCCCTGAAGTATAATTCTTGCTTTACATATGATAGATTCTTTAAAAAATAATACATTCTCCTTTAAAATACTTTATGATGTTATTCTATATAATGTTCATAAACTCAATAAAAGATATGGGCAGGGGACCTATGGTCCTACTTTTTCTTGAGAAAAAAGATCAGAAATGTGCTTACAGTCACATGGGCAATCAATGGTTGTGTCAGTGATTGTCCTGTAAGATAATGGTATTTTATTTGAAGAAATGTTTCAAGAAGTCAGAAGTGGAGTCTTTCAGGCTGTGGAATTGATTCAGATTAAATAATTATATATTTTTAAAAAACTATACAAATGTGCTTGATACAATTGATGCATGGATAGCTATAAGAGCTGTAAGAGCCCCCAATAAAATGATTCATTAAAATATAAATACATAAATAAAAGCTATACTTTTTAATTTTTAAAAATAAGAAGAATATAAAACAGGTTAGAGAAGATTGCCAGTCACCAGCAGCTGTGTGTCAGAGTAGGACTGAGTTCCATAGGATTTCCTGCGGATGATTGTTTTGAAAGTAGAAAGCCAGGCTTTTCTTCCATGGCAGTTCTGAGAGGGCTTACCGTATATAATCATGTAGAAGCTGAGGTTTTCAGCACATTTTTAATGCAGTTTTTGTGGTAAAATTAGGTGCCTCGGCTGATATTTGGGTTGGCTCATACTCGAGTATATACTGTTTCACCACCCAGGGACTCCAGGAGAGACATATCATAGTTCTCAACCCACCTGCTCTGAACCCCTAATCTCAATTTATTTAGCAATATCTAGAGATATCTAAATAGATAGATAAAACTGCTATTTTATGTTAAACCTAAAAAAAATGCTCACATATTTTAACTAGGTCACTTGGAAACACTCTTGCTGGACTGTATTGCTGAGCAAAAAATGAAATTGAAGTGCAAACACCCATCTTTTGGGGAATGTATTTAGAAAGAGGTAGGAAGATGCCATTTGATTTTTTTAAATCTGGCATTCCTTTAAGACCTGATCTTTGACGAGAAAACAATGTAAGTGAATCCACAATTCCCTGTTGTCTTAACATATCTGTGTCGCCCGCATGTTCTGAGATCAAATACATACACCTGGCAGTATACCTGGAAATGGTTGCTAGATCAGTGATATTTGCGTTCTTGGTAGGCGGCAATGAAGAAGAGAAAATGGGAACACTAATTGCGTGAACTGGGAAGAGGCACCGAAGCTGCTGTGGCATCAGGAGGGGGGCGAGGTGGGGAGGGAGGCTGTTAGGGTCCCTCAGCAGAGGCTGACCTGGCTCCACACTCACCAGTGAACGTGAGAGAGGCACTGTTGCCATGTGAGGTTTCCTCATTTATTTCAAACCAGAACTTGAATTTCATTGGACAATGAAGTGCGATATATAGAATATAAAATATTGTGGCATGGTCGTGTTAAAAGACTGGTCATTCACTTGAAATAAAGTCCTAGCTATCAGAACGAGTGACTTTTCTTGCCCAGGACGATGCGTTTTCCATCTCTGCTCTGCATTCTAACCTCTTCTGCCTCTGTGGGTGATGCTCTGACCCTCTTCTGGACTTTTCTTTTAGCTGATAAATTAACTCACACCTCTCTTATACATAGTGAATAAGTAAAGTAAATGAAGGACCAGATCTCCCCCATGCCCCACTCTATCCAGGATCTCCTCTTGTGATCCCTTCAGAGCAGTCAGGAGTCCATCGTGTTTCCAAAGCCATGCTCTTTCAGAAGCGCTGATCCCCAGGCCTTGCCTCGAAGGGGCCTCTGGGAACATTCAAACCACCATCTTAGTAGTGGGTAGTCAAGCTCTTCGATGGGTGCAAAGTGGTGTGGATCCCAGGTTCCAGGGTTGGTGGGAACGTGGCAGGGCTGCGCTCAGGCATCTCTCAGGGTCAGGAGCAGAGAGGTGGGGTCATTCAGCTGAGATTCCCTTTTGTGTTCCAGTCACCAACTCCTTCTGATGGATGCGGTGCGTAGCTTTCATATTAATTGATAATCCTCTACACCCAGTGCTGCTGCTTTGATTTAGATGTGCCTGAAGAGGTGATTTCAAGTCTCATAAATGTTTCTCACGCTTTCCATTTTCTCCATTTCTGTCTGTTGTCCACACTGGTAGGAACTGAGTCTACTCACATTGCAGCAGCCAGGGAAGAAGGAAAGGAGGCAAAGCAGGAGGGAGGGAGGAAGGGATGAGAGAAACAGGCAGAATTAAATTGCTTCTTGCTTAACACCCTTTAGAGGTCGTATCTTAGCTACTTAATAGAATCCAAACTAATGAACATGGCACACAGTGAAACTTTTCATAATTAGATTTTCTCCAGTGTCCTATAGCCTCACAACCCCTGTTCACACTCTAAAGGAGTTAACTGTGTTTCACCCAGCCTTCATTAACTTGCCATTTTCTCCTCAGAATGTTCCTTCCATCCCATTTTTTGTATCTGACTGGTTAATTTTAGTCATTCTTTCAGAAATATTTTTTAACAATGTAATAAATATGCAAAGGTTTTTAAAAGCCATTTTATATTACTAGCTTATAACAAAAACAAGACATATTTGCACCAGGATTTCCTGCCTCCCCACATTCAGGTGTTTTTCTGGTATTCACATCCATATGGCTAAGTAATCTGCTTTTATTGCTGTTTCTTGACTTCTTAAGTTGGGAATCTACCTATTGAGTTTTCCTCCTCCCACTCTTTCAGTACAGCATCTCCAGGAATGATGCTCAAAACATTTGAGCATGGACACTGAATAATTAGAACCAATTTCTCCAGACTGCGTAAAACTCAACACTCACTGTCATTGAGTTGATGCCAACTCAGACTGAACTACATGGGTAGTAAATTAATGGCCCTGGTTTTTTTAAATTGCTTTATTGGAGGCTCGTACAATTCTTATCACAATCCATCCATCCATTGTGTCAAGCACATTTGTACATTTGTTGCCATCATCATTCTCAAAACATTTGCTT
>NW_022111369.1:45630121-45651868 GCF_000313985.2 Echinops telfairi
GGTGGGGGGAGCATTCAGGAACTAGAGGAAAGTTGTATGTTTCATTGTTGCCGAGCAACTCTCTGTCAACCTCCCCATCTATTCACAAATCCTTTCTTGGCAAACTTGTTAACTTTTGAACTTGCTGGCTACATACTGTTCTGTGGTACTGCACTATGCTTTGAATTATTGGTCTTTGCTTGGAGGATTGCCTGCCTTAGCAGCTTTGGAGAAACTGGAAGCTAGAACATATTCACCTGTGTGTTTGTTCCTGGATGCTCATGAATTGCTCAATGATGTGAATTGGATTGGACAACATGCATAGTTTGGGAAACATTAGCTAGGTGTATACATTTTGATACAGCCAGACAATAAGTTATTATATTCCAGTCTTTTCTAATAATGACTTATTTAGATTGACCATTGTTTACATGCCAGGAACTAGTTTGCCTTGCCTGTGTATCTCGTTGGATTCTTCCAGTACTCCGAAGTACTTTTTGGGATGAGAAAAATGCAGACTGTCAGGTCCTGGACTCAGAGCCGGCTAACCCCAAAGCCATGTTGTTATTCCACTGTTTTCCCCCACAGGATGTTGATTTTGTAAAGGGTCAGGCTATCTTTGACTCCTAGTGATCCCAAGTGACAAAGTGGAAATGCCCCATAGAGCCGTGTGGGTTCTAATCTTCATGGAGTAAAACTGTCCCTTGTCGGGTCTCTAGGGCTCCTGATTGACACTTTTCTGTGAGACCACCAGGCTTTCTTTTGTCTTACACTGGGGTAGCCTCCAGCGATGTTACCTCATCTCACCTCACTTTATCCTGCCTCACCTTACCTCTTCTTTCCTTCTCCCTCCTTTTCGTTCCTTACCTAGTGTTTCTTCTAGAACTTTTCCTTTACTACCTTGGGCTTGTATTTTGTGTTAGATTAGTTTAAAGCAAACCTCAAAGGCCTTGAATTCATTAGTAACCATCCTAATATATATCTCTGAGAGATGTAAATTCTGTTTTAGAACCTAATCCATTAGGTTCTAAATCATTATTAGACTTTAAAATATTTACAATTGTTTAATATCTTGTAATGCCTAGTGAGTGTCAAATTTCCTGAGTATAACTTTTCTTATTATTACAGTGGGTTTCCTTGAATAAAGATTCAAACAAGGACCACACATTTCTTTCTATACCATTTAAACTGTAACACGATACTCTTCTCCCTAGTCTTCCCTAGCCGCTCTCAGAGACAGGGCTACTTCTCTGGAGAAACTAGGACTTAAAAATAATTCCAATGGATCTAATATCTAGTTCTCAGTTGCCAAGAAGGAAGCCTAATGGATAATACATAGGAAACCCTAGTCTGTGTGGAATGAAGAGGGGATATTGGCATGTGAGCTCATCATTCATTCACCTGCAAATTCATCTGTAAGAATATAGCTCTACTTCATAGTCTGCTTTCATGATCATGTGTCACCAAAAGCTATGGTCACATCTTCTCTCTTGGTGCATGCTGTGGTTGGTGGCTGCTCATATATTGGCCCCAATTCACAGTGACCCCATGTCCAACAGAACAAAACACCGCCAACCCAGCACCATCTACCTGAGCTTTGTGGACTACAACATGTGTCCCGTGGGGCTTTTACTGGTTTGTTTTTGTGAGTAGATCGAGGCCATTGTCCCTAAATGCGTCTTAGTTGGGAGGTTTGCTGAGACCTGTTCAACACCACGATGTTGTTGTTAGGTACCATTGGCTCAGTTCCTACGCGTAGAGACTGTGCACAGCAGAACGAGAGCGCACTGCCCGGTCCTGCACCATCATCACAATGGTTCCTATGCCTGAACCCATTGCTGCAGTCACTGTGTCAATCCATCTCATTAGGAGTCTTCCTCTTTTTGTTTTATTTCTCCCTTTACTTCCGCAAGCACGGCATCTTTCTCCAGGGACCAGTCTCTCCTGACAACAGGTCCAAAATAGGTGAGATGAAGTATTGGCATTTTGTCTCCCAGGAGCATCCTGGCTGTCCTTTTTGCAAGACAGGTGTTTGGTCTTTTTGCAGTCCATTGTACTTACAATATTCTTTGCTAGCACCATAATTCAAACGCATCGATTCTTCTTTGGTCTTCCTTATTCAATGTCCAACTTTCACAGGCATACAAAGCAAATGAAAATACCATGGTTTCAGTCAGGCCCATCTTAGTTCTCAAAGTCATATCCTGGCTTTCTCGCATTTTAAAGAAGTCTTAGGCAGTAGATTTACCCAGTGCAATGTGTCCATTGATCTCTTGACTGCTGCTTCCATGAGAATTGATTGTGGATCCAAGAAAGGTAAAATCCTTGACAACATCAACCTTTTCTCAATTCATCATGATGCTCCTATTGGTCCAGTTATGAGAATTCTGCTCTTCTTTGCATTGATTTGTAATCCATACTGAAGGTTGTGATCTTCATCAGCCGGGGATTCAAGTCTTCCTCACTTTCAGCAAGCACGGTCGTGTCATCTGCATTTCACAATTTGTTAACAAGCACTCCTCCAATCCTGATGCAACATTCTTCCAACTTCTTTAATTATTTGCTCAGTTCAACACCATGTGAACATACAAGTCTTCATTGGCAGAGAGGTAGTAGCTGCACCTGAGGTCCACTGGTTGGCAACTGAACCTTGAAGGCTAAATATTAACCACTGAACCAGTTATATGTAAATGATACTGGCTTGAGAAATTCGCGTGTAGCATTGAGCTGAAAAAATGATGAGAACATACTGACCTGTTAACCCCTCGCCTGCTGGGGGAGAATGATTTAAAAATGGATTAGGCCTTTGACATAATGTTCTCATTATGCAAAATTTCATGTGTGTTTGCTTTGTTTTGAACTTGAAGGTCTCATGATCCTCCACTGTGTTGTGGCAGATGGGAACTCAACCAGGAGTCCAGAAACTGAAGATCCGCTCTGTGGAGACCCTGGAAAAAATTGTGCAGGTGATGCTTAACAGGCAATTCATTTATATAATATAAGCTTCATATTCAATCTCAGAAATAAAACAGATTTTTCTGAGGCTAGTATTTTGGTAATAATAGTAATAATACAAAATGCAATCTTTTGAGTAATTATAATATACCAGACACTGTGTAAGTGCTTAAAAGCCCATTGTCATTGAGTCAATTCCAACATACAGTGATCATCTAGGGCAGAGTAGAAGTTCCTCAAAGAAGTTTAGTTCCCAAAGCTATAAATCATTACATTACACTGGCTCTTCACATAAGTCCTGTGAACTAGGTTCATATTTTTACTTTGTATCAAGGGGAGAAATGTAGAAATGAGAAAAAGTGACATAAAAGTGATAATAATCAATGACCGCAGCTGGCAAATGGTAAATCTGGGATTCAAACTCAGGTCTTTCTGATTTTAGGGCTTCTGCGCTTCACCATCACACTGTTTTAGGTATAACAGATTCTAGCATGTGATCTCTTGGATGGGGTTTATGAGAAGTTGGCACAGTCTGTTCAGATTGAAATTATTCTTCCCTCTTCTGAAACAGGAGTCTTGGTGGCTTGGTGGAGTACCTGTTGGACTGTAGACTGCAAGGTCAGCAGTTTGAAACCATGAGCTGTTCTGTGGGAGAAAGATGAGACTTTCTAAAAGAGTTACAGTATTAGAAACCTACAGAGGCAGATCTGCCCTGACCTATAGGGTCACTGTGGGTCCGGGTTTACTTAGATAGCACTAAAATGCAAAACACTTACATAGCAGTAAGTGTTGGAGTGATTTTGACAAGAAAAGAGGAAAAGGCAACAGTTTTACATCTATTAATTTGGGGATACTTGAGTTAGTGTTTTCCAAGTTATTAAACCTAAAGAAGGGATTGACTTTATTAAAGGGTGAATGTAAATAGATCTGTAGGCCCATGCAGTCACAATTAATCAACTCTGCCATTATAGTACAAAACGGTTACGAAACCAGGCAATAGATCCAATATGGCCTCTGAACTATAATTTATTGGCCCCTGGTCTAAGGTCTCATTTGACCTATACAGATTATATAGTCTGTCTACTCCTGTGCAGAGTACCCAAAGGGGCTGTTCTATTCTATAAGGTTACTATGAGTTGGAATCGACTCAGTGACAGTAGTGTGTGTGTGTGTGTGTGTGTGTGTGTGTGTGTGTGTGTGTGTTGCTTTTTAGTCTTCTTCTAAGGTTATTTATGGTTTAAAAGACCACAAAACAAAACACAGGCCAACTTAAAGTAGGGTGGAGTGGAGAAGAACATCCTGTGTTCTCTGGAAAATTCTCAGAGCTGCACTCTGGAAATATGGTGATTCCATGCTAAGTGCTCTTTTCTAATATCCTAAAGATATTGGAACTGAGCCAGGAACATGTTGGGAAAAATGACCCGGATGTGAGTCATCAGCTCTAGTCCAATCATCTTTCTTCCTTCCCTCTTGTGGGTGGTCTGGAAGTGCTCTTAGGCTGTAAAACAAAATGGTGTCATGGGGCACGTGGTGTGGGCCCAGGCACCTATGTAGGAAGGAGAACAAGGCCAACTTTAAGTGTTAATGTGTTTTTCTCCAGTCTGATTTTAAATATCTTAAATCAGTGGTTCCCAACCTTCCTAATGCTGCAACCCTTTAATACAGTTCCTCATGTTGTGGTTACCCCCAACCATAAAATTATTTTCGTTGCTACTTTATAACTGTAATTTTGCTACTGTTATGAATCAGCAGACTCCTGTGAAAGGGTTATTCGACCTCCAAAGCGGTTGCAACCCACAGGATGAGAACCACTGTCTTAAATGAAAGCAGTTTTCATACTTGCCTTGGAAGATTATACCATCATCCAGAGGTTTATATTGTTCAAAAATCTTTTCCTTTATCCTAAGTGTATATTCTAGTTTTTGCATACTACAAATGAACAGATTTTAAGATATTTCTTTCCAATGCCCTTTGACAAAAAATAAATCTAAGGAAATCTCCAAAGAAAACAGTTATCAGGGCTCAACCCCCAATATTTTTATCTCTCAGCACTGTTCTGCTTCTTGCACCTATGCCTGCTCCTTCGAGAGCTGAGCACACCGGAGGGAGACCTTCCTCTCTTTGTGCTTCCCTGGGTAGCTCGCAATCTTGTGTGGCCTCTCACTCTGTCCCACCGTGCCACTTGCATGGTGAGCCATTGCATAATGCCAATGTCCTAGAGAGTGTGCAGATGTTAGAATATAATGTATAGCTTTCATTTCTTTTAACTAGAAAAAGCTACAACATGTAACATACAGATTTAGTGTTTAATGACAATGCTTGCTTTGCGTAGTTAACATATTTTTAGGCCCTTATGTTCATCTTCAGTTGAATTCCGGATGATCAACAATGAAGCAATGGTTTTTGTGTTCATTCAGTAGAACCTGTAATTTGTCAAAGAATGGAGAGGTATACCTTCTTTTATGGACAGAGCTCCCAAATCTCATTGTCATGTGCTTTGTGCTTTCTGTAGAAAGCCAAATATATTCTTCTGCAGTTCTTTTTGACCCATCATTATTACTTCTATTTCAATTTTGCCTAATAATGCATTTCTACATTTCAAAATCTTATGGATATTTTAGTAAAATAGTCTGTTACAATTGTTATTACATTAAAAATAAGTACAATAATTATTTGGTGGAGGACCAAAGTTAGTTTAAATGCTAAAATAATAATTTGATATCATAACAAATATTTGAGTTTTTTCTATGTATTATATAGATGTTAATTTATTTTGGTAAATAATTTATATTTTCTCTCAAATCATTTTTTCTCTTTTTGAAAAATTTTCTAGAGGTTGAAAGAAAACAGGCTAAATCATAACTATAATTTGGACAATGATAAATGAGAAGAATCAAATGAGAAGCCAAAAAAAAGCAAAAATGTTTAAATGCTTCTCTGGTTTACTCTTCATTCATAGCGACCTATTTTTTTTAAGGCAATTTCAAAGATGTCAAAGTCCATTGATTTTGAAAATGCTAATGAAGAAAATTTTAAATCACAACTCTCTTGGATTTTCAAACTTTTCTGGTAGTAGGAGTAGTGTTATTCATATTACTATGATTAATTTTCACACTGTTGTTGGCACGGACCATCAAGTCAATTCTGACCCATAGTGACCCAATGCTCAACAGAAGGAAATCATTCCCTGGCCCTGCGCCATCCTCACATTTGTTCTTATGCCTGAGCCCATTGTTGCAGCCATGATGTCAATCTATCTCCTTCAGCGCCTTCCTCTTTTTTTCTTGCCCCACCACTTTACGAAGCCTGATGTCCTTCTCCAAGGACTGGTCTTGTCTGGCATCATGTCCAAAACACATGAGACAAAATTTTACCCTCCCTGCCTCTGAGGAGCCCTCTAGCCATACTCCCAAGACAGTTTTATTTTCCCTTTATCCGTCTATGGTATTTTCATCATTCGTCTCCAACGCCACAATCCAAATGCATCGATTCTTCTTTGGTCCTCCTTATTCAGTCTCCAACTTTGGTCTTCCTTATTCAGTATCATTATTCAATATCCAAGTGAAAACACCATGGCTTGGGTCAGGTGCACCTTAGCTCTCAAAGTAACATCTCTGCTTTTCAACACTGTAAAAGGACTTGTGCAGCAGATTTACCCAATACCATGCACCTTTTGATCTCTTGAATGCTGTTTCTGTGAGTATTGATTATGGATCCAAGAAAGACACAATCCTTGACAACTTCAACCTTTTGTCCAGGACTTGCCTGTCAGTTTGTCAATTTGGTGGCTTATGTGTTGTGATTCTGGAAGCGATGTCACTGCTATTTCAAATGCCAGCAGGTGCACCCAAAGGAAATAGGTTTGAGCAGCGCTTCCAGACTAAGAACAGACTATGGAGAAAGACTCAGTTGTACACTTTTGTGGAAGTAGCTCCTGAAAACCTATGCCTGGCTTCTCTTCACACGAGCAGGCTGAAACAATAGCATCGACTAAAACACCAAGTGAAAGCAATGGATGGACTCTGTTAACTGTATTTAAACTTGACTTCTAGACGAGCCAGCTCATATCTGATGGCTTCACTTTACTTCATCGACCTCTTTGAAAAGTTTCCTTTGTCCTCCCCTCTTTTCCTTCATGGGCTTCTTTTCATTCTCTTTCTTCTTTTGTCCTTCATTTGATGTTTGACTTTAGTACATGTTTATTCCTCTAGAGCACAGTCTCCTAAACAATAGTGGCATTTTTCATCAGAGTAGTAACACCTATCATTTATCACACTCCTACTACGTGCCAAGTACTATTGTGTTTTACATATACGAATTCAGTGAATCCGAGGAGTGCTCTCATTATCCTCCTTTTCATATGGAGGAACTGAGGCAAAAGAAATGAAATAAGCTGTGCATGTTCACATAGTAGGCAGAGTAATCTGACATGAATTCCAACAGACATACTTCACTATGTGTGCTGCTAATCACGGTGCTAAACTGCATAGTAATGGGTGGGAAATCAAAATGCCAAAATTTTAAGGAAGTCATTAGAAAAAATACTTCTTAGTAAGATACAAAGATGGAAAATAGGTTTGGAAAAGAAGAATTCACGTAGAGCGGAGCACTTTGACAACATTGACTACTATACAACTTTTAAAAAATTCACATAAGAAAAAAATCACATAAGCTCTTGAATATTAGTTTTGAATATGTAGAAAGAAGATGTGAACTGAGTGATCTTTAGATGTCTTTCCTGTTTCTAGATGCTTGTTTGACATTTGCATACTCTTTCATTTCTATCTCAATGGAGGTGTTCATTCATTCTAGCGATGCTTATGATGACCTACTATGCCTCAACTCCTGTTCCAGGTGCCAACAATGCAACATTGAACAAAAGAGTCATGTAGAGCCTTGCAGAACTTAAGAATTTCAACTTTTACTCAGAGGGAGTTTTAATAACCTCACTCTGATTTCTATGTGCCAGCTAATGTTAATGGAGGATAGGTAGGATCTGAGAGATCTGTTGGCAGTGTCTACTTTTAGGCTTGAGATAATGTTGAATTTAGACTAAAGTACTAGTGACAGATCACCTGTCTGTCAGTTTATCAAACTGTGTTGACTTGGGTGTTGCTGATAGTTCAACTACCAGTAGGGTTACCCTCTCTGGTCAGGCTTCAGTGAATCTTCCAACATCTACTTCAGGAAATCCAACTAGTGAAAACCCTATTGATCACAATAGAATATTATCTGATATAAAACTGGAAGAGGAGCCCCTTACAGTAGGAGGCACTCAAAATAGAGAACAATCATGACAATGAACTGAGAATAGCAAACAATCATGAACATGGCATGTTCGCGGGTAATGTTTATTGTGTTGTACAGGGGTTTGTCATGAGTCCACACCAACTCAACTCCAACTCAACACAAGCTAATACTAGTGGAGTGATGCTGCCTGTATTTGGATATGGCTAGTTAAGATTTGCTGATGAATTGGGTGTCCAGTAAGATGCCAGGGCGGGGGACGGGGGATGGGGGGCACCTAGATGACTTTGAAATTTTTAGCCTGAATAACAGAAAGTAAGTGGAAATATCATTTGCAGATATGGGAAAATAATAAATGTGAGAAGAAAAAAACCCAGGTGTTTGTATTTTGGAAGTGTTCAATCTAAATGCTAGTGATACAACCAAGTGGAGATTTCAGTTGGACAGTCGGCATTGAGGAAGAGATTTGGGATAGAAGCATGCACTTGTGAATTGTTTCTATAAAGGATTTGCTTACAGTCAGGAGACTTGGCAAGATATGGGGCTTTGGGGCTTTGGAGGTGGAATGGGGGTAGGGGTAGGGAAAAGATATGTAGAGACGAGACAGGTAAGTATTGAATCTGGGTGTACTGCAACATGTGGTAGAGGGCGATGATGAGAAACCAGCAGAAGGGGAGAAACGTAGAAGGCATCAAGCATATTGAGGATCATCATGCACCCTTGAAAAACAAAAGGAAATAGACGCTCTCTTTCTCTCCTGTATGTTTTTGCTTGTCTCCAGTCATGAATATTGAAACACACACACACACACACATACATGCACTCACATGTCAACACCAGATCACTGGACTCTCTCAATGTTTTTCTTTTTCTACATGCAAGTAGTCTAGAATAGGACTGCTCTAGCTGGAGGCCCACCTCTGAAAGCCTAGACAATTCAGAAGTATGTGAAACACGTGCTGATCTGGCCTCATTAGAGCGCTTGCATAAGTCTATGCCAGGAACACGGCAAAGGTTAGCAAGTACATGCGTGGCACTTATTTCGTTTTTCTCTGTAAAATAAATCCCCTTTTCATTTTCTAGAAGAAATCGCCTTGAGTAGAAGGCAAATGGGAATCCTCAATTACAATAAATTTCCAAATTTTGCACATATTCAAGGGCACCGTGAATTTACATTCCCCTGGCTTAGGGAGACCGTTGGAAAGATAAGAAGGAAAATTAAATTTATATTAAATATATGAAACTTTCTTTCTCACCTTTTGACTTAGGAAGATTGTAAAATGAGGAGAGCCCTATTGGGAAGATGTCTGGTTGCCACGGAGAAGAATATTAAAGCCTCAGCTTCTCCTTCACAGATTAGGACGGACTTTCCCCCAAACTCGGTTCTAACTACCTGCTGTCTTCTCTATGCACCACCTGTCGCATTTTTAGGTTAGACACCTGTGCGAAATTATCTGTTTATATTCGTTGCCCCTGATCTCTCTCCTTGTTAACAATTATGGGCATTCTACTAAAAAAATTAACATTCTATTTTAAATCTCTTACATAGATATGTAAGACTTTAAGGGGTTAAGGGCACCACACAATTATGTGCCTGCATTGTACAATGATGATTGTAATGTTGCCTTAAAGTTGATTTCAGAATAGAGTTGATGACAATAATATATTCTGTAAAATCATGAGCATGGTTGGAATCAGTAACGGGAATATTTAAAAAAAGACACAAACATCCTAATATATCTGTTCTATAAAGTTTTAACCACAAAGGTATCACAAAGCCCTTGTTTTGTCATTGGAACAAGGAGAGGATCATCATGTACAACAAGACCCAGGAACCACACTTGTACTTAAAAGATACATAGATAAACAAAAGTCACTGTCATGAAGTCGGCTCTGGTTTTCAGTGACCTCTGGGTGGTGACAACAGCTAAAGCACTTACCTGTTAATTGGAATCTTGGAGGTTAAAGTTCACCCCAAGGCACCTCAGAAGAAAGGCCTGGCAAACTACTTCTGACAAATCAGTCACCGAGAACCTGTGGAGCATAATTTTATCTTCCTTTGATGGAAAGCAGCCATCACATCCCACCACTTGTCTGTCAGTTTGTCATACTGTGGTGGCTTGTGTGTTGTGATGCTGGAAGCTATTTCCCATGCCAGCAGGGCCACCCAAATTGGACAGGTTTCAATCAGACTAAGAACAGACAACGATGAAAGACCCAACTCCCCACTTTGGAGGAAGGAGCTGCTGAAAACCTTCTGCATAGCTTTGAAGCACTACCAGATACGGAAAGCGCGAGCAAAGGAAGCAGCACACTGTGGTGGTGGTGGTGCCAGAGGATGGGCTCCTCAGCTCCAAGGACATTGAAAATGTGACTGAAGAGATGATTTCCTGGAGGGAGTCGACCATAGTGACTTGAGACGAGTAAAGCCTGTGAGAGGGGAGCCTTCCGGATCTTCTTTTGCTGATGGGTAAAGAGAAACATGCAAAAATCTTCTAATGATTGGAACTTGGAATGTATGACATCTGAATTTAGGAAAATTGGAAGTGGTCCAAAAAAAGAAATGGAACGCATAATGATCGATATCCTAGGCATTAGTGAACTGAAATGGACTGGGATTGGCCATTTTGAATCAGAAAATCATATGATTTACTATTCCAGGGATAAAGCAATCAAGAGGAATGGTATGGCATTTGTTGTTAAACAGGATCTTTCTAAATCCACCACAAAGTACAATGTTGTCTGTGATTGGATAACTATCCACGTTCAAGGAAATCCAATCAATACAACTATTTTTCAATTTTACACCCCAACCACAAAAACTAGTGATGAAGAAATTGAAGAATTCGATCAAAGATTTTGTTCTGAAATTGATCAAACATACAATCAAGATGCACTGATAATTACCGGTGGTTGGAATGCAAAAGTTGGAAACAAAGAGGGTGGAACAGTAGTTGGAAAAGAAGGACGTGGCGATAGAAATGAGATCGAATGACAGAATTTTTTGCCCAACCAATGACTTGCTCATAGCAAATGCTTTTTTTTCAACAGCACATGTGGACTTCCCAAGATGGAACACACAGAAATCAAACTGACTACATCTGTGGGAAGACACAATGGAGAAGCTCAACATAGCAGCTAAAACCAGACCAGAGACAGACTGTGGGACAGACCATCAGTTGCTCATATGTAAGTTCAGCATAAAGCTAAAGATACTGAAAACAAATCCACAAGTGTCTAAGTACTACCTTGAGTCTATCTCATCTGAATTTTGAGAACATCTCAAGAACCGATTTGACACATTGAACATTAATGACAGAAGACCTGATGAACTGTGGTAGGACATCAAGGCTGTCATTCATGAAGAAAGCAAAAAGCCATTAAAAAGACAGGAAAAAAAGTAAAGATAGAAGCAGATGTCAGAAGAGACTCTGAAATGTTCTCTTAATTTTAGAGTAGTTAAAGAAAAGAGAAGAAGGTATGAGGTCAAGGAGCTGAATAGAAAATTTCAAAGGGTAGCTTGAGAAGACAAAGCCAAATATTATAACAAAATGTGCAAGGACCTAGAATTAGAAAAAGGAAAAGGGAAGAACACACTCAGCATATCTGAAACTGAAAGAACCCAAGACAAAATTCAAGTCTTGAATTGTAATTTTAAAAGATTCCATAGTCAATTTATTGAATGAGGCAGGAAGCATCAAGAGAAGATCAAGAGATCAAAAGAGGTATTGCATTAATTAAATCTACTGCACAAGACCTCTTTAGAGCATCGAAGGGCAAGGCTGCTACTTTGAGGACTAAGGTATGCCTGACCCAAGCCATGGTACTCTCCATTGCATCCTGTGCATTTGAAAGGTGGACATTGAATACGGAAGACCTTCGAAGAATCGACACATTTGAATTGTGGTGAAGAATATTGAAAGTACTGTGGACTGCTAAATGGACAAACTAATCAGTCTTGGAAGAAGTATGGCCAGAGTGCTCCTCAGAGGCAAGTCTTCATCTTACAGACTTCATACATATTGTCAGGACAGACCAGTCCCTGGAGAAGGAAATCATGTTTGCTCAGATGGAGGAGTGGTGGAAACAAGGAAGACCTTTGATGAGATACATTGATGCAGTGGCTGCATCGATGGGCTCAGACAAGGAAAGATTGTGACAATGGCCTGGGACCATCCAGTGTTGGTTCTGTCATGCATAGGGCCGCTATGGGTTGGAGCTGACTCGATGGCACCTAACAATAACAACATCCATCACATTGAGCACAGTCCCATATTGAAATGAAGTCACCTGGGCTTTGCTTATATAGCCCAGGTAAATTAACTACTTTTATCTTCAAAAATATATATTGATTCCAAGCCCATGCAACCCCTGGTATTTCAGAGCAGCAGTGTGTGCCGTGAGATTGTTAACGGCTGATTTATTTATTTTTCGAATTAGATTGCCAAGTCTTTCTTCTGGAGCACTGTTCAGGGGATTTAAACTTCCAACTGTTGACTAAGAATGTTAACAACCTTCACCCCTGAGAGAAACCTGCTTCTCATTTAACTACTCATCTGACCTAACGAAGTTATTCTTCCTGCCCACCTCTTGTGTAAGTTTTAAATTCAGGTGGTGACAGTTATGTAACTTTCAAAGTACCTTGGTGGCATGGTGGGCTCTGTGTTGAGCAGCTTAAAACCCACTAGCCACTCTTTGGGGGAAAGACGAAGCTATCTGCATCCGTAAATATTTACTGTCTTGGAAACCCTATGGGGGCAAGTCTACTGTGCCCTACAGTGTCTCTATGAGTGAAAATTGATCTCTTGCTAGTTGGTTCAATACTTTTGTTTGTTCACATAAGATTCCATAAACCTAGTGGGCATTCCCTTAACTGGCTTTTAGAGTCCTTTCAATAGAGTGTCCCATGAAGAAATAGAGTTTTATTATCTTTAAACATAAAACAAATAAAAAACCTATTGAAATTCAGTCAATTCTCAGTGTCCCTAAATAGGTTTTCTACAGCTTTGTAAATCTTCACGGAAGCAAACAGCATCATCTTTTCCCCACGGAGTAACTAGTGGGTTTGAATTGCGCACTTTGTGCTTAGCGGCCTAACGCTTACCCAACAGCACCACAAAGGCTTCTTACTACCGATCTCCAACTCACGCCTCTCAGTCAATTCAACTCAGTGACCCTATGAAAAGGGCGGAACTGCCCCTGTTGGGTTTTGAGACTATTATTCTTTAAAGGAGTAGAAAGCCTTTTCTTTCTCCCTCAGAGCTGCTGGTGGTTTCAAACTGTTAACCTTTAGGCTAGCAGCCCAACATGTAACCACTATTGCCATCAATTAATCTGTTTGTGCTACGTGGCCCATGTAACATTTTGTCATGCAATTCTATGGAACAAACTCACTCTTTGAGGAATTCTTTGGTTTAGGGCAAGTGGGTTGGAAATAATAATAATCTTATCACAAAAAACAACCAGGCCCATGTTGTGTGCATCTCTCTTCAGACGTGAATGAGATGGATTTGAATATTTAAGAACCACAAAAGTCTCTCTTGATGCTGGATGTGATGGAACGTAATTAACTTTTGCTTCTCTTTTGTGATGAGATTATTACTTTTTTCTTTTCCTTGATAAGCATCTCTGGAATGGGAGGGTAGAATACCCTGCCCTTATGCCACCAGATCTCAAGATAGGCTTTGTGGCTCTTCAAACATCAAATAATGTGACCTTGATGAACACAAGATGAAAAAGCAGTGTAATTCTGGTTGTAGTTGGCAAGGGGAGAAAGTGGATAAGCTCCCATCCCCTGGAGAGAGGAAGAGAAGTCCCCATCTGTGTGGCTATGCCGGTTGGTATAATTTATCTTTCTTCCAGATCTCAAAATCCCACAGAGAACTCTCCAGACATTTTCTTCTTGGTAGCATGGAAAGATTTTCCAATCCAAATAATGCTGGAAATATTTAAGAGCATGCTTCTTTGGCCAAGGAAGGAGCTCTGTGAGGGATCAAAACAGCCTGGCAACCACTTTCTTGGCAGGGATTTGTGCAACTTGGGTGAACTGAGCTGGATCAAACCACTGCACTGGGCAGTGGCTGGACTCATACTCTATACGGTGCTTATTAAAAGGCTGGCTATATTTAAAGGGGCACAGAAATGAGACCAACCAGTCTAGTTCAGGATAGAAGGCCACATGGCTTCTATGTGAAGGCAGGGATACTTTATATAGCATGGAAGGTCTTTCTGGTATACAACGGGCCTCTGACTAAATCTTTCTGCTGAATCTCCTTGGCTCTCATGACCCTGGGGCAGGCCCACATGTCTGCTTGCTTTAGATATGTCCCTCACTTCTCCTTGCCCTCAACCTTTTCCATCTCCAATGACTTTAACGTGTTTGGTGTGTGTGCACCATTTACTATATGTCCTGTTACAGTCTGTCGTCAATGACTAATCTGAAAGTGAGTGGTTGAAACCCACCCAGCAGTACTGCAAAAGAAAGATCTGGCAATCTGCTTCCATAAAAATGACAGCCAAGAAAACCCCTTGGAGCAGTTCCACTCCAGAACACATGGAGTACCATGATTTGGAATCAATGGGACATAAACAGGAATTTTAAAAATGTAATTATTTAAATTAATCTGTAAGCATCTTCATCAGCTCTCTTCTGCATTTGCAAGTACGTATTTCAAATGTAAATACTGCAGGGTTTGCAGCCTTTACCTTCCACACTCTGCCTGTGCTCCCCTTCTTGATCCTTCTCTGCCAATGAAATCTGCCTCCCATCCTCTGCACTGGGCCTGCATTTCCTGACTCTGTGCCTTCGTTCCTGACATCCTTCATAAATCAGTTGCTTGCTCACCTTTGCCTAAAATGGAAAAGAGAGTCTTTTTGATGAGCTAGTGTGTTAGTCTGGGTACATTAGAGAAATAAATCTACAGAGACACATATGTATAAGAGACAGTTTTATATAAAGGGTAAGTGCACATCAAGGAAACATCCCAGCCCAGAGCTGCCCAAGTCTACAACAAGCCCACAAGTCCAACATTAACCTGTATGTGTGATACCAATCCACAAAGTCCTCCTCCATGTCACAAAACACACACTATGATGGTGACTGCAGGAGGAAAGCAGAGTCAGTGAATGTGTAAGGGGTCTCCACACGCCGGCTCCAGCACCCAGGGCTACATCAGGGTAGTTCCATGTGGCTTCTCCTCAGAGATGTCTTGCAGGAAGTGAGCCTTGCCAGCTGAAGCAGGGAACTGACTAAGACAGCTGCACCCTGGTCCAACCATCACAAACTAAGAGACTCAAGAACTCAAAAGTTGAGGCTTACCGAGCCTTTTATCTCTCCACCCTTCAATTACCCTCACATGTGTTTATTGGCAAGGTTGGCACGATAAACTACCTAACTCAGCTAGGTACTAATTATGCCTATAAGGAGACCCAGAGGCTTGATTTTCTCTTAAGATTGCCAACATTCTCAAGATTTTACAGCCAACTAACTTGTTCATACTTTTATTGCCCTAAGCAGTGTGCTAGGGAGATTATATATATAATATATATATACATACATATCACATATATGTTTTTAAAAATTTAAATATATATATAGCACTCACATACATATATGTTTTAAAATTATGAAAAACCCCATTATATTTTAAAACACTTATTGACATATAATTCACACATCATACATTCCAATGAAAAACTAACCAAACTCACTGACATTGAGGTGATGCTGATGCATACTGATTCTTTAGGACAGGGTAGAACTACAAAGCAGTTTCTCTGGTAACAATGCCATTTCCATCCCTGGCCTATAAACAAAGGGGATTCACTGGAGGCTTAATCCACATGGGGAATACTGAAAATGGATTGTGGGACTTTCATTGTCATTCATAGCCTTCTGCATAGCAGCTGTTCAGAATTTAAGTTCTAATACCATTCCCTCCTCCAGATTTGGATTTTATTACTTACAATCCTTGAATCACACTGGCTGGCATGCTTCTTCAATGCAGGCTTAGCTGTTGCTTCTTTTAAATGGCAGCTTGTTTTAAGACACACTTTTAACATTCCAGATGCTATTCTTTCTGGTAGGTGGACACCTTCTGGTTTAGTCCCCACAATTTGCTATAGCACCCATGTCTTCAAAAATCTCTGCATGAGCACAAGTATGGAGTAGGGCCATGTTAACAGAATCAATTGTTTTTAGATTAGAACTAGAATTAAGTACAAGCTCAAAATCTATTCCTATACCTATGGTTAATACATGTCCTGGGTTCATTTTAGAGACATCATTATTATTTTATTGAAGAACACTGTGAACCATCCCTATGGGACATATCGTAGTTCTATTGATATTAATTCAGACAACTGTATAGATTTAAAACACTTGAGAAATGGAAAGCAAGCATGTATAGGATAAAACTTTTGATAATGCTCAAAGACAGAAACATGGCACAGAACCATGCCTGCTGGAGTAAAACTGCTACAAGAAGTCAAAGAGTATGAAATAGTATGAAAATAACACAATTATGGTAGTCTTGAGTTGCCATTTATTGAGCACCCTCAAAGTAAATGTTTTTAACCCAAATCCAGTGGCTTCCACATTCATATCCTTGGGATCTCAATGCTCTACCTCATCTTTCACCAGGGCATTTTAGCCGTAAGTCCAAGATCATAGTTCGGTTCCTTCAATGTGCTACAGGTATGTTTAAGGTAGAACCTAGTTAGATTCTTCTGGCATGGCCTCTGAAGGATATTGTACACCTCAAAAAGCCTATAGTACATGGCCTGGGTCACTAAGGGCTGAATAAAAACTAGGTCAAAGGTGTCGAGTTAGGAACATAATACTGGGCATATTGTCCCATTGGGGGATGGTATACTTGATGTTGACTATTCTTCCCAAGGGCAGGCTGCGCCATCAACAGAAGTGTAGTGGCCACCTCTGAGATAAACACACTCTTAAAAGCTAAACATGTATCTCTTTTTTAGGTGGTTTTCATCTTTGGCTTGTTGTTATTGTCAAGTTGGCTCCAATTCATGGTGACTCTTTTGTCCAACAGAATGCACCACTGCTTGATTCTGCACCATCCCCACCATTGGTCTTATGTTGGAGCCCATTGTTATAGCCACAGTGTCAATCCATCATGTCGAGAGTCTTCCTCTTTTCCACTGCCCCTCCACTTTTCGCCAGGGACCAGTCTCTCTGAACGTGTCCAAAGTACATGAGACAAAATCTCACCATCATTGCCTCTAAGGAGCATTCTGGCTGTACATCTTCCCAGCAGAATTTGTCTATATTTGGATTTATTGAGGAAGACATAGTAATTCAGAGAACTTGAACAGTTTGTCAAGATTCACAGAGTGAATAAAAGGCAGAGCTCACAATTTAATGCTAATTTCCTTCTTAGGAGTCCAATGTTTTCCCTCTTTCCAGCACACCACACCTCGTTATATGGCTACGATCGTTGTCTGTACTGGTAAAGGGTGATTGTTCCTGTTAATTTTGTTCCTATTGCTGTGGCACTAAAGCAGAGAGTCATAAAGGCGGTACTTAATTTCTTTGCTATTTCCAATGCTTGCTGTAGAGATATAGAGATACAAAGCATTAAGTATGTGCTAATTGTTCAATGTATTTGACAAAGGATCTGGGGGTTTGCATGGCGTGCAGTTCCTTGTGGGAGTCATGCCAATCCTGTGTGGGAGTCCCATTAACAGGCAGCCATGGGAGCCAGTGTCAGCCCACACTGTCAGTAGGTCTGGCAAAGGAGTCACCAACTGAAACTGGTCTGCTGGCTACTGAGCAACATTCTGCCACACTCAGCGACTTGGTGCAGTGACTGGGCACCACAGGAATTTGCTTTACAAACATCATTCAAAGCCTTCTGAGAGTCCTCCTTGTGGTGGCCCCGAGATGTCACACATGATTTCATAATACTGTTTAGAAAGTTCTGTAGTCGTTGCTATTAACAACTGATTTTTGAATGCAATGGAATGTTGAGTACTAAGTCAAACTGAATGGGAAATGCCCATCTGATGTGACCACAGTTTGGTCTCTCTGGTTCCCAAGGTGTTTGAGGCCCACACACTGCTATTAGATCATGATCGTGGAAAGCCAAGCCCTGGGCAGGGCCTGACTACTTAGTGCTTTCTCTGGGTATGGGCACACACTAGCTGTGAATCAACCGATGAAATAGCTAGTTCATATTTCTGCTTCTCTCGCTCCTCCTTGTTTATTGAGCCTGTTTCTATGTGAATGATGGAGAGTTGGTAGGCCTCATCGTCTCCAGGTGAGAAGTTAAGAAAGCAGGTCTCTAAGAAGGAAAGACAAGTGAGTGCAAGACTGACATTCAGGACATGATGCTTCTAGTTCCTCCTTGTCTTTTGGGCCCAGGCAAAGCATCCCTTGAGCGCGACAGGTCCCCATTCATACCGCTGTGACGACCTGGCACTCTGCGTGAGACTGGATGACAGATAGCCGCTGACCAGCCAGCATACCAAAGATGTCAGAGTACAGCGTCTAAGAGCATGGCATCTGGGCCAAGATGACTGAGTCTGAGGTCCTGTTCTGCCACTTAGTGTTGTGTAACTTGGAGGATTGATTAACCTCTGTTTATAAGACAGAACGAAAGGGACACAGGTGTTCTGAGCATTGTTGCTGTTAAAGGCCCCTGGCTCGCGGCAGTCCTGTGTATTCTGCCCCCAGGAAGTTTCTCCTTCAGATGGAAGCAGGTTGCCTGGCAGGGTCACTGGGTGAGTTTGAACCATCAACTTTTGAGTTCTTATCCAATTGCAAACCCATATCTGACACACAAATCAGCGCGATGGAAGTGTTACAGTTAGAAAATAATAGAAAGGAAAACATGAAAACAGGACAAAATCCTCCCATCTGCTCAATATCATTAGCTGAATGCTGTGACAATCTTCCTGGTGAGAAACGTTTCCTTTCTTATCATCAAAGGAAACAAGAAAAGCAAACTCCCTGCCATCAAGTGGATTCTGAGACTCTGTAGGACAGAGTAGAACAACCTGTGTGCATTTCTAAGATTTTGGGAGAGTAGAAAGCCTCATCTTTCTCCTGAGGCGTGGCTGGTGGTTTTGAACTGCTGATCTTGCAGTTAGCAACCCAACACATAACCCACTACACCACCAAGGCTCTTTCTTTTACCATGCCTGTGGTTTATTCTTTAAACCAGGCCAACATTTCAGCAAGGTTGGCTTCAACAATACAAGTATATATATTTTAATTAATTAATTAAACTATGAAATATTCCCACTGGTAACTTTCATTTCTGATTCTTTACAGCTATTTTAGGGTCACAAAAGTCCTTTATTCCTGATAAAGAGGCAAGGAGAAATGAGAGATTGGAATACATCCTGCAAAATTCTGGCAGCAAAGGTCAGGATAGTCTCCTATTTACAAATGTGTACTTAAAATGAGTTGATTGAGCCTTTTCTCATTTTTCTAGTCACCATCACGCAGCCAAGACGAAGAGGTCACTTCTCTCGGTGCCCCAAGCAATACAAGCATTACTGCATCAAAGGGAGATGCAGGTTCGTGGTGGCCGAGCAGGTGCCCTCCTGTGTGTAAGTAGAGCTCCCTGAGCGAGCGAGCGGACAAAGGGGCACAGAATGAGCCCAGTCAGAGGCCTGACAAGGCTGGAAAGTCTGAGCTAACCATGCCATCTGTTGGGACACGTTCAGCCGGCTCTGCCCTCAGCTACTTGTTTAGGGGTCTACGTGCCAACCACTAACGGAGAAAATGATGCATACTTTCCTCCTGAAACACGAGTGTGTGAGTCCAGAGCCACTTCCAGGCTGCCTGACACAAGCAGCGCTGTGTCTGTCCAGCCTTGAGGATGCTTGTCAGTGCGAATGACCCCAGGTGGGGCAAATGGAAATGAGCTCTCTGGCATGCCTGAGGTGGTTCGTAGTCAATGTAAATATGAGAAACATCTGTCAAATCCAAAGTTGCTCTGGCAGCCTGTGAGTTAAGTGCAAGAAATACAGCCAATTTATAAATAGAGATTAGCAGAGTTCCCGTTAGTACAGCAGGGAACTGGAAGAACAGTTCTCTTTCCAACTCTCAGTAGATTAAGAGTCCAAGTTTAATCTTACTCAAGTGGGAACGATTCTTTCTTTTTCTGTGGTCATTTTTAATATAGATTTTCTTCTAAAGCGATGTCCCTGGAAAGTGCCGTGTGACACCTTTCCTCTTAGGGTGCTCTCTCAAGCACATTTTTGACCTGAAATCCACAGAAAGTTGACATTCTCTGCCTGGTCCCCCATTAGAGAGCTTCTCTCATAAGCGTTTCAGAAAAGGGCTTCCGAAGCCCAACAGTATCGACCATGGTGACGCATGGATTTCTTCCACATTCACTGGTCGAAAAGTTTAATTTTTAAAAATAAATAACATCCAGGATAATAACTAGAGATAGATAAGAACTGCTAATCCAGGACATAGGGAAAGCATGTATGCGTGTGTGGCAATTTGGGAAAGTGAGAGTGTTTTTTTTTAAATCTCAATTCATTTAGCTGCTCACTGACTGAGTTTGAAAAATATCCAAGCCCTTTTAACCCAGGCCACTTTCCTTAACTGGCTACAGGTTCACGTATGTTCTTAGATTAAAATCACTGCCTTCTAGCGCAAACACCATGGGGTCAATCGATCATGCACACCTTGTTCGTTCCACGGCCTCTGTAGCACATCTCTTTCTGCCCGTCGTGGTCATCTTTCTCCATACTCCCAATGACCCTCTAAAATCTCGTATTCCTTCTCAAGGATTATTCAGGATCTTTTTATAGCCCATGGAGTCCTAGTGGTGGATTGGATTACAAGTTAGACTGTCAATCAATCGCAAGGTCACCGCTTTAAACCACCAAGTGGTCTACAGGACAAAGATGAGGTTTTCTGCCCCATAAAGACGTGTAGCCTTGGAAACCCACGGGGCAGTTCTACTCCATTCTATACGGCAATGAGTTTGTTCTGCCCATCGCCTGGAAAGCTGATTTTTTTTACTGATGTTTTACCATCCATGTTTACTGATGTTTAAACATCGGCTCCTCCTGGACGTTTTCATTGAATGCCCCTTTCCTAGATACACATTTAAGCACGAATTAAGTGTCTCTGCTCTGTGGTCTTATACACAGAGCTCTTTCCCCACTGAACCATAACTAATAATTTCTTTGAATATGATTGTGAGTTCCTAGAAGCAGGTACCATAGCTTCTTTATTTTTTATGTATCACTAATCAACACTAAACCAAACCAACCCCTCGCCTTTGAGTGTATTCCAACCCTGTGATCCTAGAGGACAAAGTAGGACCATTTCCTAGGCTCTCAGAGAACAGAGCAGGTAGCCTCCTGGGTCTCCTACAAAGTCTGATGAGCAGCCCAGTGCACAAACCCACGGTGTAACTTAAGCTCCCCTAGTGCCAAGCACAGTGCTTAGGCTTTGCTAAATGCTCAATAAAGGACCTAGAAATAAATGCACTAAGTGAATGATCTCCTCTATCATGGCCTATCAAAGGTTTTGCTAAATACCAAGACCTGAACAGGGATACTTTTTTTTAAGAG
>NW_022111369.1:45653183-45654608 GCF_000313985.2 Echinops telfairi
AGTTCTTTCCTCTATTTCCTTTTACTTTCCTCTTGTCCCACTATCATGTTCAGCCTTCATTTGGGTTTCAGTAATTCCTCTTGGTTACATTGCCCTTGTTCAAACCCTACCAGGCCTTCTACAACCTCCTTACCACTGATTTTAGATAACTTGTTGTTCCTTTGTCCCTGGGTTTGTTAACACACACTTCTTTTCTCCTGCCTCCCCCTCACCTATGTCCCCCCGAAACTATTGATCCTGTTGTTTTCTCCTCTGGATTGTTTATCCAGCCTATGTTATCGAGATAGACCTGCAGAGATAATAATATGCACAAAAAACAAGTTAGAGCAAAACAAAGAAACAACTAACAACAACAACAAAAAGAAAAGCCTGTAAATAGTTCAAGGTCTATTTGTTGACCTTTAGGAGTGTTTTCTGGTTGAGTCTGATGGGGTGCCACATCCTGGCCCCAAAGTCTATTTTTGGTATTCCCTCAGAATGCCTTTGTTCTGTCCCACTGGCTGTTCTGTTGCACACCCTTAGTGGTTTACCTCTGTGTGGTGGGGTCAGATCAGGCGTAATATCTGCAGTGTCTCCAGTGTTGTCCCCCATAGGGCTATGGGTCAGTGAGGGGGGATGTCTTGCCTCATAGTGGGGCTGGCCATATGGTCCTCTCTGTGCTTTTGCTGCTCTGAGTGGGAATATTGTCCTCAGGGGTTAGTGGGCCAGGATTTGTCCCACTCTCTCTTCCTCTCCCTTCATTTGCTCCAGTGTGCTCTGATCAGACATGTCCCTCTCCCTGAGCTGTAGCTTCAGTGTTGTCCTCTAAAGAGAATTCTTCTGTGGGAAGGGGGTGCTATACATGCAGTTGGGATTGGGGCCAGTCCCTCTGATCTCTCTATTGGTTCCCTGCTTCATGCCAGTATGTTGCATTCACATCTTGGAGCATGTTTTTTTAAAATAGTTTTATCAGCTATTAAAAGGGGGTAGTTGTACCTTTCTTTCAAGTGTTGAAGAGTAAGGAAACAAATAATTCATGTAAAGCAGTTATTACTGTATTCAGGCAAGAGTAGGTGTTTTACAAATTAGACCATTAGGATAATGCAGATAAGATTATGTAACCTAGGTCTAACCATTTGAATTCTTCATATAGCATGAGTCTTGCCATTAGTGCCTTTACTATCTCTGGAAACTGGAAATATCTCTTTACGTTTAAAATTATAAACAGATTGTAGACTCCTGCTTGCTTTTTGAAAAATGTATTTCAAATATTTAATACTCTATTAGTCTTATGGGTTTTTTTGAGGGGGGCATGGGGATATTTTGTTTCCTGACATAAAAAATTTTATTCATGTACGGTGGTTAAGAGCATGAATCTGGGGACCAGGTTGCCTATGTTGAATCCCAGTCACTTCTTTGAAATTCGGTTTCCTTATCTGTAAGATG
>NW_022111369.1:45656214-45657022 GCF_000313985.2 Echinops telfairi
TTTTGTTTTAAAAGATCCTCAGACACATTTCTCCCTTTTTATTTCCTAACACTGTTCAAAGAATACTCTGGACAATCCCCAAATGACAGCTCTCATACAGCACTGAGAACAAGAACAACTCAGACAAGTTCTAGTTTGGCCAACCGGATGGACCAATGTCACTTCAGAGACGTAGTGGACTTGCCGAGTTGAGGATAAGCCTGAATGCTGAGAGCGGAAAGAACAAAGAAGTGCTAGCCTCCCTGTGTCCGCGCAGTGATTGGAGAACTGCTGGTTTTGATCATTGTACTTTTTGAGCTAGAAAGGTCACCGAAAGGAGTGTGAACAGAATGATTGAACAGAGAGAACAAATTTTGGTACGAATTTAGTCGTAGTTGGTAGGTAATGAATAGAAGAGCAATACTTATTTGTGACAGTACCACCTACAACCGCCAAGCAGAACTAGAGCTCATGGGTGAAAGTCACAGAGAGATAGTCCAGTGGAAGTACTATTTATGGAGACCCTTCTATATATGATGATTTTGTGGGGTAGGTATTGGATTGCTAACTGGAAGGTTAGTGGTTCAAACTCACCAGCAATGCCACAGGAGAAAGATGAGGCTGACTTCTACCCTAAAGATGTATTGCCAGAGACTCTATATAGGATTGCTTTGAATCAGAACCAACTCAATAGCAGTGGGTTTCTCTATATGTTGAGCTTTGAGCTCACTCAAGCATCACCATATTGCATCTTTAAAAATGATCACCTACTTGTGTATAATGAGGGAGCTTGGACACACCCGAACTGTCAGTACTGGCCTAGGATGAG
>NW_022111369.1:45657761-45684058 GCF_000313985.2 Echinops telfairi
CCACATTTGCTTATGGACACATTTGTCTTCAGCGAGACTTTAATTTTAAGGGAGGTAAGTGCACACTTCGGAATGCTGTGGAGGGACTTTAGGCAGCACATCCCTTTCAAACTCAGAGTCTGAAATTTTGAAATAAATGTTAGTAAAATGTCATCATCCCTGTTCATTTATATTAGATGTTGTGTGAGTAACAGTCAGATAAGAATACGTTTTCAGCATCCTAAAGTACACGAGATCACTTGTGCTGTCTATGGTTTCTTAAAGCCATTACAGTGAAAACAGCATCAATTTCTTCCTAAAGGAAATCAGGGAGAGCCTTCAGCAGCCTCGCATTTTCACCGTGTCGCCCCCTTCTTGTTTTCTTCCTGTAGCTGCGATGAAGGCTACACGGGATCACGATGCGAGAGAGTTGATGTGTTTTACCTAAAAGGAGATAGAGTGCAGATTCTGGTGATTTGTTTGATAGCAGTTATGGTCATTTTTACCATCCTGGTGGTTGGTGTCTGCACCTGCTGTCAGTAAGTATTTTTAAACTGAATTTTAATCAAATCTAGGAAATTGTATCTTGCTCATTGTTTTATTCTTTCCTTCCTCTCTGCCTTCCTTCCATGTCATTTTGATTTTAATAAATCCCCCCTTTGAGGCTCACCATCCTACCTATTGATGTCCCTTTTTATTTATAATAAACACGCAGTCTGTTGTGTTGAAGGATTTTATTCTATAACATTTTTATGATTTAAAACAAAAAATTGTATAAATTTCCTAGTTAAGGAAAAACAGTCCTGAAGTCAGTTGCACATTTATGTAGGCTTGTAAACAACACCAAGCCCACTGTCCTGCAGTAAGTTCTATGTCGTAGTAGCCCATTACAGGGCTTCTGAGGCTATAAGTCTCCCGGTGAACAGATAGTCCCATCTTTCTCCCGCCGAGAAGCTGCTGGGTTAGAACAGCTGGTGTGTTTGAACTGGTGACCTAGTGGTCCAATGTGTGTCCAAAAGTACCACGAGGTCTCCTTGTAGCCTAATGTGGTTTTTATCTGATTTTATTTAGTGTAGTTTTTTTTTAATGTAGGTTAAATAAGACTGGATAAAACTCACTTTTTATTTCCTTTAAATATACCATGACACAGACGGTCACTTTGAACGATAAAAAAATGTTTTCATCTCTAAAGATCAAAACCAAGTTTCTTGTTCCAGAAAAAACTCTTTCTGCTTAGCCACCTTAAAATCCAAAACTTTATCTTTGAAAAATGATAAAATTTCCTGCCTTTTATGTTTATTTATTCATGTACATCACTACTTTGGGAATCAAGAAATATCTCCCTTTCTTCTCTGAGCACAAAGTGGTCTTTAATGAATTTGGTTTCGTTTAGAAATCCTCTTAACTTTTTTTAAAAATCAAACCAGAATTACCACTTTGCATGCGAAAAAGGAATTTTCCTAAAGTGCTGTCTTCTTCTTTTTTATGATTTGAGGTTTAATTTATCTAGAGACACATTTCATATTTATTTATCTCTTTGTGGTGACTGTTTAAAGCATATGCAGGGTAGCACATACCAACTCAACAGTTTGACACACAGTTCCGTGGCGTTGATTCCCTCCTTCAAGGTGGGCAGTCATCCTCACCCTCATGCTCTGAGTTTACCTTCCCGTTAGCACAGTGCATGGACGTCTTTGTCAGAGGCTGCTCTAACAATGTGCTGCAGCATCAAGTCCCTGGCAGCATGTTTGGTATATTAGGTTCCTAGCCTTTCACCTGTCCTTCTGGGCAGAAGCTTCCCTTTCTTTACATCCTCCTTTGGAGAGTTTCAAAGCAAGAGTGAAACAGCATTGTACCTACGGAGTACCTGGTTTTTGCTCTTGCCCTACCATTGACATATTTTTGAGACTGTAAACAAATTTCTTATCATTTTTTAATTTCAATTTTATTTTTTCTGGCAAAAGAGAAATAAACAAGGCAATTGTTATGACTTGGTAGAGTTCTAAAATGGAAAGCTTTTTGTGATTTTGTCTTGTCAAGCTATGGTGCAATTTTTATGAAGTCGGGTTTGGAGCAGAGAGGTCAATTGTACTGGGCTAGAAATGGCTTATTTTATTGCTTTAAATTTGCCTTGTATTTTAAACAAGAAAACTGGGATGGGGCCCAGAATGTTTAACACTTTGACTAGTTGATAGATCTAGAAGCTTAGTTAGTACGTCCAGAAGCTACTTCCATTCTCTTGTGTCTGTTGACAGATGTGTGTAACAATAAATAATGCTTCTTCTATAAAATAATTTGGATTCCAAGATGTCTTTTGCTCCTCAAACTTCATAGCAATCAACTGCCATATTTTTCTATGCTGCTTTGCTGTTAGGTGCTAGCGAGTTGCTTCTGACTTAAGCAATTTCATGTAACAGAATACCCATCTTGGATGCCTTGACCTTGATCTTTGTGGAAGCAGGTCATTCTCTCAGAGGGGCATTGGGTAGACTCGAACCACTGTGCTTTGAATCAGAAGCTGGGTACTGAAATTTCACAACCACCAGAGCTTCTGCGTTTCTGTGTATATAACTATATTCTGTCATAATGTGGTCTACTCCACTCATCTGCTCCTGAAGATAAAAAGAGATTAACACCCACCTGACCTCCTACCTTGCTTGATTCATTGTGACCCTGTATGACAGATTGAGTTTTTGAGGGTATAAATCTTTTTGGGAGCAGAAAGCCTCATCATGCTCCCATGGATCCATTGGTGGAATTGAACTGCTAACCTTTTGGTAAGCAGCCGAATGTGTAACCCACTTTGCCACCAGGGTGCTAAGAGAAACACTAAAGAGAAACTAAACCACTTAAGCAAAAGGGAAGCATTGTTAACTGTTTAGAAAGAAGATCATAGATCATCTTGATTAATTTTGTGTTCCCAAGAATAAGAGACCCACCCTAATTTCTAACTCTTTATTTAAGTCCTCTTCGGAAACACCGTAAAAGAAAGAAGAATGAAGAAGAAATGGACGCTCTGGGTAAAGATGTAACTCCTATCAGTGAAGATATTCAAGAGACGAGTATTGTTTAACGGTAAGTGTGTTCAACTTAGCAGATGAGAAGCTATTCAAGTGACATTTTCTGGGTAAGATAGAATCTCACTGCATTTGATTGTGTTTAAAGACATCTAAGAATGAATTTAGAGTTTTTCACAGAACCTGAAGACAAATAAAGAAATAGGACATTATTTTTCCTACACGGTGCACAAAGATAGGCGTATGGGAAGAAGGCTTTTACACATTTTTTTCTAATGTACTTAGGTCATTTTTCATTTTCATTTTGCATGAATGTGATTGTTATTTTGTATTTTTCTTCATTTGGGGATACAAAGATGTACCATATATACTTGAGTATAAGTCAACCCGAATATACACCGAGGCAGCTAATTTTACCACAAAATGGCATTAAAAATGTGCTGAAAAACTTGGCTTATACTCGAGTATATACGGCATTTTAACTTATGCCTCTCATGTTGAAGGGAAATAACAATAGCTCACTGCCATGAAGTCGATGCCCGTTCACAGTCACCCTATAGGACAGAGTAGAAGGACTCCTGGGGGTTTCTAAGGCTGTAAATAAACCTCAGAAAGGGAGCACAAACCACTTCCTTTTCCCACAGAGCAGCTGATGACTTTGAACCACTCATCTTGTAGTTAGTCAACACTTACTCCACTGTGCCACTGGGACGGTTGAAGGTTTGAAACCACCTAGAAGTGCCTTCTCTCACCGCCTTGGAGTCAATGTCAACTTGGAGTGACTCTATAGAACAGAGTAGAACTGCCCATGTGAGTATCTAAGGCTGAAGCTCTTTTTGGGAGTAGAGAGCTCCATCTGTCTTCCGTGGAGCTGACTGGAAGTTTGAACTGCTGACCTTTCATGATTGCAACCCATTGTGCAACCATTATGCCACTAAGGTTCCTAGCAATTTGAAATCACCAGTTAGCAGCTCCTTGGAACAAAGACAGGACTTTCTACTCTTGTAAACAGTTAGTCTCAGAAACCCACAGGGGCAGTTTTACCCTGGCCTTCAAGGTGGCATGAGTCATCATTGATTTGATGGCAAGGAGTGAGAAGTACCTTGGAAGAAAGGTGTGGTGATATGCTTCTGAAAAATCACCCCATGAGAACCGTATATGGAGCACAGCCCTACTCTGACACGAATTGGGTAGCCAACAATCTGAATTGCGGGTACAGCAATTGCTTTTGGGTTTTTAATATTTATTGTATGTATACTATATGGAAGATACTTTTATGAACTCTTTAAATGTTATCAGTTAGGATTCCAGAAGGAATCACTGGTCTGCATAGATAATCCTCTAAAGATTTTGATGGCGAGGCTGTGAGGGCATGGTTAACGGGGGGCTCAGGAAATGTTGAAGTACACTGAGATTAAAGTATTGGGAAATGCCTCGCCTTCCTATGTCTGGAGAGGCAGGGACAGTATTACCTTGGCCCGAGGAGAAGACGTCTGAAGAAGGATCCTATAGTTTGGGGAGGAAGTAGTCAGAACCTGAATTAACAGTCTCTGGGTGGTACAAACTAT
This sequence comes from Echinops telfairi, assembly GCF_000313985.2. Lineage (NCBI taxonomy): Eukaryota > Metazoa > Chordata > Mammalia > Afrosoricida > Tenrecidae > Echinops > Echinops telfairi. Next base: position 45,662,326 of record NW_022111369.1, read on the forward strand.
TAAAGCACTTGACCACGAATTGACAGTGTGGCGGTTTATATCCACCCAGAGGTGCCTTGAAAGAAAGGCCTGGTGATCTGCTTTGGGGACGTCAGACATTAAAAGCCCTATAAGCATAGTTCTACTACAACACCCATGGAGTCACCATGAGTCAGACTTAATCTTGTTTTTTCAACAAGGAGAGGGGGAGAAATTAGGAGGGGAAAATCCCACAATCGTTCTCAGCAAAACCCAATTAAAAATAAAAATAAAAAACAGAGAGTATGGGTGTTGTGATGATATAATCTTTAGGGGTCACCTCCTGGAGCCTAGATCAGGGCAGAGAAAGTCTCCAAGAGAGCAGACGAAGAATCAAAAGCACAGTCAAGATAATTGTACGAGCCCCCAATAAAAAAAATGATAATGTTCTTGCTGCAGTACCATGAAACCTCTCTCAGACTGGTTAATTCCTCCCTCCCCCCAAATGGGGAAAAGGTCTGCTGGGCAGAGCTTTTATAGTTTGCATTTTTATTGCTAGGTGGGTATCCGGCAACTGGCTCTGAGTTAGTGCATCCAGTGGTGTCACCCGGAAAGCTTCTTTCTAGTCACAGTGAATTTTTTCATAAAAGCAGTTTTGTTCAAACCTTGTTTTTGTTTTTTTTTGTGCTGGCCAATTTAAGAGAACAGCGTGTGGCTGTGAAATTTTGTTTCCTGCTTGGGAAAAATGCTGCAGAATCTGCTGTGATGTTGAACACAGCTTACAAGGACAATGCTTTGGGACAACCTGAAGTGTATGAGCGGTTTTCTCATTTCCAAAAAGGTGAAATGTCACCTTTTGACATTTTTGAGGTTTGACTTTTTGGGGTTTGATGACAAACCTCATTCTGGATGTCCATCAAATTTCCGAAGGGACAAAAATGTCAACTCATAGTTCATTTGGAATTTGTTCCACCAGGTCAGACTGTTAATCAAGCTTTCCATTCAGAAGTTATGAAAAGATAGCTTAAGAGTGTGTGACAAAAACAGGTGTGATTTACAGCAGACAGGGGACTGTTTTTTTCCACCAAGACAATGCACCTGCTCATGCAGCCATCTCAGTGCACCTGTTTTTTGCAAAAACAGCATGCCTCTCTTGCCCCATGCACCTGACTCCCCTGACCTTGCTCCATGTGAGTTCTTTTTGTTTCTTCAAATGCAGAGGGACATGAAAGGACAGTGATTTGATGACATAGAAGCAGCAAGGAAACAAGCAAGGAAGGTGCTGTCAGCCATCCAAATAGATGAGTTTGAAAAATTTTTCCAAGAATGGAATTGCAGATTTGACAAATGTATTAAGTGTAATGGAGAGTACTTTGAAGGTGATAGGTTGTTTTATTAAAAAGCTTAAACCATATATACTCGAGTATAAGGCACCTGATTTTACCACAAAAACAGAATTTAAAATGTCCTGAAAAACTCAGCTTATACACGAGTATATACAGTACATAGCTTTGGAAAAAAACCCATTTTTTGTGTGTTTGGGGGTACCCTTTCGTATACTACGGGAATGTATTGGCTCCCATTAATTGGCAGTCCAGAAACAGCATGGGTGAAACTGGGGACTCCCAGTTGAGGCAATGGGCTGTTTCTTTATTTTTGCCACCTCTTCAAGGAGCTATCTTCATCCTTGGCCAGTTCCTCTCTAAACTCTAAGTAGCAATCTAGGCCACAGGCTTTCTTGTTTAATCCAGTTAAGAAAGTAGTGAGTTTCCATAGCTCTCCTAGCTTTGCAATGAATCTTTCCTGGAAACTTCCAGCAGCTTAGTGGAGTATAGTAAATGCTTGTTGAAAAATTATATTGTTCTCCTAACTTCTTATTAGGATAGCACTAATGAGGCGAACATAAAAATATTGAAGTGGGTCTTTTCCAAACACTGTGTGAAGCATCTCTCTTAAACCGTCTCTTCTTTGTTTCTTCATTTCCAGAGGCTTTGAAGGAACCTCGAGGAAGACGGGCAGCTGAAGAAAGACTTCGCTCACTTGAAAATGAGCTGAATGTGTCTCAGGAAAACCGCTAACAGAAATTAATTTTAAATTATATTTGTAGCTTTAGTTTGTGTTGTTACGACTATAATTATTATCATTGCTCTTACTGTTAGCATTATTTAGTAATCGAGGAAAAAAAGCACCTGGCAAGGTAGCAATAAGTTCTTAAGTTTCTTAAGAAGGGGAATTTATGAATTTCCAATTCAGTTCTCTCACCAAATTTACTCGTCAAACCAAAACTAAAGTAGGAAGGAGGTTCAGTTGAGTTGAGTTGATGGTAAAACTAGTACTTATGGAGTACTTACCATGGGCTAGGATCCTCTGAGAGCCTGCTACAAGGTTAACAGCTCAAACCCACCCAGAGGAAGAAAGACTGATGAAAGATGAGTCATGGACACACTACGAAGATCGGTGCTATTTTGGAACACATGGGTTACCCTGAGTCAGACTCTCTGAACAGCAACTAGTTTGCTTTATTTGGTTACCAAATTTATTTGCTAAGAATTTGGAATGTATTAATTTGGTATTGTGAACAACCTGTGAGATTTTTGATCAAATTAAGTCCCTCATTTCTCACATATGGAACATTAATAATCAAATTCAAATTTAGTGTTAGGAAATGGTAGAGGTAGAAATGGAGCCAAGATGTGCCCAAGCTGCGTGCTTAGCCATCACCATAATGAATGGAATTCGTGCCTCCTGGATCAACAATGTAACTTAATATTTTACACCGACCAGCGCGTTGCCATGCCATCTGACATGCTGGGCCATTGTCTTGCAGAAAACAAGGCAGGAGGCAGAGTCCTGGGCCATGCTTCTGTTACCATCATGCTTTCATTGGAGTTGACTTCTGTTTTGTTTCTTTGCTCCCATCTACATTATCAGGGACATGAAAAAATGTTTATGTTATCAATCCCAACAGATTTGCCCCACAGCTGTCACGGTTGTTAGGTGGGGTCCGGCAGATGTCACTCATAGTGGCCGTATGTAAAACAGAGTGAAACGCTGCTGGTCCTGTGCCATCTCCACCGTTATGGCCCTCCCTGCCTGCGCCCATCGGTACAGCCACTGGGGTAATTCGGCTTTCTGAGGGCCTCTCTTTTTTTATCCATTGACCCCATACTTTACCAAGCATGAGGCCCAGGGTGATGCAATAAAGCATGAGAAGCAAATGGTAGGAGGTTAAATTTCATATATATATATGTATATGTATGTATGTATATATGTATATATACATACATACATATACATATGTATATATACATACACACACACACACATATATATATAAAGGTTTCAGTTTTTCCCATTTGTGGGTTTATCCCAAACAAAATGTCTTTACACATATCTCTGTGACCAGCAGAAGGTTGCCAACATATTCTTTCAACAATACACTTGTATTAGTCTTGTTAGGGTGCCTTCGAATATAAGGTCCAATCAAGACAGTGCTTTCAAAGGGGAATCTACCGAGCCAGTTAAATCCAAGCATAGAATTCAGAAAGCTATGGTGAATTCTCATTTTTGGTCAATATCTCATAGAATGTGGAACTTTCTACATTGAATGGGTGAGGCATTTACAAAGCAAACAATGAAAGATACACTCACATTTCTGCAATTTACCTGTTGTGTCTATTAGCCCAGCGTTCCCCTGCAGAACCATTGTAAACACACTTCACTTTGCCAGTGTTGGCTCCCGAGTGAACGTGGAGAATGTAAACAAAGTCTGACGGTGTAGATCACCCTCTAGCACATGTGGTGCTTTGAGTGATGCCAGGGCTGTGTTTTTATACAACACATAAATAACTCTTATCCATATGAGCTAAGTCAAGCAACCTATAATCTTCTAAATATAATTTTCAAAATACTAATATCCATCATTGAAACAGGATTATATCCAACTGATTTATTATGTACATGTTTTATTTCAGATGTCTTCCTGTGGATCAATAATGTCCTTTATCTTTGTGTTCCTCAAACTTTAATTCTAAATGGCATTGGAACAAAGTTTTATTTAAAACACCGAACAATATTGTAAACTTGACTTCTTTCCCGGACCAAGGTTGGCTTCCCTGATGGATTCTCTTAAGCCAATTCCAACCTGGGACTTTGTTTTTACCTGAAAATGTTAATGATTTCATGAAATTTGGTAGATCAATGATAAGAATGAACCATAGAGAATTTAGTATCTTTTCATAATGTATTTTATAGTTTTATTTCATATACAAAGTAACCTTGTTTATGTAAACTGTCTGTTATCATGCAATAAAATAAATTTATTTTTTAAAACAAAGCAATTTTAAAAAATATTTGGCATTGTGTATTGGTACCACAAATTATTAATGGAACTAAGTTTGTGCCTTGTTGTCTTTTAAAACTTTTTACTTCTAAGATAGTCATCTAATGAAGTTAGGTCAATTGGAATCATTCCCAAGGGATTTTGGAACTAGAACTGTGACTCCTCTTTCTTTGAGGCCATGGCTTATAAAAATGTGCATTTAAAATCTATTGGAAGTCATGACTTACCCCATGTGAACCAGAATAGCTAAGGAAGGTGCTCAGTAGAAAGACAAAGAAAGAGCATAAAATAATAGAGATCAGATTTGAGTTTCCTGATAGAATATGCATCTTTCCTTGGTGGCATAGTAGTTGAAGGTTGGGCTGCTAACTGCAAGGTCAGTAGTTTGAAACCACCAGCCCCTCGGCTGGAGAAAGACTGGGCTTTCTCCTCCATCAAAGAGGAAGAGTCTCAGAGACTCACAGAGGGGTCGTTCTCTCCTGTCCTATAGGTTGCTATGAATCAGAATCGACTTGATGGCCCCACAAACTAACAGATTCTACACATGCGTTTGTAACCAAGATCTTGATCAACTCAGATGCATCCTATGATTGTGGGCAAGGATTTCTTAATGCAGAAATATGAAAAGTATGTTAAACTATTGCTTTTTAATTGTATCTTCAATTGTAGTAGAGGAACTTTTCTAACAAACTTTTCCACTTTCAGAATAAAGCACTGGGCCCATGATGATTTGAGGACAGTGCTGAGAGGATGCCGGGGTTCAGTGAACATTGATTAGATATCTGCTATATTCCAGGCACTGTACATCCTCTGTGTCAAATACCAAGGATTCAAAGAGGACTAAGACATGGTCTCTTGTGAAGTCTATAGTGTGTGAAAAAGTTCCAAGAACCAAACCAAACGTACTGCCATTGAGTCAACACCACTTCGTAGAGACACATGGATACTTCCAATCCAGTTTGGAGCTCAGAGATGCTCAAAGTGTTTATGGTTTGTCCTCACTTAGAAGAAACCACGCAAGACGAAGACCAGCAAACAAAACTGTTGCTGTGGATTTGACTCCATGTCATGGCAGCCCCATGTGTGTCGGGGTAGACTGGTACTTCATAAGGTTCTCAGTGGCTGATTCCTTAAAAGTAGATCATGAGGCCTTTCTTCCTGGGCAACTATGGATCGACTGGAACTTCCATCCACTCAGTAAGCAGACCAATGGGCTGATGACCAGCTCTGAGCAATACGGTCACTGCCCCGAATTCTGTGCAAGGACAGACATACTTAGGGTTTTTCCTTTTTCAAGTTCCAGCATCTAAAGGAACAGCAGTTGTTTCTATCAGAGGGCACAGAAAGAGAAGCTATGGAGAATTCTGTGCCTTATTTAAGAACTTGACCTGCCCCCATCGAGACAAAGTCAAGCATTTTTACCTGTGACCTGTGAGGTGAGCTGTTCCTTGTTCTACGAAGTTATGAAAACGGGTGGTGGCCTGGCATTGGGGAAGAGTTTATATTCCTTTCCCACAGGGGATGATTTAGGGCTTTCATGATTTCCATTCCATTGAGTTGCCCATAGTGTAGGTGAGTTACTCGGGTGCTGAGTGAAATGTTCTAGCTCTAAGGGTTTGTTATTTAGATAAGGCCCTGGTTTGTGCAAAATTGTATAAAGGAAGGAGAGGATACATTTCAATGACCATGGCTTTAAGACAAAGTTATGAATATAATGGTGCCTTCATTTAAACATATGCTAAATCTATTTGCTATGAAAGTGTAAACATAGTTTAACTTGGAGGCTCCCTGGTTAAAATTTTGACTACCGATGGAAAGGTTGGCAGTTCAGATCCACCAGCCACTCTATAGGAGAAAGTCTGTTTTCCTAAAGATTTATGCCATTTTTCCTGCCCTGCAGTGTCTCCACGTGTCAGCACTCCCTCAACAGAAAATTTCAAAATAGAAACCACACGTATTGGGGCATTGCTATCATTCATCCACTGAAAAATAGTCAGCCTCTACTGTGAGCCAAACGGAGCCCTGGTGGCATGGGGGTTACACGTTGGGCTACTAAGCAGAAGTTTAGCAGTTTGAAACCACCAGTCTCTTCAAGGGAGAAAGGCCGGGCATCTGCTCCAGGAAGGAGTTACAGCCTCAAACACGCACAGGGCAGTTCTACGCTGGCCCTGAAGGTATAGTGGTTACGTATTGGGGTGTGCTCTGCATGGTCAGCAGTTCACAACCAGCAGCAGCTCCGTGGGGAAGGACTGGGATTTCTACTCTCATAAGCAGCTACAGTCTCAGAAACCCACAGGGGTCGCTATGAGTCAGCATGGACTCAAGGACAGTGAGTTCTAGGGTACTTATGAGTTGGAATTGGCTGGATGGCAATTCGCTTTGGGGTTTTTTGGAGGGGAGGGTTGGTGTGCTCTCAGATGCTGGGGATACATCTGTGAATAAAAGAGTGAAAACAAAACAACAACAACAACAACAAAAACCTTTGACCTCATGGAACTTAAATTCTACTCCATATAGCATGGGATTTGAAACACGGTATCTACAAGGACATTCCAACTAGACTTTCACCCTATCCTGAAACAAAACCCAGGATAGGTACTCCTGAAAACACAAAACAACAACAACAACCTCAAAACAATATTCAGTTTGGGTTTAGTAGCTTTCCCTTTGCCCCCAAATAATTTACACATTTAAATAATGAATTTCCCAAGCAAAAAGACAGGGCAGTGTAGTAGCAGAGCTACTTTCCTTTTATGCTGGAAATCTTTGTTTATATAGTTTGCTATGGTTGATGAGCGTTGATGTTTCAGCGCAGTCCCTGTTCATCTTCAAAGCACTATTTCTGCAAAGGAGCTTGTCTTCATCCTTGGCAGTGGTCGTTACTGCTGGAACATAATGTACAAAGAGCCTGCTCTTGCCTCTTTGCTAACATAACTGGCTCCTAGGACTGTGGATCTTATTAGAACATTTACCTGGCACTTCCATGAACTCGTTCTTCCCCAAGACCTGTCAGTTATTCTCTGAGGACATAGTCTGAAACAGGATGGGGAGACTCCATAAACTAGGGAGCTACCGTGATTTTTCGGATGTAATATATGAAGGATGCTTCTGCTATTAGGAATTTCAGAAACAAGCAAATATCTAGTCAACAACTATGGTCAAGAGTTGCATTAAAATAAAATGCTAAAAACATCACATTTTTAAAAGACCCTTTTCTCTCTTATTGTCCTTATTCAAGTTTAAATGACCAAAAGGAAAAGACACAAATACCTTTTTTGTCTACTAAAAATAAGTCAAACAACAACCCCCCTACAAACATAGAACTCCTTAATGTTGCTTGCTACAACCAGTGTAATTATGCTTGCAAGATGCACCGAGAATAATAAAGTATTTTAATACCCTGTGATCCAAACTTGATAATGATCTGTAGTATGCAAGGCCTTATTAAAAAGTGTGAGAATTCTTATGTCTGCCTTGCTCTCGCAACCTGTTTTTGAAATGCTGCAATGTGTAAATTAACTGTGTTAGTCTGGGCAGACTAGAGAAATAAATCCATGGACACACATATGTGTATAAGAAAGATTTATATACAAGAACAATTGAACATTGAGAAAACATCCCAGGCCAATCCAGACCAAGTCAATAAGTCCGATCTTAGCCCATATGTCCAATACCAATTTATAAAGTCCTCTTCAGACTCACGAAACACATGCAATGATGCCGAATGTAGAAGATCACAGGGAAGTGGGTAGAAAGTTTTTGGATCCAATGTCATTGGAAAATCTCAGTGCTGGCAGGGCTCTGTCTCTGCATGGCTTCTCCAGCTTCAGAGGTCTGATTGCATCAAGGTAGGTCCACGTGGCTTCTCCCACTTAGGGCACTAGTGTAGTTCCATGTGTCTTGTCAGCTGCAGTGTCTCCCAGGGAGTGGCAGAGAGAGTGTGTCTCCCGCCTCCAAGAAGGAAGTACCAGATCTCCAGAATTCTCAGGAGAAGGCCACGCCCACACAGACGCTTCACTGGATCTGATCTGATTGACAAGCTAGACTCCACCCCTACGCTCTTAATCCTCAAACTGACACACGATTAACTAAAATTGTTTCTAGTAGATTCTTTCTTAATAATCTAGGAGAAATTTGTTTCTTCAATGAACCAGAACTAGCCATTCTAAAAAGTTATACTATGTAGGCATGGGTCTAGTGTGTTTTTACTCCTGAAGTGAAGATAATTTAGTCTTGAAGTAAAGTTTTAGTAGTGCCATCCCCTTTGCCGCCGAACTCCAATTGGGCTGCAAAATACCTGAATGCAACCAAACCAGCCAACCAATGTTTCTAATGATTCTATAAAGACACGAGGGCAATGTGCTCCTGTGCTTCTGTAATGCAGAGCAGAGGCATAGGGTCTTTATTCCACAGAACAGGGCTTCATTCCCAGGTCTGCCCTGACTGGGAGACCTTGGGTTAGTTATGTAACCCTACACGCTTTTTCATCCTGTACAATATTATTAACTCTCTTTACTGGATGATACACCTAAGGACCAAGAAGCTTAAGAGCACTCTACCCATTGTCAGACTGCTAGTAAACCATGGTCCTCTCCTCTTAGCTTTTGGTGTCTCTAACTTTGAAATAAAATTTCAAACTGAACTGAAAGCCATCAAGTTGATTCTGTCTTCTAGTGACCCTATAAGACAGAGTAGAACTGCCCCTGTGGGTTTCTGAGACTGTATTTATTTATGGGAGTAAAAAGCCTCCTCTTTTCTCCCACAGAGCAGCTGGTAGTTTTGAACTGCTGACCCTGTTATTAATCCCTGTGCTAGGCTGGGTTGACTAGAGAAAGAAATGCAGTGACACTCATATATGTATATTTCAAGAAAGCACCCCCTAGTCCAAATCAAGTCCATGAGTCTGATACTAGTCATAAGTTCTGAATGGATAGAGCATGGTGTGTGAATGGGGAATTTACTTAAAGACAAAGCTATCCTCTCTACCTTAAATGTTATGTTACAAAATTGTGGTCTAATACATGCATGAATGGAGCTTGGAAATATTAAGCTGAAAGCAGTGAGTGAATCACAAAAACATACATTAACACCCCCGCACACCCCCATCTATATATTGAAACCCTAAGTGTTGTAAAATACTTTGGAACGCTAACCCTTGTACCTGTGGATGCAATCTTGTTTCAAATAGGGGTTTTTTGGTATGCTAGCACACTCAAGGACAGCGGATTCAAAATGTAATCACATCTGAGTTGTAAAAAGAGTTAAGTGAGTACGTTAGACTGGGGCGAGCAGTGACACTCACGCAGGCATAAGAAAGAGCTTTGTATCAAGAGGTAATTATATATCACGAAAGCATCCCAGCTCAGTCCAACACAAGATCATAAGTGTGACCCTAGTCCATATGCCCCTCTTCAGACTCACGCACCCACATGCAATGATGCAGGAGGCAGGAAGATCACAAGTCAGGGGGTTCAGAGTCCTGTGGGTCCAAGGTTGGTGGAAACATGGCAGGGACCCCGAGCTCTCAGGTTAGTGGCAAAGACAGGAGGGCAGGGTCCAGGGTCTTCCTTATAAGAAGGCCACCCCCAAGAACACAGCCTAATTCTGTGATTTGATAGACAGGTTTGACGACCACAGTGACAAACAAAGGTTCTCACAAAGGAACACCAAGGATTACTATAAGACACCAGGAACTAGGAGAAAAGATTCTAGAAGGAAGTGCCAAGGATAAGGTCCTGGTTTGGACTGTTAGTCTCCAGGAATGGGATTAAATAGGCTTCCAATCTTTAAAGTCACATGCATACAGTACTAGGTAATCCAGGCTAGCTCTAGGGAACCATTTCTATGAAATAATTAAAACGGGAAAATTCATAGAGACCAAACCGCACACCTGATGACCATTGGTAGGAAAGGAGAATTCTTGGAATGTACATATGTGAATGATAATAGTTTTTTTAATGGGTAAGACACATGGTAATATTTATGATTTCAGAAGATGACTCTGAAAGAAAAGTAGAAATGTGAGAGATGGAAGATGGATACATTGTTGTTGGTTACCACTGATGCAATTACAACTCACAGCAACCTAATGCAAAGAATAAGGGAAGCTGAACTTGGGGCATGGAAAGGAAAATGTTGGTATGTACACAAGACATCTTGGTGAGGGGATCAACATGATTGTGTGATTTGTTGAATGTTAGGATGTGAGTGATTAAAAGATTAAAGAATGACAAGCTGGTGGCCAAGAAATACTTGATGTGATTAACTTGATGTGAAATATGAATTACAGTAGGAGGAGCAGGCTGGGTGTACATTTAAGTTAGGTATCCATGATTATGGCTTTAGTTGCAGGGGAAAATCTGGATTTGAGGACTGGAAATATCTTTACAGCAATGAGACCTGGTATTCAAGAAAGAGTGCAGATCAAGAAAAAGATCAGTCTTCACCAGGGTAAAGGCATAACAATGAAGTAAAAGCTGCAGAAAGAATCAGTTCAGAGCATTGGGAATTGGCTACAGGTCACAGATATTCAGGGCATGAAAAGAAGTCAATAAGTAGGATTTATAGACGTCTAGCTTGTTCAGTGATGGGAGGGCCTTGGTGGACCAGCGGGTCCATGGAGGAAACCTGGTTTCATCTCCAGCCAAGACATGTCATTCTCAGATACCCACTTTCCATCCTCCGTTGGAGGTTTGCATGTCGAGAGCTCTCTTTCAACAGAGCTTCCAGACTAAGACAGATTAGGAAGACCGTGGCAATCTTGTGAAGATCAGTAAAGGACAAGCAGATGGGTGTCCTGATTTGCAACTGATCCTGGCGCGGTGCAGGATGCTGTGGAAATCCGGTCCATTGCACTTCAAGTTGGCACAGGGAGCCCTGGGGGCGCAGGGCTTCAGCGTTAGGCTGCGGTCTGAGTTTGAAAGCAGCAGCAGCTCTGCGTGAAGAAGCCTGGGCTTTCCACTCCCACCAACAGGCACAGTCTCAGAACTTTCCACTCCCACCAACAGGCACAGTCTCAGAACCCCCAGGGGTCTCTGTGAGTCAGCATTGATTCAATGGCTGTGAGTTTGGGTTTGGTTTTGACAGCAGCTAACAATGACAACTATGTGCCGTGATCATGTGAAACTGGGAATGGACATACATAGACTTTTCTTTTTAATTTCCTAGGTCTATCGTCACGAAATACCATAAATAAGGGGCTTTCAAATACAGAAATTGATGCGTATTCTCACAGTTCTGGAAGTTAACAGTCTAAATTCAGAGGTGGCACTGTGTGAGCTCTGGGGGGAGATTCTTCCTTGTCTCCGCTTTTAAGAAGCCCTGTATTTCTTGACATTCCTGAATTTATAGACTTCAGGGGCTTCAGAAAATTCATGGAAAATGTTCAATATCTTTTCATTCCATTTTCAATGTACTTTTAAAGCCCCTTTGTCTGTCTTCACAGTCTGCCTTCTCCGTGCATGTGACTCGATGGATTTCCCTTCCTGTCCCTCTCTTCCACAATGTACCCCAGACAAGGGATTAGGGTTAGGAAGCGCCTTACTGTTTGATGAGTTTACTTGATAACATCTGCAGAGAAAACCCCAATTTCCTGAAACAAGGTCGCATGAGAACCTACCGGGATTAAGACTTCAGCACAGCAGAGGTTGCTGTCAGGCGCGGTCCAGTCAGCTCCGACTCATCGTATGGAAGGAACCACTTCCCAGTCCTGGGCCATCTTCAAGAGTGTGGTCTCCTTGAACCCATTGTTGCAGCCATTGCCTCATTCCATCGCATTGAGCCCTTTGCTCTTCTTTGCTGATCCTCTGCTTCACCGAGCTTCAGGTCTTTCCCCAGGAACTGGTCTCTCCTGGCAAGATGTCCAAAGTACATGAGACAGAGTTTCGCCATACTTGTTTCTAGACACAACCTTATCATTTTGGTGGGCATAATTCACTCTAAGAATATTTCAAAAGAAAGAAAAACGTGGTATTTGACTTTAGACCTAGTTGGGAATAAAGGTGAAAGAAGAGACAAAGGCATCGTTGATGCTATGGCTAGGAAGACTGAACTATAGCAATGTCCTGTTCATTCTGAAAGAAGTCCTGATGCCAGAGTGAGTTATGTGTTGAGTTGCTCACTGAAAGGTTGGCAGTTCGAAATCACCAGCCACTTCAGGGAGAAAAATGAGGCTTTCTGCTCCTGTAAAGATTTATAGCATTGGAACCCAAGGGCCTGTTCTACTCTGCCCCACAGGGTGGTTGTGAATCACAATTGACTTGATAGTGAGTATGTTCGTGCCAACGTGAACAAAGGGAGATTGTAGCTGGTTGTAAGGATGGAAAACAGGCTCCACTTTGCAATATAAATAAGGATGCAGAATATGTATCTGATTTGATAATATACATTTGGTGCAAAGGTGGAAACGTGATGAGGGAATGGCAGTTTTGAGCTTCTGAATATGGAGTAGACATTTTAACCATTAGAAATTGCAAGAACGCCTTGAAAGGCAAAGCAAGAGTATCTTTTTGCATACGTATTGGGTAAAGAAAATGCAACTCACACCCCGAATTGGTTGTGCAGAAAAACCTAAGAAATTAATTTAGTCTATTATTAATTGATTTTTTTCTCTCCTGAATGATCATCTGCTAGTAAGTGAGAAAAGTAATTAAATGTCCAATCTGTCTAAACGTAACTTAATTGAATAATGCAAAGCATTCTTTCAAGAAATTTCCTGACCCTGCTGGAATGCAAAATGTATGTCCTGTATTCAAAGATATACCAGGTCTTCCAATTTCTCTCACTAAGACGGTTGTGCAGAGGAGTGAGGGAAGGGACACAGGTCCCACGAGGCTCCTTGATCAGTTCTGACAGGGACACAGTCCCTAGGCCGGTTTGATCGCTGCATGTTTGGCTGGTCTTGGATGATGTTCTATAAGCAGGTGACATGCTTTATTCACCTTTTGGTCCAGGCAGGATCCCAGAGTGCTGTGGATCCCTCTCTTACTTGCTTAGCTTTCCCTGCTGCTTCGTTGGGCTTCCATCACCCCCCCACCTGGCTTCTGACCTAATGGTCTGTCACAGTGTCTGTGGTATATCTTGCCATGCCATCAAAGCCGAACAGAAGACCACATCTGTAAGCAATCGGAGGTGATACGTAAGGAAAACTAAGCTTTCTGTTTGGCAGTAGAGGACTATTTGTGTCATAGACGATAAAGGCAGGGTGGTATCTTCACAATGAGGCAGAAAGAGAAAGTTAACCTTTAAAATGAACACCTTCTCTGAATTACTTGTGTGTATTCCTCTGGGTTGAGGGTCTCTAAGTTTATCAAAGTGATCTCTTATGCCCTCAAATGTTAAGAACTTTCCGGGAGATAGAGGCAGGAAAACTAGGGCACAATCTTGGAGCGGCATCCAATTTTGGAGAAAGAGGAGGTGGCAATGGAAACTGAAAGTTGAGTGATGAGGAGAACACAAGAAGAGTGTAGTGTTAAGGGAAACCAATATAAAAGAAGGAAACTGAGTCGGATGGGGACGTAGGAAAAAGTCAGGTTTCAATAAGTTAGAAGGAACAATAAATTCTGTAGATAATATAGAAAGCTATCTGTTTGCCATGTTTCCACTCAAAGTAAAGCTTCTAAGGGTTAACTCTTAAGAGATGCCTTAAAGTATATGTAAAATAATGTACTTCATACACTTTTATGGCTGCAATAGAGGGAGCAGGAGGAAGAGCAGAGTTAGTCACTTGCAAGCATCAGTGGTGATGGTGGGATAAGATGAGGAAAATGATGAAAAGCCTGGAGGCACTGCGTTGATTGGTAAATACTTGGTATTTGGAATTCGGTAGATAAATTTAGATCAGGCTTGTTAGAGAACTCTCTGACTTAACAACCTATGTCCCAGACCTCTCTGGATTCTTGTTGTTGCTACCCGTTCTGCAGTCCATGCAGGCTCCTAGATGCAACAGGAAAAAGAAATAAACCTGCCGAACCTGCATCATCCTCAATATGGGTAATCACTGCAGCTGGTATGCCAATCCAGCTCACAAAGAGTCTCCCATGTCCTTGCAGAGCCTTGTCCACCAAGTAATGTCTCCTAATGATGTGTTAAACTAAGCAAGTTGGATAATGTTCTACTGTGATGCAGAAGGTTTATAGTGGCTAATTTGGGGAAGGCTATCTCTAAGCCTTTTGTCTAGAAGCTATGTGAATCCTGTCCACCTCAGATAGCCCTGCTGGTATTTGAAACATTGGTGGTGCGGATTCCAGAATCCTAGTAACATGTAAGCCACTACAATATGAGACACTGACAGGTAGGTGGTGGTCTACATAATTCTATGTGTTAAATAATATGAGGTTTAAGTGGAGCTTAGAGACATAGACTAGGAAAAAGGAAGAAGGTGTCCACATATGAGGGATTAGTGACTAAATATTTTTTGAATAGCAGAAAAACACCATCAGCTATGGTGCTCAAAGGGAAGCCCCTTGGGTTGAAGGCACTCAAAATAAACCTGGGGAAGAGGTATCTCCTCAAAGTACAGTCAACTTCTATGACAGAGGTAGAGCAAACTTTCAAGACCTTCATTTGTTGATAAGGCACAACTCAAGCGGAGAAGAAAGCTGCAAATAGCCATAAATAATTAGACTATGGAATGGATGATGTATGCATTGAGGAAAAATGGACGTCATCAAAAAGGAAATGATGACCTATTACATTATCATTTGATCTCCCTTTGGACTCATTTTATCTTTTAACAGTTTTGTTGGCACATAATCCATGCATCACACAATCCAACAGTTCAATAATATTAAGAAGAGGCGTACAATCATTACCACATCGATTTTAGTGCACTTTTTTTCTTTCTTGCACTCATTGTCTCTATTTCCCCCCAACCTTCCCTGCCATACCTCAAGAAACCATTAGTCCAGTTACTTACTATCTCAATACATTCACCTATTCTGGATTTCATAAACAGAAAAACATACAAAAAATACTAACAAGGGTAACAAAGTAAAACAGAGGAAAAACTCAAAATATTAAAACTAGAAAAAAATTAAAATGGGTCAATAGGGAGAACAAATGTTAATATGTTAAAATTTAGCCTAAGTACATCTGCAATAATCCACTTTCCAATGTACTCCACATGATAGCAAGGGTATTACATCCCTGGTTGTGGTTAGAGAGGATTCACCAGAGGCTTAATCCATGTGTATTTACCCTTCACTATTTTTTTGGAACTGAAACAACTTTTAAGTGGGTCAAACAGTAGATCAAATGATAACACATTGCATTTTAGCTAACTATATGCACACATAATAGACCTTACAATACTCTCTGATAATAAAGCTGTTAATATCCCTGAACTATGGTCAGAGGGAATTTATCAGAGTCTTAATCTATGTGTGGACCCTGAATACCAAAGCATCGGGATAGGTCCACGTGGCTTCTCCTCAGGGATGTCTTGCAGGAAGTGAGCCTTGCCAGCTGAAACAGGGAACTGGCTAAGGCAGCTGCACCCTGGTCCGACTATCAAAAAGCAAGAGACCAGAGAACTAGAAAGGTGAGGCTCACCAAGCCATTTATCTCTCTGCCCTTCAATTAATCCCACATGTGTTTATCAGCCAGGTTGGCACAATAAATTTTAACTACATAAAGCCTATAGACAACATCATGATCATCAGAGAAATGATAAAAGTTGTCAACAATTTCATTTTACTGGAAGCCACAATTAATGGTCATGCAAGCAGTAGTCAAGACATCAAACAAGGTATTGAAATCCCTACACAGTTGCAGGGTGACACAGGTTTCTCCTGTGGAGCAGCTGGTTCGCTCACATCACCAATTGTTCAGTGAGCAGCTGAGTATGTAAGTATTGTGCCACCAGGGCACATTTTACTCTTAAGGAAAAGGTATTAAATAATTCTTCCTTCCTATAATAAGTCTTATACAGATCAAGTAATTAACCCAGTAATTTATAACGTTTTTACACATTCTAATAAAATAAAATAATATTCCTTTTTATAAATGCTCACTCTAGACCAATTAGTCCATCCCTAGACTAGAAGAAACACACTATAGTAAATACACTCTGAATTACCCAAAAGTATGGGATGCCATGGAAACCAAACCGAGAGTGAATAAAAGATAAGGCTGACTATTTTTTTGGTATTTTTATTGACAAAGTTCTTATGAACAAATTAAACATTTAAAATCAAAACTTGCTTATTTCATTTGTATTAACTATGCCTTTCCCTAATACTTTTAACACAAAACAAGTCAAAATTGTGAAAGTAAAGGTCAATATATATCATTTTTTTCATATTTCTATAATACAGAGTTAGCTAAAACACTACATTGGCATAACACAGGGATTTTCTGTTGATTGAATTCACTATATAATCTATGAATTCTAAACAAAACACCCTATGAGAAGGATAAGGACTATTAAGGATTTGGTTAGCCTTTGTGGTTAATCTTTTTCCCCAGATCTTAAATGTTCCAGTCTTTGAAAATGTCAGTTGCAATTTCTTTTCGGGGACAAACAAAGTGAAAACCAAAGGCAGCTTCACCTCCGTGCATCCCAGTGCCTTTCCCCAGTCCTCCCTCCTCCCAGAGACAGGACCAAGAAGCAAGCTGAGCGCATTGTTAGTGCGTCAACAACACAGGACGGCCAGTGAGTTGTAAAGCAGAGACCCAGAGGCGCCAAGCAAACAGGATGCAAGGCAAAGCAAGCACCTTAGTGGAAGGGAACTGGCAGGTGTAGTTTGTAAGAGAGTGCTGGCTGGAAATAAAATCATGCAGCGTCCCAGACCAGTGCGTGGGAAAGGTTGTTTAAACGATGTGGCCCTTATCATCTCAACCCCTTCTAGATATCTGCCGTCCACGATCTCCTCTTATGTAATCGAAACTTGTTATCTCCGCGAGTCTCTTGGGAGTGTGTGATTCGGTACATTCACCCAATATGCAACTCTTCAGATGTGATTGGTTACTTAGTTAGGATGGATGATATTTATAGATAAGAAATATCTGATCTACTTCAGGAGAGCTGTCTAATTCTCCCATGTCTGCTGATCCAGCAACTCCATCCAGAAGGGCCACCAATACTCGTTGCCAGTACATAAACACTATATAAACACTATATATGCTCTTGTTCATGTCTTGGTGACAATTAATGGTAACTCCAGTTCCAGATAATGCACTAAGGCAGGGGATGAGAATAAAGCTACCATTGTGATGAATTTTATGCTTTTTTTTAACTTTTAAGTAATACAAAATATGTCATAACTTTAAAAAATAATACTTTAACTTTAACCTACACATGTATTTGGTATACATCCAAACACAATCTAGTATATATTTAATATATTACTCACATGTAATTTTATATGACATTAACATAGTAAATGTCCAAAAATTATTGTAAATATTAGTATTTATGTAATATACTCAGTGCTGAACAGTTTTAATTTATGTATCAAGTGATTTTTGTTTTTTATACAAGCACAATGTTGGATATTACTCAACATATGGTAATAAATGAGGTATTAAGCACATTTAGAGGATGCAACATTCAATATTTATTTATTCATCCAGAAAAATGTCTCCTTTTGCAGAAATAAGTATGTTTCTAAAATCCTCTTCCTGTAAGGAAACAAAGAACAAAGAAACACAGAGCATTTATCGGAGCATTACATTTATATTTTATCATAATATTTATGTATCTTCATGTAAGCAAGGAATTTGAGCAATTCCTAGAGGACATAAATTAAATGAATACTTAGATAATGCAAGTTGTACAACTGTGTCTTATATTGGATTTCCCTGCAGACATTCTATTAATAAATGGATCGATTTTTTTGTGACTTGCAAAACTAACTGGCTTGTTGAGAAATGGTTCTATTGCTATAGTAATTATATATTTATCTCCAAATAAAAGAGTTGAAAACTTCAACGAAGAAAATGTGCATTTATAATGTACATTTTATAAATGCACATAATAAAATGTGCATTTTCTAAATTTTATATACACTCCTAATTTATAGTTCTCTTTTCATTTCAGATCTATCAGGCATTACCTCATATTCAGTTCTATTCACAACATAAGAATGCACTGTTGTTGCTAAGTGCCATCAAGTCAGCTCTGATCCATAGCGATTTTATACACAACAGAATGCAATACTACCCAGTCCTGCACCATCTTCACGACTGTTCCTATGCTTGAGCCCATTGCTGCAAGCCCGGTGTAATCCATCTCTGTGAGGGCGTCCTTCTGTTTCTCTGCCCCTCTATCAAACATGCCATCCTTCTCCAGGGACTGTCTCTCCTGACATTCTCAAAACGTGTAAGACGCAGCCTTACCCTTGTCTCTAAGGAGCACTCTGACCACACTTCTTCACACCACAGTTCAAATGCATCTATTCTTTCTTCTGTCTTCTTTATTCAGTGTCCACCTTTCACATGCATGAGAGGCCATTGAAACACATGGTCAGGTGCACCTGTTCCTCAAAGTAACCTCCTTCTTTTCAATATTCTAAGGAGGCCTTGTGCAGTAGATGTACCTAATGCAACTCTTCTTTTGATCTTTTGACAAGTCGCCACAGTAGGACAAACTGACAGACAAGTGGTGGAAGACTGCACTAGCAATATTATAATAATGTGATTCATACCTATCAGGTTCTGTTTTGCACAAAGTGAACCAAAACATGTCCCCAGATAGAGCATATACATATTTGTGTCATATTCTTTGTGGTCAGTCTCACTTCTATTGTGTATCAGCAGTAGTCCCGTATACTGTGAGCATGCGCAGAGTACGGAAAGTGCATGCACATTTTTTAATGTTTTATTTGAAGACGAAGACCACTACGAGAGCTCTGTGAAAGGCCTGCTAACAATCTTAAGACAACGGAACGATATGATGAATGAAACTATTTCCAAGGACATTGCTAGCATTGTTTTGAAACTCAAGAACAAAATTACATGTTCCAAGTCTATGTTTTAACTTTTCTTTGTTGTTCTTGTTATCAGCTGGCATCTAGTTGCCTCTGACTCATTTTAACCATATCTACAATAAAAGAAACGACTCCCCAGTCCTGCACCATCCTCAAAATTGTACTTATGTTTGACTCCATTAGTGCACCCACTGTATCAACCCTTCTCTTTAGGGGTCTTCTTCTTTCTTGCTGACCCTCTATATTACTAAACATGATGTCCAGAACAACTGGTCTCTCTGGTCTCACATGTCCAAAATATGTGAGAGGAAGGCTGAACATCCATGCTTCTAAAGAGTATTCTTGCCATTCTTGCCTTCAAGAGGGATTTGCTTATTATTCTGATAATCCATAGTACTTGCAATATTTTACTCTTGCACTATAAATCAAACACATCAATTCTTCTTTCCCTGTTCATTGTCCAGATTTCACATGGAAACAAGACTATGGAAAGTACAACGGCTTGGATAAAACACATCTTAGTCCTCAGAGTGATCTCTTTGCCCTTTAACAGGTCAAAGGGGTCTTTGGCAGCAGGCATGCAATATAGTACTTGATTTCTTGACTGATGCTTCAAAGAGCATCAGATTTGGGTCCAAGTAAAACAAAATTCTTGACAATTTCATCATTTCTTTCCCTGTTTATCGTGATGCTGTTCATTGGTTCAATTGGGAGGAGTTTTGCTTCCTTTACATTGAGTGGTAATCCATATTAGGCTGTTGTTTTTTATCTTCATAAGCATGTGCCTAAAGTCCACCTCCTTTTAGCAGGCAGCGTAGTGTCATCTGGGGGTTGCTCATGAGCTGATGATGAACATTCTTCTTCATGGAGTCTACATTACCGAACGATTTGCTCAGCAGACAGATCGAGTAAGTATCGCAAAAGGATACAGCCCTGACACACACACTGTTCCTGACTTCAACCTATTCAGTATCTCCTTGTTCTTATTGAACAACTCTCTCTCTCTGTTTATGCATTGGTTCCTCATGAGCACAGTGAAGTGTTCTGGAGTTCACATTATTTATTATATTGCCCACAGTTGGTTAGAGTCCACACCGTCATTTGACTTTGCCCAGTAAACACGTGCACAAGCCAACATCTTTCTGGTATGCTCTGCTCTCAAACAAGATCTAGCTGGCACCCAGGGTACTATTGCTTGATCCACAGCCTCTTCTGCTGATACACTCCTGAAATTCGCTTTTAATTGTTTTCTGCAAAAATTTACTCATATGTGATATTAATGATACTATGTGATAATGTTTGCATTCTGTTGGGTCACTTTTGTTTTGAAAGGGCATAAATATGGATCTCTTCTAGTTGTTTGGTCAGGTAACTGTTTTCCAAACATCTTGGCATAGAGTAATTGTTGAAATATTCAAATTGGTATCTTGGCAAATTTGAGAACCTTATTTTTTGAGGATGCCTTCAATGAACCTTGGCTTCTTCATTCAATATCATTGACTTTTGATCATATGCTACTTTTTAAAAATCGTTGTGTATCAAATAATTCATTTTTATACAGTGATTCTGTGTTTGCCTCTCATCTTCTTTTTATGCTCCACCCATCATTCAATATTTTGCCCATAGAAGCTTTCAATATTGCAATTTGAGGTTTTCCTTCAGTCTTTCAACTTGAGAAATATTGAGCGTTTTCTTCATTAGGAATGATAACTTGTAAAACACACTTACCTACTGGTGGACATAAAATTTCTAGAGAAAAGTTATAATCACCTCAGCCTCTGTCAAATACTTAGATCATTTACTTTCTGAAGAAAATATTTCTATTTATCCTTGAGAAAAGAATTTATAGCACTTTTCACTGTAAACAATTTAATGAGGGTATTTTTAGAGCACTGTGGATAATATCATAATTGGATTAGTACTTTTTCTTTCCTAGCTAACCCCATGGGCAAATACCTCTTATTCCGATCTGTTCCTTCTTACTCCAGAGATCAAAGGGTGACATCAAAATTAAAATAAGCTTTTATTAACACTCCTGTTTTAGGATTCCTTATCATTTTATCATTTTAATTTCTATTTATTTGTACATTTAGTTTCTGGTAATGCATTAAGTGTTCTTTTTAAAAAAAATCATTTTATGGGGGACTCGTACAATTCTTATGAAAATCCACCCAGTCGTCCATTGTATCAAGCACATTTGTATATTTGTTGCCATCATCATTCTCGAAACATTTGTTTCTACTTGAGCCCTTGATATCAGCTCCTCATTTTCCCCTCCTTCCCTGTTCCCCTCTCCCTCATGAGCCCTTGATAATTTGTAAATTGTTATTTTGTCATATCTTGCCCTATTCGACGTCTCCCTTCACCCACTTTTCTGTTGTCCGTCCCCCAGGGAGGAGATCACATATAGTTCCTTGTAATCAGTTCCCTCTTTCCAACCCACTCTCCCTCTACCCTCCCAGTATCACCACTCACACCATTGGTCCTGTAGGGATCATCCTCCCTG
>NW_022111369.1:45685683-45692825 GCF_000313985.2 Echinops telfairi
GTCCGATGGGGTGCCATGCTCTGGACCCAAAGTCTATCCTTTGCACTTCCTCGGGAGCTCCCTGCTCTGCCCCCGCCCCTGCCCCCGCGGCTCTGTTGCAAGCTTTTAGTGATTTGTCTCAATGTCGCGGGGTCAGTCCGGGCCAATCCCAACACTGAGTCTCCAGTGTTGTGCCCCATAGGGCCATGGATCAGTGAGGGACATCGTGTCTCATAGTGGGATCAGCTACATGGTCCACTCTGCATTGGCTGTCCACATTAAGTGTTCTTACATAGAAACATGGAGATAAAAAAGACCTAATGATTATTACTTGGGAGAAAGACTGAGCTTTCTACTCCCATAAAGAGTTACAATCTCAGAAACTCACAAGGGAAATTCCACCCTGTCCAGGAGGTTTGCTATGAGCTGGCATGGGCTCATGGCAATGAATTTGGTTTTAGTATAGGTTAATACAGATTTCAATTGAAGCCCATTGCTAGAGCCTATACCATTTGCCTCAGGGCAAAGTTGCTCCATCAGAATTGGTCAAAACCATTGCAGGTATCACTACCTGTCTGTCAGGTTGTCATAGTGTGGGAGCTTGCATGTTGCTGTGATGCTGGAAGCTAGGCCACCCATATTTTAAAAGCAGAAGGTTTGCCCATAGTGGGAGCATGTTAGTGGAACTTCCAGACAAAGACAGACTATGAAGGAGGGTCTGGAAATCCACTTCTGAAAATTAGGAACCAGTGAAAAGATTTGAAATAGCAATGGAACATTGTCTAATTTAGCACCAGAAGATGAGACACACATATTGGAAAGAACGAAAATTACAACTGAGGGAAAGGTGTCCTCTCAAAGCTGAGTCCATCTTAATGAGGTGGATGGAGTAAAGCATTGCAGATCTTAAGTTACTGATGTTGGATGACTCAAGACGTGAAGAAACAGCTGTAAAGCATCCACTAATTATCAGAACATGGAGTGTTCAGGGTATGACTCTAGGAAATTTAGAAGTCTTCACAATTGTGGTGGGACATATAATGATTGATATCCTAGGCATTAATGATCTGAAATGGCCATCTTAAATTGGAGATCATATGGTTTACTCTGCTAGGATTGACACCTTGTAGAGGAATAGTGTCACTTCCATGGCCAAAAAGAATATTTCAAGATCTGTCCTGAAGTACAACAATGTCAGTGATAGGATAATATCCATATGCTTACAAGGAAGACCAATTATTAGGACTACTATTCATATTGTGTATGCACCAACCAACTGCCAAAGATGAATCTTTTAATAAACTTCCACAGTCTGAATTTGATCAAACACATAATAAATATGTATTGGTAATCACTAGTGATTACCAATTGGTGATAGAAACGGCTGACAATGGAAGGATAGAACTTTGTGAGACCCCGGACTACTTATTCATTGAGAAGACTTATTTTCAACATCATAAATGTTGACTATCACTAGATGAAATACCCAGGAATAAAACTGAATAAATGTGTGGGAAAACACTGGAAAATGTCAATGTCATCAGTTAGAACAAGGTCAGGAACCAATTGTAGAACAAACTATTGATTGGTCATATGCAATTTCAAGTGGAAGTTGAAAAATAATTTAAATTTCAATAGAATCAAAATGTGGCCTGGAGTGTATAAAAAAAACCAGACTCACTGTCCCCTCAATTCAGAGACCATCTCAAGAATAAATTTAACACACCGAACACTAATGACTGAAGACAAGATGAATTCTGAGCTATCAGGCCATCATTTAAGAAGAAAACAAAAGGTAATTCATGTGCCAGGAAAGAAAGAAAAGTCCAAAATGGATGTCAGATGAGACTCTGAAACTTGCTTATGAGAATAGAGTAGCTAAAACAAATGAAAGAAATGATGAAATCAAAGAACTGCACAGAAAACTGCAAAGAGAAGCCTACGAAGACAAAGTAAAGCATTATAATAAACGTTTCAAAGACTTTGAGCGAGAAAATCAAAAGGAAACAAAAAACACTGGCATTTTTCAAGCTGAAAAAGGTGAAGGAAAATTCACAAGGAAAAGCCTCAAGTTGATGTGTTGAAGAATTCTATAGGCAAAATACTGAATGAGAGACGAAGGAGGTAGATGGAGAGGACACGGTGTCACTATACCCCAAAGAAATGGGTAACCTGAATATAATCCAGAGGATGGTATATGATCAAAATTGTATGATGAGGATTACCAGCCCATGGAGAAGAACATTATACTTTGTAAAGTAAAGGATCGGTGAAAAAGAGGAAGACCGTCATTGCATGAATTAACACAGCGAATGTAACAATGGGCACAAACAGAGTGATTGCGAGGCCAGCATAAGGCTCCAAACCACACTCCCGGCCGTCGAGTCAGTGCTGACTGATAGCCACCTCCCATGGGTTTCCCAGACTGTAACTCTTTATGAGAGTAGAAAGCCCAATCTTTCCCCTGAGGAGCTGCTGGTGGTCTCAAACTGCCAACCATGTGGATTGCAGCCTAACGTGTTACCACGATGCCACCAAGACTCCTATGGCCCAGGACGAGGCAGTGTAAAATTCTGTTGTCCGTATGGCGACTATGGGTTGGAATGAACCTGATGACAGCTCATAACAATCGGTGGGCTGGTAGAAAAGAGCGTATTACAGATCTAATAGTTTGAGACAACCAATTAAAAACATCAAAGAAAGCAGTTACATCCATGCAGACGGTTATATCACCGGGAGGCATATTTCTGCCTCACCTGTCAGTATCTCACTTACCCTCCAGTGCTGCACGAGTCTGGATTTCTCTATGGCTCTCCAGAAAACAGACCAGCTTCTCACCTGCCTACAATCTAGTGCAGAATAAATAATGAGATGTACCGTATGTGTGAATGGAAATGAAAAGAAGGTGAGAGTGATGCGTTATTGAACAAATGTATATTTACAAAGCAAAGAAAAACAAAACCCTGCCCTACCTACAAAGACCAAAAGGGCAGCATTTGCCCAATTCCATAATATGACCTGGATGGTTGGGTCATTGAGAGAAGTAAAAATGAAAACCCCCCAAAACTAATCAGATAACAACCCATGAATCAAGGTATCATAAAACATAATTCATTACTATAACAAAGGAAAGCAACAGAGTCACTGCCATAGCACTGGTTTATCAACCAGTTATCTTTTTCAAATTTTTTATCAAACTAATTTTAAAAGTTCCTACTTCTTGGGAGAAAAATCTTGTGCTTGTTATTAAATGGTTTTATTGGCATATTCTTTATGTATCATACAGTTTAATCATTGAATCATGTGAAGACAAGTTGTATAATTATCACCACAGCCAATTTCAAAATATTTCCTTTGCATATTCGTTGCTAGCTGACCTTGTCCCCTCCGCCTCCCTTACCTAATAATTCCCCCGAAGCAAGTCTTCATTCTGTTACTGTCTCTACAGACTAGCCTATCCTGGATTTCATATAAAGAAATTCATACGAAACACAAGCAGGAAATGAACAAACAAAAACAGCTACAATGACTAGCCAAAAGCTCAATCGAAAAGAAGCAGAAGCTATTAAAAAATGAAACAATATTTAAATGGATTAAAAGAGAGATAGTGGAAGACTAAAAAAAATGATTGAAATGGTTAAATGATTCCATACATCTTTTAATTTCATTTCCCATAATATTTCAAGCCCCCTCAGATAACAAAAAGCCTTGAGTGTCAGAAACAGCATTTGATTGGTTGCGAACATACAGTTTGGGGCTTCAAACCCACCCAGCACTGCCACAGAGGAACAACTTAGCTATCCGCTTCCAGAAAGATTGCTTCTTCTTGTTATCTGTGGTTGACTCCATAGAGTTATATGTGGTTATATGCAGTGACCTCATAGCGTTTTCTTGGCTGTAATTTTTAAACATTTAATTGGCATATAATTCACGTATCATACAAGTTAATGGTTTTGATCATATTAAGAAGAGTTGTACAATCATCACCACAATCATTTTCAAAACATTTTCTTTTCACACTTATTGTTAACTCCCCATTTCCCTTGAAACCTCCCCTGCCAAACCCCAGGTAATTATTAATTGAATTACTGCCTCTGGATTTACCTATCCTGGATTTTATAGACACAGAAGTCATACAAAACACAAACCAAAACAACAACAACAAAAACTAACGAAGACAAAAACAAAACAGCCAATAGAAAAGAAAGCAGAAACAGCCATAAAATGGTCAAATTATAAGATATAATGATAAGGTGTTAAATTTTAACCTAACTACATTTGCTACCACTTGCTTTAAAATGCTCTCTGATAGGGAGGCTCTTTTAAAAAAATTAAAAATAAATTATTTTATTGGGGGCTCTTACAGCTCTTATAACAATCCATACATCAATTATATCAAGCACATTTGTACATACATTGCCATCATCATTTCCAAAACATTTTCTTTCTACTTGAGCTCTTGGTATCAGCTCTTCTCCCCCCCTCCCTCCCTTCCCCACCCTTCCACCCACATGAACCCTTGATAATTTAAAATTATTTTTATTTTTGTATTTTACACTGTCTGCTGTCTCCCTTCACCCACATTTTTGTTGTTCATCCCCTGCGACCAGTTCCTCCTTTCTCCCTCTTCTCCTCCCACCTTCCCCTTACCCTCATAGTATTGATACTCTCGTTATTGTTCCTGAGGGGTTTATCTGTGCTGGATTCTGTGTGTCAAGTGCTCTTAACAGTACCAGTCAGTGTACATGTTCTGGTCTAGCCAGATTTGTAAGGTAGAACTGGGGTCATGATGGTGGGAGGTGGGAGGTGGGAGGGGAGGAAGCATTAAAGAACTAGAGGAGTGTTGTGTATTTCGTTGGTGCTATACTGTGCCCTGGCTAGATAGCCAGGCTCTTATGGACACTCCTGGCCTGTGGTCAGAGGGGATTCATGAGAGGTTTAATCCATATGAGGACCTCACAAATGGAATTTGAGTTTCCACTGTTAATTCCCCTGCCGCCTTCTAACTGGGTGTTCAGAATTTTAGCCATTCTCTCCTTCATATTTGGATTTTAGTATTTACAATTCTTGGATCACACATGTGGGCTTAGTTGATACCTCACTTAGATGGTTGTATGTTTTATTAGACAAGCCTCCAAGGCCCCAGATGCTATTCTTTGTGATAGGCAGGCACCATCTGGTTTCCTCACACACTTTGCTAGCATCCATCTCTTCAGTGGTCTCTTCATGAGGGTGAGTATCAAGTAAGCTCATGTCATAAGAACTAATTTTTCCTAGATTTGGGTAAGAAATAAATAGAAGCCCCCGAGCCATTCACAGATTTCTGATATATATATATATATATATATACACACACACATACATATACACACATACATACACACACACACACACACACACATATATATATATACACTCAATCTATTCTTGTTGAAAGAGAGCATTAGCTTACTCATGCTAAATTTGTAACTTGGAATCAAGTTGTTGGGGTTGTCAGTCCCTATCCATACTGGCCCGATGCATAGCAGGATGAAACACTGCCCAGTCCTGCGCCGTCCTCACCAACGTCCCCATGCTGAGCCCATTGTTGCAGCTGCTGTGTCCATCCATCCTGCTCACGGCTTTCCCTTTTCCCTGCCCCTCCACCTTTGGCACGAAGCCTTCTCCAGGCACTGGTCTCGCCTTACCATAGTTCCGAAGTACGTGAAAAGAAGTCTTGCCATCATTGCCTCTAAGGAGCGCTCTGGCATTATTATTATTTCCAAGGCAGATTTGATTGTCTTTTTGGCAGTCCAAGGTACTTCACCAGCACCATAGGCACATTCATTGTTTCTGTCTTCCCTTATTCAGTGTGCAAGTGCACATGCATATAAGTCGAGTGAAAACACCATGGCGTGGTCAGGCGCAGCTTAGTTCTCAGATTAACATTATTGCTTCCCAACACTCTAAACAGGTCTAGTACCAGCAGATTTATCCAAGGTGTGATTTGATCTCTTGACCGCTGCTTCCATGAATATTGATGGGGGATCCAAGCTAGACAAACATTCTTGAAAACTTCCATCTTTTCTCCATTTGTTATGATGCTACCCCCTGCTCCAATGGTGAGGATTTGAGCATTCTTTACACTGGATTGTAATCTATACTGAGGGCTGCCATCCTTCATCTTCATCCGCAAGCACTTCAAATCCTCCTCACTTTCAGCAGCAAGGTGTGTCATCGGCATATCAGAGGTTTTCTAAACCTGATGCAGAATTCTTCTTCATATCATGCAGTTTCTCTGATTATTTGCTCCACATACAAATTGAATAAACATGATAGGAGGATACAATGCTGATACACACCTTTCCTGATTTTAAACCATTAGCATTCCCTTGTTCTGATCCTATAATTGCCTCTTGATTGATGTACAGGGCTTGCATGGGCACAATGAAGGGTTCTCATTCTCCTCAGGGAGAAAGTAGGAACACGGCATTAGGAGTATTCTCCCCTGGGGTTCTCTAGAAGTATTTTTAAGTGGTTTTTCCCTTTGAGAGGTTGCTCCCCCATGTTTACCTTCTACAAGACATCAATGCTCCCATTTTGACTTGGATTTCCTGAAAGCTTCACTTACCAGTCTTGTAAGAGAGTTTGTTGATTTGGGGTGACCTTAGCACAATGTTGCATGACAGCAACTGAATGATGTTGTTCTCTGTTTTTAGGCCTTGGGCTATGGCTGTGGGAGTGGGTAAGATCTCACTGCTGTCTTGATTTGCATGGCTAGTGATCATGAGCATTTCGTCATGTGTTTGTCAGCCCTTTGAGTGTCATCCCTTGTGAACTGTCTGTTCATGTCCTTTGCCCACCTTAATTTGGATAAGTTTTTTTTTTAATTGAAGTGTTTCAGATTTCTATGGATTTTAGAAGTAGCCCCTTGTTCATTGTGTCATTGGTGGAGATTTCCCCAATCTGTTGGCTTTGTTTTGCTCTTCTTATGATGTCTTCTGATTTGGATACGTGTTTTATTTTTAATAGGTCCCAGTCATCTATTTTGTCTTCCACTATCTGTGCTTCCTTTATTATAGTTGGTAGTCTGTGTATGCCCTGAGATAAGGCCCGTAAGTTTGTCCCAGTTTTCTTATTGACGGTCCTTATAGCTCTGAGATTTACATTTACGTTTTTTTTTT
>NW_022111369.1:45695419-45701048 GCF_000313985.2 Echinops telfairi
GATGAGGATAACAAATGTACAAATGTGCTTTATACAACTGATGTATGTATGGATTGTGATAAGACTTGCATGAGCCCTCAATAAAATTATTTAAAAAATAAATAAATTTGTAGGCTTGATAACAGCAGGTTTGGTTTTTGTTTTAAGGTGTAACAGGTAAAAGTTAAAAAGTGGGCATCTGACTTGCCTGAGTCACATGTTTAGAACACACAGACACACACACACTCCCCACACACCCCAAATTTACCCAGCGCTGCATGGAAATCTTTGACCCCTAAGGTCTCCTTTACTACTGTGGGGACTCAGCGTCTCATGTTTTATGACTGAGAAAGCCATTGCTTCTCTGGCTCAAAGTAGAACCAGAGATACTGATTTCTTTCATGTATGTCCTCCATCGTACAAAGTATATCCTATATCCAAACATTTTGTTAGGTTATTGATGTTTCTCCAATGCAAGACAAAAGTTTAACCTCCTTTTCTCATTTTTTATTCACTTAGCTGTTTCTTTTCTCACTCTGTTCTGCTTCCTTTAATTAATTAGCTTTGGGAGGAAACAACTCACATATTGAAAACTCAGATTAAAAAAAATTGTAGCACTGTGAATGTGTGATTCACGGTTGCTTTAAAAGCAAAGAAACTTGTTTGCACAAATTAATAATGACTTAATAAACAGACTTTGCTGTCCACTGCTAAAAATATTCTAGTCTGGCTTTAGCTTAAAAGAAAGCTATGATAGGAATCTATCTCCATGGCAACCTTGCTTTTAAAGCAGTTTATGCTTCAACAGTGATCGGAGACAGCGTTCAGAGATGGTTGGTGGTTTGAGTTTCAGAACTCTCTGAGTGGATGAGAGGGGAGACATAGAAAGGATACCGTGCTGGATGTGTGGATTCCGAATGATCAATTTACAGGCCTCAGCTGGCTAATCCTTGCATTAATTATATTCATAGGCAAACTTAATGGTGCCTGTGATGATAAAACTAAAACCCGTTAGAAAGGTAAATTGCCCTTCTTCCTCTATAACTTTCCAACCTTATGGATTATCCCTACCTACATAGGAGATTGGATGCAAGGGATTGATAAGAACAATAAAGATGGCCAGTTACTTAGAACTAATCTTGAGTCTCCACTAGGGTAATGGGGCTATCACCCAAGTCAAAGGGAAATTAAGAATGAAATTAGTCTCGATTTTAAAAAGATGCTGCTGTGTAAATAGTGGGCTTCTTAAAGAACTTGTCTTTTAATGCTGGGCTGTTCAGTTTTACCACCCTAGAGGCTTTAACGAGCCAAGCGGGCAGTGCCCTCTGCAATGCTAATAACCTCCCGTGACGTGGGAGAAAGGCGCTGTCTTTGCAGGCAAGCTCTTGGCTAGCAGGTCAGGCAGCAGCTGTGGGGCTCAGTGCAAAGGAGGTTGCTTAGCTTTACACCGGAGCCAAGATGTGACTCGGGCTTCCAAGTTGGAACATAAAATCAAAATGAATGAAATTTAAAGTACCACCCCATTTTCCTATTGCATTCTGATTTTGAAAGGAATATTGTTTGTTGGTGACATTTTCAGAGTGCACGGAAAAGTATAAAACGGGAACCATCATCCAGGTAGTGGGAATCTTAAAGAAATTCTGAAACACTCCTGATACACTGAAGCCTTTGAAAAGTGGTGTCAGACTTTTGGAAATGAGAGCTCCCAAAGGGAGTGTTTTCCAGGCTACTGATTTACAGATGAAGACCAGGGCATTCCTGAAGGGATGCCAAGTGCACTCAAATTCACAGGCCACTCAGAGAGAAAGTTGGCCCCACTTCATGCTGTCTCTCATGCTTACTTATTTTGTCTTCCAAAGCTTTCAGGTAAATCACTCATCTTTTAATTCTGAAGCTCTCTCTCAAAAACAAACGGACCAGATACCATTACTGAGTTACATACCCAGACTATTCTACTTGTGATGATTTAAATGCATTCCGCAGCATGGACTGACTTCTTGTAACAACTTTTTGTAAAATGGGGTAAAAATGTACTATCCTCAAGAGTACCTCTCTCTCTTTCTCTTACTCACCCGTCCTCTCTCTTTCTAGACATGAATTCAATATCTCCAGTCCCGTTTGCGGGAAAGATAATGTAGTTAAATATTGACATGACCTTTACTCTCAATGACTTATTCTGGGAGATACCACTGGGTGTTGGTGAGTCATTCAGAAGCATCTCCTAGGACCCACAGGCCCAGTGCCATGTCAAGACATTTACATTCCTAGGATTTCTAATTTTGGTGACTCAGTAAAGCACATACTCTAAGATACACCCACTTTGCATATTTTGGGTAAGGTTTGGTGGCATAATTTTTTAAAGGACTTTCAATAAGTTGAGTTTTGCTAAAGGACAGGGCTTCAAATTGGTTTGACTTGGTTCAGTTATGGTCAGTGAAGGTAAATCAGAAGAGGTCTGAATTTTTAAAAACTGCGGAAAGCAGAATGATAACTAGAATTTAAAAAACTATAGGTTGAAGGCCTGAACGGAGGCCTCTCCAGGAGTCGGGTGCAGGAGCCGGATTATTAGTGAGACTGTGGCAGGGCACACACATTCACAGGAGCACACGGCGTCACCATCGTGGACCAGAGGTTTTCCTCACTCTGTTGAGAAGAGATTTGGTTGCTAGGCAATGCTCACATTGCCCTTGTCTTCTAAGACAGAAATGAAGTGTTCTGTAAAGGGTGGACCCATGGTTTTCCCTGTTCCAACATTGCTTCAACTCATCCAAATCTCACAAATTGGTTCCATGCTGATTCCTCTTTGTCAGCCCTGACTGAACTGGAGAGAACTAGTTTGAAGCCAGGTTAAGAATCCACGGTCTTTGTGATGTAAATTTTACTGTATTATTGCTGACATGAGAGGTAAGCTCAGTTGGCATGCTAATATATGCAATAGATTTTACGGAGACTGTAACAAATTACCACTAACTAGATGGCTTAAAACAACAGAACTATTTTCTTAGAGGTATAGAGGCCAAGGTTCCGAAATAAATTTCCCTGGGAGAGAAAGGCTTTGCAGCCTGCAGCCATGAGATTCCAGCAAAGGCGATTGTATGGAGCGATTATTCTTGCCAACACTTCAGGGCAGATCAACAGACTAACAAAATTTTGCGGAGAGGGAGAGAGAGAAAAAAAGAGAGAGAGAGAGAGAGAGAGAGAGAGAGGGAGTTTGTTTTGCTTGTGTGCTTCCTTTGGAAGCTCTAGAAGATCATCTATTTCTTGTCTCTTGTAGCTTCTGGTAGTTACAATATTCCATCCCACCACTCTGCCTCTGCCTTTATATTGCCTCTAACTTTGATGTGTTCCTTCCTCTGCCTTCTCTTATACGGAGACTTGTGAAAGCACTTAGAACTCACCAGCATAACCCAGAATCGCCCCTGCTTCTCAAAATCCCCATTGAACCATACCTTCAAAACCCTTTTTCCAAATAAATTCTAAGGACTAGCACCTGATTTCTTTAAAAACCATCACTTAGCTCACAGTACATTTCATAGTTATTTTATCAATTTTGATTTACTAAGATTTTTACTTCTGTATAAACTAAAGGTACAAATTCCATTTGCATAGCTTCAAACATTAAGGAGGCCTGGTGGCCTAGGGAATATTTATATCAGACAGTTAATCACAAGGTCAGAAGTTTAAAATCACCAGCTGCTGAGGGGGAGAAAGATGAGGCTTTCTATTCCCATAAATAATAACAAAAGTCTTGGAAACCCACACAGGTGATTATAGTCTGTTCTATGGGTTGTTATGAGTCAAAGTTGATTCCATGACAATGAGTGAGTCAAGAATTAATTCATAAAACAGGAAATCCCATAGAAGAGTTTTTCTCCCTTCCCAAAGCCAAGTTGGTCAACAACACTCTCATTGTGGTTATAGTTATAGCAGATATTGTTATGAAAGGTATTTTGAAGAAGTCATTTCTAGAATGCATTGACAAAGGTGGAAATTCTTGACTATAGCCTCCATGGATTGCATATTTCTATGTGAATAAGTAAAAAAAATATTATAGAGACACGGAAACCAATTTATGCCAACTGCATTTCGGACAGACAACCACTCCAGACATGGAGAAGTGGGCTAATGGACTAACTCTCAAGACTTACCTTGCGGTCAGGCACTATGCCTCATCATTTCCAAGTAGTCCCTGCCAGCTTCACAGCGTGTCTCCAAATGAGATACATTTATCACTCGATAGGTCAGGAATCAGGTGCAAGAAAGGTTCGCTAATTTGCCTAAAGTCACATAGAATGCGGGTAGCGATGTCAGAATTTTAACCCATCTATTTATCTCTAATATCCAAATGACATCCTATACACTGTGTATTGTTTTAGAACTAAGGAATGGAATACATAAAGTATGTATGACAAGCAGTAAAAAATGTGGACAGGACACCAGAATGAGAAGTAGAAGGGGTTGTCCTTTGTCTTTCCAAATTAGTCTCCTTGCCAGTCTGTAAAATTACGCTGTCATATTTATCCACTAGCACCAGAGGTTACCTTAGCCTTTTGCAATGACATAGTCTACCACCCACGACCCTACTCGTTCACTCTGCTTCTGTGTGCAGACTGCCTGTGGCCCTGTGGGGTCTGCTAACTCAAACTGTGCGTGTGTCTGACTCCACACTGGTTGATCTCATCCATTCAATAGCAAGTGTTGTATGCATCTATCCTCTCACCATGCTCAACCACAGTGAGAGTGTGTGGACCAACTTGGCTTTGGGGAGGGAGAAAAACTCTCCTGTGGGTTTTCATCCATTATGAACAAGCTCCTGGCTCACTCAGTTTCTGGCATCGAGTCCATTCTGATTCATAGCAACTGCAGGGGACAGAATAGACACCCCCCTGTGCATTTCCAATCCCTCTTTTGCCATCAGCATAAATAATTTCCATTCACGTAACATGGCTGATATGTAGACACATAACCATTTTGAAAAATATTGCAGTCTTATCAAATGGTGCCCAAACAGATCATTCGATCTGTATGCTGAGCAAATAATCAGAGTGGCGGATTGATGGGAAGAAGGGTACCACCTCCGGATTGCAGGAAGGCTTATTAACAACCTTTGATATGCAGATGACACATCCTTGCTTGCTGGAAGTGAGGAGGACTTAAAGCATTATGCTGATACAGAGAAAATTGTATGGATTAAAGCTCAATGTACAAACTCTAAATTCCTCACAACTGGACAAATAGGTAATATATGGAGAAAAGATTGAAGTTATCAAGGATTGATCTTGCTTGGGTCCACATCAACACTCATAGAAGCAGCAGTGAAGAGATCAAAGGACCCATTGCATTGGGTAAATTTGTTGCACAGACATATTTAAAGTGTTAAAAATCAAGGATGCTACTTTATGGACTATGGTGCACATGGCCTGACCCAAATCTTGGTATTTTCAATTGCCTCATGTGCATATGAAAGTTGGACATTGAATAAGGAAGAGCCAAGAACAACTGATTCATTTAAATTGTGGTGCTGGTGAAGAAAATCAAAAGAACTATGGAGTGCTAACAGGGCAAATAAATCTGTCTTGGAAGAAGTACAGTCAGAATGCACCTTACCGTCAAGGATGGACACACTTTGTCTTACATACTTTGGACATAT
>NW_022111369.1:45702459-45704544 GCF_000313985.2 Echinops telfairi
CATAATTTGAAGGAAAGTGGCCAGTCACCCCGTTGGTCTCCTTGCCACCAGTTAGGATCATCTTTGTTCAGAACATTAATAACTTGTCCCTTGGAGAAATTCAGCTCATCTTCGTTATTTGCCACATAGTCATACATGGCGATCACTTGACACACAGGATGAAACGCTGGTGTGTCTCTTTCAGTGCTGGGACCCAGATGTTTAGCATGGCTGGCAGGATACCATCCCTTCCGCCACTTTTTTCCACTGGCCTGTAACTCGCCCTGCCACCATCCACTTGTATTTTTCTTTAGAATTAATATTAGCTGCCCCGGGGCAAGGCTAAGTTGTTCAGAACCAGAAGCCACATATGTTGAAGTGCCTTGGGCGATCTCAGGCTTTTTGTCTGATGGTCCAGATTTGCCTGCACTTCCAAAACTCTCTTGATCTTTTGGTTTGACATAGTTTGATGGAAAAATTCCAGTTCTGTCTCCAGTACTTCCTGTCCACCATTCTCCATCGTTCTGTGTGATCAGTATTTCCTCACCTTCAGTGAAAATCAAATCTCCAGGTTCTACACTTGAACATGGATAAAGTGCAATATTTATACTCTTTTCCACTGGTACAGGCAGCAGAGGGAGGGTTCTTGCTTACACTTGCAGACACAGCTTCTGGTTCTTCTCTCTTGACTTCACGCCCAGGGATAATCTTGACATAAGATTTCGGAAACCATCCTCTTGCCCCATGGACCTCTCCAAACCACCAACGTTCTTGCTGCTCCAAGACAGTCATGCTATCATGTTTTGAGAAGTTCACCCTTCTTTGCAGTCCAAGAGCAAAGAGCCTGTGCTTTTAAGTTTTCTACGGCCTGTCCCTGTCCATGAATAGGTGAAACAGACCCAGGGGACACAGTGCAGGTAAAAGCGGATTTTTTCTGCCATGATGTATTAGCAGTTAGGTTGGAAAAAGACACATTTTGATACTCAGTCATCGATGCTGGTTGATTTGAAGCAAGTGGTTCAGAGGGAATTGAGGTAGCAGGTAAAGAGACTGCAGGAGGAAGTAAGGCCTCCCTGGGAGACACAGCTTTTCCACTTGCTATTTTTCCTACATAGTTGCATGGAAACCACCCAAAACTTCCTTGAAAACTACCATAGAGCCAACCAGGCTCTCCTATATGTTTTTCATCAACCTGTATAATAGCTCCAGAGTTAAAACTCATCTGGCCGTGGTCCCTTGCTTCGAAGGAGTACAGTGCTCTGTAACTCACCAAAGCTGCAGCTGCTGCAGTTTCTCCTCAGCTTTCTGCTCCTTCACTTGGGGTTTATCTTGCATTTTTTCTTCCCGGAGTCTCTTTTGTTTTTCTTCTTCCTCTTTTCTAATATTTTCTTTCCATATGTTTTCTTGTTCTTGTTTTGCTTCCCTTGCAGCAGCGTCTTCTAGTTTCTTTTTCTGTATCACCTCTAATCTTTTTCTTTCAGTTTCCTTCAGTTTGTCAGGTTTGATCTTATGAAGTTGTTCAAGGGCTAACTGCTGCGTATTATATCTTTCTCTCAGTTCCTGTAGTTTATTGTTAAATGAGTCCATTTCGGATAGCTTAGATGCAGTTTCTTTTTCAAGAACATCCAATTGTTCTTTAAGTCTTTGGCATAATTCTTCCTTTTCTAATGATTTTTTCTGAAGTAAACTCATCACTGACTCAGGAGTGTTACCAAGTTGCACGTTTTTAATTCTTTCATTTAATAATTGCTTCTCAGGTACCAAATAGATCAGCTTATTTTGATAATCCTGCAATTCTTGTTGGAGTTGCTTGATTTCCATAATGTTCAGATCACAGTTTATCCGAAACTGCCAGCTCAGCCTTTTGCGTTTGTTTTCTGAGTTGGACATCCTGAAGTCGGCCTGGGAGCTGTTGATGTTTGCCATTCAGTGCTTCCAACTCAAGGTGAAGACTCTTCTTTTGAGAGTTTAACCTGACAATTTCTTCCTGTTCTCCATTCTCTATGCCTTTGGTTGAGAAGTTCCTGTTGACGAATTCTCTCCCATTCTAAATGGCGCTGTATGATAGATGATTGATGATAAGTATAAGTGTGATTTCATCAATGT
>NW_022111369.1:45704644-45716535 GCF_000313985.2 Echinops telfairi
CCAAAGCACATATATTCATCCAACAGCTGAAATTAATGAAGTAAGTAAATTGTGTCCATCTACAGATTACCTTGACAATTGGAACAAATTTGAGAGGCAGTGTATAGAGAAACAGAAAATGAGTTTCCCATCAGCCAGTGTTTCAAAAGCACTGGGTCATAAGAGACTGTAAAACACCCAAAGTGGCACTTGGGAGTTAGCTGGGGGCTGACAGCCTTGTTTATTGCCTAGGCAGGAGTGTGGAGGAGCAAGGAGGGAATGCATGGAAGTCATTTATCGTGATTGTCTCTGGATGGGAAGATGGACTGCGGATGACTTCCACTTTCTCTATCATTTCATTTGTTTTGCTTTGCTTCAACGTGCTTTTCAGCGAACATTGTTGCTGAATGCTGGCAAGTTGATTCTGACTCCTG
This sequence comes from Echinops telfairi, assembly GCF_000313985.2. Lineage (NCBI taxonomy): Eukaryota > Metazoa > Chordata > Mammalia > Afrosoricida > Tenrecidae > Echinops > Echinops telfairi. The sequence continues at coordinate 45,705,058 of NW_022111369.1, forward strand.
GTGACCCTACAGAACACAGAACTGTCCCCTAAGGCCTCTTAGGCTCCAATCTTCTTTTTTTAAGTCTCAAGAACAGATTTGTTGCATTGAACACTAATGGCCAAAGAGCAGATGCGTTGTAAAAAGACATCAGCCAAGAAGTAACTAAAGTGTCATGAAAGAGAGGGGGGGCAGGGGACACCAAAATGGAGGTCAGAAGAGGTTCAGGAACTTCTATTTTCATTGGTTGTATTTCATTGATTGTATTTCATTGACTATGCAAAGGTATGTGATTACCAAAAATTAGGGATAACAATGCAAAACATGGACATTCCGGAACCCTTAATTGTGCCCACGCAGAAACTGTGCATAGATCAGAAGGTAGTTATTCTGCTAGAACCAGGCGATACCTTATGCTTCAAAATGAGCACATGTGTGTCAGAGTTCTAGCCTCCGACCCCGTGTACTCAGTCTGTGTGCTGCACAAAGAATCCTAGAAAAACACGGCATCAGGATTGGACAAAGTCTCATAAACAACCTGTGTCTGTAGAGGACCATGTTGTTTGCTAAATACCACGAGGACTTGAGGCACTTCCGACAGACATCTGCAGTCTTCAGGAATGGACGACCCTACATCAACAAGAAAACAACAATCCTTACAACTGGACCAATCACCAACCTCATGATGAATGGAGAAAATAATGCCCATGGAGCGGAAGTCAGAATAAGATGACTTCTTGCATTAATCAAATTTACTGAAAAATATTTCTTTAAAGTGTTAAAAAAGCAAAACTGTCCCTTTGAAGAGTAAGTAGTGCCTGACCCAAGCTACTTTGGTTTCACCATCTCTTATGCATGGGAATGCTGGACCAGGAAGGAGGAGGAATTGATGTCTTTGAATAAAGATGCTGGCAAAGAATGTTAAATAGAAGGGTCTTCAGAATTTTCTGGAAAAGATCATGCAATTGTTTTCGTAGCCCCTCAGATACTATGAACTGCCAGAAGCATGAGCAAACCTATCTAGGAAGAAATAAAGCCAGATACTCCTTAGAAGCCAGGATGGCAAGACGTGGCCTTATATACTTTGGACATGTCATGAGGAAGACACGAGTCCTTGGAGAAGGACACCATATGTGGTTATGTAGAGCATCAGCGAAAACCATGAATTCACACAGTGGCTGCAAGAGTGGGTTCAAGTATAAGAACGGTTGTGAGAATAACACAGGACCCAGGCGGTGTTTCATTGTCATGTAAATCTCTGTGCCATGGACTCCGTTGCACCCAACAACAATCTTTACTGGAGGAGATCATCAGATCTTTTCTCCCACCCGTCACGAGTGGACTTGAACATCTGACGCTTCAGGTTAGCAGTCAAGTACTTGACCATTGCATGACCAGGGCTCCTTCTCAATGTGTGTGACTGCTTTAATAATCGAGCATCTTAAAATCTAAACGTTGTGTGTGTTTTGTTTTCATATTTAACTCGGGAGAAAAGACAGCGGAAATGTAGGCTGAAAACCAGGAAAGCACGGCAACACAAAAAGGGAGGAAGAGGAAGAAGCTTCGGGATTAGTGGACCCTGAGGGGAGCAAGTGGTTAATGGATTTGGCTGCTAACACTGGCAGAGGTACTGAGGTAGTTATTGTGCCAACGTGGCCAATAAACACATGTAGGGTTAATTGAAGGGCGGAGGGATAAATGGCTCAGTGAGCCTCGCCTTTCTAGTTCTTGGATCTCTTGCTTTCAGATGGTCAGACCAGGGTGCAGCTGCCTTAGCAGTTCCCTGCTTCAGCTGGCAAGGCTCACTTCCTGTGAGACATCTCTGAGGAGCAGCCACATGGACCTACCCTGATGCAGCCCTGGGTGCTGGAGCAGCCCTGTGGAGACCCCTGCCAGCACTGAGATGCTTACAGACTCACTGATTCGGCTTTCCTCCTGCAGTAGGCATCATGGCGTCTGTTTTGTGAGATGGAGGAGGACTTTGTGGATTGTTGTTGGACATATGGGCTAATGTTGGACTTGTGGGCTTGGGCAGCACTGGGTTGGGATGTTTTCTTGATGCGCACTTACCCTTTATATAAAACTCTTATACATGAGTTTCTGTGGATTTGTTTCTCTAAAGTACCCAGACTCACACACCGTGGCTGCAACGATGGCCTCAAAAACAGCGATTATGAGAGTGGGGCCAGACCAGGCAGCACAAAGGAGCATTCTGAGTCGGACCTGACTGGACGAGCCCTGACACCAACAAGCATACTTTCCCCAATCCCTTACCGGAGGGGCCGTCACCAGAATGAAGATTTGACAAAACGGCTGCAGGTATCTCTCAGGTGGTAAAGTCCTTGAGAGGAACACAGCTGTTTGTCGCTTAAAAATTCTACATCTAACTTTTGGAAGAGGACAGCTGTTTAGACACACCATCAGTAGATATTTGGATTGCATTGTGTTTGCTCCCCAAACATGCTGGAATCCTAACCTTTATACCCATGGATGGAATCCTGTCTGGCAATTGGGTATTTGTTGTGTCCATGAGGCCCTACTTCTCTAGGGTGTGTTCTAAACCTAAGTACGTCTGAATTCTAATGAGCAATACAGACACCAAACCAAGAAGCGCAAGCAGGGGCAATGTAGATGCCAGTAGAAAATGAAGAGAGTAAGAAAGAAACTGCTAGAAACAGAGATATTTCCCCAGAGCTGACACAGAGAGAAGGCCTGTAAAGTTGGTGGCCCGAGTTCAAATGTCTAGCCTCTGGACTGTGAGAAGATAAACTTCTGTTCTGGAAAGACACCCACCTGGTGTTAGAGCGGGCATTGGTGTTAGAGCGGGCCTTGGTGTTAGAGCAGGCTTTGGTGTTAGAGCAGGCCTTGGTGTTAGAGCAGGCATTGGTGTTAGAGCAGCACTATGAAAACAAGGCAGTAGTGATGCAACCTGAGCTGCTGCTGGAAAGAAACCCAAAAGCGTGTAGTGTCTCAAAGTAGAGGATTATTTCTCTCTCTTAGAACAGATTTTCTTTTAATTACAAAGTATGCCATTCAGAGACATACTTTTGTTTTGTGGCTTTATCACCCTTAGGGAGTGAGTTAGTTAATTGTGCCAGCCTGGCCGGTAATCACATGTGGGGCTAATTGAAAGGTGGAGGGATAAATGGGTGGTGAGCCTCGCCTTTCTAGTTCTGGGGTCTCTTGTTTTGTGACGGTTGCATCGGGTGCAGCTGCCTTAGCAGTTCCCTGCTTCAGCTTGCAACAGTGACTTCCTACATGACATCCCCAAGGAGAAACCACATGGACCTATCCCGATGCAGCCCTGGGTGCTGGAGCAGCCGTGTGGAGACCCCTGCCAGTGCTGAGATGCATATTCGTTCACTGACTCAGCTTTCCTCCTGCAGTCGGCATCATTGCCTCTGTTTTGTGAAGTGGAGGACTTTGTGGACTGGTGTTGGGTAAATGGGTTAATGTTGGACTTGTGGGCTTGGGCAGCATTGGGTTGGGATGTTTTCATGATGCACATTTTCTTTACATAAAACTCTCTTATACATGAGTTGCTGTGAATTTGTTTCTCCAAAGTACCTAGACTAATACAGGGAGTTATTTTTATCTGTGTGGCCAAAGTCCTTCAGTCCTTCAGTCCATGGGAAAGAGAAGTGGAAAGCATGCCACTTTCTTAGAGGAATTATTTCCACTCCCACCCCACTGGCCAATACAGCCCCCCATGATCTCGCCTAGCCCGGAGACGTCCGTAGGCAGCCATCAGTTTGCACAGCTACTCGGTTACTCAAAGGAAGCCGTGGGAGGGAAGGGGACCATGATGGAAGATAATTAGCAGTGTCTGCAGAATTTAAATCTTGGAATATTTATTAAGCACCTGTTCAGTGTGCCTAAATAATGGAGAGAAGGTGATGAAAGGGTGGGAAAGCTTGTCCCCAGCTCTTCCTAGGGGAGGATGCTCGGTGTGGTATAGCAGGGTTCTGAAATGGAGCTACGATGCCTCTTTTTCTGAGAGAGTTTCAGGGTGACTTTCGATCTGAGCCCAAATGGCCTGTGCCATCTCCTGCTGGAAAACCCCCTTCCGCACTGAGGGGAAACGTAAAGGAAATGGGAGCTAGCATCCCCCCAAAGCATGGTCTGTTCTTTTCAAATTCAGTTTTGATTTATCTTTATTTGTGTGTTTAATGTGTGTATATTTTGATTTCTGCTGCAGTTCCCCAAATACAGAAAACATTTCCAAGTTCTCTGAGAGACACGTTCGCGTGGACTGTGAGCGTAGGTTGGAGACGTCATTTACAGCACCAACAGACAGACACAGAAATGCTAACACGTTTGTCTAATTTAGGGGTTTCCATTTTTAAGTCATGAAAACTTTGCAATTAAATAATTTCAAAGCATTAATCAAGTGGAGAAATCTCACAGATGAGATAAAACTATAGGGATGTGGTGGAAGAGTTCAGAGTCGGAATAACTTCTCGTTTCTTTCTTTTGCATGTGAATGTGTGTTAGCTAGGTCACGGCAATTCCACTGTGATATCGGTCTGTGCATGTGTAGCCGACAGGCTGTCTTTGCTCTCTTCCTAGGCCTTTCATTTCATTTTGGAATATATTTTCTTAATTATACTATAAATAGGCATCTAATGTTTATTTTACACAAACAGGAAAAAATGATTTCAGATTCAATACTCTCACAAAATATCATTCTATGAAAAAAATTCAGTAATAGCGCGCGCGCACACACACACACACACACACATCTTTAAAAGATGTCCCAAGAAGTCTAGGGTTTGGCTTTATCTCAGTCTCAAGGAAAGATGGTTCTAGTCATCATGCTGTTGGTTTTCTGTGAATGTGGCCCATAAAGGAAGAGGGTGGTGAGGGGATATGGTGTTTTAACAAGCTCAGAAGGAAGTCACCACGGCCACAGGACACTATCAGAAAGCGATCCCCTTTGACAAACACTTTCGTATTTCCACAAACTGGTCCTTTTGCCTGCAAGCATTCCTTGGTGGACCATTCTGGTGGAGTTGCTCTCCCACACCTTATCATGTCTGCTTCTCATTGCTAAAGTTTGCTTTGAGCAAGCCTTATAAAATATGTCTTACACAAATGTTGTCAGTTGTATTTGCCAATAGAATAAGCAATCAATAAACAAATTCACAGAGAATTCTAGTCCTATAAGATAGTTAAAAGAAAGACATAAACAGGGCAGTCCCCTTGTTAATCATTTAAAATCACAATACACAAAGAAATGGTAAGAGTTCCTGGTGCAGGGGTCTGGTCTGGTCAGGGCCACAGGCAAGGTTCCTCTGTCAATGACTCTTGAATCTTGATCTATAAATATGACCCTCAATGATGAAGATCTCAGCCTCCAGCATTAGCAACCTGTCTTCAGGCTACCCTTTCACCTTTTTATTGTCATTTTTGATCCCAATAGACTGTGAAGGCCAGGATATCAGGGAGTATAACTATAGTTCACAGCAATGTCTCTAGTGGCTACAATAATGCTTGGTACTTAGCAGATGCTATGGCTTGAATTGCGTTCTCTAAAAGACACATTAATGTCACAAGGCTTGGTACTTGTGAGCATGATTTTGTTGGGAAATCGGGCCTTTGAGGATGTGATCAATTAGCAGAAGGTAGGGTGGGTTCTAATTCATATGTGAGTGGTGTCCTTGTAAAAGAAAAGAGAGAGAGAGAAACACACAGGAAGAGTAGGAACGTGAAGTTGCATGCACAAGCCAGGCAATGTCTGAGACTCACAGGAGCGACAAGAGGCTAGTACGGACCTTCACCTAGATTTCGGAAGTAATAAGAGGTCCTGGGGGCATAGTGGTTTATATGTTCAACTCCACCAGTCACTGTTCAAAAGAAAGAGAAGACTTTGCTTCCACCAAGATTTATAGCGTTGGAAGCCACAGGGGCAGCTCTACTCTGCCCTATAGAGTTGCTATGAGCCAGAATCCACCCAGGGGCAGTGGAATTGTGTTTCGGATGGTCCACCTCACACGAGGTGGCTTCCAATACCTGGGACCATGGCTTTCTGTGCTAAAAAGCTGTGAGTTTGTGATACAGCAGACTTAGGAAATGGATCTACCAGGTAGGCACTGGTCATCGCTTGGATAAACAAATCATTCTTGATTATGATTTACGCCTTGACTCAGCAATCTATCGCTCATTAAAAGCTCATGATATTCTGAAAAGGGTCACACAGGAAGCCGAGGCTCAGAGAGTTTAGGGAGGGGCCACCTGGTTCCAGAGCTTGGAGTTGTGGGGCTGTATTAGGGCTCCAGTCATCTGTAATCTGAGGTCTGTCCTCATTCAATCCCTACAAGTTGCCCCCCATGTGAGGAGGGTGTGGTCGTGTAAGGGATGGGAAAGCAGGGAAAGCAGTTGGACATTGTAGAGCATCATGATGTTTTTTGTTTAATTAAAAGGTCATTTTATTGGGGTCTCTTACAGCTCCTATAATAATCCATACATCAATTGTATCAAGCACACTTTTTACATATGTTGCCATCATTATTTTCTAAGCATTGACTTTCTATGGAACCCTTAGTATCAGTTCGTTTCCACCCATCCCCACTCTCGTGACCCCTTGGTAAATTATAAATTATTATTATTTTCATATCTTACACTGCCCGCTGTCTCCCTTCCCCCATGGTTTCTGTTGTTCATCTCCTTGAGGTGGTGGTTATGTGTCCATTATCGAGATTGATTCCCTCTTCCTCCCCTCCTCTCTCCTTCCCCCTACCCTGCTGGTATCGCTACTCCCATTCCTGTTGCTGGTTTCCGTGTGCCCTCAGCTCTGATCTCTTATCTGTATCCGTGCACAGGCTCTGGTCTAGCCCACAGTGAAAGACAGGACTGGGGCCATGATAGTGGGTGGTGAGGAAATCTATGATATTTTTGATCATACTATATTTCCACTGGTAAAAATAGTTTTGTATGTGGCAAAGTGTTTTTAGTTTCATACTAGAAATATAGATGCTGTCAGCATGCTCATTAGAAAGAAACCTATTGAGAGAACTTCCTGTCCACAGAAATGTAGCACAGCAGAATAATTAATAACATGTATGTAAAGCTCTCCTAACTTGCAGAATTAATAATCCCTACTGTTCTTGGACATTATTCTGGGTAGAGATGAAGGGTGGAGTGGAGAGCATTTGTGTCTTGATGATCAAATTTTTAAGATACATATTTTATATTTGGAAATGATCACAAACCAACAGAAAACTCTCAAATACAATACGGGAATATTTTTCTTTTGGATCATTTGAAAGGCAGTTTCAAACCTGATGCCCTATTAACCTTAAGTATGGTCATATGCATTTCCTATAACGAAGAAAATTCTACTACCTAAGGGCAATAAACATAAAAGCCAGGCCAGTGCCATAGAGCTGATTCTGATTCAGGGCAACCGTCGTGTGCAGAGTGGAGTTGCATGTCACAGGCCTTTGACGGCTTTGGCCTTTTGGAATCAGACCGCCTGGACATCTCTCTCGAAGCCCCTCTGGGTGCCTTTGGGCTGCCTTTTGGTTAGTAGTGAACTGGTGATCCATTTGCCCCACTCAGGGGCTCACATCAGATAAGGACTACAGTCAGGAAATGAACAATGCTACATTATTTCCATCTAACTGCAGGATCCCATTCAGATTTCAGGAATTGTGCCAATGAGGGCCACATAACAGAAGGATTGACTTCGGAAGCGCTCCGGTCTCTGTTTTAAGTGGTCTGGAATTCATTGGTTCAGAAGCGGAAAATGATTTTATTTTGTTTTCTTCCAACATTCCATGTCTTCTCTCTCTTTTATACTTTGTTGTTGCTCTTAGGTCCCATTCAGTTGGTTCCAACTTTGAGAATATCATGTGTGGCTACTTCCTATGCTGTCATGAAACCAATGGGAAATGGATGCTTCCTGCACTAACAACTAAGGAGCCCTGGTGCTGATGTGGTTACACAGTAGGCTGTTAACCTCAAGGTCAGCAGTTTGAAACCACCAGCCACTCTGAAGAAGAAAGACAGGGCTTTCTACTCCCATGAAGATAAACTAACAGGAGCAGCTCTACCCTGCCCTCTGGGGTTGCTATGAGCCGGCATAGCTTCCATGGCCATGAGTTTGGGCTTTTTTTTTTCTTTTTGATTTTTGGCACCACCACATAGTGAAAATGCTACTGGCCATACCCCTTTCTCTTTGTTCCAGTATTTCTCTTGCCTTCAGAATTCTCCATGTGGAAAAGAGGCACCAGGCTCTATATTCTGGTAATCCCTCAATTAAAGGAGATGCTTGTAATGTTTTCTTCTTTCCTGTGGCAGCATCTGAACTTGCACTCTGTTCAAGTAACTGTGGGATGTGTCCATCCCTCCTCCCTTTCTGAAAGCAATTCCTAAAGGCTTCCTTTACATAACCAGAGAGCCGTAAAAAAGACTCTGGGGCCCCCTTATCCTCCTCTGTGAATTGTCTTCTTTGAAACTAGTATTTTGTTTTTATAGAGTCTAGGTGGAGAGATGATCGCAGCACAAGATTGTGCTATTGGAACAATCTGCATGGGTGTTATAATGAGCAGCCCTATTGACAGAGCTTAAGTACATATTATTGTTGTCCTTGGAAGATGTACTTTAGCCAGAAAGGCCAAGAAACCAGATCGAGTCCCATTTAACATTCAAGTAGGATTTACTGGATGCAGCCACGGTGTCAATCCATCTCCTTGAGAGCCTTCCTTCCGTTCGCTGCCCCCCACTTTACCGTGCATGATGTCCTTCTCTCCTGATAAGAAGTACCCAGTATATAAGATGGAGTCCAACAATTCTTGCCTCTGAGAAGCATTCTGTGCTTCTCCCGAGACAGATTGGTTTGCCGTTTTAGCGCTCCGTGGTACTTTCCATATTCCTCTCCAGCACGACAATTTAGACGCAGCAATCGTTCTTCTGGTCTTCTTTATTCAATAACCAACTTTCACATGCATATGAGGCCGTGGAAAACACTATGGCCTGGATGAATAAGTACTTTAGTTATTCAGTGGTACAGATGAAAAAAAATTAGTTGATATTTTCATGTTAAAGTTACATAGCTAGCACATATCTATGCTGAAATTCAAAGCCGAGCAACCTGATCCCAGAGACAGCCCCATTACCCAATCTGCTGCCTTGCTTAGTCCCATGTCCAAGCCCTCTGTGCATTCATTTGGATCTCTCTCCTGAAGAATAGGAGCCCTCGTGGGGTGGTGATCACATGTTGGGTCGTTAACCACAAGGTCAACAGTTCAAATGCACCAGTGGCTTTGTAAGAGAAAGATGAGGCTTTCTACCCCTATAAAGAATGGAAAAGAGATCTCTGATGAAGAGGGCAATTTTTTTTCCAGTTGTAACTTCTGTCGAGAATCTTGCCAAGGACTGATCTAACAGCCTTCTACCTCTCATCCTGGCTCCTGGACAGGCGTTCCTGTGGAGGGTTAGCAGCTTTGCTGGCATTTCTCTGAGGACAGGGATGGATGAGGTGTGTGGGTTTGTTGATGTTCACATGGTATTTTTAGCCCATGGCTATCAAAAGTAGAGAACAGCATGTTGGCTTTTATTAAATATGAAGTTTCTCATCTCTCCCGGGAAAGGCTGTTGTCACAAGAAACTCTGTGTTACCTGGCAGCCCCAGGAACTGCCCCTCCTACTGCCCTGGGCCCTGCTGTCTGAGCCCTGGAACTTGACCATGTCCTCTGTGTCTCACTGATGCCAGGCCCCTCCCTACCCCTTAAAAGGGTATGTAATGCTGTTGATTTATTGTATGTCAAAAGAATCAGCATTAAAAAATGATTTAACAAGTAATTAAACTCTTATGTAAAGGTTGTGAGTGTTTGTCCACCTGAGGGAGTGCTCCCAGAGAACCGATTGTCCTGTAGTGAAAGCACTGGGTTCCACTTTCCAAGATCCGACTAGCCTCATCCAAAAAAGACATCTGCCTCAAAATTCTTTTAAAGTTAAAACTGAGTCAGGATGCTATGAAAATCTCTTTATTATTCTATTTGATAATTTGTTTTCATCTAAAATATTCTAAAACTAAACATTTGTTCTAAGAATGTATAAAGCAGAAATCACAAAAGAGGAGAATTAAGGCTTGTGTCTGTGGATGCACCCTTGGGTGATAAAACTACTTTAACAAAATAAGAACTGGATTATGGGAGGAGTTGGGATAATGGCTACTTTTGGGGAGAGCAAAGGTCTGTGGTGGGGCGGGACATAGAGAAAGGGCCGCTGGGGTAGGCAGTGCATTCTCTCTTGAACTAAGTAGTCTTTCAAATATGAAGTGAAACATTTCTTTTGTATAGTGTTCTCTGTACATTTTACAGCTGATCCTAACATCATCACAAAGGCAATGTTCTACTTTCTACTTTGGAGACTAGCGAGAATGGTCTTAAACACTCAGGAACAGCCATTTAAAGTACAACTGGAGAAGGTCTCTCCCCATCTGGAGCAAAGAGGAGTAAAGAAAACTGAAAGCAGGTCAATGGACTAATGGACGTCCGCAACATCATCCTCTGTGACCTTGAGGCTAGAAGAACTAGATGGAGCCTAGCTACCAGTACCAATTGCTCTGAAAGGGATACAATTATATGGTCCTGGTAAGAAAGGGAGAAGGATATGAAACAAAATTTTAGATTATGCTAAAGATCAAGCTTATTAGTTGTAGGAAGAATGGTACATCTCCTGAGACTATGACCCTTAGTTACTCTGTAGGCCAATTTTCAACCAAAGCAATAGGTGGGCCTATAAGGAGCGCAATACAACTAGGGAAGTATGCACTCCTCAGAATAATCAGTCATTAGAGAGCCAAAGGTAGCATGTGACCAAGGGAAACGTTCAGAAGGGTGAAGGTAAAAAAGAGTAATGGTGACAGGCCCAAAGTGGAATACATAATACTGTGTAGTAGGAAGTACAGTAAACAGAAAATTCCTTAGTGGCCGAAAGTGAACTGCACTCAGAATTCTAGAGTGGTACGTAAGCCCCGGGTCTGGCTCTTGTTCTCTGAACAGCTTCTGTGTCCTAACGGGGAGGAGCCTCTGTTTTAAGAGTTGTGCAGAGCATGGGTGAGAGGAAGCAAAACGTAGAGCATGCTCCCAAGTCACAGTCTACTAAGGACCCCTAGGATAGCTGTGAGACTAAAGGCCCACGCATACAAGGATTCAGTTGGCTCTCACCAGTGAGCAGAATGCATCCCTATTTTTTGTTGCATTTGGCAAATCGGTTGCTAACATGGCACTTTTAGTCAGGGTTCTCTTTAAGGTGATAAATTTGGAAATCACAAATGTACATTCCTTACTCTTTAAACATTCACCTGTGCAAGTGTATTCTAAGCGCCTGCAGTAATGTTCATTTTGTCCATAGGTATAAAATATTAGACAGAATTATGTTTGTAATAAAGGCAAAGAATATTGCAAGTGAGGATGCCAATCAAGAAGCAATGTGGAAAAACATCTTAAATAACAGTTTTATGGTTTTTTGTCAGGTATTATTTAATATTTT
>NW_022111369.1:45716860-45718667 GCF_000313985.2 Echinops telfairi
TTTAGCCTGGATTTCAATGTCCAACCAAACCTCTCAAGCTGAACATTTAAAGTGGCTTTAATTTGATGCTGCACTTCGGCATCTGACTGAAGCAAAGGCAAGTCATTTCTGGAGAAACACTTTCTTCCACCTCTTAAAAATTCCCACCAACAAAAAACATGAGTTGATGGCCAGGTGCTCACAACACACAAAGAAAGAACCTACAAGGAGGAAAAAACAGAAGACATAGGAGCATAAATCAGATTCTGTAGTTATCAGGAACAGACTACAAAAATAAGAATTTTTTCATATTTAAAGAAATAAAGTAGAGCTGGAAAAGATGTATAAGAAAAAAGAAACCATAAAAGCATATATGTAAAAAATAGAAGTGAAAAATACAATAGCTGAAATGTAATTAGCAGATTGTTAAACAGGTCAGTCACACTGATGAGAAGGTAAGTAAACAAGATGCTGTTTGTCATTAGGTGCCATTGAGTTGGTCCCCAATCATGGTGATGCTATGTACATCAGAAAGAAATACGCCGGGTCCTTGACCCTCCTCACAATTGTTTTTATGTCTGAGCCCACTGTTGAAGCCACTGTGCTAATCCGGCTCATCAAGGGCCTTCCTCTTTTTGGCTGCCCCTCTACTTTACCAAACTTGATGCCTTTTCCAGATCTAGTCTCTCCTCACAACATGTCCAGAATATGTGAGACGAAGTCTTGGCCTCCTTGCCTCTAAGGAGCATTCTGGCTGTGCTTTTAAGACAGATGTCTTTGTTCTTTTGGCAGTCCGTAGTAATTTCAATATTCTTCACCAGTGCTAGAATTCAGATGCATCGATTTTTCTTCAGTCTCCCTTATTCAATGTGCAAATTTCACATGCCTATGAGCTTATCACTCACTTGTTTATCAGTTTGTCATGTTGTGGTAGCTTATGTCCCTCTGTGATGCTGGAAGTATGTCTCTCATCCTTCAAATATCAGCAGTGTTACCAAAGAGAACGTATTTCAGTAGAGCTTCCAGACAAAGAATAGACTACAAAGAAGGAATAAATTGTCCATTGAAGAGGAATTTGCCAATGAAAGTCCTATGGATAGCATCAAAATGTTGTCATGTAACTAAAAACTAAATGAATAGAAGTAATGTTGCCAGAAATTGTGCCAGCAGGCAAGCCCCCCAGATGGGAAGGCACTAAGAATATGACTGAGGAAGAGCCACCTTCTGAGAGTGGAGGCACAGTATTGACACAGATGCAGTTAAGCCTGTGGAAATAAAGGTTCTGCGCCTTCATTTCTGATGAGGCATGACTCAAAATGAAAAAACACAGCTGAAAACATCAATTAATGATTGGACTGTAGAATGTACTAAGAATGAATCTAGGAAAACTGGACATTGTTAAAAAATAAACTGTAATAAAATTTTAGGCATTAGTGAACTGAAATCGATGAGGATTGGCCATTTTGTATCAGAAAGTCATGTAGTTTATTGAGTCTGGGACAACACAATCAAGGAGTATGGTGCTGCATTCGTTTTCAAAAAGGAAATTTCAAGATGTATTGTGAATACAATGCTATCTATAATAATGTCTTTCCCCATACAAATAAAATAAAATCCAATCACTAAAACTATTATTCAAATTTATACGCCAACCATAAAAACGAATGATGCAGAAATTGATGAATTCCCAACATATTCAGTCTGAAATTAATCAAACATGTGATCAAACTTCATTGATAATTATTGGCAGTTGTAAACACAAGTTAAAAATAAAGAGTGAAAAACAGTAGTTGGGAAATATGGTCTTAAAGATAGAAACAAAGCTGGA
>NW_022111369.1:45720668-45722594 GCF_000313985.2 Echinops telfairi
GAGGAAGGCTCCTTAACAACCTGAGATACGCAGGTGATGCAACTTTGCTTGCAGAAAATGAGGGCAATTTGAAGCACTTACTGATGAAGATCAAGGATTGTAGCCTCCAGTATGAATTACAAATCGATGCAAAGAAACCCAAATCCTCACAACTAGACCAGTAGATAACATGGTTAAGTAACTAACCAGTAGGTAAGCAGTAGATAACATGATAGAGCAAAGATTGAAGTTGTCAATAATTTTGTCTTGCTTGGATCCACAATCAATGCTCATCGAAGCAGTGGTCAAGAGATCAGGGGACTCACTGCATCGGGTAAATCTGCAGCACAGATTTTATTCAACAGTCCAATTGGGTCAAACTGCCTTTGAAAAGCAAAGATGTTACTTTGAGAACTATGGTGCAATGACTCAAGCCATGGTGTTTTCAATTACCTCCTATGCCTGTGAAAGTTAGACATTGAATAAAGAAGACTAAAGAAAAGTCGATCCCTTTGAGCTATGATGTTGGCAGAGGACTGAAAGTTCCATTGGCTATTAAAAGAACAATAGCTCAATCTTGGAAGAAGTACAATCTGAACATTTCTTAGAGGCAGGGCTGGAGCAACTTCATCTCCTGTACTTTAGACATGTTCTCAGGAGAGATCAACCCCTGGAGAAGGACATATGCTTGGTAAAGTGGTGGTGGTGGGGGCAGCAAAAAGATGAACACTCTTGATGAGATGGTTTGACAGAGTGACTGCAATGATGGGCTCAATCATAAGAACACTTGTAAGGATGGAGCATGATTGATGGGTGCTTCCTTTGCTTCCTTCTGTTGGACACGGGGGTCACTGTGAGAACCGATTGGATGGCATCTACCAACAGCAACATGATGCAATTGAAAATATTATGGCTTGGATCAGGCTCCCTTTAGTCCTCAAAACAACACTTTAAAAAAGTGTTGTCACAAAAAAGATAAGCCACAAAAGAAAAACTGAAATGAAATGCATCAACATTAAGAACTGTTCTCTTTCCCCCACTTTGTTCATTTGCACTTTTCTTGAAAGCAGAGACTCAAAATCAGGCTTGCATACCAATATTCAGTTCATTGCAGTACCATTCGTAATAGTCAAAAGGTGAAATCAACCTAAATTTCCATCAACGGATGAATGGATAAACAAAATGTGGTACATGTACACTGTGGAGCCAGCAGAAGAATAAAGCCTTGATACATACTACAGTGTGCATAGAGCTTATTATGCTGACAAAAATAAGTCAATCATAAAAGGACAAATATTGTCTGACCTCATTTATCTAAAAAGCCAGGAAAATCAAATGTATAGGAATCAAAGTTTAGTAGTGGTTAGTAGAGTTGGGAGAGAAGGAAGCAGAAGATAACGATATTAGAATCACATTGATTAGGTGTAAAGGTCTTGTGCAGCAGTTTTACCCAATTGCATCATTCAATAAAATCTGTGCAGTGAGCCACTTGATCTCTTGACAACTGCTTCTAGGAGCATTGATCGTGGATCCAACCCAGATGAAATCCTTGACAACTTCCATCTTTTCTCCATGCCTCCATCCATCATGATGTTCCTATTGGTCTAGTTGTGAGGATGTTTGTGTTCTTTACGTTCAGTTGTAATTCACACTGAAGGCTGAAATCCTTGATCTCTATCAGCAAGATAGATCTAGAGAAAGAACCCAGAATGTAACCCAGTGAGATCAAAGAGAGAAAAATGGGAAAGGTGTTCAAACATCATTAGAAAAGAAACAATCTATTTAGAAAAAGAGAAAGATGGAAAACGTGGGAGGAGAATATTTGAAATATTTGGAAAGAATTATGAGGAGGATTGTAGCTTTAAGAGCTACAAAGAGAAGTAACAAAGGCAAATCTAATCATAAAAATGTTGAAAACATTGCAGTCTGCCTCTCAGTAAATAACAG
>NW_022111369.1:45723468-45725643 GCF_000313985.2 Echinops telfairi
AAAAATGTGGAAGCATCAGTAGTTGAAAACTATGGCCAAGGTGATAGAAATGATGTAGGAGATATTATGATAGAATTTTATAAAGCCAACAGCCTGTTCATGGCAAAAGCCTTTTTCAACAATATAAACAACTGTACCTGTGGGCAACCACTTGCCTGTCAGTTTGCTGTACAGTCAGGCACAACAACAATATATATGTGAACCTCACCGCATGAAATATAATGGAGTCATATCTACTATGTTTGTGGAAAGAGATGATGGAGAGCGAAGGTCAATATCATTGAACAAGATGAGGCAAGTCCACAAGAGTCAAAATATGACCTTGATTATATCTCACCTATCTCACCTGACTTTACGGACCCCTTTAACCCTAACAAGTGCAGACCTGAGAAGCTGTTTGGTCACATAAGGAGCAGCGTGTATAAAGTATAGCCTCAGTCACTGAAAGGAAAGAAACAAAGAGAACGGTGTTAGAAGAGACTGTGAAACTTACTCTGGAACATAGGCAAGCTACCATGACTGGGAGAAATAATGAAGTAAATGAGCTAAAAAGAAGCTTTCAAAGGGCAGCCCGAGAAGACAGAGCAGAGCATTATATTGGAATGAGCAAAGATGGAGTGAGTCATGCCAAAGGAGACCCCACTCAGCCTAGCTCAGGCTGAAAGGACCACAGGAAAAACTGAAGCCTGGTGTTGAACTATTGAAATATTTTATAGATACAATATTGAAGACTGTAGGAAATATCAAAAGAAAATGAAAGGAATATGCAGTTACTGTGCCTAGTGCTTACAAATTGGGCTGCAGTTCAAAACCACTAGCTACTCCACAGGAGAGAGATGGGCTTTCTACTCCTACAAAGAGTTACAGTCTCAGACACTGGCAGAGGCAGCTGCACTGTGAGTCGACATCAACTAGATAGCAGTGAGTGTGGTTTTTAAGTTTGGGGTACCAAAAAAGAATTGCTCCATCGACAATCATGGCTGCAACTCTTGATCTTCATGAGCAAGTGCTTAAATTCCTCCTCACATTCAGCAAGCAAGGTTGTATCATCTGCATATTGCATGTTATTAAGAAGCTTTCCTCCAATTCTGGTGCCACAATCTTTTCCATATAATCCAGCTACTCTAATTATTTGCTTATCATCCAGATTGCATAAGTATGGTGTCACACACCCTGTTACACACCTTTACAGATATTAAACCATGAAGTATTCCCTTGTTCTGTTTGAAAAACTGTCTCTTGATCCATGTACAAGTTATGAGTGAGTACAATGAAGTGTTCTGGGATTTCCATTCTTTTCAAGGCTATCCATAGTTTGTCATGATCCACACAGCCAACAGCCATCTGACATCAGCAATGATATCCCTTGTTCCATGTCCTGTTCTGAATTCTACCTGAATTTCTGGATGCTCCCTGTTGATGTATTCTTGCAACCATCTTGAGTGATCTTCAGCAAAATATTGCTTGCATATAATAATTTTATTGTTCTATAATTTGTATATTCTGTTGGGTCACCTTTATCTGTAATGGGTATAAATATAGATCCCTTCCAGTCAGTTGCTCAGGTAGCTATCTTGCAATTTTTTGGCATAGACTAGTGACATAGAAACACTGAAAAGGACGGCTCAAGGCCCTGCAGTGTTTCTTTCTGTTGTGCATAGAGTCACTGTGGGTCATAACCAAATCAATGGCAACCAAAAACAACATTGAGTTCCTGCAGTGCCGCAACAGCTTGTTGAAGCATTTCAGTTGGTATTCTGTCAATTCCTGAAGTCTTGCTTTTGACTAATGCCTTCAGGCAACTTGAACTTCTTTCAATACCATTGGTTCTTGATCAAATGCTCCTTCTTAAAATGATTGCATGTTGGCTAGTGTGCAAAATGTTTATGCAGTGGCCTGCAATCTGAAATGTAGTCAGTTCAAAACTGCCAGCACCTTCTTGGGAGAAAGACGGGGCTTTTGACGTCCATAAAACAGTTATAATCTTGGAAACTCAAAGGGGTAGTTCTACCTGTCCTATATGGTCACTTTGAGTTGGTATCAACTTAATGGCAGTGAGTTTTTTATGGTAAGGTGACTGTATTATTTCCATCTTCTTTTAATGCTTCCTACATCATTCAATATTTTGTCCATAGAATTATTCAGAATTTCAACTCAAGACTTGAATTTTTTTTT
>NW_022111369.1:45726982-45741404 GCF_000313985.2 Echinops telfairi
TCATTAGTGTTTAGTGCATCAAATCTGTTCTTTAAATGTTCTTGAAATTCCGATGCGATAGACTTAAGTTCGTATTTTGTTCTTCTGTTCTTGTCTTCATCTTCTTCAACTTCAACTTCTATTTACAGATGAGCCAGTGAAGTTTGTTCCACAATTGGACCCTGGCCTTGTTTTAGAGGCTAACATTGAGCTTCTCCATCATCTCTCTCCCCAGATGTTATCAATTCGATTTCTGTGCATTCCTTCTGAAGAATTCCACCTGTATTCCCACCTTCTGTGTTGTTGCAAAAAGATACTTGCGATAAAGTTATTGGTCTTGAAAGATTCTATCAAGCAATCTCCAGCCTTGTTTCTCACACTAAGGCCATTACTCTTCCTTCTTTGTTTCCTATTTTTGATTCCAATCACCAATAATAATCAGTACACCTTGGTTACATATTCGATCAATTTCTAACTGAAGAATCTGGTAAAATCCTTCAATTTCTACATCACTAGTTTTAGAGGTTGATGTAAAAATTTGAATAATAGTTTATTACGTGGATTTCTTGTACAGGGGATAGATATTATCATTTTAGAGATGGAATTCTACTTAAAAATAGATTTTGAAATGTACTTTTTAACTATGAAAGCAACGCCATCCCTCTTGAAGTGTGATTCCTAGCCTAGTAAACCCAACAATAGTCTCATTCACGATGGCCTATGGCAGTCCAGTTCAGCTCATTAATTGCTATGATGTTGATCTTTATGTGGTTCATTTAATTTGTTACGACTTTCAATTTTTATAGTTTCATGCTTTATACCTTCTATTTTCCAATTTTAATAGATATTTGATTTTTTTTTTCATTTTTATTCTTGACCATCAGTCTATGAAGGAGCTGCATGCTTTTGTCTATCTACGTCATCACGGTGGACTCTACTATGAGAAGGCAGTTCTTTCTCAGTCATATTGTGAGTGCCTTCTGTCCTGTTTCTATTCATGATGTTTTTAGTCTCTGACAATGTTCCACAGCTATTGGTAAAAATTTTAGTGGCTAATTCCTCAAAAGTATGCAGCTTATTTCTTATTTGCAATCTTTTATTATTCAGCAAGCCATAATGAAACCTGTTCATTTTGGATAGCCCTGTTGCTATTTGAAATACCAGTGACCTACCTTCCTGCATCACCGCAACGCACGTCATCGCTGTCCAACAAACTGACCAACAAGTGGTGGCTGAACAAGCTGGTAATCCAGAAAGGGCCAATGTCAGTGAATGCTGACCATAAAAAGTTCAAATAAATGCTTACTCTGTCTAGATTAAAGAGCAGAAAATGAATATGCTAGAAATAGAGAAAGCTTTTCGATAATAACTATTCTACTCCGGTCAAACCTCACGAAAGCTCTGTGAGCCCACTCCCAACTACAAAAACAAAGGTTGAGTGGGGAGCCGAGACGTAAACCGTCACCAGGCTCTACTGAGACACCACAACCATTTTCCTACCAGCAGGATGGTTTCAGAGAAGGCCAGGAAGGAAAGCACGGCTTTTATGGTTGTCAGATTGTAGTAAGAAACTCACCTCCACAGGGTCAGAGCAAGCCGTGTGGAGAGACCATGCTTCCACACCTGCTTGACAGTGCTGAGGATTCCCCCCTTTCTCCTTGGGGTTCTTTCAAAAGAAGCATTGTAAAGAGTTCAGACTGTCGCCATGGTCCAGTCTCACACATGAGGTGTACTAATGAGAAACACACATGCCTCTGAGCCAGGGAGGTATCGTAGTTACTTGGGACTCCCACAGTTGCCTAGAAGTAATAAAGAAACCCTTCACTCCTAGTGGAGGCTGAGCAGGTAACTGGATTTCTAATCCCACTGGGCAGGTACCCACGTTCCTCTGTTGAAATGGTATCCAAGGAAGTCAGCTGAACAAAATGTGTGAGTAGAGTACAGAGTCCCATACTGTCGACAGGCCTAGGCTTAACTCTAAAAATAACTCAAACACCAAGAATCAGAAAGACCTCAAACTGAAAAAAACTGACAATTGATAGACATGAACACTAAGAAAACAGAAATGGTAGAATTATCCAACAAATGATTTTAAAACCAACCCCAAACTACACACTGCCTTGGAGTCAGTTCTGATGGCTGTCAATAGCCCCTCTCAAGGAAAGGATGAACCGCCTTGTGGGTTTCTAAGACTACGAAGCATTACAGGAGTAGAAAGCTTCATCTTTCTCCAGCGAAGTGGCTGGTGGTTTCAAACCACTAGTAGTAACAACCCGCTATGCTATCTGGACTCAAGCATCAAAACCAAAATTAAATGAAAAAGCATTCTTGAACAAACACTGATAGAATGTTAGAGCTCAAAAATACAATGATCCAAACAAAAGACTTAATGTTTAGCCTCAAAAGTTGAATGGAGAAGAAAAAATCAGTACAGCGGAATATTGAAAAATGGAAGATTACTGAACCTGAGCATTTGTGAGAAAACAGGCTGACATAACAACCACAACCCAATGAATGAAGTTAAGGCACAGGAGAAGGAAAACACAAACCTCATTCACTGCTGTTGAGTCAATGCGGACTCAGCACTCCTATAGGTCAGGGTAGACCTGCCTGTGTGGGTTTCTGGGATTGTAACTCTTCACAGATTATGTCATCCTTCTCTTAAGGGGTGGCTGGTGGTTTCAAACTGCTAACCTTGTGATTAGCAACCAGTCCATAACCACTATGCAACCAGGGCTCATGAGGTTAAGTAATAATAAATTGTAAAAATCATAAAACACATGGTGACATCATTCTAATAGGAGAAGAAAAAAAGATAGAATGAGGCTGAAAAGAGTTAAATAGTGAATTAAAAAGTAGTGGAAACATCAAATGCCAACAAGGATAGAAAAATTGGATTATATTGTTGGTAGAGTGTATGAGAATAAGACAGAGTATACACTACAAAATCATAGAAAGCTTTATCTATCAAAAACATAAAACTGTAAAGATATTATTTCCTAACATAGTCCCCATATAAGTCTATACTTCCAAAGGTGGTGTTTTCATATCTCTAACCCTCTCACAGTGGGGTGTGCGCTAGACTGCTAACCACAAGGTAGGTGGCTCAAACCCACAAAGTGCTCCACAGGAAAAAGATGAGGCTGTCTACTCTCATAAAGATTTACAGAATCAGAAACCCTATGGAGCAATTCTAACCTGGCTTTTAGGATCACTCTCTGCTGGACTTCGCTAGATGGCTGTGGGTTTTAACTGTTCCTCAGAGAACTTTGCGCCCTTTGATCTGGGTCACATGGAAGTTTTGGCATCCTGAAGGGGTGTACATCATCATCTCTGTGAATGCCATTTTAGTTCTGGGAAGCACATCAACAGAACTGTGAAGGGGCTAGAATCGCGGGGTAGCTGGCTGGGTACGTTTTTCAATGGAATTATCCTCAGACAGCCCCCTCTCTTCCTGAAGAATGAGCAGCTATAGTGTAAGGGTGTATAAAAGTTCCTTGACACAACTTTCCTGATCTTCATCTTCTCACCTACTGAAGTTTTCAGTTTCCTTACAGTTTCTTCCTAATAAGGCCCTAAGATCATCCTGAGTCTCAGGAAAACCTACCAAGGCTTTCCCTTTGGAACCTCAAAACACATTCCACATCATTTTCTGTGCTGATCGCTCAGCTTTGAAGGAACTGGCTGAATAACCCCCGCTCCCCGAGAAGCCACTGTTTGGATCAGACCTTTTTTTCCTGGATTGTGATGATAAACTCAAGACACATCCTGGTTATAATTCATTCTGTAAATCAATTTTTATTAGCTTTGATCATGCTTAAAGCGTAAAAGACTGATGGACCTATCAGCACTTTAAGTGATTTTTGAGTAATATTTTTAGCATCTTTTTTCTTTTGAAGTCACCATAAAGAGACAAAGGCAAGTGTATTCTGAGAGCATGTGTCTACCGCCATCCACGGAATTCAGTGACATGTTTAAACATATTTTGCTGGGAATAAACCTGTGCGTGTATCAGCAGGAAACCTAATAGCAGTAGAGTTTGACTTATCCTTCTAAAGTGGACAGTCAGGTTCTTTCTTAAAAAAATTAAACAAATCACCATAAAATCCAGCCATTTCATTCTTAGGCACTTATACCAGAGAAATGAAAGCTCATGTTTACATAAAAACATGATTGAACATATCAACCTGTGTGATCACGAGGTGTCGAAGGAATCACTGAAGACAAATGGGTGCATAAGCAAATGTGGCGAAGAAAGCTGATGGTGCCCGGTTATCAAAAAGTATAGCATCTGGGGTCTTAAAGGCTTGAAGATAATCAAGCTGCCATCAAGCTCAGTAGCAACAAAGCCCACATGGAAGAAGCACACCAGCCTATGCAACCACGAGGTGTCGAAGGGATCAGGTATAAGGCATCATCAGAACAAAAAATCTTACCATAGTGAATGATGGGGGGAGTGCGGAGTGGAGATCCAAAGCCCATTAGTAGGCCACTGGAGATCCCCTTGCAGAGGGGTCTCAGGGAGGAGATGAGCCAGTTAGGGTGCGATGTAACAATGATGAGAAATACAATTTTCCTCTAGTTCCTAAATGTTTCCTCCCTGCTCCCACTACCATGACTCGAATTCGACCTTGCAAGTCTGGCTAGACCAGAGGATGTACAGATAGGAACTGAAAATCCAGGGCGGATGAGCCCTACAGGACCAGTGGTGTGAGTGGCGAAACAGGGAGGGTAAAGGGAGAATGGGTAGGAAAGAGGGAACCGATTACAAGGAACTATATGTGACCTCCTCCCTGGGGGACAGACAACCGAAAAGTGGGTGAAGGGAGACGTCGGACAGGGCAAGATATGACAAAATTCCCATTTATAAACTATCAAGGGCTCATGAGGGAGGGGGGAGCGGGGAGGGAGGGGAAAAATGAGGACCTAATGTCGGGGGTTTAAGTGGAGAGAAAATGTTTTGAGAATGATGTACAAATGTGCTTTACACAATTGATGTGTGTATGGATTGCGATAACAGTTGTATGAGCCCCTAATAAAATGTTTAAAAAAAAATAACATGATTGAATCCAAATGTTACAGCAGCTTATTTCTCATTGCCTAAAACTGGAAATAACCCAGATGTCGTTCCATCGGCAAATAGTGAAACAGTGGTACAGCTGTATTATGGGATACTGCTCAGCAATAAAAGAAACAATTGACATGCACAACACACTCTAGATGAAACACCAGAGTTTTTTATGCTGAAAGAAAAAGTCAATCTCAAAAGGTTAGAGACCTGAAGATCCTTTTGTGTGTGATAACATTGGGAAAGGACAGACTTGTCAAGAGTCAATGAGTGGATGAGGCTAGGAAGCCAGTAGCCGTGGCTATAACAGGATAACATGAAGGGTGCTCATAGCGCTGAAAGTAGCCCATGTCTTTACTGGTCAACATTATTATTCTGGCTAGTAGAATGTAACACAAAATTTCAAGTTACCTAATTGGGAAAAACAATAGAGTACCCAGAATCTCTCTATGCTATTTTACTACTACATGTTAATTTATAATAATCTCAAACCCCCCCAACTCTAATTACAAAGTTAATGAAAACAAAGGATGAATTGGTTTTTAATGTTTTTAAAAAAATCATTTTTGAGGGCTCTTACAGGTCTATGTCAAGCATATTTGCACATATGTTACCATCTTCATTTCCGAAACATTTTCTACTTAAGCCCTTGGTATAAGCTCCTCTTTTTTCCCCTCCCTCCCCACCCCCTAACTCTCATGTATCCTTGATCAATTGTACATTGTTATTGTTATTTCATATCTTATACTGTCCATTGTCTCCCTTCACCCACATTTCTTTTATTTGCCCTCTTGGGGCAGGGGAGCTTTCTATCCAATCTTGTGATGGGTACCCCCTTTCTCACGCTTCCCCCTGCCCCTAACCCCATGATATTGCTACTCCCATTACTGTTCCTAAGGGGTTTATCTTTCCTGAATTCCATGTGTCAAGAGCTCTTATATGTACCAATGTGCATTCTCTGGTCTAGCCCGATTTGTAAGTTAGAACTAGGTCATGGTAGTGGAGGAGAGGAAGTATTCAGGAACTAGAGGAAGATGTGTGATTCATCAGTGCTATACTACACCTTTGTTGAATCATCCTTTCCTTATACCACTTCTGGCAGAGGGGGGGTGGGTGGTATCCAATTAGCTACAGATGGGCTTTGGGTCTCCACTCCAACCCCTCTCTTTCACATCAATATAGTTGTTTGTTTTGGATCATTTGATGCCTGATCCTGTTGACACCTCATGATCGCACAGACTGGTATGCTTTTCCACGTGGTCTTACTTGCTTCCCTGCTAGATGGCTGCTTGTTTGACTTCAAGCCTCTAAGACCCCAGATGCTGTATCTTTTGATAGCCCTGCACTATCTGCTCTCTTCACCACATTTGCTATGCATGCACCCATTTTGTCTTAGGAATCCTGTTGGGAAGGTGAGCAACAAAGAGTGCCAGGTTATCAGAACACAGTGCTCCTGTGTTAAGGGAGGCCTGAGTAGAGGCCCACAGTTTGTCTGCTATCTTAATACTTGTCATATAAATATATGTACATTGGCCATTATCCCTTTCATTATAAATGAATATATTTACATATGTACATGCCTCTCTAAATAGCTTTTGCCTCTTATTTCCTTCCACCATCCTCCTATCCCATTATCATACTCACCTTCCATTCGGCTCTCAGAATTTCCTCTTGGATACATTGTTCTTGATCAAGCCCCACCTGGCATTATAGGCCCTCTTCATCATCCATTTTAGATCTCTTGTTGTTCCCTATCTCTGCGTTTGTTGGCTCTCCACTCCCCCTTTCCACCCCTCCTCTCTCATGTCCTCCCAGAACTGCCAGTCCAGTAGTTTTCTCCTCAGTATTTTTTGTCCTGTCTATCTTATATAGATAGACATAGGGTGAAAGAAAAAAGAAAAACAAATAAACAAACAGAACAAGAGAAAAACAAAACAAAAACAATAGATAATTCCAGGTCTGTCTGCTGATCCTTAAGTATATTTTCTGATCAAGTCTAATGAGGTGCCAAACCCTGTCCCCCAAGTCAGAAGTCTATTTTCAGGATTCCTCGGGGACTTGGTTACTTTACTCCCCTTGCTGCCCAGTTGCACCACTTCACATTTTACTCCCCTGTGTGTGGGGCAGACTGGGAACACTTTCTGCACTGTGTCTCCAGTGCTGCCCCTCAGAGCTATGGGTCAGTGAGGGAACGTTGTGTCTCATGGTGGGGCCAGCCCTAAGGTCCTCTCTGTGCA
This sequence comes from Echinops telfairi, assembly GCF_000313985.2. Lineage (NCBI taxonomy): Eukaryota > Metazoa > Chordata > Mammalia > Afrosoricida > Tenrecidae > Echinops > Echinops telfairi. The sequence continues at coordinate 45,734,267 of NW_022111369.1, forward strand.
CTGGCTGCTTTGAGTAGGGCTCTCATCCCTGGGGTTTGGTGGGCCATGATGTGGTGCTCATTCTCTCTCTCTCTCTTTCTCTCCCTCCCTTCCTCCCTCTTATTTCACTGCTCCCAGGTGGTCTGGACAGACCTGCCACTCTTCCAGGCTCTATCTCCAGTGTTGTCCTCTGTATTTCCTTCTTCTGGGGAGGGGGGCCAGCATAGCTTGGTTTGGGCCCGGCCCCGTTGTCCTCTGGTTTTTAATGTTCTAAGGTACCAGCAGTAATGAGATAACTCTCGATGTATCTAATAGCTTTGAAGTACCCAAGCCCCACTGGCATTGGTGCAGTCTTACTCGTGCCAATGCTCCGTAGAGTGTCTGAGGCTCTTATTATGTCCTTAGAGGGTCAGGTAGGTTCATCTTTCTCCAGCGTGTTCTCAAGGTCAATCTCATGCAAACAAACAGTCACCATCATTGACCTGATGCCAAGGTCATGTTTAAATTAATTTTAGACAAAATGTTTTCCCTGGGAAAAATCACTTGAGGTAGAGTGACTTAAATGAAGTCATCTAGAACACTCCTATCATTAAAAGTAGGGGGAGAAGGAATAACAGATGCAACACGCTCTCGAGGATGTAAATGTAGGTGAGAAATGATAAGAAAGCAAGACAGGCCCAGTCTCCAACCTGCAGGACTTGGACGTTACCACAAGAGGGCGCAATTATTCCAGATATTACATCTTCAGAAGGGAACTGGGCCTAGAATTCCAATGTGTTCTCTCTGAGAAACAGTTGTGTTAGAAGTTGCTTTCTTTCATTCTTTTTAACCACTGAATCATTGGAGGGAAATTGGTCCTGGCTTCACACATCCACACGCACTGCCATCAAGTTGACCTATGGTGATCCTACAGGATAAGATAGGCGTGCCCCTGTGAGTTTCTGAGCCTGTAACTCACTACCAGGGTAGAAAGCCCTGTCTTTCTTCGGCGGAGCTGGCTGGTGGCTTCGAACTACTGACCTTGTGGTGAGCAGCCCGATGTATAACTAACTACTAGGCCACTAGGGATAGTGTGTCAGTTATGGCCTGAGAGCATTCGCTGCTTACACCACCCAGGGACTCCGTTTGTCCAACAGGGCCACGTAAAGGTGCAAAAAGTCAGCAGAAATAGGTTGTGGGTGGGTTGCCAGAAGCTGAGCAACTGAGAAAGGTGTTGCAAGAGACCGGCCTACATATTTCTTCTGTCGTGGTCAGAATGTGAGCAGGAAGCTTTCGAAAAGCTCGTGTGAACCCCACAGGAAGAGGTTCAGCTGCAGCCTTCTGCCAGACCAGAGAAACTGCAGCTGCCCAGCCATGCGAGAACCACAGGCACGCCTCACGTTTCCACCTGCCTCTCTCTGTCTGAATCCTCGTATATATAAGCGAATTTGCAAACATGGATTTCATGCTTGGTTTTTGACAGCATGCTCTCTTGGCTGTTTGAGAGAATGATTCTAGAAAGCCAACCTTTTCATTTTCCGGACACTGTTCAAGGGAGAATTAAATGCTAAGGACACCCACAACACTTCACTGAGTGAGATACATCTACTCTCAAAGGAGAACCACCGTCCGATCGATCTCATTGTTGTAAAAACACAAGACTACATCTTCACACTGAAACCACCAGTCACTGGGGGTTACCGGACGAGATCAGGGCTGCTCTCTAGATAGTAGACACCTTTGATTTGGGTCGATGGGAAAGACAACGCCAAACATGGCTGAAGTGTGCGCAGCATGGCTAGGCTATGTGATGTCACTGAGATGTTCACAAGCCAAAGGGATGTGTATGGTCACACTACGAGATGTACAACCCTGCAACAATGCGGGGTACCATCTATTAGCTCAAACTCACAGTGACCCTATGTACAGCAGCCCGGTCCTGCGCCATCGTGACAACAGTCGCCACATCTGACCCCCCTGCTACAGCCCCTGTGTATTAGTCTGGGTACTTTAGAAAAACAAATCTACAGAAACTCATGTATAAGAGAGAGTTTTATATATAGGTTAAGTGCGCATCAAGAAAACATCCCAATCCAGTGCTGCCCAAGCCCACAAGTCCAACATTAACCCATTAACCCATATGTCCAACACCAGTCCACAAAGTCCTCCTCCATTTCACAAAGCAGACACAACGATGCCGACTGCAGGAGGAAAGCTGAATCAGTGAATGTGTAAACATCTCAGCGCTGACAGGGATCTCCACACGGGTGCTTCAGCACCCAGGGCTGTGTCAGGGTAGGTCCATGTGGCTTCTCCTTGGGGATGTCTTGCAGGATGTCTCCCTTGCCAGCTGAAGCAGGGAACTGCTAAGGCAGCTGCACCCTGGTCCAACCATCAGAAAGCAAGGGACCCGAGAACTAGAAAAGCGAGGCTCACTGAGCCATTTATCCCTCTGCTCTTCAAGTAATCCCACATGTGTTTATCGGCCAGGTTGGCACAATAAACTAACTACCTCACCCTGGGTCACCTCACTGAGCCTCCTTCTGACTTCTGCTGGCCCTCTAATTTACCAGCTGATGATCTTTTCCTGGTCTCTCCTGATAACATGTTCACAGTATATCAGACGAAGTACTTCTAAGAACCTTCCTAGCTATACTTCTGCCTAGAAGAAATTCGAAAAAGCATTCCTAGTGGTGTTTCCTCCAACAGGTCGTGATGGACTCCCCACTCTTTGCCAACACAATTAAGTAAAAGGCATGAACTCTTCTTTGGTCCTTTTATCCCTTGTCCAGCTTCCACATGCAAACGAGGCATTCAGCATGTCATGGCTGGGCCAGATGCGCCTGAGTCCTCAAAGGACATCGTTATTGTTTGACACTTTAAAGAGGTCATTGCAGCCCATAGATTAAGGGCTGCTTCTGTGGACACTGACTGTGGACCCCAGGGAAATGAAATCCTGGACAAGTTCCATCTTTTCTCCACTTCTGCGTTGGTCCAGTTGGGAGGGTTCTGTTCTCGTGACATTGAGTGGTCATCCATACTGATGGTGGCTGTGATCTTTTTCACTAAGTGCTCCTTCAAGTCCTGTAGGTTCCCCAAGCTACACTGTGATCTGCAGAGAGCACGTGGTTGATGAGCCTTCCTACAACCCTCACGACAATTTTTCTTCTTCATATAGTCCAGCTTCTCACGTATTTATCAACATCCAGACTGAGTAAATAAGGTGAAAGTATACCATTCTGACGTACCCCTTTCCTGATTTTAGACTGCACCATCCTCCTGATTTTGTTTGGACAACTACGCCTTGGACGATGTACAGAATGTGCAACGTGGTTACGTTATAAAATTCCTACGTAAGTGCTCTGAAATTCCCATCCTCACTTCTGAGGAGCACTCTGGCCATGCATCACCTTCACAGCACAGCCTCTTAATAGCCTTTCACCAATGCTGATGCTGCTTTCTGCTTTATGGACCCCATCTTGTCTGATTGTTTGCTCAGCATACACCTTGGAAAAGTCCGGTGAGAGGATTCAGCCCTGACACACACCTTTCCTGATTTTAAACTATGCACTATCCCCTGACTTTTGACCCATTTACAGGTTCTGCTTTAGCACAATGCAGTGTTCTGGAATTCCCATTCTTTGCAAGGCTGTCCAGAGTCTGGCACGAGAGAAAGGATTTCTCTCTAAGCTCTGTGAGAAGGTTATTGTCTCTATTTTAATTCCTAACTCACGTGACTTGGCATCAATTTTCTCCTAACTTGTGCTTCTTTCTCCGTGTGTTCGCAAACCTATGTCATTACCACAACAAAGACAATCCATTCAAAGTACGATTAGAGGAGGATTCAGGTTTATAGCCTATATTTTGGGAGACACAATTCAATCCACAACAAAGTCCAAGAAGCAATTTGACTTATACATCTTCCAAACAGAATTCCTGGTTTGTTCCATTCCTACCAAAGCTGTTGCTTCTCTGGCCTTCTTTATCTCAGCAAGTAGTCACCATCATTCAGTTTCTCTCCACAATATCTTACAGAAACTATTATCATTTTTTCAAAAAATAAAAACAACTTGTTGTGATATTATTCAACTCCCATCACTCATTTCCTCAAAGTATGTAATTCAGTGGCATTTAGGATATTCAAACATATGTGTAAATACAACTGCAGTCCTCTGGTCTGACTAATTTGAAAGCCCTCGGCAATATTTACCATTATAGGTCTGTAGCATGGTGTCTAAAACTCTGGGAGTCGATGAAATGAGAGATTAGCAGAAGGAGTAGAAGGGTTTGCCATGTCTGCTTCTCTGGAACAAGTCTGGGAAGATAACGAGGAGAGAACTAGCTCATAGAACCTTTTCAAGGATGGCAAAGGCCTAGGCATAGTTAGGGAAAGGGTCAAAGAGAAAACCCAACAAACAAAGATAGAATTGGGGATGAAAGGGCATGAGAGCTTTGTTTCTTTTTGTGATGATGTAGCAGGAGGATGGCCTTCCTCTGGAACAACATGGGGCATGGGAGACGAACACACTCAGCATTGTGGGGAGCACAGCGAGGGGGTGAGGAAGTTCTGGGCAAGCTCTAATTCCTGAGTGAGATAAAGGTTAAGTCATCTGCCGAGCTAAAAGGAGCAAAGCCTGGGCAGAGAGGTGAGACAGTGAAACACTGGAACAGCCTCCGAGCAGGAATGTCGCGGCTGCAGTCCATTGGTTGACTAACGCCCATCAGAGGGGGAGATAGTGTCTCTTTTGACAATTACACTCTCAACCTAATGGCTTACTTTTTTTTTGATGATTCCTGTCTTCATCATGGGCTGTTAGTAAGCACTAAATTGTGCTTGGGTTTACTCTTATTTCCAAGGCTAATTACTGATCATGCTCTTTTGCTGTATTTAACCTCCTACTAAGGAAAGCATAATAAACAATAATGCTGAGAACAGAAGGCTCAGCATAAAGTGTCCCAATCAAGAAGTCACAGGTGCACATTAGTCAGCTGAAGCATTTTACTTGTCAACGAAGCAGATGGAATGAGCTGCAGTTTTTTGGTTTCATTTTAATGAAATGGAGAACACGTCCATTTACTCGGGGAACATTTTTGTTGGTCACCTACTTTGTGGCAGGTGCTGTGGTAGATTCTAAGGGTTCAGCGACAGAAGACCCAGGTTTCCTTGTGGGATGAGCTTTAGTCAAGACATTTTACTTACTGAATTTCCATTACACGTAAATGCCATTAAATCCCATTAAAATTAAATAGTATAACTGTCCGACATATTCCACATGTATTATGTCCGTTTGTTTAGTGCAGGTTTCTATAGCTTTCAGATCACTTCTCAATGGCACATAACTGAGACTGTCTGTTGTGACTCACTAAGCGGCAATAAGTGCCTTGAAGTAAAAAAGCAGGGTGAAAATGACAATATTTCCATGCTTACTGCTTATTTCCGACCCTCTTCCCTGAATATTCAAATTGCCTTTCCTGTACGGCTTGTCCTTTGTCTTGGTCATTCCCTTAGGGGTCAGCCTGAGTTCTCCGCCAAATGAAATAAACGTTGTGGATACGTTGCGCTGCTAACTCCGAGGTCAGCAGTTTGACCCCACTAACTACTTTGTAGGAGCACAGTGGTCTTGTCCACTCCTGGAAGATTTCGCGGAATCAGAAACGCATAGGCGAAGTTCTATGCTGTAGAATGGGGCGAGTCTCTCTCAGTCAGAGTGGACTTGGCTGTGAATTTGGCTTGATTTGGTTGGTTTCTCAAGTTCCCTGTGTTTGGCCTCTGGGGGGCATTATTGCCCTTTCTTATTTATGAAGGTCTTTAAGTTGTTTAGTTGGAATAAAGGGTCTTTGTAATAACATAAAAAATCATGTAGAAATGACAACTTAATGCATACTAAGGGCCTGAGGTAGTGTATTTTCTTAATGCTTCTTTATTTTAAATTATTATAATAGTTCTTTTTAGCTCTGGTTGAATAGTGGTTATGCACTGGGCTACTAACTGCTGGGTTAGCTGTTCAAAACTACTAGGTGCTCCATGTGAGAACGACACAGGAGTTTCTACTCCCTTGAAGAGTGAGTCTCGGAAACTCACAGGGCCCATTCGACGCTGTGCTCTGGAGCCGCTGTGAGGTGGCATTGATTCAGCGGCAGTGAGGCAGGTAGGCTGTGGGGTTGTTTGTTTGTTTCATCTTTCCATCACTGGTGCTGGAGAGAGATTTTATTCAAAATACTCTCCAAAAATCAAAATTTGCTTCTAAGTTTCTTCCCTTTCCCTTTTCTTTTTCTTCTTCTTTTTCTTTAGTCCTTCCTCTCTTCCTTCCTTCCTCCATTAATTCATGCACTCCACAAATATCTACTTCCTCTCTGGGTTAGATTTCTGGGTGGCTAACCTCCCGGTCAGTGGTTCAAACCCATCCGCCACTCCCCAGAAGAAAGAGGAATCCGTTTAATCCCATAAACGTTGACAGTTTCAGAAATACCGCCGGACTCTGAGGCAGAGAAGACTGGAGGACAGTGGGTTGTGGTGGAGGATGGCGCTCTGTGATGGGCTTTGTGTTAGGATATAAAGCGAAATCATGAACAGTCCTTGTCTCTAGGCAGCTCACAATTTACACTACGACAGAAAAGTTAAGTAATGATTTCACCAGAGTGCGTTTAAGGCAATGCTCGCTTCTGGTAGAAAGGAGCGCAGAGTGGGGGCAGGCGTCGGGGAAGGTATACTTGCTTTGACGTATTCATAGTTAATGAAATGGACTGAGAGTACAAAAAGGGAGTGATCTGAACTTCACGCTTACAGCTTTCCGTTTACAACCTTGACGTGGAGAAACTTACCCAAAGAGTTAAATTAAGCACACTGTAGCATCGACTGGAAAAGATCCAGAAGGCATATGTCGCTTCCTCTTCTCCTAGGAACATTTGGCTTCATCTCTCTTCTGCGCGGGAGCCTTGCTGGATGCGTGGTTACAAGTCGGCCTGCTCACTACGAAGTCGGCAGTTGGAAACCTCCAGCCGCTCCTCGGCGGAAAGACGAGGCTTTCCTCGCTGGTGAAGAGGGACAGTCTTGGCAATGCCCTGGAGCACTTGGACCCTGTCCTATGGGGTCATTATGGGCTGAGATCGACTTGATGGCAGTGACTTTTGTTTTGGTTCGGACCCTCTGTGATTTGCGTTCTGCGAGTACGGGAGTACC
>NW_022111369.1:45741509-45742423 GCF_000313985.2 Echinops telfairi
GGGAGTACTGTGTGAGAACTGGAGTACTGTGTGAGTACGGGAGTACCCTGTGAGTACGGGAGTACCGTGTGAGTATGGGAGTACCGTGTGAGTATGGGAGTACTGTGTGAGTACGGGAGTACTGTGTGAGTATGGGAGTACTGTGTGAGAACTGGAGTACTGTGTGAGAACGGGAGTGCCATGTGAGTATGGGAGTACTGTGTGAGAACTGGAGTACTGTGTGAGTACGGGAGTACCGTGTGAGTATGGGAGTACTGTGTGAGTATGGGAGTATTGTGTGAGAACTGGAGTACTGTGTGAGTACGGGAGTACTGTGTGAGTACGGGAGTACTCTCTGCAACAGGTGTCCTACAGACAGTGTAGGGGATTCATTGTACAGCACTAATCTAATAAAATGTCACCGTAGAGAACTATTCTTCTCAATTCAACATCTCAACGGAGGTAATCTGTTTCTCTGCTCCTTCTGAGGATGGGATGACATTGAAATTGAGTGCCGCCAGGGGACGCTCGCATATTTATAGTATATTAGTGGTTCATGTATTTTTTAAATAAAAAAATACTTGACAATTTGTTTTATGTGAGTCCTATCAATTTTTTCTTTATTATTCATAATGCTCCATCTTCCTACCATTGCCATATTGTATTCCCTCATCTGTGGTCACTATTATGTCAGACTCCTATTTAACGATACTAATTCAATTCCATTGTCTTCTAGTTCCTGTAACCACATGGCTTCCTTGTTTGAAATCCTTCTCATCCAAGATCATGTTCATGTTCTTTAACATCAAATGCAAATCCCACAAGTGTTTTTTGCTTCTTTATTTATTTTTTTACACCATTTCCTTTTTGAGCAAGGGTTATAAGGGATCATTTATAATTCTGAGCAATATCTCCTGTGTTGGTATCTTTTACCA
>NW_022111369.1:45743260-45748145 GCF_000313985.2 Echinops telfairi
TCAGTGATTAACATGAGGGGCCCCTCCCCAGGCCCTGTGACTCTCACCCTCATTACCACGCACTTCTGCCCTAGGAAGGACAGACTGGGTGTGTAAAAGAACAAACAAAAGCTGTTTGACTGAAAATCCACTAGCTGAACTTTAGCTCTAACAAGATAAAGTCCGCGCTTTCACAAAGGGGCCGCCCTTTACAGAAAGTGTGTTGCCTTTTGCTGAGAGTTAATTCCTTCCAAACTAAACTAGGGACCTCTAGTTCTTGAAGACTGCTTTGTGTTTAGCAGTCCATGGAAATGCCACATGTACTATAACTCTTAAACCTCTGTGATTTGCTAAGCCAATACCCTTTGCTTAAAAAAAGGCAGTAAATGTGTCAACAAGCAGTGTTCTATCAAGGAAAGTTTATCATTCACACATCTGTGTTTTGCAGTGATAAATCAGTCACTAAAAATACAAGGTTCTTAAAATTCTATCTTCCAGGCCAGCTTAGGTTTATCTGAAGACTGGGGTGGGGGCGGGCATTCATTTCTCATCTCATTCCTCTCTCAAGAAGAATCCCTTGGAGCGTAGGTATCAAAGGAAGACAGACAGAGGTCACTGGGGGGCAAGTGTTGAAGGAGGGTTGAAGTCCTGCACATCCCGCAGAGATGGCAGAATTCCATTAGAGAAATCAGATTCAAAAATAAATGCTTCTGCTTCCTCTGGTAGACCTTTCATTAAAATGAAAAATTCACATAAAGTCTCAACATTGATTTTATCTTGCTAATACAGAATTCATCGCCAACAAAGTTTGTGTAACTTTCAAAGAGCAACTTTTTTCTTTTAAAACTTTTCATTTTGTAGTAGGGAAAGGTTTACAGAGCATAGTTGTGATGCACAGTTTTATGCATCACAATTCATGCACAATTCAGCTGATCCCTTGCAATCCCCTAACCGTTGCTTATCCCACTTCCTTCCTGTGTTTCCTGCTTCCATTCTTTTCCCCAAACACTCTGATTTCATACTTCACCAATGCTGCCCCCTTGACTTTAAATGGTTAATAATTCTGACATCAAGGTGAGTTCATGTCCAGATTTGAAGGGCGACAAAGGATATAGTCTTGGGGGCCCACTAGTCCTATCCATCCAGTAAGCATGGTCTTTTTTATGATTGAGAATTCTGTTGCACAATTTTCACCCACATTATGCAGGCACTTCTAAGGTACTCTTGTTCAGAGCAGTAGGTAGTGGTAGTTGGACACCATCTAGTTCATCCGGTTTCAGTACTGTGGAGACTGAGGTTTCGGTGGCCCAGAAGTCCATTGAAATAATTGTTGCTATGTGTCTTTTGATAGTTGTCACTATTATTTCCTCTAGACAGGGTGAGACCAATCTTTTGCCTTAGGTGGTTACTCACGAACTTTCAAGAGCTCACCATCAAGAAGCAATTTCTAATAGAAAGAGACACTGGAACTTATATTTTCAGCAGAAAAGGTTTATCTGCAATGATCTAAACACCTCACAACATTCCTGATTCATGAATGAAAGTTAACTGTTTCATCCTCATTTTTATGCCAAATGACTTTTTCTATTCACATTCTATTGATGAAAATCTCATTGAAAGGAATAGAGATCATCATGCATAAAAGATCCTTAGCAAGATACTCCCATGTCTTAACAGAATGTCTGACCTGTAGTGGATACTCAAATTAGATTTTATTGTATGGATACATTTTTAAATGCCCTAGTGATCCGGAGATAATCCTCGACATCAGTAATACCCCACTGGCTGAGCGTGGGCTTCCTGATTTGAAACTGTATCTCTCACTTTGGACTAGGGTTGGGCAACTGGCTGTCCACCCCCTTTTGAACCACTGACTTTGTCTGTGCTCTCTGAGTCCAGCGGGGAGCTCACTGGGCTCTTGAGGACCAGCTCCATTTGAGGATAGGCAACATTCTTCTCTGCCAGCACTTCCCTTCTTACTCAGCTCTGGCTTGGCTCTCTCAGGTGAGTTTCCATTGTCATGAACCACACCTATTTTCAATGAAAACAATCCTCTTGGCTGCTTCAATTTCACATGAGTGTCCTCCCTACTTGTGTTTCAGAGGACACTGGGATATGATGGAATGAGCAATTTGGAGAGGAAAGGAACCCCAAGAAATACACTTCCTTAAACACTAAAAGAAAGCTTAAAAAAAAAAAAAAAGAATAATAGGTCAAAAGTAGAGCTTGAGTTAGCTTTAGCTTGCAAAAAGAAGTCTGTACCAAAATAAAATTAATTACCGTCCTAATTGTTTTTACTCTTTTCTTAAGAAAACGTATGGCTTTTAATCACCTATGACACCAATCCTAGTCCCTTGCTATGCAGACTTTTCTTTTACAACAGAAATAAACTTTCCTACTTGAAGATTTCATTAAACTTTCGAGTTTAACAACAGAACCAACTGATCACATCACATTTATTCTCTATTTAAACTGTTACTCAGTCTTTATCAACTTAACCCTGCTCTTCATGTTCATACCACTCTCCAAGTCTCAAATAAACTGTATTCTCTTTTTAAACTTTGAAACAGCTCTGGCATTGATCTCAGCTTTTTATTTCATATCTGAGATGTCACCACCTCAGTTACACACTACTAAATATAAATCTATTGGATCCCATCGCTTAAATTCTTTCTTCTCTATTTTTCTTATATAATATTACTGTAATAAATATTAAATACTGTTTCAGTCATGCTTCTAGTCTTTACCTTAACACTTCTCAGTTTTTTAAATATCAAACCACAGGTTTCTGCTTTTCAAATTGTTCTATGATTTCACTCCAAACTTCCAACTCAGAACAATGATTCCTATTGTTCAAATGCTTCCTCAGCTTGCCGGTGGGCACTACATGTGTACACCATGATCATGACCATCTCTAGATTTACTCTGTTGTCTTGTATGGAATGTTCTCTCCAGTTTCTGACTTGCTTCTCCCTCCAATTCAAATTCCACCTACTTTATAAAGACTTTCTGGTCAGAAGTTCAAAGCCACTAGCATCTCTCGGGGAGAAAGACTGGGTTTTCTACTGCCATTAATAGTCACAGTCTCAGAAACCCCCAGAGGTGGCTATGAGTCAGCCTTGACTCAATGGTAGTGAGGGTAGCAAGGAAAATATATCGACTCACTTAGTCCTCAATAATCTCACATTGATAGTCTACAGAGCAAATACTGTGATTTATAACTATATAATTATTACATACAATCTATAAAGCTGTACAGTTATGTTTTATGTATTATATATGTTATAATTATATGTGTAAAATGCATATGCGTGGGTGCACTCTCTTCTACTCGGACCAATTGGTCTTCAAACCTTGTCCCCAGTGTAATCCCCTTTAAGGTCAAAGAATATATTATTTAATTATTTTGTATTCTCTACTAGCTAGCATATATGCACAATAATATGTGTTGCTTGAGTAAATAAGGAAGGGAAATTTGATCTAACAAAGAGAATATATGTAGCATACCAGATAATTTTTGTAATCCAAAACCTTACTCACTGCTACCGAGTCAATCCATTTCATAGTAATCCTAGAGGACAGGGTACAACTGTGGGTTTAGGAGACTGTAACTGTACAAATAGAAAGCCTCATTTTTCTCCCATGGAGCATCTGGTACTTTCCAACTGCTGACCTTTCACTTTGCAGCCCACCTCTGCTTTAGGAATCTAAGTCATTTCCTTTGTGCATGACATATGATCTGGAGATTTAAATATTTGAGGGGATGTTGAAGTAAACCTCTACTTTTTGTGTCACCTCTAATTGTGTTGGAATGAGACATTTAACTTCTAATTCTGTACCTTGATAATAATGTGCTTGGGTAGGAAAAAAGAAGAAGGCTTTCAACAATATGGTTTGATACAGTGGCTGCAACCGCTGTAAAGATAGCACAGGACCAGGCAGTGTTTCCTCTCCTGTTGTGTGCAGGGTGGCTTGAGGTTGGAGCTGACTCGATGGCACCTAACATCAACAACACAATCATGTAGAATCATATACTTCTGACTGTCTTCTTGGAGTGTCTGCAGGGACTCTTTTCGATAAAGAGTAGGAGCTTTAGATAAAGATAACACCCCACTGATTCACCTGTGATTGTGCTTTCCATAGATTATGCAAGAATACTTTGGCGTTTGGCTTTAGACTCTTTTTATAGGCATCTTTAAGAAATATGAAGAAAAAAAAGAAAAGAAGAGAAAAAGAAACATGAAGGAAATGTAACAGAGCACAAAGGGGAGCAAAGTAGTGAAGTCCTCGAGGAATCCCCCAAACAGACTTCAAGGTACCTCATCAGACTCAATCGGGACACCTTAATAAGGATTAACACAAGACCTGGAACTATTTATAGGCTTTTTTTTTTTTCATGTCTATCTATATAGTATAGGCAAGATAAACAACTCCGAGGAGAAAAAAAATGGGACCGCTGATTCCCAGGGGACAAGGGAAAGGAGGAGGTTGGGGAAAGACAGGGGGAAGCAACAAACTCAGGGACAAGGGAACAACAAGTGATCTAAAATTGATGGTGAAGAGGGCATAGAATGCTTGGTAGGGTTTGATTAGGTGCAATGTAGCCAAGAGGAATACAGAGAGCCAAATGAAGGTCCAACATGATAGTGGGACAGGAGGGAGTAAAAGGAAAGAGGAAAGAACCAGGAGGCAAAAGACACAGAGGTATAAACATAAGCATGTACATCTGTAAATGCATTAATATATAATGATAGGTATATAGGTCTATGTACATATAGTTATAGGTTAGGTATTAAGTTAGCAGATGGACATTGGGCCTCTGCTCAAGTAGTCCCTTAACGCAAGGACACTTTGTTCTAATAACCTGGCATTCTGTCCTTCCTGACAGGATCGCTGAAGACAAAAT
>NW_022111369.1:45748941-45750675 GCF_000313985.2 Echinops telfairi
CCAAGAAGATGACTTATTAAAATTAAATTTTTAAAAAAGAGAAGAATCTTCACAGCTAAAGTTTTTCTCCTTCCAAAGATTTGCCTTTCCATTTGCCTGGAATGTCTCCTTTTCTTCTCTTCATCTTTGTCCATTTACCAAATGACTTACTTCTACCCCACTTTGAGGGTTCATTTCTCTAGTTTGCCCACAAGGTGTGCATCTTGTTACTGAAGTCCTCTGGGTAGTGTAATATTTGTATGCGGCAATCTTTTTGCTTGCTCGCTTGACTACATTTCCACTACACTGCAAATTCAGACGAATGGGACATGAGTCTGCCCTTTTGGGTAATACTGTCTCTGTCCTTAATATGTGGAATGAATGTGAACTACGTAGCAGTGGATCTTTGCAATTTAAAGGAATCACTTATATCAAGCATTATTCCTTTTCTATTATGTACCTTATAGGAAAACTCCATAAGATGTAGAATTTGTTTCCTGATTACTCTTCTGTTAGTCGAGATCATTCAGTTGGTTCTCGTGGCATATCCACCCTGTGCACAACAACAACAAAAACCACGGTCCGATGCTGAGCCATCCTTGTTCTTATGTTTGATCCCATTGTTGCAGCCACTGTTTCAGTCCGTCTCCTTGAGGGCCTTCCTGTTTTTCATGGACCCTCTCTGCACTTTACCAAGTGTGTTGTCCTTTCCCAGGGAGTCTCTGCTGATACATGTCTGAAGTACAAGAGACAGGCCTACCATCCTTATTCGGAAGAGCATTCTGGTTGTACTTCTTCCAAGACAGCTTCGTTCTTCTTCTGGCAGTCGTGGAATTTTAATATTCCTCTTTCGCACCTTAAGTCTTCTTCTTTTAACTTATTTTCATTGTAAATGTATTATTAATTGGGTATAGTGGCATAGGGTTTTTACTCATTGTTCATCTTTTACATGCGTATGAGGAAACTGAAAAGACCATGGCTTTGGTCAGGTGTGCCTTAGGCCTTAAAGTGATATTCTTGCCCTTCAACATTTTAAAGAGGTCTTATGTAGCAGATTTGTCCAATGTAATACTTCATTGGATTTCTTAACTGCTGTTTCCATGACCATGCAAAATGATCCAAGCAAAATATCATCCTTGACAACTTTGGTCTGTCTATTTTTATCAAGGCTTTTGTATTGTCCACCTGTGAGGATTAGTGGCACTGTGAGTTAAGCTTTACAGTTCAAACCTGCCAGTTGCTCCAGGAGAGAAAGATGAAGCTTTCTTCTCCCATAAAGATACATAGTCTCAGGAAACCTGTATGGGGTCGCTATGAATTGGAATCAACTCAGTGGCATTGGGTCTGGCATTTTCATTACAACTCTTAATTTAAGAGTCTCTAGGTGACTCAACTGGTGAAATGTTCAACTATTTGCTAAAACATTGACAGTTCTAATTCACCATAAAGCATTCAGGAAGGAAGAAGGTCTGGCAATTGGATGCAGAAGGTTGTAACTTTGAAACAACTGGAGAACAATTCTATTTGGCACATGTGCCATATGCCTGAGCCCAATTGACATGATGATAACTGGTTTGATGTTTTGCTATCAAAAATGTCCATTAAAGGACCTATCAGATGTTCCTCTGCAAGACGCAGAAGAAACTTTGTTCACGGACGGACGGCAGCTGCTTCGTGGAGAACGGAACTCGCTTGCAAGACATTAAGTTAATGGTCCTTAGAACTAATTATCAAGCTTTAGCAAACATAGAAGGT
>NW_022111369.1:45750775-45756439 GCF_000313985.2 Echinops telfairi
TTTGTATTGTCCACCTGTGAGGATTAGTGGCACTGTGAGTTAAGCTTTACAGTTCAAACCTGCCAGTTGCTCCAGGAGAGAAAGATGAAGCTTTCTTCTCCCATAAAGATACATAGTCTCAGGAAACCTGTATGGGGTCGCTATGAATTGGAATCAACTCAGTGGCATTGGGTCTGGCATTTTCATTACAACTCTTAATTTAAGAGTCTCTAGGTGACTCAACTGGTGAAGTGTTCAACTATTTGCTAAAACACTGACAGTTCTAATTCACCATAAAGCACTCAGGAAGGAAGAAGTTCTGGCAATTGGATGCAGAAGGTCATAACTTTGAAACAACTGGAGAACAATTCTATTTGGCACATGTGGGATATGCCTGAGCCCAATTGACATGATGATAACTGGTTTATGTTTTGCTATCAAAATTTTCCATTAAAATTAATCCTTGTCATTATTCATAAATTCCATATCATTTTCAATATTACTTTGTGGATTTTTTAACTTGACTTAATTTATTTATATATACCTTTGTGTAAATGCAATCTGTACTATTAAAAACCTTGAAAACAGACAACACCAGAATTTGTGTGGGTTTTTTAAAAATCATTTTATTGGGAGCTCTTAAAAATATAACAATCCATATTTCAATTAGACTGAGCATAATTGTACAATTGCTGTCACTATCTATTTCAAAACATTTTTCTTCCCTTATTATTATATCTTATTATTATTGCCATTATATATATATGGCATATCTTGTCCCATCGAATGTATCCATTCACCTTCAGTTCTGTTATTAGTTCCCCGAGAGTGGGATCCTACAGTCATCATGGCTATCAGTTCCCCCTTTTCCCCCCTTCCCCTAGCTCTCTTCCCGAACACTCAGAGAATCCTTACTCCCATTACTATTTCTGAAGGGTTTATCTATTTTGGATTTTATTGACATTACAAATACAAATGGATTATAACAAATTATAGACAGCATTGCAAAAATATGAAAATCCCAGAACCCTTAATTGTGCTCATGCAAAACTCTGCATTGATCAAGAGGCAGTCATTTAGACAGTACAGGGGAATATTGCATGGTTTAAAATCAGAAAAGAGGAGCCTTGGGGTTATAGCTTTTTGCCATATTTATTCAATCTGCTAAAGAAAAATGCAGGAGGAGGGTTGGCTGAAAACTCATTAACAACCTGAATATATAGAGTTTCCTTGATGAAAGAAAATAGGATTTGAAATATTCACTGATAAAAATAAAAGATTACAAGCTTCAGTATAGATTGCATCTTAAATAAAGGAGGAAAAACCTCACAACTGGACTAGTAAGCAACATCATGATAAAATGAGAAAAGATTGAAGTTGTCACAATTTCAAGACTACAATGCCCATGGAAGTAGTCAAGAAACCATTAGTTGTATCTGTGCAAATGACTTCTTTAAATATTTAAAAGCAAATATGTCACTTTGAGGACTAGGGTGCCCCTGAGCCAAGCCATGGTGTTTTCAATCTCCTCATATACTACATAAGCTACATAGTGCATAAAGAAAGTAATGATGGATTTGAATTCCATGTATACTCGAGTATAAACTGACCCGAATATCAGCTGAGGCACCTAATGTTACCACAAAAACTGTATTAAAAATGTGCTGAAAAACTCAACTTATACTCAAATATATACAGTATGTGTTGATAAAGAATATTGAATATACTGCAGACAGCCAGAGGAACAAATAAATCTGTCCTATATGGAATATAACCAAAATGCTCCTTAGAAGAGAGGATGGTGAGGCTTCATATCTTGTACTTTGGACATGTGATCAGGAGGGGCCAGTCTGTAGAGAACGACCTCATGCTTGTTGAAGAAGAGAGTCCGTGAAAAGGAGGAAGACCCTCAGTGCAATAGATTGGTACAGGAGCTACAGTAATGGACTCAAGCATGACAATGATTGTGGGAACTGTGCAGGTCTTGGTAGGGTTTCGTTCTGTTGAACATACAGTTGCTATGAGTCAGAGAATACTTCAATGGCACCTAACAAGAACGCTAAAAAAAAAGTACTTCTAAATCACTCATTCATTCTTTCTTTACCGTTATTTGAGGCTAGCCGCGGATACTTAAATTTCCTAGGAGATGAGTTTGTTTCTTTTTTATTTTGGTTCTATAAAAAGATACAAGTATGAATGTTAAGGCTTTTGACTATTCCTGGCAGGACCTTTAGCAAACACAGTTATACAGGTAAACTGCAGAAACGAGGTAAATATCCTTGGGTAAACTAAAAGGGTAATTATGGGTAAATTGGATTATCTTTATTAAAGAATAGATTTCATTTTAAGAGTGCTTTCCAGGTCAAATCATTGTGTAGAGGGAAGTTGAGTCCTGAAACAGATGGAGCCATTTATTTACGTTTTCTATGTCAAGTAGATCTCTTCTGGGTGGGACAGATAGTGGTACAAACTCTTACTCAGAATTTGTCAAAGCCTTCAAAGCACCCAAAGAGCCCATTCATCATGAGAACTTAAGGCTGGGCTGGAATTTCTGGGAAGTTAGGAGGAGTAGGGTGAGTGTCGATCAAACATGTTAATTATAGATTTTTGCATGAAAAACGCATAAGGGGTATGAGTCACATTCAGACAACACCAACACTCATAGACATTCTTTGAGATCAATTAGTGACTTATAGAACTGTTCTTAGTAGATTTTGTGTTGGACAGCAATTCTAATTCATTGTTTTTCACTAAAAAAAAATTATATAAACTTACTGAACTAAGACTCTGAGGCTCTGACTCGAATGACCTTCTGTGTGAGAAAAAAACCTAAAACGACAGCTCTATACTATTCAACTTCCCATGCAGAAACTGTTTTTTACTTACCCAAGTCTTGTTCTGCGACCCTTTACTATCTACATTTTCCCCAGAGGGTCCAAAGGGACCCTTCACTTTACTCCTAAGAATGCACTGCATCATCTTGTTTGTTCTTGAAGATCTATCTAAAAGCTACTGAGTTTTGTGTGCTTAATTGGAACCTACCACCTTGTCATTTGAAGGTCGACTAGTGACACTGGGTCAGCAATTCAAACCCACAAGCCACTCCAGAAGGGGAAGATGAGGTTATTAGCTCCCATAAAGATTTAACCAGTGAATCAGAACCTAGGAAAATATTTCAATATTTTGAAATTTGAGAATACCGCAAGTTGAAAAGGGATCTTGTGTTTGTGAGAAGAATAAAGCAGCTTATGGCAGAATAGTACAGGTGAGCAACACATTGAAGTCCTTCTTGGCAGCATCTCATTGTGTGGGTTGTGAAGGGGTGCCTTGCTTGGAAAGGTACCAGGAGGCTGGGTTAGCGATGAGTATGTAGTGGGTTGGCATCCATACACTTGTCTACTACTGACTGCCAGGCTCGGCTGCAGCCTTTGAACTTTGGTGCAGTTTGCAGTCCTTAAGCTGCCCTCATGGTGCTATCCAGCAAGCCTGGGTCAGTGGTTCAAACCCACCAGCCACTCAGCAAGGGAGAAAGGTGAGACTATTTGCTACTGTAATGAATTACTTGACCATAGAAACTCTAAGAGTTTCTATGAGTTGAAATCAACTCTATACAGCCACGGGGTTTTCCTTCTCTCTTTTTTGGTAATGGTAACCAAATTCCAGTCATCCCCACTCCCTCTGCTTGCTTGCAAGCCAGCAAGTCAGAGCCGGTAGGGGAGACCGGGATGTGAATGCTTGGGGCTTCGGATTCTGATCAGGCTCCAGGGGATGTTCAGAAAGCACCACGTGCCCCAAGGCAGCCACACATTTTCAAGGTCTGAGGAAGCCCCTGAGTTACTCTCATAGATTTATATCAACTGTGACCAAAGGACGTAGTTTATGTAATAAGATTTTCACACACGTCCGAGTCACATAAAGTCCTATTTCCAGAGTGTGTTGAGGATATTATGTGAGGCAGGTGTGTACTCCAATGAGGAAAACTAGAAAGGTAAAATAGTGTATTTTTAAAAGTTGTTTAATGGTGTCCGATTTTTTTTTAAATAAAAGGAAGTGTTAAGATTCCTGCTATTTTTAGTTGCCATGGAGATACAACAGTACACAGCAGAACTAAAAGCTTCCTGGTCTTTGGGATGAGATTTTTGTGATCCTTGGGTTTTCCTTGGCTGATTTAGGAAGTTGTTCGGAGAGTCTTTCGTCTTAGTCTGGAAGTTCTCCTGAAACTTGTTTAACATAACAACATAAAAACCACTATGGACAGACGTGATGGCTGGCATCGAAGACGAGAATTCTACCTTTGAACCATCAATGTCAATAACCCCAAACTCTGAGCTCACTGCCATCAAGTGGATGCTGACTCATAGCTACCTACAGGGCAAGGTCAAGTGCCTCCATGAGTTTTTGAGACAGGAACTCTTCATGGGGAGTAGACGGCCCTGGCTTTGTCCTGCGGACAGAGTGGTGGTTTACAATGTTGACCTTGTCCTTAGCAGCCCGACACGTAACCACTGCACGCAAGGGCTCCTGGAGTGAACTATTTTGTGTAGGCTCCACCCCTCTCCATGGCCCTCCTCCAGTGGAATGTTTGCTTTTTCTGGTCATGGCCAGCAAAGCGGAGAACGCTGGACTTTGTCCAGGCTTATAGCTCTTGCTGCAGAGGATTTGGGCCATATTGTTTGTTTGTTTGTTTGTTTTTGCTATTTTGGCTACAAAATTCTTCAATATGATGCTTGGTAAATATTTGCCCCAAAAAATCCCAGATAAGAGTGTCTAGTAATAGAATTGATGGGCATTAAGCATATATCACATTAAACTTGAAAGTCTAGTGCTAAATTATTTTCCAAAGGATTAAACTTCTAGTAGTGGTTTATAAGCATGCCTGTGGCTTCCTGTTTCCCACACTTGGGAATCTTATATGGCTTGGTTTGGGGCAATTTTTAATCAATCTTGATCACTTTGAAGTTGAGTATCACTTCATATTTTTCTTGTGCATTTGTTTCTTCTCCTTACATGCCTATTAATGCCACTTGATTTCTTTTTAATCATTTTATTGGGGCTCATACAACTCTTATCACAATCCACATATACATCAATTGTGTAAAACACACTTATACATTCATTGCCCTCATCATTCTCAAAACTCTCACTTTCCACTTGGGCTCCTGGAATCAGCACCTCATTTTCCTCCCCTCTTCCTCCCTGTTCCCCCCTCCCTCATGAACCCTTGATAATTTATAAATTATTATTTTATCATATCTTACATTGCCTGGCATCTCCCTTCACTCACTTTTCTGTTGCCCATGCCCCAGGGAGGAGGTTATATGTAGATCCTTGTAATCGGTTCCCCCTTCCTATCCCCCCTTCCCGCTTCCCTCCTGGTATCGCCACTCTCCCCACTGGTCCTGAGGGGTTCATCTATCCTGGATTCCCTGTGTTTCCAGTACCCATCTGCACCACTGTGCATCCTCTGGTCTAACCAGGTTTACAAGGTAGAATTAGGATCATGATAGTGTGGGGGGAGGAAGCGTTTAAGAATTAGAGGAAGGTTGTGAGTTTCATCAATGCTACAATGCACCCTGAGAGATTCATCTCATCCGCACTACCCCTCTGCAAGGGATGTCCAGTTGTCTACAGATGGGCATTGGGTCCCCATTGTGAGCTCCCCTCATTCACGATGATATGATTTCT
>NW_022111369.1:45756957-45765589 GCF_000313985.2 Echinops telfairi
TTTATTTTTATGATAAAAAATTTTATTTTAAATTTTTATTTAAAATATAAATAAATATTTTATTTATTTATAAAAATAAAATATTTAAAGAATATCTTATTATTTATGATTAAAAAATTCTGTTCTAGATCAGAAAAATTTTGCTGGTTTATATATATTCCAAATATTTTCCATTAGGTTGCAACTTGTCTTTTCATACTTCAATTTCTTACTGGTGACTTTCATGAAAACATTTTTCCAAATAATTTTATGTAGCTAAAATTTTAATATATCTTAGTGTAAGCAATCTTTTATTACTCTAGAGTTATAAGCTCATTTAATTTTTTCTATTCACACAAATGTCTTTAATCTCTCTGAAAATAACTTTCAAGAATGGCATGAAGCATGAATTAAATTTTCCCCCCAAATGAATAATAAATTGTCTCAGTTCCAGTTGTTGTGAACCTCTCATTGCCCAATGACATATACTAGATGAGTTGAAGTGGTTTCTCTTTCTTTTGTCCATTCTTAATTGGTTCATCTCTGAGCTGTCACCACACTATCTTAATTACTGCTAGCATAGTGGACAAGCACGATGGTTGTAGTTAAAGGGTTCCAATTTAAACCCACCCAGCAGCTCCCCAGGGGAGAAATACAGAACACATTAATATACTTCCATAAGATTATAGTCAAGAGAATCCAATGTGGCAGTTCCACTCTGTCACATGTGGTCTCAGTGAGTCACTAGGGAGGCATGGTCACACCTAACCACGGCCTTCCAACTCACGGGAACCCTACAGAGCCGGGTACAACTGGCCCTGTGAGGTTCCGACACACGACTCTTTACAGGAGTAGAAAGCCACATCTTTCTCCTGTATAAAAGCATTATATGTTCTATGCAATCGACATTATATAACAGAATATTATAGTAGATTCTACATAAAATATCATATATGTCTACCCACATTATCTCTAGCTATGTAACATATGTTGACATTTTTATGGGCTCACAGATTCACTAGGGTCTCCATTAGCATACTATGTAGAAGAGATGGTGTTATCGAACAGTTGCGCCTTCAGAATTTTAAAAGAAATGGTTCTCATATTTTACCTTTAAGAATAATATTTGCTAAAAGGTTTTTCTACTCGGGAGAAAGATATTTTTTGAAAATCATTTATTATGATTATATTTATCAAACATTTTCCGACAACTCTTAAAATTATCACATAATTTCTCCTTAAATCTATTAAAATGATAAATTGCATTTATTGATTTGATTTGGGTATACCATGCAGGATTTCTTAGACTTTGGTTTTATACATTCTCTTAACAATTGAACATCTTTTTTCATGGATAAAACTAGCTAGTTTTGTTTTCTTGTTTTTCCTTTCCTTTTTCTCATTTTTTGTTGTTGTTAAGGTCATGGTTATCCTACTTCTTTAAATAAACTGAGAAAGTCTCTCTCCTTTTCTACTCTTTGAAAAAATAAAAGAGATTCAAATGCTTGTCATGTAATGTTTGCAAAAACTATATATCTGATGTCCCGGAATATATGTTGTCTATCGAAGGAATTTTTAAAATAACACTTCAATCTGTATTTCCTCTGAATTGATTTTGCAAGGGCTATAAAAGCTTTACATCTGTCTAAAGATGACTATTGACTTCAATGCGCATCTGTTTCACACCAATGTCTCTCAATAACAAAACGCACCACCATCAAGTTGATTCAGACTTCTTTTCATGTGTCCTATGTTGTAACACATTTGGGCTCTTGAATCTATGGGTTCCTGTCTTTCACTACTAATGTAGCATTTCCAACCGTCATACCTTGCTTGTGCCCTCCACTCTTTGCTGTTGTCATTTTGCGATTCTGACGAGAATACTAGACTCTCTCCTTTTTCCTCTACGTTCCCTCAAAGGTCCTTGGAGCCTTTTCTACCTCTGGTGTTCTCATGCTGTTTTCTGAGGGATTTATTTAATAGACATCCAGGTTCTATCATTCGTTTCCATTAATCTTCAATCCATTGTTCAATCCATCTGTTTAGTTCTTAATTTTAACAATTATATTTTATGTCTAAAACTACAATTGTTTTATAAGTGATTGTAGTTGTATTTTATGATCACATCACTTTGTTTATTTTTGTATCCTTTCTGATTTTTTTTAAGTGTAAAGTTTTACAATATGTATCTAATAATTTCAATATCAGAAGTTTTGGTTATTTTTTTTTATGGGAGTAGAGAGCTGTGTCTTTCTCCCAAGGAAAGGAGAGGCTGGTGGTTTCGAACTGCTGATCTTTCAGTTAGCAGTCCAACACATAACCACTACACCACCAGGGCTCCTATTGAGAAGTTTTGGTTATTAATCTCTCTGGCTTACTGCTTTCCTTTCTTTCAGTCATAGTGTCTTATTTATTTGTATATTTATCATGCTTCTTACTTTGCTGAATTTAACATGTGACAATTATGAATATTTCAATTGGTGACACTTTCCTGAAGTAAAGAATTCATTCACTTTAGCCTTGGCCTTAACCAAGTTGTTCACTTCTCAAGCTTTACTACACCACTTCTGAAGATGATTCTGTTTTCTTAGAGAAGAAACTCAACAGCAGTCTCAGACTAGAAGGTAGGGTAGGTTTTCAACTTTACACAACTGCTTTGTTTTGCTTTAAATAATGAAGGGCATTTAATACATTTTCTCTGTGTTGTTATTGTTAGGTGCCATGAAAGGGTTCAGACCCATAGTGACCCTATGCACAACAGAACAAAACGCTGCCCCATCCTGCTACATCCTTGTATTAGTCTGGGTACTTTGGAGAAACAAATCCACAGCAACTCATGTATAAGAGAGAGTTTTATGTAAAGAAAAGGTGCATCACGAAAATATCCCAACCCAATGCTGCCCAAGCCCACAAATCCAACATTAACCCATTAACCCAACACCAGTCCATAAAGTCCTCCACCTCACAAAACAGAGGCAATGATGCCGACTGCAGGAGGAAAGCTGAGTCCGTGAATGTGTAAGCATCTCAGCACTGGCAAGGGTCTCCACACGGCTGCTCCAGCACCCAGGGCTGCATCGGGATAGATCCATGCGGCTTCTCCTTGGGGATGTCTTGGAGGAAGTCAATCTTGCAAGCTGAAGCAGGGAACTGCTAAGGCAGCTGCACCTGATACAACCATCACAAAACAAGAGACCTGAGAACTCGAAAGGCGAGGCTTCACCACCCATTTATCCCTCTGCCTTTCAACCAGCCCCACATGTGATTATCGGCCAGGCTGGCACAATTAACTAACTCAATCCTCAAAATGGTTCCTGTGCTTGAGCTCATTGTTGCAGCCACTGTGTCAAGTCCTCTTGTTGAGCGTCTCCCTCTCTTTGGCTGCCCCTTCATTTCACCAAAATGATGTCTTTCTCCAGGGACCTGTCTCTCTTGACAACATGCACAGAGTATGTGAGACAAACTCTCTCCATCCTGGCCTCTAAGGTGTCCTCTGGCATTATCTTCCAAGAAATATTTGTTTTTTTCTCTTAGCAGCCCATGGTACATTCAATATTCTTTGTCAGCCCTGTAATTCAAATGCATCAATTCTTCTCCACTCTTCCTTACTCAATATCCAACTTTCACACGCATAAGAGACAACTGCGAACATCATGGTTTGGGTCAGGCACACCTTAGTCCTCAAAGTAACTGCCTTGCTTTTCATTACCCTAAAGAGGTCTTGTGCAGAGATTTACCTAATGCAACTCTTCTTTTGATCTCTTGGCCATTGCTTCCATGAGCACTGAAGCAAGATGAAATTCTTGACAGCCTCAACCTTTCTCTATTTATCATGAGGTTACCCATTAGCCCAATTGTGAGGAGGATTTTCTCTTCTGTACATTGAGTTATAATCCCTACTGAAGGCTGTCATCCTAAATCTTCATCATCAACCTCATTCAGGAGCCTCATTCACGAAGAAAACAAAAAGGCCATTAAAAAGACAGGAAGGAAAAGATCAAAGTGAATGTCAAAAGGGATTCTCAAATTTTGCTTTCATTGTAGAGTAGCTGAGGCAAATGGAAGAAAGGATGAAGTCAAAGAGCTGAATAGAAAATTTCAAAGAGAAACACAGGAAAACAAAGTCAAATATTATAATGAAATGTGCCAAGACATAGATTCAGAAAACCAAAAGGGGAAAAACACGCTTAGCACATCTTAAACTTTCTACCTGTACTTTCTTTTCTCAAATATATTTTGGAACACCTACTCTATGTGGTGGGAATTATGGGGTGGGCAAACAAAACTGAAAGCACCATGGACTGTCTATAGAACAAACACATTTGTCTTAGGAGAAGAATACCCAGAGTTCTCCAAGGAGTCCCGATGTAAAGACTGGGTCTCACATGTTTTGAAAATATAATCAGGAGGGCCAGTTCCCTGGAAAAGGATAGCATTCTTGGTAAAGCGGTGAGTCCTTGAGAGAGAGGAAGACCCTCGATGACATTGATTGACATGCTGACTGCAGCAATGAGCTGAAACATAGCCGTCTTTGTGAGGACGGTGCAGGGCTGCACGGAGTCTAGTTCTGCTGTACTCTGACCTAGGGTCACTCTGAGTCAGAACCAAGTCAATGGGCACCTAGTAACAAAAGCAGCACTATCTGTAGGCTGCTTTTGCGAGGATTGAAGGACTTCTGAGTGGGGGAAAAAGGCATAAATGCAAAGTAAGTTCGCCTTGAGAGCAAGAGCTCACGTTAGCTCTGCTTTCATAATAGTAAATTTTAGGTTCCTGTAGGTGGGACAATTCATTTTCACGAGGGCTAGTATGAGCTCCATGTTATTTGTCTACCTTTCGTTTTTCTCCATCTTTAAGGTGGTAGATCTGGAATTCTCCTTTTGTTACTAACACTTATAATCAGAGATACCTTTTTGAAGATGGACTTGAACTACTTACAGTCTTACTGTAAAGAAATACGAATTAAACAATTAAGAATCTTTTTTTCATCTAGTAGAAACATACTTGCTTATAAAACAGGGATTTATTTGTTCAGTCTGGAACATCAGAGAAGTCTCTCATGGAGCTACTAGCATTCCACAGGAGAGAGCAACTGAACTCATCTTTCATTTCCCCTGGATTGAGCTGAAGGAGAGTGAAACAAAGGGTGCAGATGAAGGCCATGTGCCAGTGGGGATTCTTATCACCCAGACGGTGGTTTGGTAATGAAGTCATAGGTCTTTGTGACCAAGCCATATGTTTCATCTGGTGATTTGCCAAAGCTCACCAGTCTGTGGCCTGACATTAGCTAAGTCCTTCTTGGAAAAATGGGAGGGTGTTCAAGGAAAATCCACATTTTGACCTCACCCTCTTCTAAGGATTCCACCATGGTACACAGAACCCACAGCTGTGTACATTTGAGATTTAATGAGTCACTGGCCTCAGCATTTGGGGTTGGGAGTTCAACCCCACCTCAACCCCTCCCTAACCATATTAAGTAGAGTCTCTTCCTTTTTAAATTACACCATTTTAATTATTTTGTCCCTTTAAGTTAAATTCATCTAAAATACTAACTTCTTAATTAGACATAGGACATCTTCTTTGATGTTTCTATCTTTTGGGGACATTTAATTAGTCTCCTAATAATGATTAGTTTTCCTCATCCAATATCTTTATTGACTTTCATGCCAAGGTTTTAAAAAAATTTTAATGAAATTTGATTTTATGTTAGTCTTAACACATTTCACTAAGTAACCTTCCAAGTAGCAAATCTCATACATGGGCTACTTCTTTTGAAAATTGTCATTGTAGTTCACTTTATAACCCAGTAATAGTTTTGTAGGAAATATAAGTGAGGGCAGAGGAAGCATATTTAACAATAAACTTAGGTGTCCTTAAGTTTGAACCTCTATCTTTGCATTGATATAAGGAATTTCTACTATTTTTCATTGAGACTTTTGGTTCTCAAATGTTTGGGAGCCATAGTCATTTAAAGCCTAACTTATTACTGTATACATCATGTTTCCCTGATCCTCAGTTTTCTCATCAGGAACACATAGGAAGCCTTTTCCATATCACAGGTTTGGGATGAGGACTATATCGAAGGGAAAGGTCCAAGTTCTCTCTAAATGACATTGCAATATACAATGTTGGATGGCTCCCCAAACTATAATTTTGTATGTCCTTAGAGCACAGGTTTCAGCGGAGAATTTTCAGACTAAGACAGACTAGGAAGAAAGACTTTTCCATCAACATCCCCAAACTAGCCCAGGAAAACCCTGCTCTACGGGAGGGACAGCAGAATAGTGTCCCATGCAAGTTAATGATTATGAAGATGGTGCAGGAAAGGTAGAATTTTGTTCCACTGTGCATGAAGTCACCATAGTCAGAGCTAACTCAATGGCAACTAGTGACATGATTAATAACAGTAAATATATGCATGTACATGTATGTATATAGACTTCAAAACGTACGTGGAAAAATGAAATGCAATGATATCAGAATTTTCTTCAAACTTTTTGAAGCTTACTAGTATTAATCAAAATGGTCCTTTTGAAAATCCTACATACCCAAGCTTTGTCAAACTAAGGGAAAATTAATTATTCTAAATCTCTAATATCACAGAGATTATATCTTGGTTAAAATCAAGTAAGTAGAAATCCTGTGATCCAACGTCTTTACAAAAATAGCCAAGTCCACTCTAGTGCCTGTGCTTAATACAGTGAGGAAGTTTTCCATGTAGGATGGTCCAGCAATCAATAGTATCTAAAACTAGCCAACTCAGACAACTGTAAGCATTTATTTGCACTCCCCTAACATTTGTTCAGGGATTCTTAGGAGAGTTAAAAATTCGGATGACAATATTTATGACTTCTCACACTGTGGAAAAATAAATACTAAATAAATCAGAGAATTTCCCAAGTGGACAGATGTGGTACTGCAGAAAACGAGTGAGAGTTACTGCTTTGGGTCACCCAGTCCTGCCAATCGCTTCAGTGTCCACTTCCTTGTTAAAATACCCCTAACAAATACAGATGGACTTGAAAATAGAGTTCCCTGCATTGTTTGATGCTCTAGCACTAAAACCATGAAATCAAAGTCAACACTAAGGCAATGCCACCGTGGAGAACACTATGAATGAAGTTTGACTAATGCTGATCCACCCATTGGTTACAGAGCTTTGACAAAAAACAAACCAAACCTAAAAACACACTAGACAAAGAATGTGGTTTAAATGAGCTCATAGGAAGTTTGAGGACTAAAGGTAAAAATGATTTCATTACATGCCTGGTCTTTTCCTCAGGGCAGAAGGCTTGGGCATGCCAATTTGTCCAAATCTGCAATTCTAATGCTTATTACAGTAACTGGTAGGGAATAAATGTGCAGCACATTCTTGTTGAGTGAATAAAATGGCTTTTGAAAATTCATCTCCATTTCTTCATTAAATCTTTCTTTGCTCTAGTGAGAGAGAGAGAAAGAGACAGAAAGAGACAGAAAGAGAAAGGAAACGAGATATGCAGATATTTGTAAAGATGTAAATACTCTATCATAGTTAAATAAGTTATCTCTTCTAGTATAGAATTCAGGGACTTGAAAAATATTCCCTGGCATTACAGTCTCAGACAAAAGTAGGAATTTTTCCATCAGGTAGAAAAAAGAGTTTTCTTTATGTTTCTCTCTTGATAACTTTCTTTTCTCCTGCTCAGTCATATGAAAAATTTACATGCTCCAAAAGTCTCTTTGCTCTATATCCTGGTGGAATGAGATCATTTTATTTTCATATAGAGTAATATTTTCATAGTTGTTTCAGTGTCATTTAATCTTCTATCTTATATTCTATTATTATGATCTTCAAAATAAGTTCACCACCTTGAAAGAAAGGAAACGTTTTTAGCCTAGAGATTCGGCTTGATATGCCTACTGAATGAAGATACAAAAAAAACCCATGCAAAGCAGAACTCAACAGATTCCCATAAGTCTCTCTGAGAAAGACAGGAGTCATATGCCCAATTGCAAAATCAACACAAAATCGTCATTAAATATACAGTAGGATGATAACACTGAATATGAGCCTGGCCAAAAACCACAAACCCTGGAACAAGTTCAAACCAAACACAGACAGGAAACCACTCACCCAGCCCTGGCAAGGTTAGGTGCTCCCGAGCAAAAAGCAAATGTGCCCAGTGATTCATGGTCCACTCTCCTCGGTGGAGAAGTCTGACTAGTACCTTTGCCATTTG
Organism: Echinops telfairi; assembly: GCF_000313985.2. Classification (NCBI taxonomy): domain Eukaryota; kingdom Metazoa; phylum Chordata; class Mammalia; order Afrosoricida; family Tenrecidae; genus Echinops; species Echinops telfairi. Next base: position 45,765,153 of record NW_022111369.1, read on the forward strand.
AATGTGGGAAAACAGTAAGTGCATCCCTGGACATTTTAGTAAACATTCAAATATACTGAGAAATTCAAGATAACCTAACAGTTAAAATGTTTTTTGAGAGGACCCATATCTCTTTATAGTTTCACTTATTTGTTTATGTTGCTAAAATCCAAAGGAACTCTAGTGGCACTCAGGTATGTGGGTTTCTAACTAGATCAATGGTTCAAAACCACCAGCCACTGTTCGAGAGGTTATCTGTTCCCATAGAGGACAAAAGTCTCAGAAACTCTATACGTAATTATGTGAGTAAGAATCGATTTCACAGCAGAGGGCTGGAAACACGTTCCAGTAATATCTCTTCTATAATGTTGACTTCTCACCATTAAGTCAATTATAACTCAGAGCGATCCTGTACAACGTGTACAGATCCTGTCGAAAGAGAAGAACTTCCCTGTTTC
>NW_022111369.1:45766665-45775820 GCF_000313985.2 Echinops telfairi
TATGGGCTAATGATGGTGTAGGACATATGGGCTTGGGCAGCACTGGGTTGGGATGCTTTCTTAATGTACACTTACCCTTTATATAAAACTCTCTCTTATACATATGAGTTTCTGTGGATTTGTTTCCCTATTACCCAGACTAAAACAAGTATGTATGCTGAGAAGATAATCCACGAAGCTGGACTTTATGAAGAACAATATGTCATTAGGATTGGAGAAAAACTCATGGAAACTTAAAACATGCAGATAACACAACATTGCTTAGGAAAGGGAAGAGCACTTGAACCAATTATTGATGAGTATCTAAGAACAGAGACTTCACTATGGATTACATCCCAGTGTAAAGAAAAATCTTCAGTCCTGGACTAACAGACAATATTATGAAAATGGAGAAAATATTAAGGGATCAAACATTTCATTTTAAATGGATACACAATCCATGTTTATGGACACAGAAGTCAGGAAACCCAGTAACATATTACATTGGGCAAATCTGCTGCCAAAGACTTCTTTATTTTATTGTATATAATTCACACATCACATTATTCAGCAGTGCAATCATATGAAGCAGAGTGCTGTCATCAGCACAATCAGCATTCGACCTTGTCTTCTTTCTTGTACTTATTGTTTTAGCTCCTCACTTCTCCCCAACCTCGCTGACATTTCCCTAGGTAATTATGAATTGCAAGTTACTGTCTCTATAGATTTACCTCTCCTGTACTTCATATATAGAAAAATATACAAAATAAACAAGAAAGAAATAAACAAACAAACAAAAATGACAGATTTCTTTAAAATGTTGAACAGTATAGAAGTCACTTTGAGGACTAAGGTGCCAAGTCTCAGTATTTCATTCTCTTCATTCTCTTCATTTGCATTCAAAAGTGGGACAATGCATAAAGAAAACCGACGTCTTTGGATTATGGTGTTGGTAAAGAACATTAAAATACCGTCAACTACCAGAAGAACAAAGAAATCTGCTTGGAAGCTATTCAGCTTATTCAAATGCTCCGTAGATACAAGGATGGTAAGACTTTGTCTTAATTACTTTGGACAGTTTCTTAGGAGACACCAGGCTCTGGAAAAGGACATCATGCTTGATAAAACAGAGAGTCACTGAAAAAGAGACGCGTTGTTGTTAGGTGCCATCAAGTTGGTTCCATCCCATGCACAACAGAAGGATACACTGTATGGTCCGGTGCCACCCGCACAATTGTTCCTATGCCTGAACCCATTGTGACCGCCACTGCATCAATCCTTCCTGTTGAGGGGCTTCCTCCTTTGTCCTGTCCCTCCGCTTTATCAAGGACATGGTGTCCTTCTCCAGGGATCGGTCTCTCCTGACAACATGTCCAAAGTGGGTAAGACTAAGTTTTTGCCATTCTTGCCTTTAAGGAACACTCAGGCCAGACTTTTTCCAAGGCAGATCTGTTTATTCTTTTCAATAGTCTTCTCCAACACCACACTTCAAAGACATCAATTCTTCCTTATTCAATGTCTAAATTTCACAAGCATATGAGATGATTAAAAATACCATGGCTCAGTGCACTTTAGCCCTCAAAATGACATCCTTGCTTTTCAATACTCAATACTCAAGAGGTCTTGTGGAACCTAATGCAATGTGTCTTTTGATGCCTTGACCGCTGCTTCCATGAGCATTGATTGTGGATCCAAGCAAGACAAAAATCTTTGACAACTTCAACCTTTTCTTGATTTATCACAATGTTCCCTATTGGTCCAGTGGTGAGGATTTTGGTCTTCTTTATATTGAGTTGTCATCCATACTAAGGCTGACATTCTTGATCTTAATCAGCAAGTGTTTTAAGTCCTCCTCACTTTCAGCAAGCAAGGTTGTTTCATCTACACATCTCAGGTTGTTAATAAGCCTTCCTCTAATCTTGATGCCACCCTATTCTTCATATAATCTGGCTTCTCTGGTAATTTGCTCAGCAGGCAGATTGAGTATCTATGGTGAGAGGACACAACCCTGATGCACATCTTTCCTGATTTTAAACCATGCAGCATCCCCTGGTCACACACTGCCCCTTGATCCACGGACAAGTTCCACATGAACAAAGTGACATTCTCTGGAATTCCCGTTCTTTTCAAGGTTATCCAGCGTTTATTATGATCCACACAGTTGAATGTTTTTGTGTAGTCAGTAAAATACAAGCAAACATCTTTCTGGTTGTTTCTGCTTTGAGGCAAAATCCATCTGACGTCAGCAATGGTATCCCTTCTTCTGTGTCCTTTTATGAAGCAAGCATGAAGCCCTGGCAGTCCCCTATCAATGTATTGCTGATATTTTTGTTGGATGAATATCAGCAAAGTTTCACTTGCATGTGATATCAGATATTAGTATATAAATTGAGCATTCTTTACTGTCACTTTTCTTTGGTATTGGTATAAATATGGATCTCTTCCAGTCAGTTGGTTAAGTAGCAGTCTTCCAAATTTCCTGGCATGGATAAGTAAGTGCTTCCAGTGCTTCATCAGCTTGTTGAAACATTTCAATTTGTTTTCCATTAATTCTTGGAGCCTTGTGTTTTTGGCTAATGCTTTCAGGGCAGCTTGAATTTCTTCCTTCAGCACCATTGGGACTTGCTAATATTCTGTCTCCTGAAATGGTGGGATGTTGACTCATTCTTTTTAGTACACTGACTCTGTATTCATTCGATTTTCTTGGAAGCATTCTGCATCATCCAATCTTTTGCCTGTAGAATCTTTCAAGATTGCAACTTGAAGCTTGATTTTTTGTCTTTCTTGAGTTCATTCAGTTTAAGATATCCTGAATGTGATCTTCCTTTTTTGTTTTTCTAACTCTAGGTCTTTGCACATTTCATTTAATGTTGGACCTTGTCTTCTTGAGCTTCCTTTTGAAATGTTTTGTTCAGCTCTTTGACTTCATCCTTTCTTCCAAATGCCTTAGCTACTCTATGATTAAGAGAAAATTTCGTAATCTCTTCTGACATCCACTTTGATCATTATTTCCTGTCTTTTTAAATGACCTTTTGTTATCTTCATGAATTATTGTCTTGATGTCCTCCCCCCACTCATCAGTTCTTCTACATTAGTGTTCACCGCAGCACACCTGTTCTTGAGATGGTCTTCAACCTCAGCTGCATAGACCCCAGGTCATAATTTGGCTCTTGTGGACTTGTTCTAATTTTTTTCAGTTATAACTTGAAGTTATATATTAGCAATGAATGATCTGCTCCAGTCAGTTCCTGCCCTGGTTTTAGCTCCTGATATTGAACTTCCCCATAGTATCTCCCCACAGATGTCATCAATTTGATTTCTGTGTATTCCAGCTGGAGAAGTCCATACCTATAGTAGCTTTTTGTGTTGTTGCAAAAAGGTATTTGTTATGAACAAGCTGCTGGTTTGACAATATTCTGTCATGTGATCTCCAGCTTCATTTTATCATCAAGTCCATATTTTCGACTACTATTCTTTTTTCTTTGATTCCAACGTTTGAGGACTAGCCTCATCAAAATGGATTGACACTGCATCTATGGGCTCAAACATAACTGTGAAGATGGTAGAGGATGTTATTAATAGGGTGGCTATGCGTCAGAACTGACTTCAGGGACCTGAACAACGGCAAAAACTGGCCAGAGGCGGTGGAGACTCACCCAGTGGAACTGCAGCAAAAAGTGCCGCTGTTAATGATCGCCACCCACTGAGGGATCCTTCTCTCTAGCACCTATGGTTACCAAAAGTCAAAGCCACTCAGTGGTGATGATTTTGTTGTTGGTTGTTTTGTTTTGTTTTTGCTTTTACTTCTATTACTATTAAAATTGTTCTACTGGATGACATTGCCATAACAATTAACAGGTGACAGACACTATTCTAAGCTTCTGACATATAAATTGTATTTAGATTGCAACCCTGTGATTTTGTTATCTTTAATGTTTAGAAGAGGAAATTGAGTCACAGAGAGATTACTTATTTCTGTTTTAAATGGCCCTGTCGAGATTAGTACAATGACATGGGCTTCCAATGATAGCAAAACTAACCATATTTTAAAATGAGAAAGATATTTTTCTGGAAATTTTGTTAGTTCTTGGAATAAGTCATACAAAAATGACCCATATATGTAAATATTGATGACATGTCTACAAGGTTTCAGGCACTATGCTAGGGGCTGGAGATGTGAAAAAGAACTATATTTCATATGGAGATGTGCAATGGTGGATGCTCCAAATACATTAACCTTCTTAAAACAGCGGCCACCCTTCTGGGTCCTTGGGGAAAAGGCTGGACAGTAATATCCTCCTGATAGCATTGGGCCTTTTATTGATGGGGTCTGCTTGGCTGTTTAGGGTGATTTGAAGAGATGACACACCTACAGGAAGTACAATGCCCTGAGAAAGAGTCTCTTTCTGTTTGTTAACAGAACTGTTTTAACCATGTTGTTCCTTCGTACCAATCAGCAAAAATGTGTCCGTTGAACCTAATGAATCAGTTTAACTCAGACAACTCGTCACTTTCAGTACGCGTTGTAGATTGTTTCCTTGTGCTCCTTACTTAAGCTGTACAGAAACACACATCTGCTCTTCCTCAGGCATACAGCTTCTCCAACTTACTTAGCCTACCAGCCCTTTCCAGAAAAACAATTATTCAGCGCCCCCATGCCAATTAAACATGTTTGTATTATAGCCTGTAATCCAGGATACATTAGAGATCAATACTTTTGCAGGACGCCAGAGGGCTATAGCTCCCACGTTGGAAAGCAGTGCTCTGGTGCAGGGTCCGCACATTCCAAGAGTGCAGGAGGTCATTGAGAAAATGGCTCTCTAACTAGGAACATCCCCTGTCTCCTTCTCAGCCTCAAAGGAGGCCCGTCGGCCCAAGGAAAGGCCTGTGCTAAATCTCCACACCACTTCCTCTCATCAGCAGTGCTAAGCTGAGGGTCGGGTTTCTATTTCTCAGCCAGGGTTCTTGAAAAGTGAAGCGACATTTTTAATTCTAAGATTTGACTGGAAAGGCTTGGTCTAGCAACATAGCCTTTGAGATGTTGTACAATCCCCCTTGGAAGTGAAGTCCCAGCACTTGGAGGACTTTGGACATTGGTACCATGCTCAGCATACGGAGAACTCTGGGAGGCATTTGAGACCAAGACTAACAAAGCGACTGCAGATTCTTCTCCCTGTTTGTGTGCGGGTGCAAATTCATTGTGCTAACTCAGGGGTAGACTGAGGGGAATTACTTGCCATAGTTAAATGTCCCTTCTCTTTCATCTTTCTTTTCCTCCCTTTCCCTACCCATCCCCACCTCTCATTTAGCTAAGAATATATGCTAATAGCATATCCTAACCCATACTCACTGCCATTGAGTGGATTTCAACTCTAACTGTGCTTCTGAGCTATTAATCGTGAGGAGAGAAGATGCCTCATCTTTCTGCTGTGGAGTGAGTGAAGAGTTTGAACTGCTTACCTTTTGCTTAGTAGTCCAAAGCATACCCAGCAGCACCATATCCCAATATAGATAATGCTGTGATGTCTCTGACAATTTGGGGATTAAAAACTCTAAATAAGTTCCTCATTATATAATAATAATAGTAATAGGGAACAATAGCAGGTTATCAAGAGCTGAACTGTTCTGAGGAAACTGAGATGAAAAATATGCTTTCAACCCTCAATTCACCTTGCTTCCAACCATCTTTCTACACCTTCCTCTGAGGCTCCTGTTAGTTTCATAAAATGTGATGTTTCAGAACCCAACTCCCATTGTCAGTCAGTTCCATGAAAAGCAGGAGGAGTCTATGTCACCAAGTGTCACAAGTGCCAGGAGCTGCTTGCAGCCTCTCTTGCCGTTGTTGAGTGCCCAGTTGATTCTAACTTGCAGCAAGCCTGTGTAACAGACTAAGACCTCCCTGTCGGATCTCCCTGACTGTGATCTTTTATGGAAACAGATAACCAGGCCTATCACAAAAGCACCTCTAGAGGACTTTTAACAGCCAACTTAAAAAAAAAACATATTTCACTCCTTCCACACGCCATTCAATTCCATAGTTCAAGCATACTAAGAGGAGTTGTACAATCATTACTACAATCAATTTTAGAACACTTTTTTTCTTCCTTTTGCTCATTGTTATTAGTGTAATTATTTTTTAATTGTGGCAAATATATACACAAGAAAACATTTTCCAATTCAACAACTTCTGCCCATATCATTCAGTAACTATTGATTATATTCTTGTTGTGCAAACATTATTGATAATCTTTTCCAAATAATTCCAGTACTGTTAACATAAATTCAATGCTCTCTAAGCAAAAACTCTTCCTCCTTTACCTATGGTATCCATTAGTCAAGTTTAGTTTCTTTTAAATATTTTTTACTAGTTTCTTGACATAAAATTCATATATTATACACTTCTGAAGTTATGTTGCTTTTAAAAAGAGTTGTATATACTTTATCACAATCAGTCCTAGTGCTCCTTCCCCCTCCTATATTCATTGTTTGCTCCACAATTCACCTCACCCTCTCCACAACCTCCATCCCCAATAAACCACTGCTGCAGTTATTGTCTCTATACCCACTCCTTTTGAGCTTTATAAACTGGGAAACCTAACCAAGACAATAAAAAACAAAATGAAATGAAAAAATAAAGAAGCCACAATAATAATTTAAAATAAGGAGTGAGAAATAAAAGACCACCAATAATATTTAAAAAGCTAGAGAAGAAATTTCTATAGTAGCACAAGCAAGAAATAGTGAAGCTTTGAGCAAATTCAGGTTGGGTCAAGAGGGAGGTCAAATGACAAAGTATTATGCTATAACTGGGTTCCATCCACCATATTCTAGTTTACATGAATCTCTGTCCGAGAGGAAAGGTCCCTTGCCTGTGGCCTCAGGGGATCTGCATACTGTGCAATGGATTTTCACTTCCCCCTGTCCTTCATAATCTTCTGCAAATTGGGTATTCATAATTTAAGCTCTGATACTTCTCCCTTCATCATATTTGGATTTTATTATTTTCATCTTTGGATCACACAGGCTGATGTGCTTCTTCCGGGTGGAATTAGTTGATGCCTCGCTTAGATGCTGCTGTTTCAATACAGGCCTTTAAGACCCCAGACAATGTTCCGATTGATATCAGGGAACCATCTGCTTTCTTCACCACCTTTGCTGTAGCACCTTGTCTTCAGCGATCTCTTCATGAAAGTGAGTGAAGAGCAGGGTCATGTTATCTGAACTAACTGGTCTTGGCTTGGGGCTGGGATGACGTGGGAAGCCAGAATCCATCTGTGTGTCCACGGGTTCTGAACAACTCTGGTTTACTTTGGTGGTCATATATGACAAAAACAAAGCCCCACACCACCACCAACACAACAACTGAAAAGCAGCAAACCACCCCCCTCCAAAAAAAGGGAAATCATTGTCAATCACCCCCCTGGGGTATAAGGCAATTGCATGAATACTATAAATAATTTATCCAATGCCATAGAATTTAAGGTACTGCAGATATACGGGGTTTTTGGGAGTATAGTCCAACTGTGAGCTGTAATCTCTGAGTGATTGCTTTGTACAGATTGATTTCTTAATTGGTAGAACTCTTTACATGAAGCGTGGGAGTTGGTGAGAGGGGAAACATTTCTGTAACATTTCTTACAAGGGCAGATTCTTGTCTTTCAGATTAAAACCTGTCATACTAATGCAAGGGGAACATTGGGATACTAAATATTTGGTGGATCTGGATCCCCTTTCATTGGACACCCTCTAAAACTGGGGCCCCACCAAAGGTCCAAGGAGCACCGTTTCCACAGTGTGGGGAGGGCCATTCTTTGCTTCACCTCCATCAGGGAATTTAAGTCCTAAAGCCATGGGCTATAGGTAGTTTTGAGGTAGGGGCTAGCTCATTCAGTGGGGATTTTATGTTGAGTCTTTCTGGGTGACCTATAGGGGATGCCATGTTCCCTGTAAGGTCAGTGCCTACGGTCATCATAGTGCTTAGCCCATGGAGTGGTTCACAGAGGGTTGGGTAGAAACCTATTCAAAGTGCCAGGACCATAGAGCCAGGTTTATTCTCCCCTGAGGTTCCTACAACTGTTTTTTAGTATTCCTTTCAACGTGAGATTGTTCTTCCCCATTCACCCAACATACCCATCAACAGAAATATCAGTGCCTCCTCTGAAATGCAGACGCTCCCCAATGCTGGTCTGAACTTGGTGTTCCAGGTCTTAACTTGATGCAGATGCTCCATAACCCTGGTTCTTCTCTCATTTTTGGGTCACTCCCTTGTCTCCGTGTTGCATAGCAACCAGCGCGTGGCTATTTCCCCTTTCCCCTCTTCTTGAAGGTGTGACCACAGCTGATAAGAGGTCTTCTCTTTTCAGGTGGTTCTTGTGAAGTGCACATAGGGTGGGGGAGGGAGAGGGGGTTGGTGATGCTTGGTTCTTATGAACTGCCAATTTCTTAACCATTGTGCCTCCAGGGATCCTGCTTGTGCCTTCAGGGACTCTTCTATGGTAATTGATTCGCCCTATGAGATCACAAAAGGTTAAATCCACCTTTAGCTTCTCTTGAAAGATTGCTTTTGCCATTTCCTTCTATCTAGGGAAAGCTAGGAGAAAAATTTCAACAGTCAACTAATAAGGATCAAAATCACACACTGTACACAATCAGAGTCATACTGCCCCATGGAGAAGAGGGGACTGCTCAGAATGGAGCTGGGCTGCCTAAAGTCCAAGCGGGGGTAAGAAGTGTAATGAGGAAGAGAGGGTCTCTCTGAGTTGACATCGACTCATCGCAGTGAGCTTGGTCCTTGGCTTGGAGGAAGTCTAGTGAGGAGGAAGGGAATGGTGCAGAAGGAGCTGCCAGAACACTGTTTCCATCTAAGGGGATCAGATTTTCCTTTTTCACATTTATTATTGATGCAATAAATATTTATTGAGTATCTTCTATGCGTACAATACTGTGCCAAGTACTAGGAGGAGGAAACATTGCAACATAGTATTGTACATGAATAATTAACTGAAACCAATAAAACAGAGACCTATACTTAAATGTGCTGTAAGTCAAACAGTAAGAAATGGTATAAAGAGGGACAGATTCCGATGGAGGATTAACTCAAAGAGAGAGTATTTTATGCTGGGGTGTCAAGCAATCCTATATTTAATTTGGTCCCTGAGATGGATGGGGGTTCTCCA
>NW_022111369.1:45776675-45788262 GCF_000313985.2 Echinops telfairi
ATGCTAGGGCAGCACCAATGGAAAGAGACATGGGTGAGTTTACTAGACAGACAATGAGGGAGATTTCGTGAGTTCTGATCCATTTTGGTTGGCAAAGGAGAGGGAAGTCCATGATGTTTTGAGGAGAGCTATCCCATGTTAAGAGAAGAGAATGAACGAGTGGAAAGTAAACTCTCGGTGGAGAAAGACTGAGGATATCACTTGATTCGTCCGGCTGTGCTCTGGGGGGTTGAGGCACAGGCAGCATGCCCAGTGAGAGATTCTGTATGCTGCTGGGCATGTGCAATTGCAGTTCAGGTGAGAGTCTGAGCTGGGGAGTCTGCTGAGAAATGTTCCAACCCTGCTGATGGCTGTATGCTGGCCATGAGACGGCGGGGCGGTGACATCAAAATGCACTTCATAAATACTTCCTAGAGCTGAGTCAGACACGAAGAGACAACTTCCCTTTTGCTCCAGACTAACACAACACTGTTGTCATCTAAGTTTAGTGCCTGGCACAGGAAGTGATGAGCACACCCCAAGTAACTGAGGGGCAATCAGTGAACTCGACCTAGGAAGCCTCTCTTTCACACAAGTCTCAGCTCACCCCTGAAAGTGGCTATTTCACTTTTCATTTAGTCCTGTTTCATTTTGTATAATTTTGCCTTTGAAAAGCAATACCTACACAATTTTGATTTTCCAATTAGTTCTGTGATTTGAGAGGAGGAAGGGGATGATACATGATGTGCAAATAAGCCTGGAATAAAGTCTTCACAGTAAGTGGCATTTGCATCTAAACCCAGTTTGAGACTATAAACCAAAATGCAAATCCCAATGGAAATCCCTGGGTTTCTGCAGACAGGTTTAAAGGGAATCAGGGCACCATGCGGTCTCCAGAGAGCTGATTCACAAAAGGATGTTACAATTGAGCAGCAGGGTAGCAGGTAGTTTAATTCGAGCTCCTTAACAAAAGTTAGCTCCTCAAAAATCCATGTCTTTCTGGCATGCCTGGGAAAGCTTCCTCCTGCCCACATCATAGGCTAATGACAAGAATTCTTGATTAAACTCACAAACGTGGCCTGCATTCAAGAGTTCTGCTGTCATGGTCACGTGTTTTCTTCCACGGAATGCTATTCCATCACTTACTCATGTTTGTGCTGTGTGTCAGCTTCCTTCCCAAACAATTATGTGCTTATTAATAATTATAACTACTTTATGCTATTGCCAAGATCTGTACTAAGCATTCTACCCTGGTACTTAATTTGCATCTTTACAGCAAGTCTATAAAGTAGATCTCATGCTCCTCTTTTATAGTGACAAACACCAGACTTCCAACTGGTTCCTTTTGGTTTGAGCCTCAGCTGAGAATTACCATTTCTACTTCTGATATACTGAGCCCAAATTTATATCTTAATACAATTCCCAGGTGATTCTTATGTGTACGCCTGAGATCTGGAAGGATCACTTGGGAAGCTTACTGAACTGTAGGTTCTGAGTAGTACATCCGAGGTGGAAACGCAGTCTCAGCAGAGGGCAACCCTAGCATGAACCGGTTCAAAGAAAGACCTGGAAGAAACAGATTCAATGATATTAAAATCTTGCCTAAGACCAGATGAGGAGTTCAGAAAAAGAGGAATTTGAAAACTGGGATTTGAATCCATAGCTTCCCAGTTTTTTAAAGCAGAGTTGTGAAAACATAGTCTGTTATAGTTCCTAGATTGTTAGCCCTAGATCTGGACTATTTATTTGATATTCTATTTTTACATGGCCTCTCAAAGCTACACTTATTAACTTCCGGTTAAACAATTAAAAATGGTGGCAGAGGTGGTGCAAGCTGTCTCCATTTAAGTAAATCATGAAGTTGTGATATTCATATTATTTGGTTCCATAATTTTTTAATGGCAGCCAGGCACCACTGGTGCCCCTTACTTGAGAGAGATGTGGGGAGTAAGTAATAAAGATAAGAACCGCACGGACATTTCTGCCCTTTGAGGTTATGCTGTTTCTTCTCACACGGGACTCGAAGGGTATGAATTTGACATACCTTTTTGCTTTGGAGGAGCCCTGGTGGCCCATTGGGCTGCCATCTGCAAGGTCAGCAGTTCAAGATCACCAGCTGCTCCCAGGTGACAGATGGAGTTTTAGACTCCCATAGAGTTGCAGTCTCCTGAACCCCAAGGGCATTTCCACCCTACCCTATAGCGTCACCGTGAGTCAGAATCGACTCAAAGGCGGTGAGGTTTTTTGTTTGTGCCATTGTTGAAGTGCCTGGTGTAAATGGATCTCAGTTTAAAATTGTTACAACTCTGAATGAATCAGGTTATAGCTTCAAATGACCAGAGAGCGCTGTCATCTACACAAGACTGATTGCTTATGAAAAGCAATCCACACAGGAAAGTAGTACCCTGTCAAAGCACCACCGCCCAAAGTTTGGATCTTAGTTGTGTGGACTTGTTGTTGTTAGGAGCTGTAAAGTCAATTTCAACTCGCAGCGGCCCTACCTACGCCAGCAGCACACAGCACTCCCAGGCCCGGCACCAGGCTCACTGTTGTTCTTCAGTTTGAGCCCCTGGTGAAGCCACTGGGACAACCCAATTGAGGGCCTTCCTCTTTGTCACTGCCTCTACACTTGACCAAGCATGATGTCCTTCTCCAGCGACTGGTCTCTTCTGACAACATGGCCAACATATATGAGAAGTCTTGCCATCGTTGCCTCTCACGAGCATTCTGGCGGTATTCCGTTTAAGATAGAGCTGTTTGCTCTTTTGGCAGGCCACGGTACCTTCAATATCCCTCAACAACACTGTAGTTCAAATGCATTGATTTTCCTTCAGTCTCCCTTATTCAATGTCCAATGTATGAGCTTAGAATTTATGAAATACTTGAAGTAAATCTGGTTATCAGGAAAGTGTGTTAACTTTAGAGAATATGTTGTAAACTCTAAATGTCTACTTATTACTATAAGGTGGCCTGGTGGTGGTTAAAATTTGCCTTCTAGTCCAAAGGTTGGCAGTTCAGACCCACTAAACACTCCACGAAAGCAAGATGTGGCAGTTTGCTTCCATAAAGATGATACCGTGGGGACCCTAACAGGCCGTTCCACTCCACCCTCTAGGACCACGAGGATGGGGCAGAAGCAGTTCGACTGCTTATGGAGCTTCCCTTCACCAACACCTCCCCCCCATTTCAAGAATTTTGAAATGAAGATGCTTTTTAAATGGGAACATCAGTTTAATATGGTAGCCAGGAAAAACAAGTGGCAGTCTGCTTCTTTAAATATTTACAGCTTTACTTTATAAGGCAGTTTTACTCTGTCTTAAAGGGTCGCGATGAATGAGAATTGGCTTGACCACAGTGGGATTATTTTTGAATATGGTACTGTTGCATTCCCCCTGGAAATTATTATTAAGTAAGTGACTCACACTACACTCAGCATTTCAATACTGAGAAAATATGGACGTTCACACGTGAAAGATCAATTCTAAGAAGACTAGGAATCTGTGAGGGCATAGTGGATTATGAGTTGGGCTGCTAACTGGGAGGTTAGCATTTCAAACCTATTAGCTCGGGAGAAAGATGAGGCGAAGCCCACAGGGGTAGTCCTACCCTGTCCTGGGGGGTCACCCAGAGTCAGACTTGATTTGATGACAGTGAGACAAGTCAGAAGACTGGGAACCTCTCCTTGGCCCGTGCATTCACTGAAGGAACAGAAGAGTAAAATGATCGTCAGAAGGTTGCCTGCTGAACAGTAGTCTAAATAGCTACTTCTGTGATACATTCTGTGATACATAGACTTAACGAAATCAGATTAAGATAATTTCATACATCTCTATGATCAGCATGCTAAATGCCATTAACTCTTGGGAGGACAGCACTTTGGGTCTGTGGCAGATGTGCTTGATTGGCTCTGAGCATCTCTTCTCCCTGCCATCGAGCCCTTTCCAGCTCATATCGACACCACAGGACGAGAAGACCCACTTGGTAGATAGAGGCTCCACGAGTGTAAATTTTAGTAAGATGGTTCCCTTCCTCCATATAACAAGGCTGCTGAAGGTAAGGTAGGTTCTTCCCGTGGCTCACATTTGTGTAACATTTGTCAGAGACAAGCAAAGGCTTTTGACCATTTTCTGTTAACATGAAATAGTATACCAGCGTCTGACCTCATGCTTAGAGAACTGGGCACAAAGGTGACAACATTTTACCCTGGCCTCATTTGAATTTCTCGCAAATTAGAGTGAAACCCTTCATTTTTTTAGTTTCCCATTTGCTTTTCCTCTTGATTTCAGGCAGAAGTGCCTGTGGGCATACATGGATCATATGTTCAAGTGCAATCTAAAAGTTTGGAGGTTGGAGTATACTTAAAGTTACCTCATGGAAAAAAAGGCTTAACAATCTACCTCTGAAACGTCAGCCATTGAAAAGCTTACATAAAACCATTCTATTTCTCACACATGGGGTCCCCATGAACCTGAATTAACTCAATAGCAATTAGTAGGGTTGGTAAATTAAAAATGAGTCCGTTCTGTGGCAGTCTTGGGGCAGGTGGAGTCATTTAGTGATTTTAATTTTCTTCCCTGAAATCTACCAATACAAGTGATTTCCTGCGACATGTTAATACAACAGAGGTCAGATCTTGATAACGTCAGATCCATTTGCTGCTGTATAAAGCCACGCCCACCCTTTCTCTCTCTCTTCTTTGTGAGCTATTCACTCATTATTTGTCCTTTGGAAGGCAAAGTTATTTTCTAATTTTGAGGACTTATTGTTTGCCTCCTTTATGACCTATAGAAGGAGATTTTTTTAAAAAGTGCCCAGAAAAAAAAAAGTACCCAGAATATATGTCACCATGAATTACAGATGTAGCCACAACAGATAAATAATGAGGGACATCACTAAATTTAAAAGTACATGACAAGATTATGCCATTGCAAGCCATTTCACAATTGTTACCTTGTGTACCCTTTCTTCTTCTACCTGTTAAAATACATTTACACTCAAACATCTCTTGCTAACTCATTTTCTGTTTACTTGCCTGTGTTTGCTCTGGGAAATAGTTGCAGGCCATCAAAATAGAGCAGTCACAGGAGACACCCATGTTCTCCGATACCCGAGAACTTACTTCTCTTTATCCAAAGGGCAAGGAAATGTCTCCTTTGGATCACCTAATGTTTTGCACAGCTTCGTTCCTCTTCTAAACTTAGGATATTACACTAAATCTCTCCAAAAAAAGTGTGTCCTCTGTGATGGCTCCAAAGAATTAGATCGGTCCAAGATAAAACACGTTTTGTGTGTGATTTAAGCCAAAGTTTGGCAGACCATCCGCAAAGTAATAGCATATGTACCAACTGACCATTTACATCTTCTTGGGAACCAAGGCTTTTTGCAATCTTGTAAAATTGGCAACCCAGACCTCAAATCAAACTCACTGTCACAGAGGCAGTGCTGACTCAAAGTGATGCCCCTGTGAGTTTCTGAGATTGTAACTGTTTATAGGGGTAGAAAGCCCAGTGTTTCTCCCGAGGAGCCCCTGGTGGTTTTGAACTCTAGACCATGAGAATTGCCTCCCAACACTTCACCTCTACACCACCACTCATTCATTTGTTACACAATCTTTTCCCTATTTGTCTCCAGTTGAAAATTCTTATTTTCCCTCGTTCTTATGTTTGCTAAGTTTACCAACTTGGCTTTGGCCATACTGTTCACCAGACTAGGTCTCTAGTTTAGATATATCAACACAGGATTTGTCTACTCAGAAATACTTTTTTAAAGATAGTTTCTCAGGGAAGGGAAGAAAAGAGGAAATTTTAGACTCTCCATTCTAGGTCTGGCCCACTACACATTCATTTATTAGTAGTATTATTATTGATGATAATTAGGAAAGAGAAAGTTGAGTGGACTCGATGATGTCATCTTATTAGGATTTATCTCAAACACTTTTTAACGACTCATTGTAAATGCATATTCCATCTGTTCATATATACTCTCTGACTTAATTGTATCCTCATTTTGGGCCATACCTTGTTTATTCTTATACAGACCTTGTGGTTAGTGGGCTTCAAAGTTTCTTCCTCATAACACTCAGGGGTTCTAGAACTCACTCAGCAAGACTGCATTTATTCTTCAATGAGGAAGAGAAGATGATGTTTGAAAAATGATAACAGAGATGGGGGTTAAGAAAGTCATCATAGAGATTCAAGGTGGAAAGTAATGGGCAGAATGTCCCCTCCCCCTCTTCTTTGCTCGACCTTCGTTCGTGTTTGCTGTCCCATGCCCCTTGTGGGTTAATATGTTCAAGTGGTTTTCTCTTCTCAACTTTCATGTCTAAGTTCCTTTTGTAGCCAGGGTACCGCGTACTGCGGATGCCAGGCACAACCTCACTGTCAAGATGACAGACAAAAAGAGTTATCCTAATTTCTCCATTCACACTCCATCACCACCATCAACTGTTTACATGAGGGGGGCTTCAAAAAGTTCCTAGAAAAGTTCCATTATTTTTTATTCCATCTTTCCATGAACTTTTTGAAGCCTCCTAGTATCTGTGTGTGCTTACATGATGGAGTGACACAGCAGCTGCAGCAGCCGCAAGGAGAACAATCATTGTGAGGCTGGCGCCGGACATGGAGGGATCCGTGCTGTGGTACTTGGGGTCTCGATAAGTCTGAACAGAATTGATGACAGCTAACATTTTCAGGAAGCTCTTAAGAATACTTGTCTTGACTGTTTGCACAAGTTTGCTTTTATTCTGTCCTCTACACTGAACGAATCCACTCTTTTTGTGCAGCAAGCTTTTAAATACTTGAAAAATGTATCACGTCTTTCATAGGCTCTTTTCCTCCGAGCTACAGATCTCATTTAGCATGCATTCAAACTCCTCGTTACCTCGATCACTTTTTCTAGGCTGTCCAAGGTCTTTTTTTTTTTTTTGCAGACAACTGCAAAAATGCCTTTGACCCTTACCTTCCTTGATTCAAAAATAATACTTGTAAAAATGTAAACTTAACATTAAATAACTTTCCATACCCTTGCATATATTGAACCGAGGTCAACCAAAATTTCCATCTCATTTTTATAAGCCAGCCAGCTTTCTCCCATGTTGGTTTGTATGACTTTGCTTTTATTTTAAATATAGGATATTAAGCATTTGTCTTTTAAACTTTCAACATGCGGGCTCTAGCTGCCCAGTGTTAGGTTGTTCAAAATAATTTAGAGCCTCTATTTCATCAATTGGTTTAACGACACTTTTGATTTTGAAAACTGCCCTTTCAATGACGTTGAGAAGAACATTGTAGCTCTACTATGTGGTTTTCCTGCCGCTGTTCAATACATTTAAATGTGAAAGTAACATATTAGAGTTCAGTGAAGCCATGTAGCTAATTATATCTATTAAAGACTCCTTTTTACTCTTCTTTTATAGTGTCTAAAAATATATATTTTCTTGATTAAATTAATGCCTGATCTTTATACATAATATGTGTTAGCAGAAATAAAAAAATAATAATTACCTCCAATTTCTTTATCCAGATATGAACATAGCTAGTATATGGAACGTTTCTGGTGTGTGTGCATGTGTGCATGTGCGTGCATGAGTATACATGCATAAATGCATAAAGATAGTCCTTCACTTATAATGGGGTCCCATTCTAATGACTTCATCAAAATCCTCCTCTAAGTCCAATATCTTTGTATTGCCTTTCCTTATACTCATAAATCCAATCTTTGTTTTGGGTGGCTGGGGACAGTCCATATAGACTTACAGATATATTTTAACCTTTTACGTAGTGCATACTATCAATACATGCATATAAAAACTCAAATGAGTTGTAACTCAAGACTACACTGTATATACACTTTAAAAGGTAAAAGTGTAATCATAGTTATTTTTTTCACCTGCTTACTTCACCAGATCTAGTCCAATCATTACACACTTTCGGAAAACATCATCTTCAGTTGGCCCCATAGAATTCTAATATGCGGACATGTCGTTCTTTATTTAATCACTACTTTGTTCTTGGGAGCTCTGGGGCCACAAGGCTTATGCCTAAGGCTGCTAACTTCCCTGTCAGCAATCCCTAAGCCCCAGCGGTGCCATGGAGAGCGGTGGGGCTTTCTGCTCCTATAAAGAGTGACAGCGGCTCTACCCTGTCCTATAGGGAGCTACTTGATGGCAGTAGGTTTGGATTTAGAGTTTGTTCTTGGAAATTATTTTCAACCTGTTAATATATTATCTTCTTCCAATTAAATATTTGATCTCAGGCTAAAATGACGGCCTCTCGTTTATTTCAAATTGTTCCTAGCAGAAAGGCGAAGGAATGCCCTCCCACAGGACACTCTCTGCTAAAGTCAGGTGTGCTTGACGCTGGAGTTGGACTTGTGAACTTTGTTAGAGCTGAGAAACTCTAGGAGGGTCAATGAGATGGGACAATGGCAGACAACTAACAGATAGGAAGGGGTTGTTTTCAAAAGGGCACTTGATAGGCCATCTGCTTTCATTAAAATTAGTGTTAATTACCCACATTAACTTAGCTTACAAGGGAAAAATGAATTGTTTCATTTTCTAAAAGTTCTCTCCCAGTTTTGGAGTTGCCCTTGAGCAGTCGAAGATAAAGCCTTATTCTGTACTCCCTTTCTCTTTGAAAGATTATCAAGCTCTGTATCCAGAAGCTCAGAAACCACCCTTCGTCCTCTGCCTTGTTCTTAACGTCAATTCCTCACCACGTCCTTCCCATCAGAGCTCCTCCAGGGAACTCTCCTTTCCCACAGTCACCACCGGATCCAACCGGAGAGCGGAGTCCCACGTTCACTCGCAATTTAAGTTTTCTGCCTCGCCATCCCTACTCTGCTGTAGCCTACATTCCTTTAGTCAGCACATGGCGATCAGGATAGTTTCTTCAAGCACAAGTCTGGTCATTTCATAATCCTTGGAAACATTCAACAGAGGCTCATTATTGTGAGGACACCGTGCTCAACAAGGTCCAAAACATCCACCACATCGTTTACCAGTTTTGAGCACAGACAGTGGAGCAAGACTTCCAGGATTCAAGTCCTGAACTGGCCACTTTATCACGGCCAGGAGTCAGGCAATCTGTTCCTCTCAGCTCATAGCAACCCGCTGTTCATCTCCTGATGGAAATTTCCTGGGCCTCTGCCAGCCTCACAATTGTTTCTCTGTTGGAGCCCATTGTTTCAGCCACTCTGTCACCTCCTCTTGAAAGTCCTTCTTCTTTGTCACTGGCCCTGTATTGTTCCAAGCCTGGTGTCCTTTTTCGGGCATTAGTCCCTCTTGATGACATGCCCAAAGAATGTGAGATGAAATCTCACTTCGAGATGAATGCTCATTATATTTCTCCCAAGATGGATTCTTAATTATTCTTCTGGCAGTCCACCGTATATTCAGTATTCTTTACCAACACCTTAATTCAAGGCATCTCTTCTTCTTTAGTCTTGTTTATTTATTGTTCCACTTTCATATGTACAGTAGGCAACTGAAAGTAACAGGGCTTGGATCATGTGAGCCTTAGTTTGCAAAGCGACCGCTTTGCTGTTTAACATTTTTCCATCTTTCCTTGCAGGCTTACCCGGTGCAATGCAACGTGTGTTTACATAATTGCTGCTTCCGAGGCTGATGAGAGTGAATCTACATAAAATTAAATCCACTGACTAACTACATAATTTTGAGAAACGATTTATCTTCTCAGTGACTCAATTTCCTCATCTATAAAATGATCCCGACTTCATACAGTTGTTGTTCGTTGACACCACAGCCAAGTTGGTGGGGACCAACTTATGACACCTAGGCACAGCACCACTCGGTGTTGCCAGGCCCTGCCTGATCTTGGTGATCTTTGGTAGGTTTGTGTCAATCCATCTCATGGAAGCTTTCCCTTTGTTTCATTGAGCTCCTGCTTTACCAAACATGATATCCTTCTCGAGGAGTTCGTCTTTCCTGATGATTGTTCCAAGCAAAGTGAAGTTCAACCATCCTACAGGCTACTATGTGTCAATGTTGAGGAACTGTATTAGAGGTGTTGTAAGTGCTATGTTGGACTGGCAACTCAAAGCGCGGCAGTGCAAACTCACGAGTCCCAAGGGATCAAGAGACCTTATTGTATTCATTGTGCAGCAGAATGGACTGAAGGGTGGCAGATTTGGCTTGGTTTAGGTTTACGTGAGTGTCTGGGTGGTGCCAAGAGTTACCCATTCCCAGGGGTGGTTTGAGTCCATGCAGAGTCTTCTCAGAAGAACCGACTGCCATCCTGTGGAGTCCAACTCCCCGCGCCCCCACAGGACAGAGTAGAAGGACTCTGAGCGCCTGAGACTCTCATAGACAAGAAAGCAGACGGTCTTCTCCTAGAAAAGGGGCTGATGGGTTGGAACCAGTACCACATGATTAGCTTGTCATCCACTGTATCAGGCGCGGTAATTGACCTTTACAAGAATCGTTATTGAAAACTCTGTGGAGCACAGTTCTACCCTGACACACTCTAAGAAGTTGCCATGATCAGAAAGGACATCAAGTCAATGGGTTTGGCTTTGTAAGTTTTCTCTGTTACGATGATCTCTTCCACTTCATCTCCTGTGCTCACCCCTTCTCCCCCCAGACTGCAGGACCTGGTCCCCTGGCCCATCCTTCAACTGCTGCCAAGCATGATTGGCGTCCTCTCCCTCATTACTCTCTCACTTGGCCTAGTTAGCTCTCACTCTGCGCACTTCCATGGGCCTTGAGACTAGAAAATTGCCTGTTGGCTCTTCTCTTGCAATTATTTGATTAATGCTTGCCTTTCATGGTCGTCTAGCGGAGAAAGAGGAGGCTTTCTACTCCCATAAAGAGCTACAGTCTGGGAAACCCCCGGAGCAGTTCTCCCCTGCCCTGTAGGGTTGCCATGAGTCAGAGTGGACTTTATGGCAGTGAGTTTGGG
Organism: Echinops telfairi; assembly: GCF_000313985.2. Lineage (NCBI taxonomy): Eukaryota > Metazoa > Chordata > Mammalia > Afrosoricida > Tenrecidae > Echinops > Echinops telfairi. Next base: position 45,787,571 of record NW_022111369.1, read on the forward strand.
CTTCTTGTTTTGTTTTCATGATAATGGAGACCAGAGTCTGTTCTGCTGACCACAGCTGCTCTTGCTCCTGGTAGTGTTTGACATAGACTCTCACTCACTGCCACTGAGTCCATTCTGACTCACGGCCACATAGAGTAGTACTCAATAATTAACCGTTTCTTATATGAATGGAGGCCACTGTGAGTCCAAACCCACTCACCACCACCTTACAACACATGAATGGTGGAATAAAGGCCTCTCTCATGTTATTTCCTAAGGGACCAGCAGGTGGCACCAAAGTAAATGTCATCAGCATTTACGTCACTGGGTGAAGCAGCGGCGTGATCCTAAACTTACTGCCACTGTGATCAAGTCCATTCTGAACAGAGACCCTAGTAGACAGAGTAGAACTGCCCCTGTGGGTACCTGCAGCCGTAACTCTATGGGAACAGAAAGCCTCATCTTTCTCCCCCGACACACCTGGTGGGTTAAAACTGCCGATCCCGTAGTTAGTAGCTCAAAGTATAACTCCCTATACCAAAGGCACCTTGATGAAGTCCAAAATGTCCATTCCTTGGGTTTAGGAGTCAAAAATGTTGGGCACTTGACAGGTGTTTATTTCTATGTTCAAATAAATTTATTTTGCAGTGAGTAATTTTCTGAGTCCACTGATCATCACTATTTGAAGTTAATGTACTTCTAAAATTTATGGG
>NW_022111369.1:45789589-45791806 GCF_000313985.2 Echinops telfairi
CTATGATCTCGTATCCAAAGTAAATCAGCTGGAATCTCTGCATCCTTACTTCTTAGGAGCATTCTGACTATGTTTCTTCTCAGACAGATTTGTTCTTTGTCCTGCCAGACACCGTGCATTCAATATTTTTCAATACCATAATGTCAAGGCAACAATTATTCTTCGGTCTTCCTTATTCATTGTCCAACTTCTAAATTCATAGCCAGTGATGTAAAATGCTTTGGTTTGGGCCAGTCACCCCTTAATCCCCAAAGTGACATTTTTACTTTTTCATACCTTAAAGGTCCTTCGGCAACAGATTTGACCAGCACGCTGACATTGTGTGATTTCTTGACTTCTGTTTCTTTCTATAAGCATGGATTGTGGATCCAAGTAAAACAAAATCCTTGACACGTCACTGTTTCTCTAGCATACTGGTGTTACTTGGTCTAGTGGGGATTTTTGTTTTCTTTATGCTGAGTTGTAGTCCACACTAAAGTTTAGTCTTTGATCTGTATTAGGAAGTACCTGGTGGATTGCTGCAAGCAAGTATGTGTCATCTGCTTACCACAGGTTGTTAGCAAATCTTCCTCCTAACCTGATGTAGCATTCTGGTCCAGTTTCTCATATTATTTTCTCAGTATATAGATTGAATAATTATGGTGAAAATATACAACTCTCATACACTCACTTTCCAGATTGTAAATCATGCCTACTATGTTTGAACATTTGATTCATGTATAGCTTGCACACGAAAACAATAAAGTTTTCTAGAATTCAAATTTATTGCAATGCTACCAATAATTTTTTATGATCTATAGATTCAAATAGAATCTTTTGTACAGTCAAGATAATTCAAATTTATTGCAATGCTACCGATAATTTTTTATGATCTATAGATTCAAATGCTTTTGTACAGTCAAGATAATTCAGATAACATCTTTCTGATATTTTCTTCTTGCAACAAAGGTCCATATTACATTAGCAGTTACACAATTCATTCAATAGCTTTTTCAGAATGTCTAATTTTCTCCCAATTTCCTTTCAGGATAATGCTCCAAAGATTACTTTTAGGACAAAATTTTCAATAAGATTCATTGCCAAAGGCAGAATCATGCCTATGCGATTCACACACATCATAAAAAATCAACTCACTGCCATCAAGTCGTTGTCGACTCATAATAACCCTCTAGGACAGGGTAGGACTGCCCGGTTTCTGAGACTGTAACTGTTTATGGAAATAGAAAGCCCAATCCTTCTCCCTCCTGTGAGGCTGGTGGTTTCACACTGTGGACCATTCGGATCACAGCCCAATGCGTAACCACTATGCAACCGGGGCTCCTTCATAAAACCAACCACAGGGGAAAAATATACAAAACTCACTGCCCTCCAGTTGATGCTGACCCATAGAGACCCTGTAGTACAGGGTAGCACGGCCTCTGTGAATTTCAGAGACTAACACCTCCTTTTTCTCCCGTGGAGTAGCTGGTGGTTTTAAACTGCTAATCTTAAAGATCGTAGCCCAGTGCTTAACTACTCCACCACCAGAGTGCCTTCTAAGAAAGCAGTAAGTGCATGAAATTAGTAAATATATATAGTACTCCTGGGTCCCTGGGTCAGTCTTGGTGGACCAGAGAAACAAATTCATAAACACACATATGTGTTAAAGAAAGAGATTTATATACAAGAGGAATTGAACATTGAGAAAGCATCCTAACCCAGTCCAGTCCAAGTCCCTAAGTCCGATACTAGCCCATATGTCCAATACCAATCTATAAAGTCCTCTTCAGACTCACGAAACACATACAATGATGCCGAATGCAGGATTATCACAGGCCAGTTGGTAGAAAATCTTTGGATCCAGTGGTGTTGTAAGCATCTCATCACCGGCAGGTGCATCTCTGTGGCTTCTCCAGCTTCAGAGGTCTGGTTGCATCCAAGTGGCTTGCCCGGCTCAGGGCACTAGGGTGGTTCCATGTGTCTTGTCAGCTGCAATGTCTCCCAGGGAGTCAGCCTTGTCAGCAGATAGTCTCCAAGGGAGTGATAGAGAGAAGTGTCGCCCGTCTCCAAGGAGGAAGTCCCATATTTCCCAGAATTCTCAGGAGAAGGCCATGCCCACACAGACGCCTCATTGGCTATGACCTGATTGACAAGCTAGACTCCACCCCCACACTCTTAATCCTCAAATTGGCAAACGATTATATATCTACCACAGTCCCCAGTCACTGGGTACCCATA
>NW_022111369.1:45792106-45801650 GCF_000313985.2 Echinops telfairi
TTTAGTCCTGATGAGAAGGTGCTCCTTCCCATTTACCCACTAACAGAAATGTTATCACCTTCTCTGAGGTATACATGCCCCCTCTTCTCCATCTGGACTTGAATTCCCAGAAGTGTTTGCTGACCACTCTGGTAGGGTTGGCTGTTAATTTGGGGTGACCTTATCACCCTTTCACATGGCAACCTTTGGAGCAAACCTTTACTTGTCTGTGATAATCACGATATTATTTGAGGAATGGGTACAAATATAGTCAGTTGTGTAGCTAGCTGTCTTCCAAATTTGGGGCATAGACTAATGAGTGCCTCTAGCCCTGCATCTGTTACTTGAAACAGTTCAATTTCATTTTGTCAATTCCCATAGCCCTTTTCTTTCCCACCCTTCCCCACTCTACGCACCCTTGTCTATGCCTTCAGTTCACCTTGGCCTTTTCCCTTCAATACCATACGTTTTTGATCAGATGCTGTCTCCTGACATGGATGAACATCAGCAAATTCTTTTGGGTCCGTGACTACATTTTTTTGTCCTCTTCTCTTGATGCGCCTTGCATCATTCAATATTATCCCCATAAAATCCTTCAATATCGTCACCCATGGACTGAAGTCTTTCTTCCACTATTTCAGCCCGAGAAGCGCTGAGCATGTTCTCCCCATTTGATCTTCTAGCTGCAGGCCTTTGCACATTTCATTATCATGCTTTATTTTATCACCTTGAGCTTCCTTTTGTAATCCTTTGTTCAACTCTTTTAGTTGATCATTGCTTCTATTCACTTTAGCTACTTGACATCCAGGAGCAAGTTTCAGAGCCTCTTATAGAAGAAAAACATTCCAACAGGTAAAAGACGACAATGGATATATTCATGTGATGTGATGTAGACAATGTGATAATGTGATAAAAGTAGACAATGATATATTCTATGCGAGCTTAACTCTGAAAGAGGGCAATATGTCACAGAATTTGTCAGAAAACTTTCTCTGATTCCTGGACTTTTCAAATGAGTCTACAATATGTAGCTAGTTGTTTCTGCTAGGCATTAGAACTGCTGGAATCCAGGAAAAGCCTGAATAAGCTCAATGTACAGATAGTTATCAAGTACTGGTTACCAGAATTGCTAACTTTGGTCTGAACAAGACCTTAAGTTGACTCTTATTCAATCATTCATTTTGTCTCTTAGATCTTCTGAGCTGCACATTCAATAGGACGATGGGAGAAGAAGGGGCACATTGGCATGAAGGTGTTGGTGAAGAACATTGGATCATCTTGGCCCCTCCAGCAGAGCAAGTATGTGCTCTGTGTTTAAAAGCTAAACAGTTTCTTTTTTCCCCATTTTATTGGGGGGGGGTGTCTTACAACCCTTGTTACAAACCATACATCAATTACATCCGACATATTAGTACATATATTCCATCGCTGTTTTCTAGACATTAACTTTCCATTGAGCCCTTGGGATCGGCTCCCCCTTTTTCCCCTCCCCTGACCCCGAACCCTCGTGGCTCCCTTGATTGTAGATTATTTTCAAATCTCACACCAACTGCTGTCTCCCTTGCCCTCTAGTTTCTATTGTTCTTCCCCCTGGATGTGGGGTGTGTGGTTATGTGCCACTCATTGCGATCAGTGTCTTCCTTCCTCCCCATCTCTCCCCCCCTTCCCCCTACCCTTTTGGTGTCTCTATTCTCATTCCTGTTCCTGGGTTCCATGTGTTGTGGGCTTTATCTCTTGCCTTTACCTATGTGCATGCTCCCATCTAGCCTAGAATGGGAGGCGGCACGAAGGTCGTGATAGCAGGGGTGGGGTGGGGGGGGTGAGGAGGCCTCCAGGAAACAGAGGTATATTGTATGACCCATTAGTGCTCTACTGCACTGATTGGGATCCCTCCTTAGGGGGATGCTCCATTGTCCATAAAAGACATACAGCCAGAATGAAGTGGGGATGACAAGACATCCTCTTATGTACTTTGGACATGTTGTCAGGAGAGACCTTTCCCTAGAAAAGAACATCATGGTTGGTAAAGTAGAGGGTCAGCAAAGAAGAAGAAGATCCTCAATGAGATGGATAGACCCAGTGGCTGCCAAAATGGGCTCAAACATTACAACAATTGTGAGGATGGTGCATTGTTTCATTCTGTTGTCCAGAGTGGCTCTATGAGTTGGAATTGACTTCAAGGCACCTACAACCACTTACAAGGCATTGGTGAGAATGACAAAATAAAAGGACTACATGAATGATATAGTGCTTGTCTTCTGGGAGTTTATAACCTGTTGTTTTTTTTCTTTTTTTTTGAGCCTCATCTTTCTAGTTCTCAGGTCTCATTAACCTGTTGTTTTAAGGTGTTTTGGAGTCAGTCTGAGTTTATGACATCATGTTAGTAAGTTTAGATCCTTAATATCTTGCATCAGACCTTCACTTATATGATCATTTTTTATCCTTGTTTGTATGACCTGTCTACAGATAGGTAGGAGCCCTGGTGCATAGTGGTTACATATGGGACTATTAACTTAAAGGTCATTGGTCTGAAACCATGAGACATTCTGAGATAGAAAAATGAGGCTTCCTTTTCCTGCAAAGAGTTACAGTCTTGGAAACCCCCAGTTCTACCCTGTCTTATCAGGTTGCTATGAGTCCCAATCAGCCCAATGGCAGTGGGTTTTGTTTACAGATTTATGCTGGATTTGAATCATCGATGTTTCTGTTACTAGTCCAACATTTAGCCACTTACGCCGCTCAGGAATTATAACAACACATCAAATGGGTATAACTGTTTATCAGTCAGTTTCTAAGAATTGATACAGGCATACTTTAAAGACTGGAAATTACCACTAGACTTTGACTTAAAAATTTCTTGAATCTTGATCTTAAATCTCTCTCCTGGCTCCTTCATAACTAAACATCTTAGAAAGAATATGAGAGAATTTGAATGACACAGAAGAGTATTATAAACGTCTTATACTTGCTGTAGCATTTATCTAAACCACTAAAATTGAGTTGATTCCAGCACCTCCATAGCAACCTACGGGACAGAATAGAAGCACCCCACTGGGTTGCCAGCGCTGTAAATCTTTACTTGGTCTTACATAAACAGACCAACAGTGCTTATTCCCATAGCAAGGGTGAACACTGGCTTGCCAATAAGCAGCCAATCACTTTAACCACTTTAACCACTTTCAACCATGGCATCACCAAAACAACTCCTAAGGGAGTTGTCCTACTAAAGGAAAAATCTATAAATTACACGAATTACAGATTGCTTACCAGGAGGACATCAATCTTATGGAATGAAGTTGCAACCCACTATCTTAAATTATCACTGGCTCATGTTGGATTAAAAAAGTCCTATAAACTTGTTTGCATTTTTGAAAGAGACCTTAGTACACCATGACCATTTTGCTAAGCTTGAAGAAAAATAACAGATGGGATACATAATTTCCATAAAAGATATAGACTCTAGAACCTTTCCTTTTTGTATATATTAATGAGCTCTCTCATTAATTACAACAGATCTTAGGAGCGTGAAAATATATACCATCATATGTCAGAATGATAAGAAAAACAGAATTGCTCTTCGCTGTGTTTTAGATTGGTGGGAGAAACGGAGGAACGTGTTGACATTAGTCCTCAGCTACTGTGGCCATCCCTGGGATTACTATGGCGACCAGTAGCAAAACAGTGTAGATTCCGTTTGAGTGCCAGTGAGTCACGCCCTGAGCAGCTGCCTCTTTAGCCCTCTTTTCCCTGCTAAGAAGCTGTTGAAAGACCAAAACCACAGAGACACTCATCAACAAAAGACAATATTCATTAACTCATACATCTATTTATTCACTCTCTTATTCAGCAAATATTTATGAAGTCCAACTTCCTAGAAACCCTCTTCATGCGGGCAAAACTAGTTCTTGCTTTCTTCTTGCTCGTTCTCTCTCTCTCTCTTTGCTAAAGAAGTTATCTAAAAATAATGATATTTCCCTTTAGGTTTAGTTCCGTTTTAAAAGACTGCTTCCTGTTCTACATGAAAAGGCCACGGGGAAATACGCGTGAGCTTGAAAGTGTTTCTGTTTTGTCTCTGAAATGAATAAAATGAATGAAACTGGATCCCCGTGACAGCAGTGAGTTGTTGAAGTGACTTGCAGGGAGTCCACAGCTCAAACTCACTTTAACCTTCTGATAGTTCAAGGGCTCAGCTGATCACCAAACCCAGTGTGTGCTCCAGTTCCCCTGTAGGTTCTGTGGAAGAAAAGCCAACAGAGCCGCTCCTCAGAAAGCAGTCACTGAGCAATCCAGGCATCACAGTCGGGGTTAGCTGGAGTAAGGGTTAATTCAGTGGAAACTCAAAGTGGTAGGAAAGACCACAGGCTTTTTGGTTTAATCTTCAATGTTGAGCTTATGGGCCCCAAAGCAGAAATAAAATAAAGATAACAAGTGGAGTTGGAAAGAATAAAATATTTCTTATTAAAACTCAGCTTCTATCACGCATGTAATATACATTATTTTATACCACGTGTACCAGTGAATTCAGCAGGTGCAGCCCATGGGTGTTTAGGCATTGTTGAGCAGAGCCCAAATCCCAACTCAAAGGCATTCAACCTCAAACTTCAGTTCTTTTTCAATCCGTAAGCAACGGGCTTTGCTCTCATTCAACAAGGGGTGTTTGCACACCACTCAAGCAGAGTCCACTAGGATTTCCATCATTTTTATCAATGTATGATTTCACCAGATATAAGCTACAATTACAGTGACACAAGAAATATAAAAATTCAGAGAGCATTAAATTTTTTTTTTAATTCAGAGAGAATTTGTTCACAGCAAAATGTGAGGGCCACAGTTGTCCAATTACCACATGAGGCATATTATCTTTCTCAGAGAATGACAAGTGTAGTCAGGAGATGGCTATTTAAAGAGGCTGCTCAGGTTATATACAGAAGAGGATACTAAAACCAAGGAGTTAATTCTTGAAAGAAAGGACTATCACTGATGGAGTGTGGTTTGATGGCTGTGGACTTTGAAATGGATTTCCAATGGGCACCAAGCCAGGGAACAGGTGACACCTGGCTAGGGTTCTTGGGGTCTTGTTAGCTTAAAGGGCCAGAGGACATGTCCCAGGGGACCTTAGCGGTTGGATTATAAGAAGGGCAATCCTATAAAGTCGGGAAAACTTGGAGGGAGCCTAAAAGTCTTTTCATAAATTCTAAACATGTATGCACAGGTAACTCACCTAATGACTAAATAACTATGCCTATTATCCTAATTTGGAACTAAAGGTCAGCCAAGGTAAGTGTCTATTAAGACACATTTTTGACATTCTTATGTGTAAAGAATATAAGTTGCTTCAATGTATAATTTTTTAATATCTAGGATCCAGTCCAAATTATGACATGGACAATGAGATGAGAAAACGTGACTCAAAGACCAGAGAAGACACTCAGGGGACACCAAGTCCAAGATCACGGCTGGTGTTTGGTTCTATCAAGTCAGGGGTCTTCCTCTTTTATGCTGACCCTCTACCTTACCAAGCAGTGTCTTTATCCAAGCAACTGGTCTCTCTTGATAGCATGCCCGACTACGTGAGATGAAGTCCTGCTACCCTCTCTTCTAAGGAGCATTCGGGCTGTACTCCTTTGAAGACAGATTGTGCGTTCTTCTGGCACTTCATGGTACTTTCATTATTCTTTGTCAATAGACCTCAAATGCATCAGTTCTTCTCAAGTATTCCACATCCGTTGCCAAACAAACTATTACGTTTAATTGACAGCAACTGATTTGGTTTGGTTTGGTACCTACTTCACTCAGAAATGTCATAATGTTCACAATTCAAGTGTGCAATTACTGAGGATGAATGAGCATGGTGTTCTACATAGGCCATCTCTCATTATTTGTCTATTTTGGTTTCTGCGAACTTGCAGCCATAAAAAGCAATATGGCAATATAGCAAGGGCATTATTACTACATGCACCAGATACACAAGTAAGATGAGAAAATAGCAGTGAATGACATGTCCATCTACTGGTGCTTTTTATTCCTCTGCCATTCATCAATAATCTCATATGTCTTTTCTTTACTGTCTGCATTGTTTGTTTGGATTTTTAAAAATCATTTATTGTGATTTGAATGAAAATCTTCCATTGAACAATTCATGCACATTTGTTTCATGGCACTGATTGAATTCCATACAATAGAATATTACAGAACTCCTCCTGAGTTTACTATTTCCATTCCTCCTTTTTCCTATTGATTTCTGCCTTCGGAGCTTTATCCCAGGACAAATGTTGTCCTTTATCCCAGGACAAATGATCTCCTAAGGTTGATTGTTCTAAGGAATGTGTACTTCTTTTGTATTGTATTGTATTGTTCACATTACAAGCCTATTTATTGTTTGGCTAAAGTTTGGGCTCAGTTCATTTCCACACTTGCAGAGCGACCAAGGGAAATAGTCTCAGAAGTTCTACTAGCTGTATTTTTTAGGATTTGAATTTTGTTCCACATTTTGCCCCATACTCTATCCTCTGTCCCCCACACAGCACCCCTCTAGTATGATCCTTTTCAGAGCACAGTAGTTGCTGGGATCATCTCGTTCTGGTTTTGGGGTCCTAAAGGCTGAAAGTTACATGGTCCACTAGTCCTTTGGACTAATTGTCCCTATGAATCTTTGATTTCCTCACTCTTCATTGATTCCCACTGGGAGAGAAAAACTGTTGCATCTTAGATGGCTTCTCAAAAAGGTTTAGACTCACCCAAGTAGGATGTAGATTATTATCATTTTGAATATGTTTTGCCAAATGACCTTGACTCTGGTCCTATGCCTCCATGCCCACTGGCCTATTCCTTCAAGGTTGTGGTTATAGCCAAGAAGCTTACGTACCTTTGACCTTGGTTTGCTTTATTATATATATGGATATATAATACATACAAATATGTGTGCAGAAATATCTGCCAAACCTATATAAGGAATCTTTAAGAAGTTCATAGAAGATACAAATTATGGAAAAACTATGCATGGATTTTAAAGTTTAGATTTTTTTCTACAGCAAAATTAATTTATACTAACTTGTTATAAGTTCTGAACAGGATTTAATTTGAGGAGCTAAGAAGGATAAGATATCAATTTCAAAGGAGCGCTTATGAAGGCACCAGAAATTCTCAGAAAATTGAAACAAGTACAAATATCAAATTTATGATAAAGTTTGGATCATGAAATCAATGATACTTTATGAAAAGTCTATGGGGACGATATCCCCAAGAAATCAGCAGTTTACAAATGGATGACTCATTTTAAGAAGATCAGAGTATATTGAATACAGATACCACAGTGGCAGACCATCCACACTAATTTGGGAGGTAACCATTAATCTTGTTCATGTGCTTATTGAAGAGGGAAATTATTATTATTATTATTTTAACCATTTTATTAGGGGCTCATAAAATTCTTATCACAATCCATACATACATCAATTGTGTAAAGCGCATTTGTACATTCATTGCCCTCATCATTCTCAAAACACTTCCTCTCCACTTAAGCCCCCAGCATTAGGTCCTTACTTTTCCCCTCCCTCCCCGCTCTCCACTCCCTCATGAGCCCTTGATAATTTATAAATTATTATTTTGTCATATCTTGCCCTGTCTGACGTCCCCCTTCACCCACTTTTCCGTTGTCCATCTCCTAGGGAGGAAGTCACATATAGTTCCTTGTAATCGGTTCCCTCTTTCCTACCCAATCTCCCTCTATCCTCCCAGTATCACCACTCACACCACTGGTCCTGAAGGGATCATCTGTTCTGGATTCCCTGTATTTCCAGTTCTTATCTGTACCAGTGTACATCCTCTGGTCTAGCCAGACTTGCAAGGTAGAATTTGTGTCATGATAGTGGGAATGGGAAGGAAACATTTAGGAACTAGAGGAAAGTTGTATTTTTCATTGTTGCTACATCGCACCCTGACTGGCTCATCTCCTCCCTGAGACCCCTCTTGCAAGGGGATCTCCAGTGGCCTACTAATGGGCTTTGGGTCTCCACTCCACACTCCCCCCATCATTACTATGGTAAGATTTTTTATTCTGATGATGCCTTATACCTGATCCCTTCAACACCTCGTGATTGCATAGGCTGGTGTGTTTCTTCCATGTGGTCTTTATTGCTTCTGAGCTTGATGGCCGCTTGATTACCTTCAAGCCTTGTCCCCAGACACTATATTTTTTGATAGCCGGGCACCATCAGCTTTCTTCACCACATTTGCTTATGCACCCATTTGTCTTCAGTGATCCGTTGGACACCTCGTGATCACACAGGCTGATATGTTCTTCCATGTGGACTTTGTTGCTTCTGAGCTAGATGGCTGCTAGTTTCCCTTCAAGCTTTTAAGACCCCAGCTGCTATATCTTTTGATAGCCGGGCACCATCAGCTTTATTCAGAGGGAAATTATAAACAGTAGAAATAATAGCCAACACCATCGATATTTCAATTGGTTCAGCTTACATGTTGTTAGATGTCCTTGAGTCGGTTCAGACCCATAGCAGCCGCGTGCACAATAGAAGGAAAACCGCCCAGTTCTGGGCCATCCTCACAATTGTCATGGTGTCAAACCATCTCCTTAAGGAACAGCTTACATGACTGACAAAAACGAAAGGGCAGCATATTACTAATGGATGCCAACACGATTGTGTCCAGATCAACTGCAGACAAGAGCACAGCTTTCAAGTACATTTTAAATGAATGCAAAAAAGCTCTTAAAGTATTTCTTGGAAGAATTGTAACAGGACTTGAAACATAGCTTTACCAGATCCTGAACATAGAGCACAATCAAAGCAATGGTGACCTGTGGGTGGAAGGGGTCCGGTCAAACAAAAGTAGACTGGTCAAGAGGATTCATTTTGGGGGATATACAAGATATTTTTATTGTTGACTTTCTAGAGCAGGGGCCTCAAACTTTTTAAACAGGGGGCCAGTTCACTGTCCCTCAGACCACTGGAGGGCTGGACTATAGTTTAAAAAAAGAACTATGAACAAAGTCCTATGCACACTGCACATATCTTATTTTGAAGTAGAAAAGCAAAATGGGGCAAAAACACCCGGCGGGCCAGATAAATGTCCTTGGTGGGCCACATGTGGCCCGTGGGCCATAGTTGGAGGATCCTGGTGTAGAGTGCTAAGGAATTATATAATCTGCTTATTATGACCAAGAGCTCTGGTGGCCTAGTGGATTACAAGTTGGGCTGCTAACCAGGAGGTTGGCCACTTTAAACCACCAGCCACTCCGAGGGAGGAAAGATGAGACTTTCTATTCCTGTAAAGAGTTACAGTCCCAGAAACCCACCAGGACAGTTCTACCCTGTCCTCGGCGGTCATTGTCAGTCAGACTGGACTCACTGACAATGAGTATGCTTTTTTGGACTCACTGACAATGAGTATGACGGTCTAAAGACAGCAGAAGCTTTAATAGAAAAACATCCAAGAAAGCTGCTGAAGAGAGTCTTTCTTATCGTGACAGAGTCCCTGCTCATTTCTCTCATGCATGAAACAAGGGTGGTCTTTTGAGAGTCCTGATGGGAGCTCATTCGCATCCATC
>NW_022111369.1:45802046-45803390 GCF_000313985.2 Echinops telfairi
TAGACTAATGTTTGTTAGTACTGGCAGTGCAGTGCTGTGTATGTAATCATGTTTACCTTTATTGCATCTCTCCAGGCTGCCATACCTCTTTAAATTCATGACAACCCTATGTATCTACAGTGGAACTAAGCTCAAGATAATTTTCGATGGCTGTGATCTTTTGGAAGAGGATTACTTGGCCTTTCCATTTGAGGTTTACACACCAATCTTTTATTTAGTAGTCAAATACTTAACCGTTTACTGCTTGTAGATGCCAAGCAGGCCCTAGGGACTCACTATTCTAGAGACAAGTCTTTTTGCTCATTGTTGGGGTCAGTGAGCCAGACTTTGGGAATTGCTCCTTTACTCCTAGTAATATCATCTTGTCTTGAGAACTTCAAAGACATTGAAGCTTCTCTGTAGTGTTAGGTTCACCATGGGATGATCTATTGGGAATCTTACTGATTTAATTATACTTACTGTTTCAGAGTGCAGCCTCTAAGACAAAAGTCGGTGACTTGATAAGCTATGTGATATTGAGTAAATCACTTATTCTCTCCATGCCTCAAGTGCACAGCCTTAAAATGGAAGTGATAATATTTCCATCAACTAGTTAAGAAAATGTACAGAATCCATGGAACAAATATAGCAGAGAATCTGGAACAGTGACTGCTCTGTAAACAACTACTTTTTTACTTGTTAAAATTTAGTTGTGCCCGCCCAATTTAAACCACACTCAGCGGTATCCGGTTGATTCTGAATTGTGGTAATTCCTTGTGTCACAGAGCAACAACATCCCCATAAGCTTTTTTGGTTGTAATCTCTATGGAAGTAGATCTCCAGGCCTTTCTCATGCCTGGATAGGTTTAAACCATCAGATTTTAGGTCAGTAGGCATGCCCAACCATTTGCATCACCAGCGTGCTGTTTTCATTAGTGTTCTCTGTATTACCGCACTAGTTTCTAATATCCAGTGCAATGGCTATACTGAATTTACAGACAGAATTCAGGATTAAAGGGTCTATTAAGGAAGTTAATAAGTGTAATGCCAGTGAGAAATGCTCAGGGTTGAACCCCAGACCTCGATACTAATCCATTCTAGAAGGAGTGGTGAGATGTGATGCAGTCGAGTTCCAAATCAATTTTTCCCATGAGAAATAACTGAAAACAGATTAATCCGTTCTTGACCACCAAGTTTTTACCCTAACCTTGCCTTTTTGTGCAAAACATTACACAGAAATTTAAAAGTACTTAAGTTCAGAGTTAAATAATATAATTTAAATAAGAAACACAACATTAAAAAAGCTTTTAACAACTACAGTATGGCCCATACCTTGAGACTGATGCAGATCTGGATCTGTGGACA
>NW_022111369.1:45835417-45853388 GCF_000313985.2 Echinops telfairi
TATTTCACATACAGTATTATTATACATAGTTCTTACAAATACTGTAATCAATAGCCTATGAAATGACTTAAGGGATGTACTCTACAGGTGGGTTGCCGTCTTTTTCCTCTGAAGGAGCGGGTGTAGGCAGTGGGTGTTGTTACACAAAATCCGCGATAGAGTGAAGCCGCGGAAGTCGAAGCGCGAAGTGGCGAGGGTTCACTGTATATAATAATGCCTGGAAAAGAGCCTGGGTGAACAATCACTTCTTGGGCTGAAGTGTCAAATACACGCTTTGAAATGTTTCTGCCTCTTTAACCGACAGTCTTCTAGCCAGTAATATACTGTTTGGGAGTCATTTATTATGGTTGAAGAAAAAACAAGCAAACATACATCTCTGATCTTCAATTCGTTCCTCTTAAGGAAGTTTCTTACTGTCCCAACATGTAAGACTGAAGTCTTCATTAGTTCAATCATTTCTTTCTCCCAAGCATCACTTCTTACACTTTTTGCATTTATTATATATTGCTTTTTCCTTATTGTATTTATTTAAAAATAATATTAATATTTATTTCGCTTTTATTAATCATATTCTTTAAATTATCACTCCATGCAAGGTACCTATCATTAGTAATATAAAGTTATCTTGTTTAATTTTTCTCTAAGTAGTTCTAATATAGTAATAATAGTAAGCTTAGATCTTAGATGTCAACCCTCACTCTGGTATTAGGTTTAATAAATCAGCTCTGCCATGATTAATGCCTAGGGATTGTAGGTCATTTTCACTAATAAACTAGTTTGGTTAGTAGGCCCCATAGAATATGAAATGGAGTGTTTACCATTCGCTGGTCAACTTCTTACCTTTCAATTTTAAATGAGGCAAAACTTTTAAGGCATGAAGCTCTCTACTCCTGCAGCATAATCTCAGATACCCACCGGGGAAGTTCTAGCCTGTTCTGTGGGCTTGCTATGAGTCAGAACTGACTTGATGGCAGTGAGTTTGATTATTATGTGGCTTTTCTTTACAGGGATTAAGATACATAAGAACCGAGTCGTCTTTTAAAATCATCAAAGTCTCTTGAAACAAAAACAAACGTTTTTCTTGCGTACTGATGAACCAGTAAGAAGAAATGTGTGTTTTTAAATCTTGAGCTATCTTCACACATGCAAATATGGTAATGATGTACACAAGTGACATTTTGTTTGTTGTAACCACTTGTCCTGTTTGACCTCTGCAATGCTACAAGCGATGCTCGCTGTCTAAATGTGTTCTCTAGGAAGACCAGTGCCATCATTGCTAACTCTAGGACAGGGGTCCTCAAACTTTTAAAACAGGGGCCAGTTCACTATCCCTCAGGCCCGTTGGAGGGCTGGACTATATAGTTTAAAAAAAACGATTAAAAAATTCCTATGTACACTGCACATATCTTATTTTGAAGTAAAAAACAAATGGCAAAAACACCTAGTGGGCCAGATAAATGTCCTCGGCGGGCCGCGTGTGGCCCTCGGGCCGTAGTTTGAGGACCCCTGCTCTAGGCCAATGTTTTATTGCTATTGACAAATGACCTCAGGCTTGCATTTCAGTTTCTGTTCCAGAATACAGGCTACAAGTTCAATTACATTGTGTTTATGTCATTGGGAGTTCTTGGGAAAAGAGCTTACCTGTTGCATGCCAAAAATATATTTGTCCCTTCATAGGTGATTGGTCCAGTCTCTGCTTTAAAGAAAGAAGTGTCAGTTTTGAGCAGGCCAAAACCTGAACCTGATTTGTATCTTCAGTGAAGATCTTGCAAGGTCTGGTTTACTAGCACTCTGAGGAACGGTACAGGTGGTCCCAATTGGTAGATTAATCAGTAGCATTGTTTGCCCAGCAGTGGGCTGTGTTCTCTGTGTTCTTAAGCCATTCTGACCTTGTTTGTGGGACACAGCTGCCTGAAGGTGAGGTAGATTTTAATCTACAGCCTGAAGAGGATGCCACAGTTCATTTGGTCAATTGGCTGGGTCTCTCACCCTGATGAGCAGAAGATTTTTTAACCACACTGAAGCTTGACTTACAATAACCTAGTTTACTGTCATCTAAGGCTTTGCTACTAAAGCTGAGGTTCCTGGAATAGCAGGTCTAGCGATACATTAGTACTTAGAAATGCAGACTCTCAGGTCCTTTCTGGACTTACTGGAGCAGAATCTGCAGTCAAGCAAGATTTCCAGGTGAGCTCTGGTGTACATTAAAGTTTGAGAGATGCTGTTCTGAGGTAGGAAGTTCTTATACCTGGACAGACCCCTCACTGTAACTAAGAAGTCTATGTGTCCGTTCCTGTCTGTCTCATTTGGCGGTGAGACAGAGGGTCTCATTTTGGCCATGACTATTTCAGATAGGAGCTTTGGTGGTTCTATGAGTTAAAGTGAACTGTGAGTTAAAACAAAATGTGATGGTGAGGACCCACTGAGTCCCTCGATGGGAAAAAGATGAGGCTGCCCGCTCCAGTAAAGAGGGACAGTCATGGAACCCTGTCCAGGGGGTCTGTGAGTCAGATTGACACAACGGCAGTGGGGCTGGGGTTTATTTCAGTATCTGATCCTGAACAGGTACTGAATCTATAAAAACAACAAAATGATAGTGACATTTAAAATATTTAATAACCATGTCCTTAAAAACAACAAGGAGATATAACCCCAAACAAAACTAAGTGCATAAAAGTCAACAAAGAAGAAATTAGGCCCTGAAAGAACAGGGATTCTGAGACCAATTCACAGAAGAACAAGTAGTATTTTGTGCCCCAGAGGGGGCCTTAGATGTAGACAGGGCAAGAGTTCCTTGGTCTGCTCCTGGTGCTTCGTTTTTTACTTCACTGAGTTATTGGGAGGACTAAATAAGATACTATTTATAAAGTTCTTTGCATGGTATTACACGAAGAATATATTAAACATTCACCTAATTTTGATTTAAATCTTCCACTCATTAATATAATGTGAAACAAAAAAAATTCTTGACTGAGAAATTACCGACAGTGTAGAGAGACAGTTACCATGAAGCTAACTCTGATACATGACACCAGAGAGTACAATGCTACCCGGTCAGCATCAATTGTACTACTGACAACAAACCCCAGTTCTCCCTTGTAGCCACTGTGCCCATCCCTCGCGCTGGGAGTTTTTTCATCCTTGCTGGCCCCTGCTTCATCCAACATGGTGTCACAGGGAATATTGATAGCTATAAGCAACACTCATGGCCTTATTTTTAATTTTTAGGTAAACAGTAGAATTTATTCTCATTGGAAAAAATAATTTTAAACCGTTGAAGCAAAATGATATTTGAAATAGATCTTCCTTTTGCTATAATTCTTTTAAAAATACCATTTTATATGCATATTTTTCATGGAGATAAAGAAAAGTAATATTTCTGATTCATTTTGAGCCTCACATTTTTGCATAAAGATGCTTTGTTCAAACAAAATCACTGATATCATACATAAGAAAAATATTGTTAAGTATCATCCAACAATTGCAGCATGACATTGACAAGGAACTACCAGAGGTTCAGGCTGGATGCAGAAGAGGACGTGGAATAAGGGATTTTATGGCTGATGTCAGATGGATTTTGGCTC
The DNA here is from genome assembly GCF_000313985.2 of Echinops telfairi. Taxonomy (NCBI): domain Eukaryota; kingdom Metazoa; phylum Chordata; class Mammalia; order Afrosoricida; family Tenrecidae; genus Echinops; species Echinops telfairi. Next base: position 45,839,002 of record NW_022111369.1, read on the forward strand.
AAAGCAGAGAATACCAGAAAAAAATGTTTACTTGTGTTTTATTGACTATGTCAAGGACCATGGTTACCCGTAGATAATCTTGGAAAGAATGGGAACTCCAGAAAACATCACGGTATTCATGAGGAATGTGTACATGGATCAAAAGGTATAGTGTCTGGGGTCTTAAAGGCTTGAAGATAAACAGGTGTCCATCTAGCTGAGAAACAACAAAGTCCACATGGAAGAAGCACACCAGCCTGTGAGATCACCAGGCATCAAAGGGATCAGGTATCAGGCATCAAAGACCAAAAAAAAAAAAAAAATCATAGCATTGTGAATGAAGGGGAGTGCGGAGTGGGGACCCAGGGCCCATCTGTGGGAAATTGAACATCCCCTTGCAGACGGGCTGCGGGAAGGAGATGAGCCAGTCAGGGTGAAGTGTAGCAATGATGAATACAATTTTCCTCTAGTTCTTGAATGCTTCCTCCCCCCCACTATCATGATCCCAATTCTACCTTACAAATCTGGCTGGACCGGAGGATGTACACTGGTACAACTGGAAACACAGGGAATCCAGGATAGATGAACCCCTCAGGACCAGTGGTGAGAGTGGTGATACCAGGAGGGTGGAGGAAACGTGAGGGAGAAATGGGGAACTGATTACAAGGATCTACATACAACCTCCTCCCTTGGAGATGGACAGCAGAGAAGTGGGTGAAGGGCAATATCAGATGATGTAAAATATGACAAAATAATAATAATTTATAAATTATCAAGGGTTCATAGGGAAGGTGGGAGCAGGAGGGAGGGATAAATGAGGAGCTGATCCCAAGGGCTCAAGTAGAAAGCAGATGTTTTGAGAATGATGGCAACAAATGTACAAATGTGCTTGACACAATGGATGGATGTATGGATTGTGATAAGAGCTGTACAAGCCCCCAATAGAATGATTAAAAAAAAGAACAGAACAGGAAATATTGCATGTTTTAAAATCAGCAAAATTGTGCAGCAAGTTTGTATCCTCTCACCATACTTGCTTAGTCTGTTCAATCTGTATGCCGAGCAAATCATTAAGGAAGCTGGCTCTTATGAAGAAGAATGCGACATTATGCATATTAAGAGCATGCAACATGCAGATGACACAACTTGCTGCTGTAAGTGAGGGAACTTGAGGCACCTGTTGCTGAAGGTCAATGGCATTGTAAAAAGAGGAAAGAGAGATGCCAGAGGCCATTGGAGCAGTTGGTCCCGGTCGAGGTGCATAGTGATCATGACCACATTTGCTTTAAAACAGAACAGCATTATTTATAGAATTTTAAAAATTAAAAATTTAGGAATCCAAGGCTGCCAGTTTTTAGTCTTTTACCAAGTTTATCATAGAAATTTCCTTTCATCATATTAAATAAAATGAGTTCATGAACCTCAAGGGAACAAGAATCTTTGGTGGAACCTGTACAGCAATGTTCACTGTGGCACATTTTCCCAATACCCACATGGTAAAAACAATCAAAATGTCCTTCAACAGGTGAATAGATCAAAAGGGGTGATGTGTGCATATCATGGAATACACACATGCATAAATAAAAATTAAGTTTTAATGCATGACACAATAAGGATAAGCCTTGAAGACATTAAAATGAGAGAAATAAGTTAATTGCAAAAGGACAAATACTGTATGATCTCACTTATATAAATAATCAAATGTAGTTTGATTGTTGGTGTCATTCGGGGCCAGTGAGCAAGTGCCAAGTCATAGCTACCCGATGCACAACAGAGGAAGTACTGCCTGGTCCTAAGCATCTTCATCAACATTGCTAGACTTGCGTCTCTTTTACTCAGCCTCTATGTCAATCCGTCTTACGGAGTCTGTATCTTTTTTGTGACCCCACCCCACCTGCTTTTCCCAGCGTGATGTTCCTCCCAGACATTGGTTCTTCCTGACCACCTGGCCAAAGTCCACAAGATGAAGTGTCCCATCCTGAGTTCTAAGAATAATTCTGGCTGTACTTCCTCCATGATAGATTTGCTGATTCTGACAATCCATGATATATTTGCCATTCATTACCAGCGTCATCATTCAAAGGCACCCATTCGTCATTTTCCTTCCTTATGTATTCCACATCGTGTGTCCGCCATCTTCATAGATCCACATGCACAGTCCATATTTCTGTTGTTTAAAAGTGTATTTAGAATTAATAAACTGTTGACCTTGTGAAAGTTTATCATTTCTATCACCAATGCTATATTTTCCAACTATCGATCCTTCACCTTGGCTTCCAACTTCCACATTCCAATAAAGAGCAACTATCATTTTCTTGTTTGGTCAATTTTAAATGGAAGAAAGTGGTAGAATTCCTCTGTTTCTTAATCTCTAACTTTAGTGGTTGGTGTGTACATTTAAGTAATGGTCGTATTGACTAGTCTTCCTTGTAAGTGCATGGATTTTATCCTGATTCCTGGCAGCATTCTAGTTCAGAACAGATCTTGAAAGCTTCTTTTTGACAGTGAATATGATGCCATTCTTCATCCACTTGTCATTCCAGCACAGCAAACCATATGACTGTCTAATTCAACATGGCCAGTACCTGTCCCTTGCCTAAGCTTATCATTCTTTATGTGTTCTATTTCATTTTTGACAATTTCCAATTATCCTAGATTCACACTTCATGAATTCTGTGCTCTGACTGAGAACACCTGGTGTCTTTAGGCTGCTAACCCTGGGTCAGCAGTTTGAAACCACGAACTGTTCCACTGGATAAAGACACTTTCTATTCCCATAAAGAGTTATAAACTTGGAAACCACAGACATAGTTCTACCTTGTCCTAAACAGTCTCAGAGTCAAGATTAACTTGATTCAGTGAAAAACTGTTGAGAGGTGCTTATTATAAATAGATGCTTGCAGTTGCCTGTTCTCATTTGTGTGTTGTCGCATCATCACTTAAGGCATTCCAAAGCTTTGCTCCATCCACCTCGTCAAGGCCAACTCTACTTTGAGGAGATAGCTCTTCCTGAGTTGTATCTTGAGTGCCTTCCAACCTGAAGGCTAATCTTCTGACACTAGAGCAAACACAGTCCTCCTGTTGTCCACAAAGTTTCCCGTGGATTATCTTTCAAAAATGGACTGCCTCATCCTTCTTGTTAGTCTTTTGTAATCTTGAACTCAAACTCACTGCCATCAAGTCAATTCTGACTCATAGGGACCCTACAGGATGAAGTAGAACTTGGCCTTTATGTTTCCAAGACTTGTTAGAGGAAGGGAAACCTTTTCTTTCTCCCAAGGAGCAGCTGGTGATTTCCAACTGATGACCTTTCTGTTAGAAATCCAACACGAAACCCACTATGCCTCCAGCGCTCCTGCATAGGCTGGAAGTGGCCTTAACATGTGTCCTCCATGGGTGTTCATGAAGGATTTTAAAATGCTAGTGACATAGCTGCCAAAATCACAACCACATGCAAACTACCATAGTACAACCAACTGACAGAGGAGTGGCAGTACAATGTGATAAAGCCAAGCTATTGGGGGAAAATATTGAAGTCAAATTTTATCTTAAACAAAAGTTCTACTTGTTATCAAACAGAAAATTAAATTTTCCTTAAGTAGACATCTGCATAATTCCATACAGACTAAGAACACTTAGTTCTTACAAAAAAACTTTTAAAAAGCAGTTCAAGATGATAAAGTATTACAATAGAATATTCGAAGACTTAGAGTTAGACAATCAAAAAGTAAGAAGGTTCTCAGCATATATCCAGTGGAAAGAAATGCAAGTTCAGATCTGGAGTAGCAATATTAAAATATTCTATGGGAAAAATATTGAATGATGCAGGAATCATCAAAAGAAGACGAAAAGATAACAGAGAGTCGTGGTAGGAAAAAGAACCGTCATCATTTAACCATGTCGAGAGGAAGCATATGGTCAAGATTCACTTGTGGGAGCTACATAGGGAATAAGCTTCCAGTGAATGCCCTCTATCCACCACTGAGGGATGGGAGGATATGGCGACTGAACACAGTGCATTGGGGAGACGAGTATAGAAGACCAAAGGCATAAAACTGACTTGAACAATTAAAACTTTGTTAGTTGATCCCCCAATTCAATATATGCTGGACCTGATCTGTTTTTCAACATTTTCTGTATATTTGTTTTGTTTTTGTTTGTTCATATTAGGCTGTATCTCAGAGGTGTGATGTCATTGGAGGTCACCCTCATGAAGTTGTATTATATGTTTTTTCTGTGTTTCGATATATGAAACCCAGAACCTATCGGGACAACAAGTGGAATAAGGGTTTCAGTGGGAGGGGGGGATAAAGGTTTCAGTGGGGGGGGGGGGATAAGGGTTTCAGTGGGGGGGTGGGGACAGTGGGAGTGGGGGTGTAAGCCATGAATTATTCCCTTGTTCTGTTTGCACAACGGTCTCTTGACCCATGTACAAATTCATGAGCAAAATGAAGTGCCCTGAAATTCCCAATCTTCTCTAGGTTATCTGTAGTTTGCTATAGTCCACACAGTCAAATACCTTTGCATAGTCAATACAACACAAGTATCTGCTATAATCTGCTCTAGACCAAGATCCATCTGACCTCAGCAATAATATCCCTTGTTCCACCTTGACATAGTTAAGGTTTGTTGTGCCACCTGGCCGATAAACACATGTGGGGTTCATTGAAGGGTGGAGAGATAAATGGCTCAGTGAGCCTCACCTTTCTAGTTCTCAAGTCTTTTGCTTTCTGAAGGTCAGACCAGGGTACAGCTGCCTTAGCCAGCTCCCTGCCTCAGCTGGCAAGGCTCACTTTCTGCAAGACATCCCTAAGGAGAAGCCACATGGACCTGCCCCGATGCAGCCTGGGTGCTGGATCAGCCGCGTGGAGACCCCTGCCAGTGCTGAGATGCTTACACACTCACTGATTCGGCTTTTCTCCTGCAGTTGACATCATAGTGTTTGTTTTGTGAGATGGAGGAGGACTTTGTAGATCAGTGTTGGACATATGGGCTCATGTTGGACTTATGGGCTTGGACGGCACTGGATTGGGATGCTTTCTTAATGTACACTTATCCTTTGTATAAAACCCTGTTATACATATGAGTTTCTGTGGATTTTTTTCCCTAGTTTACCCTGACTAACAAACATATCCTCTTCTGAATCTGGCTTGAACCTCTGACAGTCTCACATCATGTACTACTATAATCCTTTTTGGGTGATCTTAAGAAAAGATCATGTGTGTGATATCAATGATATCATTCTATAGTTTGAGCATTCTGTTGGATCACCTTTCTTTGGAATGTGCACAAATATGGATCTCTTCCAGCCAGCCTTTGAAATATTCATAGGCTGCTCACCCTTATGAAGGGAACACAGAAGAAATGTTACAGAAAAGGGTGGTGAAGAAATTAGATGGTTCCAGACTATCAGATAGAAAGCAGCTAGGGTCTTAAAGGCTTATTTTAAAGCAAGCAGTCAACCAAGTGAAACATCAACTAAACCCAAATAGAAGATGCTCATCAGCATCTGAGATCCCAAGGATTGTAAATTATAAAATCCAAATCCGAAGGAGAGAGTAGTAGCAGAACCTAAATTGTGGGATTCTGGTGTGCAGAAAGCTATGGATGACAGTGGAAGCCCAAAACACATTTTCAGGATCTACACAAGAATGAAGCCTCTGGTTATTTCCCTCTAACCATAAATGAGGAATGGGAATAACTTGGTTATGAGACAGAGAGTATTGGAGAGATGACTGTAGTAGATTAAAATGACGAATCTAACTTCAATGGTTAAAATCTGGTTATGTAATGTACCCTCTGATGCTCTTTGTACTTGATCTGTTTTTTAATATTTTTTTCATAGTGGGGTTTATCTCTGTTGTATTTTGTCATTGTTGATAGGCTCCTTGAGTCTTTGGTATGTGTTTTTCTATGTTTGTTTGTTTTTTTCTGTTGTTGTTTTTGGTAAAGGAAACTCAGGATAAGTGATTTTATAAAGACATCAATTAGAATAAGGAATCCTGGGGGCATGGTGGGGAGAGGTGGTGTGAAAGGAGAAGCTGATATCAAGAAGTTTAAGAAAGAAGAAATTGGCTTTAGTAGCAATTGCATAATACTGTGTGATGTGTTTGGATTATGGCATCGTGTGGTATCATGATGAGCTCCTAATAAAGTGGTTGGGCTGGAGAGGTCCTGGTTCATACTGCCCAAGGCCTCCATGAGTTGGAATAAACTTGATGGCAATCGTTTGTTTTCTTTTCTCCATGTGTTTGTATATCCATGTCACCAAGATTAAACTTTTGAGGTATATTATTGTGTCTAATGCTTATTTTTGTGGTATAGTGGGCTATGGATTGGACTGCTAACCACAAGGGCAGCAGTTAAAATCCACCGATTTTGATCCCCTGGGTTTTTGCCTATAGAAAAATCTCCACTTCAATAAAGAATATATAATCCAATTTGAGATCTTAATTTATATTCTTCTTAACTCCTCCACCTTAACAGTATGTATCTCAGCAGTGACGACTCATTTATCTTAACTCAAGACTTTGAAGTTATCTTTAACTTGTCATTTTCTTTCTCTCACAGTCCACATCAAATTCTACTGGCTCTACTTTCAAGACAAATGTATGAATCCAACATAGGGTTTTAGCAAGCCACTTCTATTGCTCTATTCCTCCAAAGGAGAAAGAAGACATTATTTCCCCCTGTAAATATTTAGCCTCAAAAACCAGAGGGCGGAGTTCTATCCCGTCCTGCAGGGTCACTAAGAATCAGAACTGACTCTATTGTAGTTGGGTTGTTTCTGTTCTTTTATTCTTATTTGGCCCATTTGTGTGGTATCTATACTAAGAAGCTTAATACATAGTTGTTTAATGAAGAGGATCTGGATTGTCTGAATATCTTTGGGAAAAGGGAAAAGGAAGGACAAACTCAGATCCTTTCGCATGTGTGATCTTCAAGACAAGCAGATGACAGGAGATAGCGACATGCTAGATGTGCTCAGCGATAGGTAGAAGGTGGTAAGACTGTAGGGGAGAGAAGTGAAGGGGGCAGCTCATGACTGTGTGGGGGAAGTGAGCACACGTTCCACTGTAGTCAGGAGGGAAATGAAGAGCGAAGACAAGGAGAAAGCAGAGTTACTGCCATCTGACTGTGCACAAGTCATTAGAAGAGGAGAACATAGGTAGAGTTTGTCCTTTACCACCTGAGTATGAATGACAATGTGCTTGAGAATGTTTGCCAAGTGGTGGTTCCTAGGCGTCATTCTGAGTGTCTGATTCAGTAGTCCTGAGTTTGCTTTCAGGAATGTGTGTTTTTAACAAGCAATGTTGACGCTCACTGTGAGACACGCTAGCGTTGCCTACAGCTGGATTAGTCTTCATTTAGTCCAGAGAATAAGATTACCAATAAATTAAACCTAATTTGCCACACCTAGGATTTCAGTTAGTGTCCTGTGGAAAGGCCATGGAAGAGCTCAAATGGACATCTCTCTGACAGGCTGGACTTGTTCGGTGACACTGATCCTTAGCTAATAGCTGATGCTGGGGAGGGTGGCTTGATCTAGGCGACAGCCCTTGTACAGGGGTTTTCTTGCACTTCTGGTTTCGCTTTCTCAATTTGCTTTGTGTAGCTTTCCTCATGTTCCCAGCCTTTGTTGGCTACCGAAGAGTCACCCTTGATTTTTCATTTGCTACATGATTTTATTCGTATTAAAGATAATAAACACCCAAACTGAAGATCTCACTCTGGAGATTAAAGTCAGATCTGTGTATCCTCTTTTTAAAACCCTCCCAGTAAAATACAAACCCTTAACATAGAAATAAAGATTTCTTCAATCCCAAACTTGGCCTTATTTCTTACTTCTTTTTCTTTCAGGCATTTGAATCTAACTGTCTCTGTATTTTTGTTCTTCCTTGCATCAACCAAGGGATGATTTTGCCTGCGGGGGTTTACACTAGCTGTCGTTCCCTGTCTCAAATAGTCAGGTGATTTATGCTCTTTCATTTTCTTGTCAAATATCTCAACCAAGACCACACATCTAGTCAATATGGTGTTTCTTTTGTTTTTTAAATTGGTAGTTAATCCATATATCATATCATTCCATAGATCAAGCACACCAAACCAATTTCTACCACAGTTTTAAAACATTATTTTCCTTCCTGGACTCCTTGACAGCGGCTCTCTTTTTCTCCACCCCTCCAACCACCACTGTACACACCCACCCACCACCAACTCAAGAACCACCAGCCCAAGAAGCCCTTATTCTACTGGCCCTATGGGCTCATCATTTCTGGGTTTCACATACCAAAAACCAGAAAGACATACAGCACAAATTCAGGAGGATGACCCCAATGGCATACACATCTAAAATAAACCCCAATATGAATAAACAAACACAAATACAGAAAATGTTGAAAACCAGATCAGGTCCAGTGGGCATCAGAGGGGTGGGGGAATCAACTGACAAGGTTTTCACCATTCTATTCAGGTTTATCCCTTGGATCTTTTGTAGTCATCTCTCCAATGCACTCCGGTCAGTAACCACTTTCCTCCTAGCCCTCAGTTATGGATGAGGGGATCACCGGAGACTTATTTCCTAAGTAGTTCCCACAACTACTTCTAGGGCTCCCTCTGTCATCCACAGCCTTCTGCAAACTGGATTCTCACAATTTAGGCTCTGATACTATTCCTTCTTTCGATTTAGGATTTTATGATTTACAATCCTTCAGTCACTGAAGTTGATTTTCTTTTCCATGTGGAAATATTGGATGTCTTGACTCCTTGTAATGAGATACAGCTCACTACTGGGGCCATACTAGTAAGGTATATCAGAAGTAGGTTGGCATGGTGTCCTGATTTGGTGCTAGGTAATTCTTGGGAGGGGTCAATAACGTTTTTTGTTGAATTGGAGACTGCTATAATGTATGTGAGAAATGAAAAGATATTAAAGCTATAATTGACAAAAATGCAGAAGTTATTTGTTATTTGGAATTAGTATGTGTTTGGTCATTTGTGGCGTGCCCATTCCTTTTGTTTATATCTATGCTTAGACATGCTTCCAGTGTGACTTTGTTTTTGGCTTGCTTCAATAGTCAAGAGGAGGCTTGACCGCAATGAGTTTCTGTGAGATTATTTATGCCCAACAAGAAGATGCTGTGGCCATCTCTTTGTTGAGTAGAATTGGATTGGTTTTCCCTTCTCAATCTAAAACGTCTTCTCTTGCTTATGGATATATGTATAAAATTGTATGTATAATTTTATTGGGGGATTTTACAGCTCTTAAAACAATCCATACGTCAATTGTATCAAGCACATTTGTACATATGTTGCCATCATCATTTTCAAAACACTTTCTTTCTATTTGAGTTCTTGGTATCAGCTCCTCCTTGTCCCCTCTCTCCCCCACCCTCCCATCCTCAGGACCCCTTGATAAATTATAAATTATTATTTTCATATCTTACACAGTCCGCTGTCTCCCATCACCCATTTCCTGCTGTGTCCCCCTCGCGGTGGGGATTGGCAGGAGGTGTTGAATTATGCATTGATTCTTGTGATAAGTTCCCCTTTCCTCCCCCTTCTCACCCAAACTTTCCCCTACTGATAGTACATATCACTACATAGCATTACACACATTTTAAAATTTCTTTATTGTTTAATATTCTCCCATGTGAGAGTCAGTATTTGAGTTTACCCTTGCATCATGTAAAGAAGCCTTGGTGATACTGTGGGTGAGGCATTTGGCTATTAAACAACCACAAGGTCATTGGTTCAAAGCCACTAGCCATCTGACAGGAGAAATATGAAGCCTTCTGCTCCCGTAGAGATTTTCAGTCTTGGAAAGCCTGGATTACATTATAGCAGTGGGTGCATCCCCTCCTCCAGACCCCTGGTGGTTCTGTAGGTTATGCCTGTGGTTGCTAACCTAAAGTTCAGTGCTTTAAGCCCATTTGAGATGTTGGAGAGGAGGTCAACTGGTTCTGCAAAGATTTCCAGCCTCAGAAACCATATAGTGCAATTCTACTCTGCCTGATATGCTCACCATGATTTGGACTATACCCAATGGCAGTGGCTAGCCCATCCTCAATAACTATGTTTTTATCCTGGTACATGATAGCTGTGCACTATGTATTTCTTAAGTAATTTTCCAACTCCTCTATTATAACTTCTGAAATAATCAAAAGATGAACAAATATCATCTTCAAAATATGTGGAGCTAAAAGTAACTGAGAAGTAAACAAAGAGAGATAACAGATGAGTCCCAGATGATGGACTTGTGTGCTTCTATGAATCTTGCCATGGCTTTCATAACAATATCCAAGTGTTTGCCACACTGAGACAATACTCACAATTATGCAGGTATGTTAGGAGAGTTAACAGGCTATCAACTGCTAGGTGTCTCCATCTCTCAGCCACATGGTCCCTTGGCTTCTGCCTTTGTGGGCTAGGAAGCCAGCCTGCTGCTTCGCAGTTGCATAGCTTTTGGGATGCTCCTGTTTTTTCTCATGGTCTCTCTTTGCCTCTCTCAGTATTTGGTGTCAGCCTGGCCACTTGGCTCTGTCCAATAGTCAATGAACCATAGTCTCTCTTACTTTTGGTCTCTGCCTTTGCCATTTTAGTCAGAGATCTGGAACATACTCTTCCAATGGTTCTGGATGTCTGACTATGTCCTAGATAGCTCTTAGACAGAGAGGAATGGTTTTGATGGATGTGTGTTTTTTGTCTCAACAGACTATATCCCCAAGGAAGCAAAAGATGTGATTTAATCCTGCCCATTAGTGTAACAAGAACTCACTCCAAACTGGGAGTATGCCCACAAGTGTAGAGTCTAGAATTATAATATCACATACAGAATTGCATTATAATTCTTTGTCCCTCTATAGAAGGACATCATGCGTGGTAAAGTAGACAGCCATCAAAAAAGGAGATTGAGCTACCATATGACCAAGTAATCCCCCTACTGGGCATATCCCCAGAAGAGGCAAAAACCAGGCCACGGCCAGACATCTGCACGCCTCTGTTCATCGTGGTAGAGTTCATAATCACAAAGAGTTGGAAACAACCTAAATTTCCATTAACGGATGAATGGATTTTAAAAAGTCTGGTACATACATACAATGGAGTACTATGCATCCCTAAAAAGCAGTGATGGACGCATGAAGCACATCATCGCTTGGGAAGAGTTGGAGGAAATCATGCTAAGCAATGTAAGCCAAGCACAACAGGAAAAGGACAACATGAGTCCACTGAGGTAAGCTTAAAAAGCACCTAGGGCATAGGGAAAATGCTACTAAATGTTTAAATTCCCAGGATGAGGTCCATGCACTCTGGCAGGAATCAGACCCCAACCAGGGATACATATGGAAGCCAACTAAAAAGGAAGGGTAAAGAAATTTTAAAAAGAGGGCATGGGTAAGGGGGGAGTAGGAATTAACCCACCCATGGGGAGGGTATTGTTTATGTCTCCACAGAAAAGGGAGAGAGGGAAGAGAGTGCATCAACATACCAGCATGAAGCCTCTCCCCAGAAGAATGCACTACAGAGGAGAGCACTGAAGATACAGCAGAGGGGCAGGTCTTCTCAGAGAACACAGGAGTAAACTAAGAGGGAAGGCGAGAGAAAGAGAGAGTGGACCACATCCTGGCCCTCCAAGCCCAGAGGATGATATTCCTGCTCAGCACAGCCAATGCAGAGAGGACTGTAGTGCCAGTCCCTCCATGAAGCATGACGTCCCTCATTGACTCACAGCACTATGGGGGAGAACACTGGAGACACAGTGCAGAAATTGTGCCCTGTCTGACCCCCACCCACCCGGCCCCACCTCACTGGGGCAAAACATGAAGGGAATGCAACAGAGCAGAAAGAGGAGGAAAGCAATGAAGTCTCCAAGGAATCCCAAAAATAGACTGTGGGGGCAGGGCTTGGAACCTCCTCAGACTTTATCAGAAACATTCATAAAGGTCAACAGAGAAGTCTGGAACTATTTATAGCTTTTTCCATTTTTTTTCTTTCCTGTTCTTTCACATGTCTATCTATATAAGATAGGCAAGATTTTAAAAAATCCCAAGCAGAAAATAATGGGACCGATGGTTCTGAGGGGACATGGGAGAGTGAGAGGTGGGGGAAAGGAAGTGGGAAGCCAACAAACCTAGGGAAAAGGGAACACCAAGTGATCTGAAATTGATGGTGAGGAGGGCACAGAATGCCCTTGCATAGAATGATCAAGTGCAATGTAGCCAAGAGGAATTATTGAAAGCCAAATGAAAGTTGATCTTGATAGTGGGACAAGAGGAAAGTAAAAGGAAATATAGGAAAGAACTAGGAGGCAAAGAACATTTATAGAGGTATAAATACAGGAATGCACATATGTAAATATACTTATATATAACAATAGGGACATAGATCTATGCACATATATGTTAAGTATTAAGGTAGCAGATGGACATTGACCCTCTTCTCCAGTCCTCCCTCAACACAAGACACTTTGTTCTAATAACCTGGCATTCTGTGATGCTCACCTTCTTGACAAAAATCGCTGAAGAGAAAATGGGTACATAAGCAAATGTAGTGAAGAAAGCTGATTGTGTCTGGCTATTAAAAGATATGGCATCTGGGATCTCAAAGGCTTGAAGATAAACAAGCAGCCATCTAGCTGGGAAGCAACAAAGCCCACATGGAAGAAGCACATCAGCCTGTGTGAACATGAGATGCCGAAAGGATCAGGTATCAGACATCAGAAGACCCAAAACAAACAATCATATTGTTGTGAATGAGGTGGGGTAGAGTGGAGACCCATAGCCCATCTGTTTTCATCCCCCAAAGAAGGGTCACAAGGAAGGGATAAGTCAGCCAGGGTGCAGTATAGTACTAATGAAATATACAACATTCCTCTAGTTCTTTAATGCTCCTCCACTGCCACTATCATGACCCCAGTTCAACCTTACAACCCCAGCTAGATCAGAGCATGTACACTGGTATAAATAAGAGCTCTCATCACGCGAAATCCAGGACAGATAACCCCTCAGTAACAATCATGGGAGTAAGCGATACCATGAGAGTAGGGGAAAGGTGGAAGGGGGTGGTGGGTAGAAATGGTAAACTGATAGCAATGATAGACATATAACTCCCCCACCCCCACACAGGGTGATGAACAATAGAAACAGGTGAAGGAAGACAGTGAATGGTTTAAGATATGAAAATAATAAAATTATAATTTATCACGGTTTCATGAGGCTAGCAGGGGAGGGAGGGAAAAATAAAGGAGGAGCTGATACCAAGGGCTCAGGGAGAAAGAAAATGTTTTGAAAAGGATGGTGGCAACATATATACAAATGTGCTTGACACAATGAATTTATGGATTTTTATAAGAGCTGTAAGAGCCCCCTGAAAAATGGTTTCTTTTTAAAAAGGAGACTTTCAATGAGTGTGATTGACAAACCGCCTACAACAATGGGCTGCAATATAACAGCAATTGTGAGAGATGGACAGAACTGAGGACTTGATGACACCGAGCAAGGGAAAATAAAGTGCCCACTTTGTATGCAAATTGGGTTAGACAGAATAACAGCCACCTCCCCCAAACCACTGCCACCCCCACCCCCTGCCCCGGCCAAATGTCCACGGTTCAATCCCTGAACCTATGACTATTTTACGAGTACCTTACATTGTATAAATTATTTACTAGAATAATTAAATTAAGGATATTGAAAAGGGAAGATTGTTTTGACTCTAGAAGAAATGCAGCCCTGTAAACATTATACTTTACATTACAGATGGATTTTTGACTTCTGTCCACCAGAGTTATAAGATAATAAATGAATTTCGGTTGTTTTTAAAAGATAAACCAAACTTGTTCCTACTTGAGGCTACTGAGACTCATGGAAACCCCATGTGTGTAAGAGTAGACTTGTAACCCATAAGGCTTGGGGTGGCTGATTTTTTTTAAAGTAGATCTCCAGAACTTTCTTTCAATATACACAACTAAGTCTGCAATAATTTCTCCTTGCAGCAATATAATGCTACAATGTGGATTAACTTCTTTCTAGCACCCGTGGTACCCCTCCAAATGATAAGATGGGACTTCTCACTGACCTGCAGCTTTGTTGGCAGTAGATGGCAAATAAAGCAATAAACTGTATCTATCAGTCTAGACCCTGTTGACCCTGCAATTTTAAAACTACCTTATAGAATATGAAATCTATTTCTGTTTTCTAAGTTAGGGAAATATGTTCTTTCTGTGAGTTTCTTTGGATGAAGTTATTTGTTTTTTCTGTCCAAAATAGACCTATAATTTATTTAAGGCTCAGTAATAAGCACTTTTTCATCATGGTGTCCCAACAGGCTAGACTGGAAAACACAAGTTTTTCTTGCTTGGTATATTTTAATTTGTTCTTCGTCAGTGGATTGATGTTGTTGCTGTTTTGTTG
>NW_022111369.1:45855050-45856917 GCF_000313985.2 Echinops telfairi
TTAAAAAAAATAAGCACTTTTTATATTGTATTTAGCCATCTGTTTGTTCTTATTGTATAACTACTTAATCTGCTAGTTTTAACGTGCATATTTACTTGGCCACTTAAGTTAATCCTTTTGTATGTGTGCTTTGGAAAGTATGAAGGTGAAATCCCAGCCACAGTTAATACATCATCAAAATAGAGTTACAAACTAGGATAATTATAACCATCTTTATCTTCATTTAACAGGTATCTCATTATGAGATTAGAGTCTTTTCAAAAATGCCAGTCCTTCCGGTAAGGTAATCTGAGGTGATTCTTCAGTTTGTAAGCGAGAGAATCACATTCATTTTCCTTTCAATCCAAGGACTAAGATTACACAGAGATGGAAACATTCTGACGTGAAGTAATGACTGACACCATGTGGATGAGATCTTTCTCTTTTCTAAATATGTATTGAGTATTTATTATGTTTTCTAGGGCCAGCTCTACAAATTGTATGAGCTAGAATGTTACTGCTATTGTTGTCATTGTTCAGCAACCTTGTGTACAGTAGAACAAAAAGCACCAGGGACTGAGCCAGCCTCACACTTGTGATTGGATTTGAGCCCATTGTTTCAGAGACTGTGCAATCCATCTCCTCCAGAGCCTTCCTCTTTTTCACACCCTCTCCCCTCGACCAAGCATGATGTCCTTCTGAAGGGTCCGGTCCCTCCCGACCCATGTCCAAAGCACAGATATGTGTGAAGTGTTGCCATCCTTACTTCACGGGAGTACTCTGGCCATCCTTCTTCCAAGACAGATCTGTTTGCTTTTTGGCTGTCCACGGTACTTTCCATATTGTTCATCAATGCCATGGTTCAAATGCATTGATTTTCCTTTGGTCTTCCTTTATTAATGTTCACTTTTCACATGCATATAAAGCAATTGACAATACTATGGATTGGATCAGGATATCATAGTCTTAAAAGTAATGTCCTAGCTTTTCAACACTTTAAAGAGGTCTTGATATCAGCAGATTTATCCAAGGCAATGCATTATTTGACCTCATCACTGCTGCTTCCTTGAGCATTGAGTGTGGATCCAAGCAAGATAAAACCCTTGACAACTTCAATCTTTTCTCCGTTTATCATGGTATTACTTATTGATCCACTTGTGGGGATATTGGCTTTCTGTACATTAAATTATTATCCACACTGAAGGCTGAAATCCTTGATCTTCATTACCAGTGGTTCAAGTCCTCCTCACTTTCAACAAGCAAAGTTGTGTTGTTTGCACAGCACAGGCTGTTAATAAGCCTTTTTCCAAACTTCTCTTCTTCTCCATATAATCCACAGCATTCTTCTCCATATAATCCAAATTCTCTGATTATTTTCTCAGCATACAGATTGAATAAGTATAGTGAGAGGATACAGCCTAGATGCAAACCTTTCTTGATTTTAAAGTATGCAGTATTCCCTTGTTTTCTTTGCAAAACTGCTTGCTCATACATGTACAGGTTTTGTACAAAGCACAAAGTTATTCTGTTTGTCATTAGATGCCATCCAGTCTGTCCCTACACATAGTGACCCTCTGCACAGCAGAACGAAACATTGCCTGGGCCTGTTCCACCCTCACTGCCTGTTCCTGTCTCCCAACACATTGTTTTAGCCATGGGGACAATCCATCTCCTCAAGAGCCTTCTATTGCCTTCTCTGGGGACTAGTTTCTCCTAAAAACATGTCAAAAACACACATTTTCCCCTCTAAGGAGAACTCTGGACTTTCTTCTTCCAAGACAGATTTGGTTATCCTTTTTGGCAGCTCATGGTACTTGTAATGTTCTTTTCCAGCACCATAATTCAAATGCATCAATTTTTCTTTGATCTTCCTTATTCAATGTCCAAC
>NW_022111369.1:45857511-45871200 GCF_000313985.2 Echinops telfairi
GCAGCAGATTTACCCAAATGCAATGTGTCCTTTGATCTCTTGACTTCTGCTCCTCTGAGCATTGAATGTGGATCCAAGAAGATAAAATTCTTGACAAATTCCATTTTTTCTCTGTTTATAATGATGTTACCTTTTGGTCCAGTGGTGAGCATGTTGGTCTTCTTGACCCTCAGTCGTAATCCACATCGAAGGCTGCAATCTTTGATCTTCATCATCAGGTGCTTCAAAACCTTCTCTTTTTAGTCAGCAAGGTTTTATCATTTGCACGTTGTAGGTTGTTAGTAAACCTTCCTCCAATCCTGATACCACATTCTTCTTCATATACTCCAGCTCTCTGATGATTTGTTAGCAGACAGATTGAATAAGCATGGTGAGAGGATGGAACCTTTGCTAATTTTGAGCTATTCAGATTCCCTTGTTCTGTTTGCACAGCTGCCTCTTGATCCTTGCACAAGTTTCAAATGAGTACAATGAAGTGTTCTGAGATTTCCCTTCTTCCCAACACAATCATATGTTTGTTTATTTCTGTGGCTCACACAGTCCAATGCCTTGACATAATAATAATAAAAAAAGGACACACCTTTCCAGTATTCTCTGGTTTCACCCAAGATTCTCCTAACAGCAGCATTGAAATCCATCCCTTGTTCCATATCCTTTTCTGAATCTGGCATGACCTTCTGGCAGTGCTTCAATAACCTATGGAATCATTTTAATTGGTATCCCTTCATTTCTGGAGATGCTTTCTGGCTAATGCCTCTGTGCAGCTTGGATCCCTTCCTTTGCTATCATTCATTTGTTCTTGCTCAGATGCTACCTCCTGAAATGATGGAATGTGGATGGCTTCCTTTTGGTACAGGAACTCTGCATATTCTTTCCATCTTTTTTTGATGCTTCTTGCATCATTCAATGGTTTTCCCCTTAAATCTTTCAAAATTTCAATTCAAGGATTGAACATAAAAACAATTGGAATAGCCACTGTGTCGTTATCTTGTCTAATGTCTTCCTCTTTTTATTGCTTTTGTCCTTTACCAAGCATGCTGTCTTTCTCTGGGAACTGTTCTCTAGTGGCAGCATGTCCAAAGTACATGAGACGGAGCCTCTCCATTTTTGCCTCTTAGAAGCATTCTCACTGTACTTATCCCAAGACAGATGTGTCTATTCTTTTAGCAGTCCATGGTACTTTCAATATTCTTGACCAACACTGTGGGGGAAGCCAACCCCCCCACAACTAATCATGGGTTCAGTAGGCGTAATTGTATGGTTAAGATAAAGATTATAGTAAAGTCATAGAGAAATGGGAGAGATGATACAGAGAGAGTAAAATGAAGAAGTCAGACACATTTCATGGTAGCATGCTCAACTCAGCTCCTCTTGGTGGTACATGTGGAGGTGGGGCAAGAGAGGGCAGGAGAGCGCTCTCCTGAGGTTTTATTTCTAACCAAAGCTTATATATCTTTGGGGTCATGCAAGCCCCCTGATTACAGATAATGACCTATTTCATAGGAGGGGATTGTAACATAGGCAATACAAGCAATAGGAGGGGGATGACCTAGGGGTGTACACACAATAGTACAGGGAGGTAATAGGGGTACATATGTGGCAAGATGGGTGGACCCTATACTCACTTTAGTATCCTAATCTTAGTCATTCTTGAGTGGTCCTGGGCTTGCCTTTGGGCACTCCTTCAAGGGAACAATATCAGAAGGGAGTGAGTCCTACTTAGGGTGAGTCAGCCTGTACAGTATGGTTGTTCTAGGTACCCTTAAGGAGAATAACCTCTGACCTACGTTCGTTGACCTCCTAGTGTACAGTCATTTACCAGGTGTAGCAAGCAGCGCCTTAGGTTTGGCATAAATTTGGGGGAGACAACTAGGGAGAAGTCTTTCTGTATCGCACACAGCACCATAATTTATTAAGGCAGCAATTCTTCTTTGATTTTCCTTATTCAATGTTCAATTGACACTTGCACATGAGAACATTGAAAATACCATTATTTTGATCAGGTGAATCCTGCTCCTTAGATAACCTCCTTGCTTTTCAGCACTTTAAAGAGGTCTTGTGCAGCAGATTTATGAAGGCAATGTGTCCTTTGATCGTTTGACTGCTGCTCCCATGAGCAATGGGTGTAAGTCCAAGCAAGACAAAGTTCTTGACAACTTTCGTCTTTTCTCACTTTGTCATGAGGTTGCATACTGGATCAGTTGTAAGAATTTGAGTTTTCTTCACACTGAGCCACGATCCATACTGAATGCTGCAATTCTTCGTCCTCATCAGCAAATGCTTCAAGCCTTCCTCACGTCCGCAAGCAAGGTTGTGTAATTTGCTTAATGCAGGTTGTTGATAAGCCTGATGCTTCATTCTTCTTCCTTTTTTATTATTAAATAATCATACAACTCATACAACTCATCACAATCTGTACATACGTCATTTGTGTCCAGCACATTAGTACATATGTTGACTTCATCATTCTCACAACACCCGCTTTCCACTTGAGCCCTTGGTGTCAGCTCATTTTTCCCCTCCCTCTCCGCTCTCCCCTCCCCCATAATCCCTGATAATTTATAAATTATCATTATTTTATCATATCTTACCCCATTCAACGTCTCCCTCACCCACTTCTCTGCTGTCCATCCCCCAGTGAGGATCTGGAAATACAGTGAACCCAGGACAGATGAACGCCCCCAGGACCAGTGGAGAGGGTGGCAATAGTGGGAGGGTGGAGGGAGGGTGAGGGAGAAAGGGGGAACAGATGACAAGGTCTGCATTCTTCTTAATATCATCCAGCGTCTCTTATTATTTGCTGAGAAGAAAAGGACACTAGGAAGTCATGGTTCCCTCGATCTCATAGCCTCTGTGCTCAGAGGGACCCAGGACACTGGATTGTCTCTGACAACCCAAGGGGATATAGGACAGTGGATTGATCTCCATCTGGATGGCTCTGCAAAGCAAATTATAGAATGACTGTGCTCACTGTACCCTCACTACCTGCACAAACGCCTGGCCTCTGTAAAGTAGCCTGTGTTGGTTACTTGAATGAGAAGGCTCTCCTCCAGATTTTCCTCAAAACAAGAAGGTAAATTAGATAATAGAAGACATGGAGTTAGAGAAACAAGGGATTCAATATAGGACAGAGGGAATAAAAAGTCCCAATGTCATTGTATTGATCAACTGAATCATGCAGTTCTAAGATTCAAATTAACTCTCCGTTTGGGGGTTAAGGGGTAAGCTCTGGGATCAGAATGCCTCAATTGGAATTCCAGCTCTGTTACTTACTAGCTGAGTGGCATTGAACAAATAGATTAGGGAGGATTAACAGAGTACATCATATATCATTCATTGTTTAGATTTGATGATTTAATAAATGTAAAGTGTTTAAAACAATGACCAGACACTAAATGTATATATTTTTTAAATAAACATCACCTATTTTAATTATATATTTAATAAAGTAATGGAAAAGGCCTGGGGAAAGTGGGTCGTTTCTGTGTGGCACCAGGGGTCTGTGTTTGACTGCTAATGTAAAGGCCCAGGGCCGAGTCACCCAGTGATGTCACAGACGACGCAGTGGCGATCTGTTTCCACAGAGATTATTCCCAAGAAAATTCCATGGGTTCACCATGAGTCAGAACTAGCTAAACAACTGCTTGTTTTTGTTGTTTCTTTGTCTGGATAGTGTGACATCCACTCTTTTTGTTTTATTCACCAATTAGGTCTGGGATGACCAATCTTTCAAAGCAATTTATGGCTTAAGAGTACTGAGAAAGTTTCTTACTATGGGAAGGGCATTCTCAGATAAAAAACAAAATAAAGAATCTTCCTGTCATTGAGCCAACTATGTGTTATTCTTGTACTGCTACCCACAACATTACCAGTTTGAAGCCAACAGCCACTCCAAGGACAAAAGATGAGGCTTTCTACTCCCATAAGGATTTACTCTTTCAAAAACTGGCAGAGGCAGTTCCACTCTGTCCTATTGGGTCACTATGAGGAAGTGCATCGTTGTTGCTAGGTGCCATGGAGACGACTTTGACCTACAGCGACCCCTATGCACAACAGAATGAAACACTGCGCAGTCCTGCGCCGTCCTCCCCATTGTCCCTATCCCCGAGCCCATTGCTGCAGCCATCCATGTTGGCAATCCAGCGCACGGAGGGCCTGCCTCTTTTTCTCTGCCCCTCCACTTTCCAAATATGATGTCCTTCTCCAGGGACTGCTCTCTCCTGACATTACATCCAAAGTATGTAAGGCTTGCCATCCTTGTCTTTAAGGAGAGCCCTGGCCTTAAGAGCATTAAGTCTGACCAAAACAGCTGGATGAAGAGCAAGACACTTGCATTGAAAGGCTCCTTTACTTCTCCATATGACAGGGCTGCTCTGGGCTATTGGAAATAGAGGATCCACAAAGCAAATTCAATCCCTTAAATTTGCCTTTTTCCTTTGGAAAATAGATTAGGCAAGTAGCCAGCTATATGGTGTAAGGTTAGAAATGTTGTGTTGATGCTTCAAAGAGTTGTTTTCTTCCCCAATTCTTTTTCTTCAAGTTCACTGGACTCACATCACCGTGTAAGTGGGAATATGAATTACATGCCACCTCTGGAGGAGCCCAAGTACAGGGAAATGGTTTTTCCTACCTGCAGATACAGGAGGTCTATAATGAGGCTGTTAAATGGACCATGTTCTCTATGCTTAAAATCTGTGGAGGAAAAAGGCTTAATATATCTACTTGGTGTGTGGCTGAGTGCATAATATTAAGCTACTTATTCCATGGAAATATATTCTTTCTGTACAGTCTTGAGCAGGGCATTTCATGTAAGGTAAAGCATTGTTGTTTTAGATTGACACTGATTGAAAAGCTAAGATTATTTGAACAGGCACAGATGAACGTGCACCCATGCAGTGCCAATTTTAGCTGGAATTTGCTAAGTAGTTCAATATTAATTGTATAAATAGATAAAATGCAAGGCAGTATTTTATATAGCTAGTAAGGTTTTGTAGAAACATTGCTATGCGCAAGACTGGAAATCATTTAAAAATCAGGTTTTGCATGAATACTGAGGGATAAAGATGAAGCTGTCCTCTACCATGAAGACTTATACATACATTTCTTGGTATAGATGGGTTAGTGCTTAGGGTTAAAAAAGGTTTTTGAAACATTTCAATTGGCTACCTTTTCTTGGAATGAGAAAAATATGGCTCACTTCTGATCTGTTGGTCAGTTCGCCATCTTCCAATGTTCTTGCAGAGACAAATGATGGCTTCCCGCGTTTCATGAGCTTGCTGATGAATTTCCAATGGTATTCTGCCAATGTCTGAGCCTCGTTTTTGGATAACGCCTTGGACATCTTTCCATCCTGGACTGTTCAACACTTCCCCATGGAACCCTTTAATATTTTCACTCGAGCTTGGAGTTTTGCGTTGATCTATGCTGAGCATGTGCTCCTCCTCGGATTTCTGACTCCAGGTTTTCTCACGTCCTCATCACGCTCACTTGCTCTGTTCAGTTGCCCTTACTTTGTCCTCTGTTCAACTCTTTGACTTCTGCATAAACAGAATAAAAGCCTCAATTCATTCTCTTTCTGATTCGCTGTATAAAAGAATGCCTTGAAGTATAGTCGGAATGTGTCTTAGAGGAGATGAAACTTCATACTTTGGATATGTGGTCAGAAGAGCCCAGAAAGAAAAGTAAATCACTGCCATTGAGTCAACTCCTGGAAAAGGTCATCATGCTTGGTAAAGTGGAGGAGCAACAAAAACGAGGAATCCTCTTGACAAGCTGGGTTGGCACCGTGGTGACAGCAATGGGTGTAAACATAACAATTGTGAGACGGTGCAGAATCAGGCAGGGTTCCTTCCACTGTGCGTAGGGAAGGCAGAGCTGAGTCCACGGCACCTGACAACAACATGCACTCCGGATCAGGAGAAATAAGTGATTATTTCAGTAATCATCAAAATGAAAGGACCCAACACATAAATTTTATATATTCTTATTTTATGAATACGTATGATATAGTCATAATCATAATTAATAAATAGTAGAGTTATAATCATATAGGTATGGAGAAATTAGTACATGCTAGATACTATGTATCTATGCTAGAGATGCTTTAATAATACTAAATCTTAATTATTGAGTTAAAGAGACATAGAAACATCACAAATAGCAAAAATATATATTAGTATTCAAAATAATGTGGAAAGCAAATCGTCTTTCAAAAACTAAACACAAAATATCTATTGAATACAAAGAAAAAAAGGGTTTTGTTTCTTGATCTCAGTATTTTAAGTTTCTAAAATATATAGGCTCACATATGTGAGCTCAGGAACCAACAATAGCCATAGTACCAATGATATATGATGACGTGAAATCAAATCATCCACTTGCTAATGACACTTGTCCTTTCCAGAATAGCAGAATAAAGTAATGGCTTCATATACACAAGAATACATTTACAAAGCAAGGATTACTGTAACCCAGGGTCTGAGATCCCATGAGCTCAGATTCCCTGGGAGTCAGCCAAATATGCCCCATCGAGTCAATGCAGACTCACAGCGACCGCCCTCTGGGTTTCCAAGACTGTAACTGTTTGCGGAAGTAGAAAGCCAGTCTTTCTCCTGCGGAGCTGTAGGTTTTGAACTGCCTACCATGTGGATCACTGCCTACCATGGGGATCACAGCCCAACATGTAACCATTACACCACCAAGATCCTATAGAAGCTGCCAAATTTTTCATTAAGTAATAGACTTTTTAAAATTATAGACTTCAAGTATTACACCATTCTTATAACTAACAAGTTATTATTAGGCCTTTATCATAATATTAATATACCGTTATCATCACAGTAGGAGCCCTGATGGCATAGTGGTTATCCTCTGAGCTACTAACCACAAGGTCAGCAGTTCAAAACCACCAACCAGGTCTGTGGGTGACTGATGAGGCTTTCTACTCCTGTAAAAAGTTAGTCTCAGAAACTCACAAGGGAAGTTTACTCTGTCCTGCAGGGTCACGATGAGTCAGAGTTTACTTGATGGCAATGAGTTATCACCACAATATGCTGGATACATGCATAAGATTCAGATATTTTACTCTAATAACATTCACATGAATCTTACAGAAGTGACCAGGTAACAAATGAGCAGAATTATAGATCTTAGATTATATATAACACCAAGGGCAATTTTAATTTGGTTATTCAATTAAGTGATTGAGAGAAGTCTTAGCCCTTCATTCATGAAAAGAACAACCCCGTCCTTCTTTTCCAGGAAAGGCCTTGCAGTTTAGTAAAAATACCAAAGCACAGGTACTTTGGAAGACCACCGAGGACAGGGCTTGTTTGTTTGAGAAAAGAATGAGCTGAAAATCATGAGATGTATTGGACTGGTCTAAAATCTGGTCCAGTAGCATTAGCATTTTGCTCAAACCTTGCTTGACCTAGGTTTACAGCACCTGAAAATGCCTTGTGCTCAATTACATATTTGTTGATTAAATAGCCTTAGATTCCCTTCAAAGGTCTGCTCTTATTAACAGGAACGAACATGACAAAACTTATTATCAGAACGTACAGTACTTTGGTGAGAAGCACATCCGTAGGTTCTTGTTTAAACAAACATCCTATGCGGTTTGTGTGGAGCCTTTTCCCAGGAGTATCTGTCCTCACAGGTGAAGGGAGCTCCCAGGTATTCCTTTCTTACAAGGAGCTCTCTCTGGCTCCACGAACAGTGTGCATTTCATAACAAGCAGGAGTATTGAAGCTGATGAAAACTACCTTGCTATTTTTATATAAAAGCAACAACAACACGTACTTGTGTGTGTGTGAGGGGTGGTGATGGAATGAACCATGCAGATGAAAAGCAAACCCTCCTCCCTCTAAGCCCCCAGGATACCAAATCCCTAGCAATATTTTACGTGTGATTCAATTATATTCTATTCAAACACATGCATATGTGTATATACTTGCTTTTTATTTGTAAGAAAGAAAAAAGATACAAACATACTTGCTGTACTGAGGAGAGGAGCTTTAATTTAATCCCATAGGAAGAAAAGTCAGCATCTCAGAATTTTACATCATTACAAAACAACTGCCAAATCTGTTTCTGACACTCTGACACTCTACTTACTTACTTTAAGGGGTCCTGGAACAATCCCACTTGGTTTGAAGTCCAGCGGCCCCCACTTTTTAGCTTTATGACTTTAGGAAAAGTGTTTTACCTTTCTGTGTCACTGTCTCCTAATTGAAAAAATAGAGAGATAATATCACTTGCTTCAAATATTTGTTGTGCAATTAAATGAGTTAATATCTCTAAATGCGCATATCGGCATGTTCTAAGCACTACTATTCAGAGATATCTAGTACTATTTTGACTCAATGGTTTCTTCTTTTTCTGGGTCCCAGCCCTGTGGCATCACTAATAAGGTCCGGCACGCTCTGCTCTGCTCTACTTTACCAGACTACACCCTACTCCGGAGCTTGGTGATCTAACGGTTACCCGATGGGCTACCCACTGAAAGGTCAGAAGTTTGAAACCACCAGCCGCCCATGGGAGAAGCAAGGGTTTTCTACTCCCATAAAGAGCTACGGCCTCAGAAACTCGCAGGAGCAGTTCTGCTCCGTCCGATCGCGTCTCTGAGTCGCCATCAACTGGATGACAGCGAGTTTGCTTTTCTGGTACTCCCGAATCACTGTACACCGGTAAACTTCTGAGGGGGGGGGGGGAAGCAGGCTTTACCACTCCTTAGCTTTTACGTATTCAAATTCCTCTTTCCTACCTCGATCCACTATGCCTTCCCCACTTATCCTGGGTGTCTGGGTGTCGCCTCCCATCCGTTTATCTCAGTTAAAGTCACTTACTGGGATAGTTATTTCATGATCCTCGAATTAAGCCAGGTCCTTTTAAAAGTGAACAATCACCACACAGTTCGCCCTTGAAACTGGAGCATGGAGAAGAGACTGACAGGAGGCAGTACTAACCATTGCTCTAGAACAGCTAGCGGCCATTGGGAATGCCCTAGGGTCCTAGGGACTCTCCACAAACAAGAAGGAGCTCCTGGCTTGCACAGCAGTCAGAAGACCTGGGGCCCATGGGCCTCAACAACGGACTCCAGCATTCGGGCTCCCACAGAGCTGGACCACTTAGCATCCTTTTGGACCTGGGGTCTCACAACGAGGAGCCCAACCAACAACAACGAACAAGAAAAGCTTATCATACATTGGTATAGCATCTTTGAGGAATCTCTGGACATAAAAAATGGTTAAAAACTCAGCTACGAGCAGACAGGTAGGTAGTGGAATCTATCTAGACAGGTGGCATCGTGGTGACAGGTAAGGCTGCTCAGTGCAAAGTCGGTAGTTGGAAACCACCAGCCACTCTGCGGGAGAAAAGAGAGAAAGATGAGACAGAGGCAGCATCTCAAAAACCCACAGGGCCAGCTGCTGTCCGGTCACTACGGGTCAGAATGGGCTTGGTGGCCGTGAGTTTGAGAATTGAAACAGGTCTAGACAGCGTGGCTTCTGAAACGTCAAACCTGAAAACCCTCCTCCCTCTCGCCGATTGTCATTGAGTCGTTGTCACCTCAGAGTGAGTCTGTGGAACGGAGAAGGACTGCCCCGTGGCTTTCTGCCACTGTACCTGTCTCAGGGAGGAGAAGGGCCAGTCTTTCTCCTGCAGATCAGTGGATGGCTTCACATCGATGACCTTTCAGATCGCAGCCCACTGTGGAACCACTATGTTACCAGGCCCCTCGGGGCAGCTAGAGTGCCCAATAAATAGTGTTGAATGAATAAATGAGTCGTAGTCCTTCTTGTATCAAAATCAACGGAGGTATCGGGTCATGTTATTCCACAACAATCATGGCTGAGGCAGGTTGACATTTCTCTTTTCTACCCATCATTAATTTACCTTGCTCTTCCAAGGTGACTTGGACTTTTGCCTGAGTCCTACCTGGGAGAAGTCGCAAACCCACCACTGTGTGAATCTAGCTTCAGTCGTCAAATTCCTGTCTCGTGTAGTTGTGTTTTTCTGGTACAGTTTTTCTATGCATTTGGTTTGCAGAGACTCATCAACGTGTGTGTAATTTAAGCAGTTAATTAAAATGGCCTGTGTTTCTTTTTGTATAATGATAAAAAAGACCTGGAGAAAGACTAGTCGAGGTTGGAACCATGCACATTTCAGCATGTTTATTTATTAGCAAATGTATCTATTTGACAATAAATAAATGAAAAGTACAGCAGTTGAGATAGAACAAATATTTAAATTATCTGTGGGTATTTTCCTACATAAAACCAGTCGCCTTCAAGTCCAATCCAACTCATGTCCATCCCATGTCTCAGAGTAAAGCTGTTCTCCATGTGGCTTTCAGTGAATGTGATTTTCCTGGAACTAGAGCACTAGGTCTTTCTTCAGAGACACCTCTGGTTGGAATCAAACCACCAACCTTTCAGGTAGTACCCGAGCACCCAACCATTTGAACCACCCAGAGGCTCTGTTTCCATATAGCAGAGGCAATAAGTAAATATTCAAATATATCTAAGCTGCTATTGTTGTTTGATACTGTTAAGTTGGCTTTGATTAATTATTAGTGACATTCTGTACGGCAAAATTAAATACAGCTCACTCCTGCATCATCTTTACCAGCAATGGTGTGTTTAAGCCCTCTGCCACAGTCACTGCATCACTAGCTCTCATTGAAGGTGTTTCTTTTTCTTTCCGCTCCTCTACCAAGCACACCCTGGAACTTCATTAATTAATTCTTAGCACCATAGCTAAAAGTTACAATAGAAAATGTTCCCAAAGTTATAAAATATACATTTATTTCCTTGATTTGCTGAATTGCCACGATGATACAACTATGTAGGTCAGATTTCAGCGATGATGGTTTCTGTGTTTGGGTTCTGTGTGGATTACTGTGGATACTTTGTGTGACTCACTGGTTTAGGCGGATTAGATGTGCGGACTCTCCCAGGATCACATTCCGTAGGCTACCTTGCAAGGCACAGGCTTTGCTGAACAGGAAG
Source organism: Echinops telfairi (assembly GCF_000313985.2). Lineage (NCBI taxonomy): Eukaryota > Metazoa > Chordata > Mammalia > Afrosoricida > Tenrecidae > Echinops > Echinops telfairi. The sequence continues at coordinate 45,868,521 of NW_022111369.1, forward strand.
TTGGATCAGTAAATGGAAACCAGGTAGAGAATGGAACATAAAGCATGCCATCAGCAACCCAATCTTTATTACCCCTGGATCTCATTAACCAAGGCCTTCTATTTTATTTTTTAGCCTTAATTCAGATGATAAGTTTCAGAATTGAACTTTGCTAAATAGCTTCACTGCAGAAATATGTCTTTTACCGCCAAACTATGCCAAAAAAAAGTTTTTTGACGTCTTAATTATCTAGACACATTTATGTATGCATTCCATTCATGGCATTGATCTATTCTTTCTGTCAGCAAGAGCTTTGCTGTGACTTCCTCCTGGGTATAATGAGTCAGCAAAATTTGAAAATGAGAATGAACTTCAGGCTGTTTGACCTACACCCTCTTGAACTGCATTTTATACCATTCTTTATCTACAGTTTCTTTATCATCAATCTCATGCCAAGTTTCCTAGGAAAAAAGAGTCATCTGACCTCACTTTTTCTCACTGAGAAGTCTCAGGTTTCAATATCATGTTTTGGTTTCCGGTGTTTGTCTATACTCCCAAGCTGTCGCCTTTAGTTTACGCAAGTGTTTTAAACAATATTCCTAGCATTTCGCCCACATGAACTCGTTACATTCTCTCATCCTTTTTCTTCCTACATCTGATCTGAAGATGACGGACATCACTAAGTCATGAACTTGCAAGCAATTATCTATTTTTATTATTTCTCCTTTGAACTATAAGGACGTGTGATGGACATTTTGTAAAAATGCTATGATTTTCTTCTCTATATTCAAAGTAGTCCTGATGGCAACATCTTTTTCTCACTAAATATGACGGAATCTTTTGGCAAACCTTAGATGGATCTTACATGACAACCCACCAAAAGACCAAACGCAAACCCACTTCCACGGAGGTGATTCTGTCGCAAAGCATTTCTGCATAAGGATTCTGAGGATGTATGTCTTTATTACACCTGCTACTGCAAGGCCAAGAATTCAAGCCACCTGCCTTTCCTTGGGAGAAAGACAAGGCTTTCTGTCCACTTACAATGCACAAGGACAGGTCTTCCAGGTCCTGTGGGATAGCTATGAGCCAGAATCAACTTGGGAGTTTGGTTTGAGTTTTGAGTTAATATAACATAAGAAGCATGTCTGCTTAACTCTTTGCCTCCAGAATTACAACTGAGGATAGCAATGAAAGGAGGTGGAGATGGATTGGAAAGAAAAACAAAGGTGAAAGAAAAGAAAACTAAAATTAGGTTTCTCTCTTCCTAATTCCTTAGGGACATTCAACCTTTAAGATCATTAGGGTGGGGCATTTTGGCATCTACTTGTTTGGGTATAGTGTGTGGAATATTGCTAGGAGTTTAATTCAGAGCCATTTTTAGCCTCTCACTTCCACTAAAGAATTTTGCGTATAGCCACAAGAACATATCTCTTTTTCTTCCAGTTAAGTAGAATCATTCATCTAAGAATTTTAATGTCCATATATACCTACATGTAACTATTTCCGTTAAATGCAGAATTTCCACTATTTTTTGAAAAGCAAAAACACATACAAGGAAAACCAATAGGGGAAAGTCTGTATTTTCTCTTCTATCACAATCAATTATTCCTTTATAATCTCTGGACATAGATACAATTTCTTCATCCAACTTCAGAACCGTATATGTCTATTAAAAAATTTATCAGCATAAAATCCACAATAATTTTCATCAACTTCAGTATCTTAGAAATGGTTAGTTTCCCTGAGCTTATAAAAGACAGGTTCTTTTTTTAAGAGAAATATTGCAGTCAGAGACACAAAACTATTGGAAATTGCCACCGTATTCATTATATTATCAACACTGAAGCCGTTAGGCAGGACTAATCCTCCATTCCTCTGCATCCTCATTGGTCACCGTCGTTATAAGAGGTCTGGGAATTCTCATCACAGAAATGGAAGGGTGCCTACATTTGATTTTCAGTGATCATTGGTTATTACGCTTTTGTTGTTCAGGTTTTTATTGTGAATTGGGTGAAGCTTACAGAGCAGATCATCAGTTCTGCATTCAATAGTTCATTTATCTTTTCTTTCACCTCATTCCTCATAATCCTCTCCGTGAACCAGCACGTACCCTCCACTCTTGGTGTGCTGTTTCCAATGCTCCTGCTTTCCGAACCAATCAGAACTTTGTCTTTGGGAAAAGGTTGTCCTTTTGACTTTAAACCGATGTTTATTCAAAGGTATGTGGGCCTCACTCATGCCATAGTTCCCCTTATCCCGATAATCACTACCACCGGGTCCATTCTCATTCTTGGAAACGCTAAGGAGTCTTCGTTGTGCCGTGGGTCATGTGTTGGATTACTGCCTGTAAGGTCAGGCGGCTGAAGCCCTCGGAAGCTCCATGGGAGAAGGGGGAAGGTTTCTCTACTTAGGGAGATTGGTAGTCTTGGAAAGTCGCAGCAGCCCTACCCTGCCCTAGTATTGCCATTGGTTCCCCTGATACATGTGTTAATTGTGTGACTGAAATTTGAGCCACTGGCATCAATTCAGTTCCAGACCAGAAAGGTGACAAGAGTCATAGTCTTGGGGGCTCCACCAGTCTCTGTCTGACCAGGAAGTCCAGACCTTTCCATGATTTTGAGTTGTGTTACACATTTTTCTCCCACTCTATCCAGGACCTTCCCGTGGGCTGCTTCTGAGGAGTTGGTAGGGCTAACCA
>NW_022111369.1:45871916-45873687 GCF_000313985.2 Echinops telfairi
CTGTGAGCCCCCACTAAAATGGTTTAAAAAAAGAAGATGAAAAAGAAAAACACCGAGTAGGCGACTATCTTACATATATATGTTTACAACAGGAAAAATTATGATGTAATATTTGATATGATTAGATATGAGTACATATGTACCAAAATCTAGCAGTGGGTCTAATGGTTACAATAATTTCAAACTAGTGTAAATGTAAAAGAAATGTTAAGGTTACCCCCCACACACACCTAATTCATAATAAAAAAATTCAAGAAAAATAACTCACTGCCATAGAGTTGAGTTCAACTTAGAAGTGTATGTAACGATATACACTAAGGAAGTCTAGTGGAATGGTATGATCTTTAGATCTCCACAAGGGCTCTATCCTGGTTTCAATGACTGTCACCTGTAGGTCTGGGAGCAAGTTATGTGACTTCCTGATCTTCCATGGTGTCTCTTATTTTATGGGACAACTAAGCCTCTGTGGCTTTTTGTCTGTGCCAAGTCCATTCCCTGCTTGCTAATGCAGCTTCTAAGCTGGCCCTGGTGACATAAGGATCCGTAGTGGCACATTGGGTTACACATTGGGCTGTTAAGTGCAAGGCAGCAGTTTGACATCACCGGATGGTCCACAGGAGAAAGAGGGTTGCTAGGTTCCCTCTGAGCGTGGATAGCCTCGATTGCAGTGAGTTTAAGGGTTGATTTGTTTATTTTTTAATAAATGCATATTAGGCTGTCCCTTTCCCAGCTTAATCAGGAAAATCTTACAATTTTTTTTTTTCATTTTGAAAGTGAATGATTTAAATACAGGTATACCACGGAACTTATAGGCAGTTGGACAGGAGATGGAGTCTGCAGAACAGCTTCCTGGGTACCTCTTTTCATTCTTAAAATAGACCATTTACTCTCTTCTGACTTTGGATGGAGAAATGGTGCTTGGAGTGGCCACCACAGTTGTATATCCGTAGGAGCTCTGGTGGTAGAATGGTTATGCATTGGGCTGCTAACTGCAAGGTCAGCAGTCCAAAAACACCTGCTGTGCCTTAGGAGAAAGACAGGGATTTTCCCCCATAAAGAATTACCATCTCAGAAACTCACAAAAGAAGCTACACTCTATCTTATAGGGTCACTATGAGTCAGCATGAATTCAATAGCAATGTGATTAATTTGGCTTTGATTTCTACATCTTTAGCGTTGGGCATGTGAAGTTGTAGAATATGGAAGTTCCCATTTAAATATAAGGTTTTAAGTAGGTTAAGGTCTCAGCATTTTGCACAGCGCTTTGGAGAGATTTAGGAGCCATGATGACTAAGTGGGTTTCACACTAAGCTACAAGGTGCACAGCTGGAAACCACCACCTGGGAGAAAAATAAGGCTTTTCAACCCTGGAAACAGCCATAGACTCAAAAACCCGCAAAGGAAGTTATACATGACTGTGGGCCAGAATGTCCCCGATGACAGTGAGTTTGGTTTGATTCCTTTTCGCTTCGAGAGTTAAGGAGCCCTGTTGGTCCTATCAGGCAAGCATCGGACCGCTAACCACCACAAAGTCAGTGGTTCAAAACCACCAGCTGCTCCAAGAGATAAAGACGAGGCTATCTGCTCTTTACAGATTCAGAAACCCTAAATAGGGTTCCTATAACTTGGAATCAATTGAATATCAGGTGGTGGGCTGCAGAGGCTAAATGTGTTGAACGTTTAGGGCAGTGCCATGTAGAAGAAATTCTTACCAATGGTTTCCAGAGGCTCTGGGCTTAAATTCTGGAGAAAACTTGTCCAGGTGACTAGG
>NW_022111369.1:45874041-45886208 GCF_000313985.2 Echinops telfairi
CTGATGTCAGCTCCCCATTCCTTCCCCTTCCCTCCCCCACCATTACTATTTTCATATTTTACATTGTCCTCGATCACCCCTCACCCACTTTTCCATTATTTGTGCCCCTGGGAGGGGGTTGTAGGTTGATCCTTGTGATCGATTGCCCCTTTATCCCCCCGCCACCCTCCCTTAATCCTCCTGGTATCTCTACTCTAATTGTTGGTTCTGAGGGGTTTATCTATCCTGGATTCCCTGTGTTTTGGACTCTTATCTGTAGCAGTGTGCATGTTCTGGTCTAGTCTGATTTGTAAGTTATAATTGAGGTCATGATAGTGGAGTGAAGGAAGCACCAAAGAGCTAGAGGAAAGTTGTGTGTTTCATCAGTGCTATGCTGCACCCTGACTGGCTCATCGCTTCCCTATGATCCCTCTGTGAGGGAATGTCCAATTGTCTACAGATGGGCATTGGGTCTCCACTCCATGCCCCTCTCCCCCATTCACATTTGGTATGATTTTGTTCTGGGTCTTAGATGCCTGATACCTGATCTCTTCTTTGAATATATCAAATTAAAAAGGGTTGTTGTTTCTTTTTCCTTTTACTCTAAATTGTCAACTATAATGTATCTGTAATCACAAAACCAATATCAGGATTCTAAGCAACATAGGAAGAGGAGACTCCTTTGGAAATCCCGTTAAAATAAAATAGAATATCCTTTTTTCAGACTCCATATCTGGTGTTGGAAAAGTGGCTAACTCATCTATCTTCTTTTTGTGCCCACATTTCCAAGAAACTAAACCAGTGAGCAATTGAGAAATATATCGTGTTCACTATTAGTTCCTGTATAACTGAGTTAAATGGTGAAGAAAACTAGATTCATTCTAAATAATCTACTCAAATTTATCTTTACCCTAGTCTTAAGAAAATTAGTGAAGAGGGTTTCACTTCGGACTTAGATTTAGTCCTTGGATATTTCCCAGAGGATGACTGACACCTGAAAACACATATGCTTTTTTGGGAAACTGTCTTTTAATAAGTGAAGATACTAAAGCCTGGGCATGAAGCATGATGCCTGGGGTTATGCAGCTAACAGGAATGAGAATGTTTCCATGTGCTTGGGAACTAGTAAGATGATCTCACCGAACAAATGTGTGCTCTGGTTGCTGAATAGGATCTGGCCAAGATATTACTCGAATATGTTTGCTTATGCTTGTTTGTATTTGTCTATGTTTATATTGGTAAAAAATCACGTTTATAACTCCCAGATGTAGAAACTGCCAAATGGAGGAAAAAAACCTGTTGCTTAATGTTAGCTAATAATTTTGTCAAAATTGCATATAATTCGTTAGGTCAGGGCAGACCTGGCTGATAACATAATTAGGAATTTCTTTTTGAGTTACAGGCACTTGGAACATGAAGTCAATTAAAACTGCACGTTTTAATTGTAGATTATTGACAACTCTTGCCCTTGAAAATGGCAGGTACTCTCACAATTAGCAAATATGAGAGATAATAAGAAAGCAAATGGGTCTGTTACACAGTACAGAGTAGATCATACTTTTGCACAGGCTTTTCCCAAGACATACTTGCTACACATCTAGATGGAGAGAAATGGATGTCTCCATGGAAAGCTTATGAACTGCAGAAATAACGATAAATAGAAGTTTGATGGTTCCGACCCACCAATCGCTGTACGAGAGACAGATGAGGCCATCTGCTCTCATACAAGGTTGACAGGCTGTAAAACTTTACATGGGTCACTATCAGAATCAACTAATGGCAGGTAGGTTACTTTTACCATTGATAACTAAGTAAATTAAGAGCTTTCTCCTTCTCGTTCATAATTTATACCAAAATCCTGCACATGGAACTTTCAGAGAAACACAATTAGAACTAAATTTAAAATATGCAGTTAATTGGTGAGGGATTATAGTGAATGAAGTTTGAAATTTTGCAAGAACTTTTTGTAGTTGCCATTGACTTTAAAATGCTTCTGTTATGGTTAGTTTTTATCCAGTTGGTTCCAACTCATGGTGACACAGAAAAACACATTGTATAGTGTCATGCTCACTTCATGGTCATTGGTAGGATGAAGTCCATGTGTGGCCACTGTGTGTCTTGTGTGCATTCCAAACTGGGGCTATCATCTTCTAGCACTACATTGAACAACATTTTTGTTGTGATTCATAGGTTTTCCCTTGATTAATTTCTTCATAGTTTGTCTTAATCTGGAGGTCCTGCTAAAACTTATTAAGTTAGACTGGGATCTCAAGAGATGCAAAACTTGCTGTATATATATATATATATATATATTCCATTATAAAAATATATATTTATATTCCATTATATAGATATACATATATTCCATAATACAAATATATATATAAAATCATTGTTTTTTAACAAACTAAACTCACTGAAATTGAATAAATGCCCACTCATAGTGACTGTGTGTGTGTGTGTGTGTGTGTGTGTGTGTGCGCGTGACTGCTATTTCAAATACCATCAGGGTCACCAATTGGACAAATTTCAACAGAGCTTCCAGACTGAAAAAAGACTATAAGGAGTGGGCTGTCACTTCAGAGGAATTAGCTATGGAAAGCTTTACAGACAGCATGGAAACATTGCCGGATGCTGAAGGCCTAATGAATAAACGCAAACTGTTGTGAGAGATATTGCTGGAAGATAAGCCCCTCAGGTTAAACTACACTCACAATATGACTGAGGATGAGTTTCTTCCTCAAAGTAAAATCAACAAAAATGACATGAATGGAGTCAAGCCTGTGAGAACAAAGCCATCAGGACTATCACTTGCTGATTGGGTACTGTTCAAATTGTGAATAAATAGCTGCAAAGAATACTAACATTCCGAACTTAGAATGTATGAAGCATGAATTTAGGAAAATTGGAAATTGTCCCAAAGGAACTGGAATGAGCTGGTACTGGCCATTTTGAATCAGAAAGCCATATGTTTTACCAAGGGGGTGACACAATCGGGAGGAATCGTGTTACATTCATCTGCAAAAAGACTTTTCTTCTAGCTTAAAGTACAATGCTGTCTATGATAGGATTCTGTCCATCTGCCTTCAAGGAAATCCCATCAATATAGCTATTTTTCAAATTTATTCACCAAGCACTAAAGTGAGTGATGAAGAAATTGAAAAATTCTACCTTAGTCTTCAGAAATTGACCAAACATGCAATCAAGATGCATTAGGGATTATTAGTGATTGGATGGGAAAGTTGGAAATAAATATAATGGAATAGTAGTTGGAAAATATGGTCTTGGAGATAGAAACAAAGCCAGAGATTACGTGATGGAATTTTGCTAGACCAACAATGCCATTGTGGCAAATACCTTTTGTTTTTTTCACAACACAAGTACACATGAGAACTTTTCCGGATGGAACACACAGAAATCAAACTGACTACATCTGTGAGAAGAGATGATGGAGAAGCTCAACACGAGCAGCTAAAATGAGACCAGGGCTGACGGGAACAGACCATCAATCATCCATAGGTAAGTTCAGGATAAAGCTGAAGAAAACTAAAACAAGTCTAAGGGAGCCAAAATACAGTGTTTAGTGTATCCCACATGAATTTTATGATGTCTCAAGAACAAATTTTCTGCTTTGAGCACTAAGGAGAGAAGATATGATGAGCTACAGGATGACGTCAAAAACATTTCATGAAGAAAGCAAAAGGTCATTAAACAGACAGGAAAGAAAGAGAAGATCAAAGTGGATATCAGGAGAGTCTCTGAAACCTGCTGTTAATCACAGAGCCACTCAGGCAAGTGGAAGGAAGGATGAAGTAAAAGGACTGAACAGACAGTTTCAAAAGGCAGATGGAGAAAACAAAGTAAAATATTATAATGAACTTTGCAGAGACCTTGCGTTAGAAAACCAAAAAGGAAGAACATGTTCAGGGTATCTGAAACTGAAAGAACTCAAGAAAAAATTAAGCAATATTGCAATATTGAAAGATTCTATGGACAACATATTGAATGATGCAGGGAGCATTAAAAGACAATGGAAAAATATACAGAGACACTGTACCAAAAATAATGAGTTGACATACCACATTTCAGGAAACAACATATGGGCAAAAAAAAAACCAATGGTACTGAAGGAATAAGTTAAAGCAGCACTAAAAGCATTAGCCAAAAACAAAGGTCCAAGAGTGGATAGGCTACTCCTTGACATATTTCAACGGCTAGTGAGGCACTGGAAGCCCTCACTTGTCTATAGCAGGGAATTTGGAAAAGCAACGACTCGGCCAACTGATTGGAAGAGTTCCATTTGTTCCCATTCAAAGGAAAAGTGACCCAACAGAATGTTCTCATTATAGGACAATATCACCTATATTACATGCCAGTAAAATTTGGCTGATGCTGCTCCAACAAAGGTTGCAGCAGGACATTGACGGAGAGCTAGCAGAGGTGCAGGCCAGACTCAGAAGATGACGGGGAACAAGGGATATCATTACTATGCCAGAGGATCTTGGTTCAAAGCAAAGAATAGCAGAAAGTTGTTTACTTGTGTTTTATTATGTCAAGGCATTCTACTGTGCGAATCATAACAAATTTTGGATAGCTTTGAGAAGAATGGGAATTACAGAACTCTATATTGTGGTCATGTGCTACACAAGGGGATACTGCATGGTTTAAAATCAGGAAATACTTGCTTCAGGGTTGTATCTTCTCACCATACTTTTTCTTTTGTATATAAGAGAGAGATTTATATACAAGAGGAATTTAATATTGATAAAGCATCCCAATCCAGTCCTGTCCAAGCCCCATAAGTCCGATGTTAGCCCATATATCCAATACCAATCTATAAAGTCCTCTTTCGACTCATGAAACACACGCAATGACGCCAAATGCAGGACAATCACAGGCCAGTGGGTAGAAAGTCTTTGGATCTGGTGACATTGTAAGCATCTCAGCACTGGCAGGCTTCTCTGCATGGCTTCTCCAGTTTCAGAGGCCTGGTTGCATCAGGGTAGGTCAATGTGGCTTCTCCAGCTCAGGCCACTGGCATAGTTCCATGTGTCTTGTGAGCTGCAATGGCTCCTAGGGAGTGGCCTCACCATGCTTTTTCCATCTGTATGCTGAGCAAATAATGAGAGAAACTGGATTATATAAAAATGAGTGTGGCATCATAATTGGCGGAAGGCTTATTAATAATCTGCAATATGCCTATGGCACAAACTTGCTAGCTGAAAGTGAGGACTTCAAGTTGTTGCTGATGAAGATCAAGGATAGTAGCCTTCAGTCTAAATTATAACTCAGTGTCGAGAAGGCCCAAATCCTCACAACTGGGCTAATAGGTAACATCAAGATAAATAAAGAAAAATTGAACTGGTCAGGGATTTTGTCTTGCTGGAATCCACAATCAATACTCGGGGAAGCAGAAGTCAAGAGATTGCTGCACAGACTTCTTAAGAGTGTTCAAAAGAAAGGGCTAAGATGAGAATAACCCAAGCCATGGTATTTTCTCTTGGTTCATATGCATGGGAAAGCTGAACATTAAATAAGGTAGACCGAGGAAGAATGAATGCATTCAAATTGTAGCATTGGAGAAGAATATTGAAGGTACCATGGACTGCCAAAAGAAGAAACGGGTCTGCCTTGGAAGAAGTGCTGCCAAAATGCTCTTTAAAGGCAAGGATGGTGAGCCTTTGTGTTATGTACTTTGGACATGTTGTTAGAAAAGACCAGTTCTCAGAGAAGGACCTCTTGCTTGGTAAGATGAATGGGCAACAAAATGAGAAAGGCCCTGAGCAAGACAAGATAGTTTGACAGAATGCCTTTCAATACGCTAAAGCATTAGAAAAAAACGTATGATGGTATATGACTGGACAGTGTTTAGCTCTGTTGTACATAAGAGTGCACAGAGACAGAATCAGCTTAATAGCACCTAACAACTTTGTGTCTGTGTATACATGCATGTGTACATATATAAGTACACGCACACAACTAACAACTCTCTCTGTGTTTGAATATACACACACGCGTGTGTGTATGTATGTAGAGGGAGGACTATAGAAAGAGATTTATATCAGGAAAACGGCTCATATAGTTGCATAATCAGATAAATCCAATTTACTTTCAAGTCTGTAAGTCAAATGTTAAACTGGAGGATTATCCTAACTCACAGAGTTTCAGGCACAGTTGACCCGAATTTGAGCAGGAATACCACCGGCTACAATGCAGATAAACCAAAGTCAGCAGCCCAGGTGTCAGGTCAGATGGCAGTCTACTGAAGGCTCCGAGCATGGGCAGGCCAGATAGCAGGCTGTTGGCTCAACCCAAAGATGCAGGATCCACACCCATCAAAAGGCAAGTCAGGTTTCCATAGCGTCATTTATATAGGAAGTAGGCTACACCCTGATGATACACATATGAAATGTGACTTGGGTCTGGGGTTGTATGCTATCCTAATCTTACAACCGCTTGGCTTCTCACAGGTGTTGGTTGAATTACTTTAGGTCACATTTTCAGGAATTACTAGGCCTCAGCTATCAAACCACTGAGAATCCTGGCCCAGCCAAGTTGACCCCAAAACTCAAATATCATATCTATCCACTACGAGTAACCCTGCTGCCATTTGAAATAGTGGTGACATAGCTTCTAACATCCTAGAAACAAGGAAAATGTCACGGTACAACAAGCTGACAAGTGGTAGAACTTGAAAACTGGAGCCTACAAGCAGCCACTGCACTCATTTCATGGTTATACAATCATTACAGGAATGAAGGTACACAGGAAGGAAGAGTAAATGGTAGTGAATGGCTGAGATCCCACCACAGCATTGGAGGCAACAGTAATGTCATGGAACAGCTCAGATTTTGAAACCAGTGGAACCCAGCTCTAAATCAGGTTCTATCCTTTGTGTATGCTCAAGCTGTTTACCGGTTCGGAGTCTTGGCTTTCTCATCTCCTAAAGACAACTGAACAATCAAACCTGTCACAATAGTTGGTAGTGAAGAGCATCAAATCTGTCTTCACCACTTCCCAGCTATGTGACCTGGGCAAGTCTTTGAACTTTCCTCACTTGTACAATGGAGCTGGGGCACATACTTCCCAGAACTGTTTTGAGAATTAAAGCTTATGGTACATAAAAAATAATAATAGTTAGCTATTATTCCTATTCAACGTATATCTTCAACATGTCTATTATATGTCTACTATATGTAGGTCATGGTCCAAAGTACTATTGGAACTGCATAATATGCCAGAGACACAGAAGATACCCAGGACATATTTAATCATTGAAAGAGAACACAATCACCTTGGTGGATACCTAAGGAGAAGACAAATGAATTTTAAAATTCACCTAAAATGAAAAGTAAATGAAATGTAGTTTAAACTCTAAAGATCAAAAGCTGATATCCTTAAACTGGTGCATCTAGATGTAAATCTTGGGTCTGACAACTTCTTATAAGTGACATTTGATATGTTTTGGCATTTTTATGAGGAGAGAGGCCATATTTTTCAAAAAGTTTGCTACCACTTATAATAAGAAGAAAGAAAAATTAAGACCCACTGGAGAATGAGTTCAAGTTCAAGACTGAAAATAAAGAGATTAGCTTAATCCTGAGATCAAATACCTGGACTGATGAAGAAAGCCTGACTCAGAAATAGATGACCAAGCTACTTAGAACCCCCAAATGGTGAACAATCCATTTCAGGATAAACAGTGACTGCATATTTAGTGTCAACTTTACTAAAGTCTACTACATCCTTGTACCTCAATTAAATAGAGACTTGGATGATTTTCTGAAAGATCACCATTATGCATTATAAGAACACATTCTCAACCATAGTGTCAGTTTGTTGATATTTTTAATAGGTTAATTTGCTTGAAATTTGAAACTCTAGAAGAGTAGACTTTGCAAGCGGCAACATCAACAAACATCTGAAGACGGTATGCCATCTGAACTGAGTATCCAGTGCTACCTAAATGCTACTGATTGTACTTAAAACCAAAAGATGCCAACAACCACAGTGCATAAACAAAGCACGGTGACACAGGTACATCAGCATTTGGTGAGAACAAATACCAGTAATCTCCTGTGAAGCGTTTTGCAAGAGCAGGCATTAGGGTGGATCTTCTGGAGTTAGAATGGATTGGCATCTCAGAACATTCTCCTATTGTTCATGAATGAGTGAATCAGCCACTTCATTTCTATTCTATCTGAAACATGGGGAATTCCCAAGAAAAGATTTCTTAATCGTCCTGAGCAACAGAAAACATTCCTTGCTGTGCTCCATTTCCCAATTTACTTTTGTAGTAGCAGTCTTGTAGTAGCTGCAGAAGAAGATAGTTAGAAATTAAGGGAGGAGAGTATGCATTAAACATGGGATGTAGGTTAAGTGTTTTCAAAGCCTTGCTTTGAGCATTTCAAAAACAGAATTAAAATAAGACAAGTGTCTAAAACCATAATAATTTATTATTCATGATAATATATGTAGTCATATTTAAGGACATTTCAATCTGTATAAACCTCGACAGTCTCAGAGTTCCGAACATTTATTTTGATAATTTTCTAAGTCCTAGTGGCTTCCCACTCTGTCACCACTACTCTTTTCTCCTTGACCTTCCACTGAAGAACTACCCGACATCACCTGGTGAGAGAGACTAAACCACCACCCTCAATCTTACCCAACTCTTGGGTTAATGTCCCCTGACTGTAGTGACTGGCTAAGGGACAGACCCAAATAAGTCCAGTGAGACTTGATGGCAGAAAATGTGCTTTTGCACTTTTTCTATTGGATGTTGAATTATCAGGACCCTACCATTGAGAAGCCCAGATAGTGTAGTGGGTCATGCATTGGACTTCCAACTACAAGTTCAGCAGGCCAAGCCCTCTAGATGCTGTGCAGGAGAAAGAGAATCCTGTCCATTCTTGTTAAATATTAAAGCTTCAAAACCCCAAAGAGGCAGTTCTACTCTGCCCTAGAGAACTGCGGTAAGTCGGAATCAACTGGATGACTGTTTGTTTGTTTTTAAATCACTGAAGGGAGCTTCCCAGACAATGAAGCCAGCATGGAGAGGATATCTGTGTTTGGGTATTTGCCTCCAACCATGTCTGAAACTGGAGCTAATGCTAGATGTCTCCATATTTAGGTCAATATATTCCCGGTTTTTAAGAGGTAGGAAGAAAGGATATTTCTAAATCTAGTTTTAAATGGCCTTCTCTAAAGAATCGATACCAGTTTACATTCCTTTTGTCTGAAAGACTGTTTGGCCTTCGTTTTACTTACCAAATTTGTGCTAATTTTTCAAAACTCAGCTCAAACTCCACCCCTTCCAGGAAGTCTTCCTGGTCTATTCCAGGCTAATAAACTCACCCTCCCTTGACCTCTTGCAGCAATCAGAGGTCCTCAGCCTTGTCTGCCAAGGATTGTTGACCTTCTTGTAGTGCTAGTTGGTTTTGTGCCCCAAGTATCAACCGAATTTCGTGAAGGGTAAAGGCAGCTCTTCAATGGTTTATGTTCCTCAGTCTTGGTCACAATGTCGGCAATCCATACACACTCACATCTAGAGCTTTAATTAATGTAATACAAATAGATATAAGCACATTTTTTATTCATTTGCTAGTCCACAATAAAACCTCACCTGAAAGAGATCATTGCACTGTCACTAGGGAGGGATCACCAGAGAGTGCAGCAATCAGGATGCTATCTGATGTTAAAAGGAAAGACAAATGGAATATGAGAATTTTGAATCAGGCATATTATATGGTGAGCAATTCTCATTGCTGAGCGGCTTATCAAGTTTCACTCACAGCATTCCTGGCATCGCTGTAGTCTGTCACAAACCATGGAATATATGGTAGGTAGATGTTGGGCTGAAGCCTATAAAAATGAAATCGATGTTTGCTGTTTAGAAATCTAAATTCTTTGAACTTAATACGACTTCATTTAAGATCATTTCAACCAAATGACCGAGTGCAGACCTGTGCATGCCCCTGCTTCACTAAAGCCAAAGGCTGCCCAGCAGGTTAGCTCTCTTGGAGCAACCAGAAAACTGCGCTCCTTTCTTTCTCTGTTTCTTCGCTAGTCTCCTATCTTCTCACCAGCAGACTGTACAAAGGATCCTAATCTGTACACAGGCTGTATTAGACTCAAATTCTCTAGACTTCTCTAGCAACATTGTCATTTTTAACGAATGTGCTCTGCACACGCCTCCTACCAGATCTGGAGGAAATCTAGCTGGTCGCAATGGTTCTCAGAAGCCACTACACAGCGTTTCTGTGGAGGCCACTCTGCGTCTGGATAACGCCACGTGCGCGTTTCCATGGCTGTTTGGAAAAGGATCGGCAAGTTTTTGTTTGTTTGTTTTTTCAAAGGAATCTCTGGGTGCTAACCTTCCAGTTAGCAGTTGAGCTCATTCATTAACTGTGTGAACCGCTGAGCAGCTCACAGGCATTTAGGGTAAAAATTGAAAATTTAATCAGGCATTGTAATACAAAGTCAACTAAATGAACACTTACGTGAGAGAGAGTGTGTCACTAGGAACTCACCCATGTCCATCCTCCGGTTCTTCTCCTACTTCCAAGCCTCCCTCCACCCCTCACTGGGACAGGATCCTTTGCGGTGTTTCTTCAAGGAACCTGGGAGTAGTAACACACAATACAAGTTGTCCTTGTCATGCAGCTACTTAGAATTCAGTGGGTCCAATCACAGCTTCTAAGTGTTGGGTCTCAGATCCAGCAACCATGCATTCTCAAACGTTTCATTACATAGAGGGAAATGGTTCCTTAACAAATTCTTTTAAATACAATTACTAAAAAATGTTTAATAGTATTTTTGCCCCATCAAGTATTCATGCTTAGTCTGTTCTGTTTAGAGGTAGACTCCTTCCTTAGGTCCTCTCTGGCAATTGTCTCACACCGATCACTTCACATTTCCTTTGTGAGTGCTTATTTTCACATTCTCATTAGTAAGTGGTGGCACTTCAAACGGAAGAAGGTGTTTTGCTTAGTCATGACTTACTTGACCAACACCCGAAATGACTTCCAGTTCTAATCTCAGGCAGCTAACTCTGTTGCCTGAGAGGTTGAAGTTTGCAGCATGAAAATAGCAATTTGAGCAGATGAAAGTTTAACAAATGCTAAAAATAGCAACGGACGCTCTTGACGTTATATTTAACTATAGCACCACACCCACTTCCTTCTCTATTATCTGTCATTAACTATTATAGCTGAAATGAAACTTGTTGCTAGTACAATCAGTAGTAACAACAATGAAACTGTGAAGAGATCAAGGGGTTCGAGAACGAATGTGATGTGTTCTCTTCCACGAGAGAATGAACCTGACCTCCAGGACTGCTTTGGAGCTCCCAATTTTGATGACTATGTCCTCTGTCACTTTCTTTCAATTGATACTTTAAGGGTTCAGAAATGAAATTCTATAAATAAAATGATATTCATGCGAAGCTATTCCTTCCTCAGGGGCACGGATGGGTAGTGTATTACATGCTTAGTCTAAACGTTATTAAACACGTTTGCTGAACATTCATGTACTACACCCCATCCAATTGTGCCGCAGTTCCCTTCCAGGAAATGGGAAGGCTCATTTCCACAGCGCTGCGTCTGCAGGCGTTATTATCGCGAGCGAGCTCCAGTTGGTTCTGATTCACAGCAACACTCTGTGTGTGCCATGGAGGGAAACACTGTGTGGTCCGAAACGCTCTCACCGTGTTCCTGGGTTGTTGAGTCTATTGCTGTAGTCATTGAGTTGATCCGTCTCACGAGGCTCTTTCACGTTTTCAGGGACCATCTACCAAACATGGTGCACTTTACCCGGAACTGGTCCCTCCCAATGACACGTCCAAATTATTTGACACCAAGTCTCAGCATTCTGGCTTTGAAAGAGCATTGTGGCCGTACTTCATCTAAGGCAGATTTGCGCCTCCTTTTTGCAGTCCATGGTATATTTAATATTTTCCACCAGCACCGTAATGCAAATGCACCAGTTCTTCTCTAATCTTTGTTATTCGTTGTCCAGCTTCCATATGCATAGGGGGTCATTGAAAAACAAGCAAACCAACACATGGTTTAGGTCCAGGAACATTAGTGTATTAGTCAGTCCCAGAGAGGAGTTTTATGCAAAGAAAATGTGCATCACGAAAACATCCCAACCCAATGCTGCCCAAGCCCACAAGTCCAACATTAACC
>NW_022111369.1:45887209-45888477 GCF_000313985.2 Echinops telfairi
CGTCAAATTGCTGTCCTTTTATGTCCCTCTTTTTCACAGAAACAAAAAGAAGTCACGCTGAGTGAGGTCAGGTGAGTGAGGTACACGAGAGGCATCTCGTTTTTATCTTTTTTGCCCCAAACAGGCACACTGAGATGGCTGGTGCAATGAGCAGTGCATTGTCATGGTGGCAAAAAGTCCCCGTCTGCCACAAATCAAGCCTGTTTTGTCACACATTGAATCAAAAGTTTGATTGGCAATCTGACCTGGTAGAATGAACTCCAAATACATTCACCCCCTCAAATTAAAAAAAAATGAGCATCAGGCTTTTGGGGTGCCCTCTTGTAGAATCCATAGCACCCAAACCTTCCTTGACATGACAATAATCACAAAGCACTTCAAGTTCATGTTACTGAGAACCTTTACTCTCCTTTTAGCTTAAACACATAGTAAATGTAAACAGGCCATACCCTTTAAGATGTTTCATGGAAAAACAAATCTTTTGATGTTGCTATTAAAAGGTTTATGCCATTTAAAAATATATATACTTACTTGATCTTTTTTGGGTGCATTAAGCAGTTTAATAATCATTGAACTGCCTGGCACTTCAGAAGATGCTACAGTAAGTGATAACGCCCTAGAATATATGTGACGTTTGGATAACAAACGCAGCATGTCGTTTGAAGACTATTTCTGAAGGGAGAGCATCTTGGGCTCCCACTTGGTAGCATTTCACAGTCAGAAGAATGATTGTTGTTATATTTAAATATATGCATTTGCCCTAGCTTGCCACCTCATGATATTTAATAGTCACCTGAATGCTCAGAATTTTTCTGCAATGTGTTTAGGATATGATTGGGAGGGAGTCTCAGAAGGCGACCCATTAGCAGAGTTGATCAGAATCTAGGTCTTTATAATATAATGAATTTTCACACTATTTCCCCAAGGCTACTGGCAGCTAGTGATTCAAATGCCCTGGTTCTTGAGTTCAATTTTTTCTTAAAATATGATTGCTTTGAATTCACATGACTGTGTGTATGTTGTCTAATGGTTATGAGTTTGAACTCTGCCCTTAGCCTTGGGAAAGTTATTTAATCTCTTTGGATCCCAATGTCCTCAATGTACCATGCAAATTATAATAAAACTTAACTACCGTTTAAGACAGGGGTTGTTAACCTATGGGTTGTGACCCCTTTGGGGGTCAAATGACCCTTTCACTGGAGTCGCCTGATTCATAACAGTAGCAAAATTATAGTTATGAAGTAGCAACGAAAATAATTTTATGGTTG
>NW_022111369.1:45890023-45910275 GCF_000313985.2 Echinops telfairi
TGGCCTTTAGGAGTGTTTTCCAGTCCAGTCTGAGAACACTGTTTTAGAGTCGTTGTGAATAGCTGAGTTAGGTACACAACACACTTGGAACAATGCCTGGCCCCAAAGTGCTATAGCAGTATTAGCCTCTTGTTTTTCTGTATTGCTATAGCATCCCATTCTTATATAGACATTGGTTTGGGTTTGGGTTTTTATCTTATTTTTGATATTTACTGGAGCAATGAAGGAAAAGTGCCTAAGTGGAAAGGGAAACTCTATGATTATCCGTTTTATAGTGAAGAAAGTGACTCCGTGCTATCTACCAGCAGCAATAATGAGAGAGGCTGGAAACTAAACAGAAACTCATTTGTAGAGATTGAGAGATTTGAGGGAACATCTGTTGAGTCCCAAGCTCTTTGCTGATATCTTATTCAATTATCTGGAAGAATACTGAAATAAACAGTCTAAGCAATATTATAGAAGTATACAGAACTCTAGCTACTTCTCAATGTATAAGCACAAGGGTTAAATTTTCCTACACATTAAAGGTCCCAGGGATTCAGTAGTGGAGACAATAGTCTATATCTAGGAGCTTGCAGGCAGAATATCAGATTTTGATCAATATTGTTATGTGCTGTCTGACCCGTTTCAATTCAGAGTGACCCTATCCATGGAGAGAAGCAGAATGAAGTGTTATCTGGCCCTGCACCATCCTCACAATCTTCCCCCTGTTTGAGCTTATTGTTGCAGTCACTGTGCAATCTATCTTATTACGGATCTTTCCTTTTTTAGTTGACTCTACAAAAGCATGATAACCTTTCTCAGGAACTAGTTCCTGTTGATAATGTGCCTGAAGCGCTGGAGACAAAATCCTGTCTTTCTCACTTCCACTTCTACAGAGCATCCTGGCTGCACTACTTCCAAAATAGATTTGATTGTTTTACTCAGAGTTCCTGGTATATTCAAAGCTCTTCACCAAAACCATAATTCAATTCTTCAGTATTCTTATTCATTGCCTATCTTTCATATGCATATGAGAAAATTAAAACACACTATGGCTTAGGTCAGTTGTACTTTATCCTTCAAAGTAATATCTTTGCCTTTTAATACCTTTTTTAAAAAAGAGATCTTGTGAAGCAGATTTACCCAGTGCAATAAGTCATTTGCTTTCTTGACTGCTGCTTCCATGTGCATTGATTGAAGAGCCAAGTAACAGGAAAGAGTAACAGGCATACTTTCTTGCAAGACTGCTCACTTCAAGCACACTAAATCCACTTACTTGCCTCTTCTTACAAGACTTCCTGAGCAGCATTTGGCTTGAATAATTTTCTCCTCTTGAGTCCTACGTATTGGAGTTTTCCTTATTTTTGTTTTTGAATTTTCTAGTTCACTTTATTCAGTGTCCTTTTCTGAATTCTCCTTCCCCTATCTTTTTCCCTGAGTGATTTTATCTATTCCTACCCCCTTACATGCTATTTAGAGAAACATTTATTTTAAAGTTACACGGTGAGCTGAGATCTCTATTCTGACCTGAGGAAGCATTGGGCTCTATTTCAGGTGAGCCTGGTCCAAGCTATGATATTTTCAGTCACCTCATCTGCATGTGCAAGTGATATATCCAACATGATGCTTAGAAAGGAGAATGGCAAGATCCCCTCTCTTATTGGGCTGCAACAATGGGTTCAAACACATAAGAGTGGTGCTAAGGAGGACGCAGGACTTGGGGAACGGTGGGGGTTGGTTCTGTTGAATTTATGGTCACTGTGATTTAGAACCAACTTGACAACAACAATTGGCATCTTTTAATTTTATTTGGATGTTTCTTACATAATGTGTTCAAAAGTGAATTTCTAATCTTCCAACTTGTATCTTCTCCAGTATTCCTCTTCTGAATTAAGAACAATAGGAATGGGAAAATTCACCTTGGTGGTTTCTTCTCTGTTAGGATATATTTTTTAAAACTATAAAAAGAAATACATCTTTCCAACCTCCTCCACTATCAGACCTCAAGTCACCAACACCTGTTATGTGGAAGACAGTAATAACTTCTTAATTAGTTCCCCATGTTCTCTCTTTCTTCAATCTAATCTACTCTTTTTATTGTCCTATTGTTTATTTCTAGCTCTTTCAATGATTTTCTTTGTTTGAAAGATTTTATTACATTACAATTTACATTAATTATTAATTAGGAGTTAAGGCATATATCATATCTTCAATAGTTCAATCACCTCTAGTAATATTGTACAGTTGCTACCACAATCTGTTTCCAAACAATTTTTCGTCCTGGGTTCCTTGACCTTGTCTTCCTTTTATCCACCCTCCACTGTACCCACCTCCCCAAACCCTTATTATACTTGCTATCCCTATAGGTTCATCAAGCCTGGGGTTCATGTACCAAAACACAGAAAACATCCAGTACAAGTTCAAGAGGGTGACCCTCAAAGACATAATACCTCTGAGATAAACCCTAGTCTGAACATGAGAACTCGACAGATCTAAATGTCCACTAAAGCGCAAGGGAATACACTGAAGGTAAAGATTTGAGTAACTCAAAGCGACATAGTTGTAGAGAATTTCATACACACAGTTTTCACTCATTTCAACAAAGCTGCTTTCCTATTAGCATGTAATTTATTGCAAAATGGTAGCCCTGACTTCTATAATCTTTTCGCCTTTCTTCATGATGTAAACTTCTTTTCGTATGTCATTCTACTCGACTTCCCTTCAGTATCTTTGCAAAGCTTAATCTTTGCATCAGTTGCCCTTCTGACACTTAGTCCTCTTCGCTCCTTCCCAATAGTCTTGACTGAGAAATTTCTATAACCATTTTGTCTGTCACCCACTCAGCTAACCATGTTGACTTCCACATCATTCATCACTGCTCCACCCACGAAGTTTCAACATGAAATTCCTCTCTCTGCCTGCAATCGTCTCGTCTCCCACTTCTTCAATACCTAACACCTATGGCACCTGCTCTTTAGCCTCTTCAAAACCCTAAGTCATTCACCTCTTCCTCATTAACAATATCATTACCATCTTCCTGAATGCCATTGTCGCTGTGCAACTGAAGTTTCATTTTAAGGAGGTGGCCACTCTTTCTTGTGCCTCTGCCATAACCAAACATGCCTAAAGAAATTATAGAGAGGCACGGCTAAGTCAAAATAAAAATTGTGCTGCCACCCCGAGCTATCCCTTGGGAAGCTGGACCTTGCTTTGATTAATCTGTTCTTCCTGTTCCATCGAAGTAATCATCATGGATGCTTTAAAACTTTTTCAGTTACTTCACATTTCCATCTTTCTTCACGTGTATGCAATCCAATGGCTCAATAATGCATATTAGAAAAATTCACTTTCTCTTTGTACATGTTCAAATTTTCTCTTTTTCTTTTTTATTCTGTCTCTCTTTATTCTTTCCCCTGCTCTGTTTCCCACACACAGAGAATAAAAAGAAATTACGTATATATACTTAAAGATTGTTTAAGAAAAGAGAATTACACAACCTAGACATTGATTTTCCTACATATTTCAATCTACAAATACTTACATTTTCATTCTCATATCACTTGCATTTTCAGTTCTCATATTACAAGTAATCATACTTGATAATATTATAACTCTCTGTTTCATTAAAAAGAAACGTATTATCTTTAATGAACATCCTCAGGAAGAGGTAATGCCATCACAGGTGTCACTCTGCAAAAGGGAACGCAGGCTCTGAAAGGTGGGGTAGCATGTGACTGGGGAAGACAGCAGGAAAAGCTCCAAAGTAAAAAGTGTTCTTCTGATCAGATCATGTGTGTGACACACGAAATCCATGACCACCACCACCTCTCCAACAGGAGAGTCATTTATTTATTTACTTAAATCATTTTATTGGCGGCTCATACAACTCTTATCACAATCCCTATATGCATCCACTGTGTCAAGTTCATTTCTCAAAACATTTGCTTTCTACTTGATCCCTTGGTATCGGCTCTTCAGTTTTTCCCTTCCCTCCCCACTCCCCCTCCCCCATGAACCCTGGATAATTTCTAAATTATTATTCTTTTGTCATATCTTACACCATCTGAGGTCTCCTTTCACCGACTTCTCTGCTGTCCATCCCCCAGGGAGGAGGTTATATGTAGATCCTTGTAATCTGTTCCCCCTTTCTCCCTCACCTTCCCTCCACCCTCCAGATATTGCCACTCTCACCACTGGTTCTGAAGGGGTCAACTGTCCTGGATTCCCTGGGTTTCCTGTTCCTATCTGTACCAGTGTACATCCTCCGGTCCAGCCGGATTTGTAAAGTAGAATTGGGATTGTGATAGTGGGGTAGAGGAAGCATTCAAGAACTAGAGGAAAAATGTATGTTTCATCATTGCTACACTGCACCCTTATTGGCTCATCTCTTCCCCGTGGCCCTTCTGCAAGGGGATGTCCAATTTCCCACAGATGGGCCCTGGATCCCCACACCGCACTCCCCCTCTTGCACAATTCTATGGTTTTGTGTTTTTTTTAAGAAATCAATTGTCACAGAACTTTATGTACAGCTTTAAGTAAATTTTATAAAGTTTATCCAAATTGTAGTATTGGGATACATTGATAAAAAAGGATTTTAATTTTATCATGTGACTTCATCACCAAGAAATGATTTAAACTAAAAATTGACACAACAAATTCTATAGCAAAAAATAACTCAGAATTTTTTTCACATTTACCACATGCCAGAAATGACATATTTTACACATTATCCATTCATCTAATTGTCAGGACAACCCAATTATAGATTACTATTGTTATATTTATTCCACAACAAAGAAACTGAGGGTTGGATTACTTGGTCAAGAGATCATGACCTGAATTCATACTTTTAACCAGGAAGTTTATATCTCAGCTTATTCACCATATACTGTTGAATATATTAATAAATCTTATGTATAACTCCTGTGGAAAAGCCCTATATTTCAAAGACAATGCTTAGAAGCAGCATCAGATTAATAATCATTGGTTAATTTCTAGTGATTTCTCAAAAACAAAAAGGACAATTGTATATAGAATTAAATATCCGTACCCTCAAAGCTAACCTATACACTTACAACCTAACCTATAACAGATGCAGTCCAACAATTAGCTCTATCTAGACAAGTACTGAAGTTTATATCTTCTTGGTTTATCAGCAAATTTGAAAATGTTCAGTTCAACTAAAACTTACCTGCGTACTGTTTCATGGCAAATAATGCTATATATATGGTATACTATAATATTTATACCTAGTCTTGAGACTATAATTTTAACTTATACTTTCAGTATATTTAATGTAAATGGGTTTTATTCCTCAAAGTTCTAGTAAGTCATACCATTGCAATATATCCTGTTTTTACTGTGCAGCAGTTTAAAAGGTTGATCTTGAAGTCTAAAGACTTAAGTTCACAGTCTGCCTTCACCACATACCACATGTCGGACTTTTGACAAGCAACTGAAGTTCTTCTTTGAGTTTCAGTTTTCTCATCTGCAATCAGAATATCTTCCCTGCCAACTCCACAGGGCAAGCATAGGGTCAAGTGAGATAACACGAATGAAAGTGTTGCTGAAACTGCAAAGCACAATGTAATGCAAAGTATTAATCACCTGTGTAATGTAATAATCACAATGTAATGCAAAGTATTAATCACCATATCCATTGTTTATGTGAAGGAAATAAAGAATTCTCTAATGAGTAAGCTATGCATAAGATTTTCAGCAGCTACTTCCTCCAAAGTGGGAAGCTGGTTCCTTCTTTATTGTCTGTTCTGGGTCTGGAGGCTACTCTGAAACCTGCTCATTTTGAGTGAGCCTATTGGCATTTGAAATGCCAATGTCATAGCTTCCAGCATCACAGCTACACATAAGCCACCAGAGTATGACAAAATGACAGACAAGTCTATGTACAGATATTTAAATGTTAAGTATTAAGGTATCAGCTGGGCTTTGGGTCTCTACTAAAGTACTCCCTCAATGCAAGAACACTTTGTTCTAATAACCCAGCATTCTGTGATGCTCACCTTCCCAACACAATTACTGAAGTCAAAATGGGTACATGAGCAAATGTGGTGAAGAAAGCTGATGGTGCCCGACTATCAAAAGATATAGCATCTGGGGTCTTAAAGGCTTGAAGTTAAACAAGCAGCCATCTAGCAGGGAAACAACAAAGTTTACGTAGAAGAAGCACACCAGCCTGTGTGATCTCTAGTTATCGACAGGATAAGGTATTAGGCATCAGAAGACCCCAAACAAACAAATATATCGATGCAAATGATGGGGGTTGGAATGGAGACCCCAACTCCATTATAGACAATGGACATCCCCTCACAGAAGGGTCACAAGGACAGAACAAGACAGCCAGGGTGCAGCACAGCACCAATGGAACACACAGCATTCCTCTAGCTCTTTAATGCTTCCTACGCCCCACTGTCATGACCCCAGTTCTACCTTTCAAATCTGGTTAGACCGGAACATGTACATTGGTACAGAGAAGAGCTCTCGACATACAGAATCCAGGACAGATAAACCCTTCAGAAACAGCAATGGGAGTAGCAATATCATGATGGTAGCGGGAAGGTGGGGAGAAAAGGGGGAGAAGCAGGGAGCTGACTACAATGACCAATGTATAATCCCCCCATCTCAGGGGGATAAACAACAGTAATGTGTATGAAGGGAGACAGTGGGAAGTGTAATATATGAAAATAATAATAATTCATAATTTATCAGGGGTCCATGAGGGTGAAAGGGCATGGGAGGGAGGGTAAAAAGGGGGAGCTGATAACAAGGGCTTATATAGAAAGAAAATATTTTTAAAATGATGATGGCAACATATGTACAAATGTGCTTGCTACAATTGATGTATGGATTGTTACAAGAGTTGCAAGAGCCCCCAATAAAATGATTTATTAAAATTAAAAACAAAAGGAAAAGGTGGTATCCTGTGGTAGGTCAGGTTGATTAGAGAAACAACCAGTGACATATGTGTGTAAGAAAGACCTTTATATCAAGAAATAATCGTATATCAAGGAAATATCTGAGTCCAGTCCAACTCAAATCCGATACTAGTTCATAAGTCCCTCTTCAGACGCATGCAGCTACATGCAGTGATGCAGAAGGCAAGAAGATTGCAAGTAGGTGGGTTCAGGGTCATGTGGATCCAATGATGGTGGCTCTGGCAGCCATTGGAGTCAGCAAGCCAAAGATGAAGTCAGAGAGAGAAGGGGAGGTTCTCAGGTCCCTCCATATGAGAAGGCCACGCCCACAAGGAGGCACCATCAGGCTGTGACCTGATTGACAAGCTAAACTCCACTGATTATTTCTTACAGGTGCCATGTAGGCACAAAAAACACCTATCACATATTCTCTCACAATACTTACTCAATATTTATGCTGAGCAAATCTTCAGAGAAAGTGGTTTATATGAATAAGAAGGTGGTGTCAGGATTGGAGGAAGGTTTTAACAAACTGCAATATACAGATGACCTAACTTTGCTTTCTGAAATAAGGACTTAAAACACTTGCTGATGAAGATTAAGGATTTCAGCCTTCAGTATGGATTACAACTTAATGTAAAGAAGACCAAATTCCTCACAACTGGACCAATAGGTATCATCATGATTCATGGAGAAAAAAATTGAAGTTGTCAAGGATTTTGTCTTGCTTGGATTTACAACCAATACTCATGGAAGCAGCAGTCAAGAGATCAAAAGACACACTGCATTGGGTAAATCTGCTGCATACAATCTCTTTAGAGTACTGACAAGCAAGGATATTACTTTAGTGCCCCTGACCAAAGCCATGGTATTTTGTACATGAAGTTGCCATAAACCAGAGCAATCTCAATACAATCAACAACTGCTGGAGAATACAGTATTCTCTTTGCCATAGTCAACTTTGCAGCAATAAAACGGGGCATATCAGTGAACATGCATCAAAATGTTACCCACACTTATGTGTAATAACAGTAAACTCAAACTTGAAAAATCATACAGTTAGACACATGTCAACATGTCTTATTTAGGGATGTGTGGACTAGTTATGAAGAGAAAAGAAAGGGTTCAATTTAGTGAAGTGTGTCACATGATTTTGATTAAGAGTTGAAGTTAAAAAAAAGCCCAATTAAGTTCTGTGTGGCTCTAATGAGAACAAGGAGAGAGTTTCCCTAAACTACAGTGTTGTCTTCGCTAACATGAAGGAAATCATGTCCACTCTGCTGCTGAGAGCAAGTGAAATGTCATTCATTCATGAAATACTGTGCAACAACTATATTCAGCATGGTAAGTGCAGCGGTGTTTATGATAGCTTTGGGTTTCATACATTCAAAATCTTACCAGTGAATCAATAACATCAACACCAAGTTGAAAATGTCCAGAGCATAGGACACTATAAGAATGTGTTATAGGAATTTGTGTCCTACAAACTGTTTTGAAACTACAAAATGCTATACTGATGTAAGCTATCATAAGAGTTCAGGGCATAGAAAACTGTAAAGTTTCTTTTGGTGGGTGGATAGCAGCTTATACGGAAATCAGTTTTGAGAATTTCTTATGGGGAAGATGCTTTATTTTCCACTCAATCTCAATTTCATTAATGTATTTATTTAACAAATATCTATGGAAAACCATTCAAACTCCCAAATTGCTGCCATCAAGTCATTTCTGACTCATAAGGCCCCTTATGAGACCTGACTTTGTGGGTTCCCAAGACTACAAAACCTTTTCTCAAAGAGAGACCCTCATCTTTCTCCTGAGGACTGTGTGGTGGCTTCTATCTGATGACCTGCTGGGAAACCATGATACCACCAGCACTCCTTACTGGGTATAAAATGTAGAGAATGCTACTGTGAACAAGGCATATGTTTTCTTCTTTTATGAAGATTATATTCTTTTGTTAAAAAAAAACTTTCATTGTGGTTTGGGTGGAAGTGTATGGAACAAATTCATTTTCCATTCAACAATTTATCCCATTTTGTTTCATGACATTGGTTGCAAGTCCCTCAATGTTATAGCTCGGTGACACTTCTCTCCTCTGGTTCCGTTTCCACTAGTCCCTTTCTGTTCTTTCTTGCCTTCTGAGCTTTGTTTGTTTTTTTGCAAGGCTTTTTGATGAGATATCTCTACAAGCTTTCTACTCCCCCCTTTTACACTTAACTCAATAAAATAGGATAGAGATAAATTACTTAGTGCAGTGTCTTACAAACTCTATTTATGCTCAGCAAATATTTGTTGAATAAATTAATGCTAAATAATCTCCTTCCCAATGTTATTTAAATAAACTCTTGGTAAAACTTACTCTAATTGGAAGGACAAAATTACTATATGCCTGTTCCTCATGAAAAATTAAGATACAATATTTTAGATTTTGTTTTAATCATCTATATTTTGTTTATCACTTTCAGATGAAAGAGCTCATCTCTTTCTGGCCACCCTTATTGATTGTTGGTGCAGTCTAATCTCGTAGAAAATACACTCCCAGTGTGAGAATCCGGTTCTGATATTAGAAAAAGCTAGGATTTTTTTGCTCGCTACCCTGATTTGTAGAATAATAGGGTAGACCAAATGAACAATAAGAATCCCTTCAAACTTCAACATTTTCATGTTTCAATACAGAGAATAGTATTTGATAGATACATATTTACATTTTGTAAAATGAACTCAGGTTATAATCGGGTATTGGCATTTTTATATGCTCTCATTATATTTCTGATGGATTGATAAATTATGCTGAAATCTATAAAATTTGAAACACATATAAAGAGATTTTTTAATGTGAGTAAAATAAAGTTCTGTGCCCCCCACACATAGATACAAATGCTTTCATCTATTTTGGAGTAATCAATGATTGGTTCTACATAATTAAGGTTATCAGAAAGATGAACAAATCTATCTTGGAAGAAGTATGGCTAGAATCCTCTTTAGAATCGAGGTTGGTAAGACTTGGTTTCATGTACATTAGATTTTTAAGCCATTTAAAATTTCTGAGATGATTGGATTTGAATTAAATTCCC
Source organism: Echinops telfairi (assembly GCF_000313985.2). Taxonomy (NCBI): domain Eukaryota; kingdom Metazoa; phylum Chordata; class Mammalia; order Afrosoricida; family Tenrecidae; genus Echinops; species Echinops telfairi. Next base: position 45,900,012 of record NW_022111369.1, read on the forward strand.
TGAAAGTTAAAACCTATACTTTACCCACCACCCTATCACTTCACACTAACTAGACTAACTGGACTAACTAGACTTCACCTTTGTGTTTCAACTACTTGCAGCTCCATGAGTCTGAAGAGGGCTCTGGCTAGCATTGCACCCATAAACTTGAGTAGATCTTATTAAAAAATTACTTCTTGATATAAAGTTATTTCTTATACATATATGAGCCTCACTGGGTTTTGTTTCTCTAGGCAACCCAGGCTAACATACTGAGTATCAAAGGGAAATAGGATTGATATTACACAATGGTGGTAAAAGAAACTATGTCTGGAATCCAGGAGATTCTTTAAGACAACTCTTAGAATGACCAAGGCCTGATTTAAGTCAATGGAAAACTACAACAGCCTAATCTGGTACAATGACTGGTGGCCTAAGCCTTTCAGGAATGAGGACTTAGACCACCCACCAGAAAAGGACCAGAACCGGCTGAGGTGCTTACTGAAGGCAATGGGACTGCAGACTGAGCGATGGGAGGATACCAGCTATGACCACCTGACCAGCTGCAAACATGAAGCCTGTAATTTTTATGAGTATTTCTTCCTTATATGTACCATATATACTTGAGTATAAGCTGACCCAAATATCAGTTGAGGCACCTAATTTTACCACAAAAACTGCATTAAAAAAGTGCTGAAAAAACTCGGCTTATAAAGAAGTGTATATAAAACATTTTTGTTTTCTTCACATAAAATCACCTACTGTCACCAAGTCAATGTTTTATATAACATTCTTGTGTGTGTGTGTGTGTGTGTGTGTGTGTGTGTGACTGGTTTTGTTTCTCTAGACAACCCTGCCTAACACAATGGCCTTGCTTAGCACCTGTATCCCACCACACAGAGAAGGAATATGCATGAACTCAAAATTGCTATGAGAATTTCAAACTACATGATCTTTATATGTTACATTTACAATTTTTATTTTATAAGCTCACTTTCAAAATGAGAATAATGGAAGATATGCAGTAGTATGACTGCCTGAGTGGATTAAGGAATACATCTCCCAAGGTGGATTGAAATATTTGGAAGATGAATTTATTTTAGAAAGTTCATGAAACGTTTACGTTTGGTTTTGCCTTGGCCTTTGTTTTGTTTTTGCTTGTCAGTTCCAAAGAAGCATAAGCTTCCGTCCAGGACAAGCAGAAAGGCCTTATTTTGCCTTCCTTTCTATACTTCTCATGGCCAAAAGATGGCAGTGTGCTAGAGAATGATAACATTTTCCACTAATGCTGAGCTGACAAGTGGACTGCATGGTTGCCTGTGGTCCTAATGAGTTAGCCTGGCTTTGCAAAAATCTGCCATTTCAGAATATCCAAAACAGAAACCCATGGCTATCCAGGAGAAATGTGTACTTTATCTGCCTTTGTACAGAAGAGTGAATATGTTGCGTTAGACACAGACATACTTGAGCCACAAATGAAAAAATATCCTATGATTTAATGCATAGAAATGCTATTGGTTTCAAAATCCAAAGGTCAATATTATGATCCATTTGCCTAATGGTCGCACATGGAGAGCCACTCCCTTCCTCACAAAGTCTGACACTTACGAAGTCTTTTTTGCATTTCATGAACTATTTTTACGGCACAGACATCCAAGATGGAGCTTCGATATGGATATGAATAAGGTGAGTCTATCCTAAGTACCTCCCCCTGTCTCCTTTGTAGAATTGCCCTCTCTTTCCAGAGGCTCTGCATGCTTCAGGAACCTGCATGTCCAGGAGCACTTGCTGAGCCATGGGGCTACTTGGTGGCAGATGGCTCAGACTCTTACGCTTTCTTGTTGGTTTGTTTTAATGCCCATCTTTGATACTTTCTGTATCAGCGTCCTGATGGCACAGTGGTTAAGCGCTCAGATGCTAATGGCAATGTTGGGGGCTCCAAATAAGAAAGATGCGGCAGTCTGCTTCCGTAAAGGCTTAGAACTTTGGAACTCTGTTTGGAAATTATCTTCTGTCCGACAAGGTCACTAAAGAAGGAACAAACTCTATGGCCATAGGTTTCATTTGCATTTGGGATGTTCTATCATTCTTCCATAAGGCTTGTCCTTTATTAGCTTTACTGAGGAATAAGGTCTAATCAATGGTAAGGTGAAGTGCATATTCATTCTTCATGAGTGAAGGCTCTGCTATACATTCATCACAGTGCTATACATTCATCACAGTGAGGTAGGAGAGTTACCACTAGAAGACCCTTCCTTTAAGTTTCAAGGCAGATCAGAAAGATAGGCAAATAACAGTTAGGTGTAGTAACACTTCAGAGAGCTCATTCCTGGCGCAGAGCAATGCAGCTTGCCATGGCTACGCATAACTTGTTTTCATGTTAAGGTGAATGTCAATCATTGTAAATTTAATTCACTGCGTAACATATGTCCCATGTTGCTGGCTAACAATATTGAAAGTACCATGGATTGCTGACATAACAAACAAATCTGTCTTGGAAGAAGTACAATGAGAATACTCTTCATACACTTTGGACACGTCTCTCGGGGAGAGACCAGTCCCTGGAGAAGGACGTCATGTTTGGTAGAGAGACGACGAAAAAGGGGAGTCCCTCCACACGATGGATGGGCACAGTGGGTGCAACAACGGGCTCCCACAGAAGAACAATTGTGAGGACGTTGGAGGAGAGGATGGGCTTCCTTCTGTTGCACATGGGGCCTCTATCAGAGATGACTTGACAGAACCAAACAACAATGATATGAAATAAGTGATTAAGCTTAAGTTTTGATTCTGACACAAACTGACAGGAGTGGTATTTTAAGACATCTCAATCTTGGTATTTTCAATCGCCTCATATGCATTTGAAAGTTGAATAAGGATCGCTTCTCGGCCTTTTGGCTAAGATCAAGTGTAGTATATGTTCTTATCAGTTTAATATTTGATAGGCCCTCTAACTGAGGACAATATATTAAATAGGTTTTCGGAGCAGGGAGCTGGAATGGGAGCTTGCTCCATCCACTCCATGCATTGACCTGGTATTGCAGTACTTCCAGGAACAGTGCAACACAAAAAAAGAAGAAGAAAGTTGAATAAGGAAGGCCAAAGAATAATTGATGCATTTGAATTTTGGTGCTGGTAAGAATATTGAGGTCCCATGGACTATTAAAAGGACAAACAAATCTGTCTTGAAATAAGTACAACCATCCTTAGAGGCAAGGATGGTCAGGCTTCATCTTACATACTCTGGACATGTTGTCAGAAGAGACCAGTTCCTGGAAAAGGACATCATATTTGATAAAACAGAGGGTAACCCAAAAAACAAAAAAGGCCTTCAAGTAGACGGATTGACACCAGAGCTGCAACAACAAACTCAAGCCTAGGAACAATTGTGAGGGTGACAGAGCATTGGATTGTGCTTTATACTGTTGCGCATAAGGTCCCTATGGCCAGTAAGCAACTGATGACACCCAACAACTCTGCTCCCTCTAGACCATCACCTGCTGGCAAGAGACATCTCTACCTCCCAGAGACTACCTCAGGCCATGATGATTAGGCTGAAACAAAACTTAACTTTTACTCTTTCTTAATGTAGCTTCTGAAGTAGATACCCTGTTTCCCTGAAAGTAAGACATCCCCCAAAATAAGACCTACTTACAGTTTTGCCTCTCACTGAAATATAAGGCATCCCCCCCAAAATAAGACCTCCCCCAAAATAAGGCTCCTCAAAGCTACCCTAACTCTGGACTCTGGACCATAGCAGCAGGTGCCGCCATGCAGCTTACTGTTGGCCACAGCGCAGCCGGAGCAGACAGGAAGTACGACGTCTCTTTTAATAAAACAATAAACAATAAATGTGTACCATATTCTTCTTCACGAAAAAATAAGACATCCACTGAAAATAAGACCTAGTGCATCTTTGGGAGCAAAAATTAATATAAGACACTGTATTATTTTCGGGGAAACAGGGTAGTGAAGAATTCAGTAGATGATAAAATTCTTAGATAGTAAAGAACTCATTAGATGCTAAAACTTTATCCAAACCTACTGCCATCTAGTCAATTCCAACTCAGTCACCTACACAGGATGCCTGCGATGGTCAATCTTGATAGGAGCACACAGCCTCGTCTTTCTTGTGAAGGGGAACTGCTTAATTTGAACTGCCAAATTTACAGTTAACAGCCCAGCACCTAATCCACAACCCCCATCCACCTCCTCCCCAGAGCTCTTTCTCAGACAATATAGGAAACAAGGACAATTCCTGCTGTTCAGCCCTGCTTTCACTACTGCTCTTCCGGGGGCCTGGGAGGTGATTTTGACCATGGGGTTCTTGTCTCTAGCAAGGGAATAGGCCTCATTTGTTTGGCTTGACTAATATGCATGACTCAGGCCTCCAAACCAGCAAGTGTTTTTCCTCTATAAACTCATTATGCTTTTGTGTAAAGCGTCGCTCTCAAAGGTAGTCCATGCTTATATGCAGAGCATCTCCTAAGCAGTACAACTACATCCTCAAACTCTGCTTTTAAGAACAAATGAATCGACTAGTCCCAGAATCTGTCTAATTGTTCAAACTGTGTTACACTAAATAGGATGACACACTATACGTTGCCAGGTGATTTGTCTATAAATGGCATGTGACCTAGTTCACAGCATCTTTCTTGGCTTGATTTTCCCAGAATTCAAGTAAATGTCTCAGCAAGATTCTCTCTTCTTCTTATGGTTTTGAATTTGGGCATATCAGGGATCCCCGGAAATAGCACAGTGCAACCAAAGAGGAAAATCACCCAAGGGATGGGGCCATTATTGCCATGACTTCATGCCTGTAAAGTGAGGACGAGCCAGTTCATCCAGAACAGCAAGCGTGTGTCACTCACAACTCCTTGGGAACAATGCTCTTCACTGTGCAGGCTACCACATGGGAAATTAGCTTGTTTTGTTTTCTTTTGTACCATGTTGGGGGATAAGAGACGGTTGCTTTGCTCTCTAGTTGAATACCACACAGTTGGGAACTATGGTTTCCTGGTACCAAATACAGAAGCATTATTAGCGAAATGGAAATCCAATGATCTATGTGAGACTGTGGTTGTGATGGTAGGTGTTTCATTCCTGAGCGCAGGAAGAGCAGGTTTTCTTATGGAAGAGGAGGCAGATTTCAGGAAGTTCCCAGAGAGTCACTTGACATTTCTCCCTGGAATGGGGAGGAGGAATGAGATAAATGAAGGGTGGATGGGATGAAGCACCTTCCCAAGGGCAGGGTACCTACACTAGGCAAATGTTGGATCAGTGTGAGGTCCAAGGCTGTGAAAAATTGTCTGTACCAGTGAGAGGGACATACATTGTACAATTTTCCTTTAATTTACCATTCTATGTAGAATTTATCATAGTCTCCTCTATGACACCACAGAACTTTTGAGACTGGGAAAATGTGTCCATTACATTTAATTTGCATATGCATTAAATAGCTAGACAGCGGGCAAAGTGGTTACCTCTTACAAATTTTATTTCAAACCTTCTATTCCATCAATTCAATAAATACAGGTGTGTTTTTCAGGGGATGAGACCCAATTTTTGACTGATTTGTGAAATTGTAAGAATTTGATAAATAGTAATAGCAGAAGAATTTGATTTCAGATATATTTTGTTAATCAATTAACTTTAAGTAGTTTGTAGCCATTACTTTTAATCTTGTCATCCCCTAGTAATAAGAACAGTTTTATTGGGAAATAGCTACATCTCTTGGATTTATGCAACTAGATGAACATTGCAGAAACATGATATGAAAGGCATATGCCTGATTAAACTCAAGTTCAATTGTTTTACACTTAGAGAACTTCCTGGCTCTAAATGATATATGGACAGATTAGGGATATATATTTCTTATTGCCTAATAAAACGAATCTGATCATTTCAACATATGACAAATTTTGTTTCCCTTGGCATTAAATTTCTGAGGAAGTGTGATTCCCACTCCCACAGGAGCCTAACTCTTCGAGCCTCTCTTTCTGTACAGAGGTCACAAAAGAAGCAAGACTCACTGTTAAACTTCCAGATGGCCCAAATTAAGAATTCCCTGAAAGTTATGAAATTATGGAGAAGACATAAAACAATGCTTTCTGTGGTACAAAACAGGCAGAGGCAAGAAAGACTTGAGAACTATTTTATATTCCCCTCCCACATTTCCAGCCTCCTTTTAAACTAAGAATGTGCACTGCGACCTATGCTCCTAACTCTCTAGATTGAATCTTCCTTCTTGTGCGGCAGGAAATGAAGGAGTTCATGAAGGAGGAGGAGAACTGCCCAAGGTCACTTCCTAGTCCTGTCGAGCTTTGACGTGAGCAAGAGAAAAACTATCCTGTGCTGAGGTAGAAAGACATGGGGTTTGAAAATGAACGTGGACTTTTGTCACTTGGTTTTAGAGAACCAGTTCCAGCACTTATCCTACAATTCTAAATGTTCCTTCCAGCAGTACTTCACTTTGGTATTTTAGAGACTTTAAATAGTGAGTTATGATACTACATAGTGAACTTTGAGGAACATTAAACTATGACACTTTGAGATACTTAGAGAAATGTTGACCTAATATTGTTTCTTGTTACTTCTGTTTTACCCTGTGGTCCATATGGGAGTGCCTGTGGTCTTAAAAAGGGGCCAGCCAAGATACAATATAATCTCCATTCACCGTAAATAACAGAAGATAAAAAAGAGTCCGATTTTAGAAGAGGAAATCAATTAAGTGTCTGGCTATATCCATGAGTAACTGCTTACTTTACCATGAGATCAAAAGATTTGGATGGTACCCAACTACCATTATCATTTTGATAAAATATTCTATAAAATAATTCTAGCCAGAGGATGAAGATTATGGAACATAAATTCAAATTCTAAATTGATGTAAGGAATTCTGGAGACATGGAATTTGGTTGAATCCCCAAAACTGTCACCCTGAGATTATCTTTTAACTTTACTGAAAGTATTCCCTGATGTCTTCTTTGATCCCAAACCAAGAGTCTATCATAATAAGTAATGTATGTCTACCTAGAGAATTGTGTTTTTTTAAAGAGTTAACTCTGTGAGATAAAATCCAGAATAGCAGGTTGAAAGGTTAGATGAGAAGCTTAGAGGATCCTGAGAATAAATCAATGGTAGTGAAACAATTCAGAGAAGATGGTGAAAATAACTACAAAACCTGAAAAGCATAATCAATGTCAACTAGTTGTACACATAGAAATTGTTCCAATGATGCATGACTGCATGTTTTTGCAAAAAGAAAAAAACCCAATCCATTAAAACTTTACATTTAGAAATGTTTAATGATAGTTGATATGTCGGCTATAGACACTATGTGTTCAAGGATGGTCTTAACTGGTGCTCTTGACTTAGCTGAGGTTTCAATAGAACCTCATGAAAATTACATGACTTGACTGTGGATAATTTATTTTTAATTTGAAGTCTTTGGTTTGGTTGGAGAAATAGATAAGAACATTGTGTTGATATTAGAAAAGCATATTCCCCAGCACACGCTTCAGATACAACCAAGTGTATTAAAAAGAACCGCTTGACAGAGTAACCATAAAGTATATTCATCAAGAAAATAAGAAAATTATTCCTATAGAGCAGAATCAGCCAATTCCAGAAATATTTATAAACATGAAACAGAATGCATTAATGTTTGCCCACTTAGCTTTCAGAAATTCTATGAACAAGTTGTTGAAGTTAGTCTTCTCGTTTCCCTCCATTTATGAATGGAAATATGTATTGAAGTTATTCTGTCTTGTAAACTGAATGTGTCTGGGGACATTCTAGTGAAGGGGGAGAGAACTTCACAGGTTTTTTAAATAAAAGAAGTCACTTTTGTAGCTGATGAAGAGATTCATCAAGTGCTAGCTAGTCTGGGCAATAAAGTGATTTTCTCCCTTGAGAGCAGTTAAGTGAAATAGTTACACAAAAAGTAGACGGTGACATAAACTGTTAGTGTTCACCAAGTATTTTATTTCCGGGTCTCCTTGGTAGCTTATTTGAGGTAGTTCTAGTTCTAGTTGGCAAGTGACTAGTTCTTGCCAATGAACTGTGAGTTAAAGTGAACTGCATCACTTCTGGTTGAAGTCAGTTAATAGTAGGGGTTCTTCTATAGTTGTGAGTGAATGGCTTTTAAAAAGCTAGAGACACAAGAGTTGGTCCCATGGGCAAGTCTGGAATCCATGTACTGAAGAAGACTGACCTACAGGGAACTGTGACATGAGCCAGCAGTAAAACTCCCTTTATTAATCCGCTGAGATTTTAGTGCAAGTGATGACTCTGGTGAGCTGGTTTTAATTAGATGACTAATGAAGGCAATATTAGTTGTGTCATCACTACTGATGCCCAATACAAAGAAAACATTCATTTCTCTAAGGGGAAGCCTTTGTAAACATCAGCATTTACTTCATCAAAGATTTTTCAGCCAATTGTTAGAACTGGTATAAAGGCTAGAGTTTGGTTTTTTTCTGTCCTTTCTAAAATAGCACAGTCCACTTGTCCCATCTGCCTTCTAATAGGACAGCAATATAACTCAGGAATTTTTGAGGTGGAATCCACTAGAAAGCTGTTGGATGTCTCTGAATAAGAGACTGTAAAAGTGATTTTGTGCCAACGTGTCAGGGTCAGGATCCTCAATGGTTTCACAAATAGGCCTGTTGTTATTTTTGTTCGGTAATATATAAGGTGAGTTCTGACCCAAAGTGACCCTATGCACAACTGAATGAAACACTGCCCGGTCCTGTACCAAACTCACTAGTGCTTCTGTTTTTGAACCCAGCGTAGCCACTGTGTTAATCCATTTTGTTTAGGGCCTTCATTTTTTTTCACTGTTCCTCTGCTATACCAAACATTATGTCCTTCTACAGGCACTAGGCTCTCCTGACAATATGTGCAAAGTGTCTAGGATAAAGTCTCCCCATCCTGGCCTCTAAGGAGCAGTCTGACCACACTCGTTACAAGAGAGATCAGTTTGTCTTTTTAGCAGTCCATGGAATGTTCAATATTCTTTTCCAGCACCACAGTTCAAATGCTTGGATTATTTTATGATCATTCTTATTCAGTGCCCAACTTGCACATGCATACGAGGCAATGAAAATGCCCTGGCTTGGGTTAGGCACACCTTTGTCCTCAAAGTAACTTCCTTGCTTTTCAAAACCCTAAAAAGGTCTTGTGCAGCAGATTTACCTAGAGACTTTTTATCTCTTAACTACTGCTCCCATGAGCATTGATCGTGGATCCAAGCGAGACAAAAGTCCTTGACAACCTCATTTTTTCCCTCCATTTATCATGATATTAACTACTGGTCCAGTCATGAGGACTGGGTCTTCTTTACATTGAGTTGTAATGCATATGAGGCTGCAATCCTTGATCTCCAACAGCAAGCGCTTCATGTCCCCCTTCCTTTCAACAATCAAGGTTGTTATCTATCATCTGTGTATCACACATTGTTAACATTCCTTCCTCCAATCCTGAGGCCACATTCTTCTTTATATAATCCACCTTCTTTGATGATTTACTCAGCATAGAGACTGAATAATTATGGTGAGAAGATACAATCCTGACGTACACCTTTCCTGATTTTAAGCCATGTTGTTTTCCCTGGTTCTGTTCACACCACCACCTCTTGATCCATGTACAAGTTCCACATGAGTATAATGAAGTGTTCTAAAATTCTTATTCTTCTCAAGGTTGTCCATAGTTTGTTAGGATCCACCCAGTTGAATGCCTTAGCATAGTCAATAAAACACAAATAACATTTTTCTGGCATTCTCTGAGAATAAATACATACTCCTCCTAAGGAAAATCAGGCAGGCCTGCATATTTGGGCATAGCCTCCCAAACAAGGACCCCTCTCCCTCTCCCCCACTCCCACCTTCTGAGTGCACAGAACCACCCACATTAATGTTGCCATAGCAACAGAACTCTAGTATACCTAAATTATATCCCTGTCTTTGATCTCCTTCGTCTCACCCTCTCCTCTCTGTACATCTATACATTTTTGTTCTTCTTTGTCTTGTTGTTTTTTCTTTTTCCTTTCTCTACTCTCTTTTTCTTTCTTTTTTTTCAATTTTTGAACATTTTATTTTCCTCATACTCATTGTTATTCATGTAATTAAAAAAATTTTGGCCAAAATATACACAACAACACATTCATGAATTCAACAATTTCTACATGTATAATTCAGTGCCATTGAATATATTTTGCATGTTGTACAATCATGATTGCTATACTTCTCCAAATTGTTCCACTACCCTTAAAATGAACTCAATG
>NW_022111369.1:45910757-45921638 GCF_000313985.2 Echinops telfairi
GTTTCCAATTCCCATCTGTACCGCTGTGCATCATCTGGTCTAGCCAGGTCTACAAGGCAGAATTGGGGTCCTGGTAGTTGGGGGGAGGAAGCGTTTAACAACTCTTTTTCTTTGCTTTGCTCTTTTTGCTTACCTTGTTAATGCTACATCAATATCTATAATCTAGGCTATCAAATTAATATCAGCAATAAAAGAAGAGGAACATAAAGGCAAAACATGGCAACTTAACTCTATACTGCTTAAAGATGCCTGGGTAGCTGAGGGAGCACAAGAACTGATTGCGACTGCATACGTCATGTTAAAGTGGTGGGGGGCTCTGATATATGTGATGCTGTTGTACAATTCCCCTGGATATGATTGAATGATGCAACTATTCAACTGTATGATATGTAAATTGTGTGCCAATAAAACTGCTGGGAAAAAAGACTGAGCAATAGATAAAATAAGGAAATTAAGAAATTCTTTGATACAAATGAGAACAATATCATAATTCTTAACCTTGAGGACACAGCAAAAGCAATTTACAGCCATCAATACACACATGAAAATAGAGGAAAAATCCATGACAAATATCTTAACACAACACTTCCAACAATTAGAACAAGAGCAACAGCATAAACCATCTACCAACAGAAAAAAGAAATACTAAAGATTAGTGCAGAAATAAACTGGAAAAACAAAAAAATGATGGGAGAAACTCAGCAATATGAGAAATTAGTTCTTTGAAAGGATTAATAAATTTGAAAAACCACCAGCAAATTTAACAAAGGAAAAGAAAGAGAAGATGCAAATACCTATAATTAGTGATGAAAAGGGCAATATCACAATGGTGCCAAATGAAATAAAAGGAATAATAACTACACTCGAAACAAGTTCGATAATCTATAAGAAATGGACAAATACCTAGAATTATACCATTTACCTAAATTAATCCTGACAGATGTAAAAACTCTGACCAGATTCATAAAAAAGAAGAAATTGAGAAGATCACCAGAAAACTCCCTTTCAGGAAAAGCCAAGAACCAGTTCTTTCTGGGGAAATTCTACCAAGTATACAGGGAACAGGTGTCACTCATTTTACACAGATTATTCCAGAATATGGAAAGGGGAAACAAACTCTGAAATGCATTCAATGAAGCAAGTATGACCCTGATAACAAAGCCGGGCCCAGATTCCCAAGGACAGGAAACTGCAAAGCATAATAACCCTCATGAACATAGATGCAAAATGCTCAACAAAATCCTGGCCGATAGAACCCAATACAATCATGCTTGATCTAATTGAACTTCGGATTGTTACAAGATTTGTAAGAGCTCCCAATAAAATGGAAAAATAATTTTTTTAACTAAAATCAGTTACAGGAAAAAATATTAACAATTCATCATGACCAAGTGATATTCATACTCAGCGTTCAAAAAACAATCAACATAATCCACCACATAAACAAAACCAAGAAAAAGAACCACTCTATCATATCAACAAATGCCAAAAATTCATTGGACAATATAGTGCGTGCTATAGCCAACTGAGACTTCAGACTGTTCTGTCACGATCTACCCCATCCTTCACAGGCCACACCAGAAGAACTCAATAGGAACACCACCAAGCAAACTGGGCTCTACCTCAAACTCACCTGAGTGGATTTAATGAACTGACGTACACCCTTGGAATTTAAGCTGAAGTTTCATAGTGTAAGAAGAAGCAGGTGATTCCATCAGAAGGTTATGGAGTTGGCAGTTATTAGACTTTGGTTCATATCTCTTGTTTGAGGGTGCTGAATGAATGAATGGAGGCTTGGTAGTACCATATATTTAACTATATTTATGGTCGCTGCTTTTTTTATGACACTTTTTAGTCTGACAGTCATGGTTCTGTCTTTGTGAATGAGTGTTATTAAAAGATTTGGCCTACTCCCCACCCTCATTGTTCATTTAAATAGTGTCCCGGTACTTAAGCTTTTAATCTGTGCATGTCAACAATTCATTTATTGCAATATGAAAAGCAAAATTACACATGTATAATTTCCTTTTGTTAACAGTGTTTTAAATTCCATACCATTAGCTAAATTAATGACATAATCAAAAGAATCACCTGTACCCCAAGGTGATGATTTGTAATAATCTCTATCATAAAATAACTATGTCTGTAAACCAGATATATATATCTGGTTCACTTTAGAAACATAATTATCATTTTATAATAGAGAGCTTTATAAATCATCACCCTGAGCCACAAGTGATTCTATTGATAGTGTCATTAATTTAGTCAATGGTATAGACTTTAATGACATTGCTGATGTCAGATGGATCTTGGCTCAAAGTAGAGAATACCAGAAAAAGGTTTGCTTGCGTTTCATTGACTATGCAAAGACATTTGGCTGTGTGAACCATAATTAACTGTGGCTAAACTTGAGAAAAATAGGAATTCCAAAACACATCATTTTGCTCATTCAGTATTCGTGGATGAATCAAGAGGCAGTGGTGCAAACAGAACAAGGGACTACTGCATGGTTTAAAATCAGGAAAGGTGTGCATCAGGGTTGTCTTCTCTCACCATACTTGTTCAGTCTGTGTGCTGAGCAAATCACCAGAGAAGCTGGCTTATATGAAGAAGAGTGTGGCATCAGGATTGGAGGAAGTCTTATTAACAACCTGCAGCATGCACTGAAAAGTGAAAGCGAGAGGGATTTGAAGCACGTGATGATGAGCAAGGATTTTAGTGCAGATGACAACTCAATGTAAAGAAGACCAAAATTCTCACAACTTGACCAATAGGTAACATCATGATAAATGGATAAAAGCTTGAAGTTGTCATGGATTTTGTCTTACTTGGATCCATAGTCGATGGTTATGGAAGCAATTGTCAAGAGATCAAAAGATATTGTATTAGATAAATCCGCTGCACAAGACTTTGTTAGAGTACTGAAGAGCCAGAAGGTTACTCTGAGGACTAAGATGCTCCTGACCCAAGCCATGAAGAGTGACAGGCTCAGAAACCTAAAGGGACAGTTCTACCCTGTCCTGTAGGGTCCTATGAGTTGAAATCAACTTGATGGCTGTGAGGGAGGGCCCTGGCAGGGGAGGTTGTAGGGAAATGGGGAGCTAATATCAATGAATACAAGAAATAAGAAAATGTTCTGAAATTGATTGTGGTGGTGAATGCACAACTTGTCTTAATATGATTGAGCTTTTAGTTGCATGATGTGTGAATTATATACCAATAAAACTCTCTCTTTATATATGTCTATTTTAGAAAAGCAAAAATATTTTATCTCTACACCACTCTAAAAGAAACTGTACCCAAGCAGTCAATACCTACCCCCTCGAAATGACTATTCTACTTTTTATCTTTATGAATTTGCCTATTCTGGTATTTCATAAAGTACGATAATATATTTTTCCTTTTTAGCTGACTTATTTCACTGAGCATAGTTTATGAATAATTCATGTCAAAACATATGCAGAATTTTATTTCTCTTTAAGACAATAATATTCCATTGTTGAGTCTTTGTAGCTTTTTATGTATAGGATTGTGTTGTCTACAAATAGGGAGAGTTTTGCTTCTTCTAAAAATAAAAATATAACTCAATTCCCCTGGTCTCAAATCCATGCTTTACCACTATTTAATAATATTTTCCAAAACAATCATTTTAAAATGCAGGAATGTTTACAGAATTTCTAATGTATGTGTGCCAATCCCTGTATTTACAGATAGATATGGTTCATAACTGATTTTACATTCTCAAGATGATCATTGAATAGAGACCCAAAGGGAAAAATCAAAACTGTACTGTTGTTGATTTATATCTACCCAATGTACAATAGAATGAAATACTGCCCAGGCCTATATCACCTTCATAATTGATACTCTGCTTGGGATCATTGTTGGAGCTACTGTGCTGGGTCTTCCTTCCTCTCCTCCACGAAGCCTGATGTTCTTCTCCTGAGACCGAGCCCTCTTGATAGCATGTCCAAAGAGCATGAGATAAAGTCTCTCCACCCTCACGTCTTAGATTCATTTGGGTATACTTCTGCCCAGAGATTTGTTTGTTATTTTGGCAGTCCATGGTATACTAGTATTTAAGATTATTTTCCAACACAATATTTCAAATATATCAACTATGTAACTTTTTCTTATTGTCTTACTTTTGCATTCATATGAGGCAATTGAAAAATACCATGATTTGGTCCAATTGCACCTTAGTCCTCAAAGTGATGTCTTAGTTTTTTTTAACATTTATTTTTTAAAGTCTTTTGCAGCAAATATGAGGTCAGCAGTTCAAAACCACCAGCTGTTCCGAAGGAGAAAGATGAGGCTTTCTACTCGCATCAAGAGGTATGGTTTGGGGAACGCACAGGGAGCGGTTCTATTCTGATCTGTAGCTCTCACTGTAAGTCAGAAATAACTCCATGCCAGTGAGTTTGGTTTTGAAACAGACTTGCTGAAAGCAATTTACTGTTTTGTTTCTTGCCTACTGCTTCTATGAGCATTGATTGTGGACCCAAATAAAATAAAATTCTTGACAACTTTAATCTCTCTTTGCCATCCATCATCATGATTTTATTTTGTGAGGATACTTGTTTTCTTTATGTTGTGGGGTAATCGACTCTGAGCACTGTCGTATTTGATCTTCATCAATAAGTGCTTCAAATTCTCTTCATTTTCCTCAAACAAGGTTGTGCATATTAAAGATTGCAAAGTAGCCTTCTTATAATCCTGATGTCATGTTCTTCTGTATATAGTTAAGCTTCCTATCTTATTTGCTCAGGTACATATTAAATAAGTAGAGTGAAAAGGTGTAATCCCGAAGTATGGTTTTTCAGATGCCGTCATCACTGCCTTTTGGCTATGTACACAGTCCTCATGAGCACAATTAATTATTCTGGAAATCTAATTTTTCAGAGTGTTATAGGTAATTTAGTAATATCTACACAATAGAATGCCTTTGAGCAGTCAATAAAATACAGGTCAACATCATCCTGTTTTTCTCTACTTCCAATGAAAACCTATCTGAAGCTAGCAATTATATCCCTCAGTCTGTCTTTTTCAAAATCCGTTTTGAATTTCTGCCAGTTTCTTGTTAATATACTGTTGCAGTCATTTTTAGCTATCTTTCCCCAAAATTTATTTGCACGTTACAGTAAGGAAATTGTTCAAAATTGTATTATTCTGTTTGGATCACTTTTGTTTGGAGTAGGCTTAAATATTAATCTAATCCTGTTGGTGGTCAGATATCTGCTTTCCAAAATGTCTGGCATCCATAGATGAGAGCTCCAAAATTGACATCCATTTAAGGAAACACCTCAATTGCATTTCATTCATTCCCGAAGACTCATTTTCCACCAAAGCCTTCAGGGCAACTTGGACTTCTTCCTTTATTAATAATGGTTCTTGATCATCTGCGCACCCCTCACATGGACTGACTCTTTTTGGTACAGTGAGTCTGTCTATTCCTCCCATCTTCTTTTGATGTTTCCTGTACCTTTCAGGATTTTGCTCTAATTTAGAAACCTTCAATATTGGAATTGGAGGCTTCAATTTTTCTTTACCTCTTCCAGTTTGAGAAATGGCTAGTGCATTTTTCTCTTTTGGTTTTCTAACTACAGGTCTTTACACATTTTACCCTGATGCTTCACTTTGTCCAAGGAGAGCTACTGTCAAGTTCTGTTACACCGTCACTTCATTCCTTGGCTTTAGCTTCTCTGCATCTAGAGTGAGTTTCAGAGTCTCCTCTCACATCCACATTGGTCTTTTCTCTTTCCTGTCGTGTTAAAATGACCTTTTGCTTTCTTCATGTATGCTGTCCTTGATGCCATGCCATAAGTCACCTGCTTTTGGTCATTTGTGCTCAGTGACTCATATTTATTATTGAGATGGTTTTCAAACTCAAGTGAAATATCTGGCTTCCCTGGACTTATTTGCTTCAAATTTCAACTTGAATGTTTAAATGAACAACTGATGGTCTATTTTTCAGTTGGCTCCTGGCCTTGTTCTGAGCTAATGACCTTGAGCTTCCCGGCATCCCTTTCTATATCTGTAGTCAATTTGATTCCTGTGTATTCCATCTGATGAAGTCCATGTGTATAGTCACCATTAATGTTGTTGTAAAAACATACTTAAACCAAGTAAGTCCTTGTTTTTTTGAAATTCTGCACCTGATCTCTTACATCTATTCAGTCCTCAATGGCACGTGTTCTAACTATTGAAAATTCATCATTTCCAATATAGTCATTCCAAGCACAAGTACTTGTCATTGCATTTTGTTTACAAGTTTAATCAATATTATACTGCAGAAATTGGTAAGAATCATCAATTCCTCCATCTTTGGCATTAACATTTGATGTGTAAATTTGATTAACACCTACTGCTATGGGCCAATTCCAACTCATATCAGACAGGGTGAACCTATCAGACAGGGTAGAGTTGCCCTTGTATATTTCTGAGACTGTTTATTGGAGTCAAAAGACGTCGGTCTCTCATGGAGTGGTTTGTGGTTCCAAACTGTTGACTTGACAGTTATTATAATCACTATGTAAACCATTATAATGAAAAAGTAAAATATATAATAAAAAATTAAGGTATTATAATGAAAGATGCAACCCTAGAGTTAGAAAACCCAGCTCATCCCCACCATGCCACCAGGGTTCTTTAAATTTGATTCATGCTCACATTAATTCATCTTCTTTCTTGGTGTAAGGATATTATGACCGCATTTGTCCTTTTGACAGTGAATGTGACGCCATGCCCCATGCAGCTGTCATTCCAAACGGCCAAGACTAGTCCATTTCAGGTCACTACACCTAAGATACCTATCTTAATGCAGTCCATTTCATTTTGGAAGACTTCCAATGTTTTACAATCTATGTCATTAATAGATATCTGCTGCTATTACTTCTCATTTTGAGTCACAGCTCATCCACAAATGAAATCCGGGAGTTTTTATCCATGTCATTATGGAGGGCTCGATTTTTTGAGAAAGCAGCTCCCGGGCATATTTTGAGTTCCTTCTGACCTGCGGGCTCATCTTCTGGCACTACCTCTGACAATGTTCTACATTTATTCATAAGATTTTGTGAGGTTAATTCATTAGAAGTGGACAGCCTATTCTTTCGTGGTAGTTATAGTCTTAGTCTGGAAGCGCTACTGACATTTGTTCACTTTAGATGACTAGGCAGTTAGATTTTATGTCAACTTGCACCTGTGTGAAAGTGTGGGAGGGAGCACAACCTACTAATTCGGTCAGTCTAATGATGCCTCCTTGGGTTGGGGAGGGGGGGGATGTTAAATAAGAAAGAACTTATATGAAAGAGAGAGCATCTTCCCTCTTGCCCTTCATCCTTGCTGGGCCTCTGTCTTCCCCCAGGGATTGTCTCATGGGGGCTGCTGACACTGGAAGCCAACCTCAGTGTGGTTGGTACCTTGCCATGTCCCCACTGACCTTAGATCCACATGACTCTGCACCCTCAAGATTTTGATCACCATGCATTCTACTTCAACTTTCTGAGTCATCAAGCCTTTCTGAATCTGAGAGGGCTCTGGGTAACATCAGACTTGGATTGAACTAGGCTATGATGCTTTCTTGATACAAAATTACTTATTGACATAAAGTTCTTTCTTATATATATATGAGTGTCACTGACTTTTTTTCTCAGACAACTCAGAATAACACAATGATGATGGAGAAGCTTAATATCATCAAATAAAACAAGTTCAGCCCAAGTGTGGACAGATCATCAATGCTCATGTGCAAGTTCAGGAAGGAGATCAAGAAAATTAAAACAAATCCATGATTGCCAAAGTACTACCTGAATTTTGAGAACATCTCAAGAATAATTTTCTGCATTGAACACTACCACACAAGAGCTGTGGGATGACATGAAGAACATCATACATGAAGAATGCGAAAGGTCATTAAAAAGACAAGAACGGAAAAAAAAATACCAAAGTGAATGTAAGCTAAGACTCAGAAACTTGCTCTTAATTGAAAAACGGCTAAGACATATGAAAGAAATGATGAAGTCAAAGAGCTAAACAGATAAATTCCAAGGGCATCTCAAGAAGAAAAAGTAAATATTTTTAATGAAATATGCAAAGACCCAGGGTTAGAAAACTTTTTGGTTACTCACCCAGCGTATCTTAAACTGAATGAACTCGAGGGGAAAAAATCAAGCCTTGAGTTGAGATATTGAAAGATTCTAAGGGAAAAAATATTGAAAGATGCAGAAACATCAAAAGTAGATGGGAAGAATAGACATAGGTATTGTACCAAAAAGAACTAGTATACATTTAACCATTTCAAGATCCAGCTTATGGTCAAGAACCGATGGTACTGCAGGAAGATGTTCAGGCTGCATGAAAGGCATTATCCAGAAAACAAAGCTCCAGAAATGGATGTAATATCAATGAAACGCCTCAGTAAGTTGATAAAACACTAGAAGCATGTACTTGTCTATGGTAGGAAATTTTGAAAACAGTTTCTTGACCAAAAGTTTCTGAGTGGAAGAGATCCATATTTGTACAGTTTCCCCCCAAAAAAGTGATCCAACTGAATGTGAAAATTAAACAATAATATCATGAATGTCACATGCAAGTAAAAGTTTGCTGACCTTCATTGAACAACAGTTACAGCCATGTATTTACAGGAAGATGCCAAAAATTCAAGCACGATTCAGAAGACATGGAATAAAAGATATTATCGTTGAGGTCAGATGGATCTTCACTGAAACATTGTATTTCATTGCAAAGTCTTTTGACTCTGTGGAACATAACAATCTAAATATGGCCTTGAGAAGAATGGGAATTCCACAACACTTCATTATGCTCATGTAGAATCTGTACATGGACCAAGAGGTAGTTACGTGAACAGAACAAGGGAATAGTACATAGTTTAAAATCAGGAAAGGTATATGTCAAGGTTCTATCTTCTCACCGTACTTTTAAAATCTGTATGCTAATCAAATAATTAGAGAAGTAATTAATAAAGAAGAATGAAGCATCAGGTTAAGAGGAAGAATGCTTATTAACAACCTCTAATGTGTGGATGACATAATCTTGATTGTAGAAAGTGAGGAAGACTTGAAGTATTTGCTGAAGAAGATGGACAGCAATCTCAGTTTGAATGATACTTCAGTGTAAAGAAAACAAAAATTCTGGACCAGTAGATAGAGATAACATCATGATACATGGAGAAAACATTAAGGCTGCAGGAATTTTGTCTTGCTTAGCTCCACAATCAACCTTCAAAGAAGCAGCAGTCCCGAGATCGAAAGATGTATTACATTGGGTGAATTTGCTGCAGAAGACCTCTTTAAAGTGCTAGAAAGCAAGGATGCTACTTTGTGAATTAAGATACATCTGACCTGAGCCCTGATATTTTCATTCACCACATGTGCACGTGAAAGTTAGGCATTAAATAAAGAAGACCATTGCCTCTTGGCCTTTGACAAAAACCAAGTGTAAGTAAATGAAGAAAACCAAAGAAGAATCAATGTATCTGAATTGCTGTGCTGGTGAAGACTATTGAAAGTCCATGGACTGCCCAAAGAATAAGGTCATCTGTCTTGGAAGAAGTACAACTCTAAGGAAGAATGCTCCTGAGAGTCAAGGATTGTGAGATTTAGTATCATGTACTTTGGACATGTTATCAGGAAAGACCAGTCTCTAAAAAGGACATCATGCTTTGTAACGTGTAGGGGAAGCAAAATACAAGAAGACCGTGGACAAGATGGGTTGACATAGTGGCTGCAAGAATGAAGTCAATCACAGCAATGCTTTCAATGATAGTGCAGAAACAGAGGGTGTCCCATTGTGTTGCATATAGACTTACATTACCAATCAACTTGAAGACAGTTAATGATAAAAACAATAACAACAAAAATAGCTTACCCAATCCTAACATCTAGCTGGTAGCATAGTGGTTACATGTTAGGGTACTTACTGCAGGGTCAGCAGTTTGAAATCACCAGCCACTCTGGGAGGGAAAGATGAAGCTTTCTACTCCTGCAGAGTTACACTCTCAGAAACCCACAGGGGCAGTTTTCCCCGTTCCAAGAGGATCACAGTGACTAGATGGCAGTGAGCTTGAGTTTTGAGTTTTTCTAACACCAACCTTATAACAGATGGATTCTTCGCATTTAGAAATCGGTGGTCAGAGTGGTTAAAAAACGTCTTTAAGCTCGCACAATTTCTAAATGGACCCGAACTTCTACTGAGCCTAGTGTGACCCTATAACACGCACATCTCGCAGGGTATTAACTCATTCAGTCTTATATAAGCTTCTAGATGCTTCCCAACTCCAGCGCTTTCTGCATTGCCATATGATTTTAATTATCTTTCTCCAATTCATTCTAAATTTCTGGAGGCTAATTCCACATCTACTTCGTGCATTGTGGTCTGATTGATTCATAGCACAAATAAAGGCATTCAACCTACATTTTTAAGTGAATTAATAGAGGTAAAAACACATAGCTATAGATTGTGTTATCATAGTTATGGCAGTTAAGTCCTACCCTTGACTGACCATGAGCCACATACCAAAGAAAGCCACCTCTGCCTCCTCGAAGCTGAAAATTGAAGGTAGAAGTCCCTCATGTGAAGAGACAGGTGACTGATCAATGCAAGCAGTTCAGTTTGGTTAAAAAAATATGTATTTAGCAGAAGCTATATGTTAGACACTGTGCTAGCTCCTGAAAGTACAAACATGAAAATATTTTTTTATGCTATCTAGAATCTTATAATCTAAAACACAACTCCATACAAAGTTCATTTCAAGTTAATATGGCAATTATAATAAGAGACGTATTTAATTGGTTGCATTTAGTAGGCATACTTAACACAGACCTTACCTGGTAAATAGGATGGCCAAGGTAAGTGTTGAATCAT
>NW_022111369.1:45922463-45923973 GCF_000313985.2 Echinops telfairi
CATTAAAGGGCTAGAGGAATATTGCCTGCTTTGTTGGTGCTATACTGCACCCTGACTGGCTTGTCCCTTCCTTGTGACCCTTCTTTTAGGGGAATTTCCAATTGTCCACAGGTGGGCTTTGGGTCTCCACTCCGTCCCACCACTTTTGCATCCATATGATTGTTTTGGGTTTTCTGATGCCTAATACCTGATCCTGTCAACACCTCCTGATCACACAGGCTGGTATGTTCTTCCATGTGAGCTTTGTTGCTTCTCAGCTAGATGGCCACTTGTTTATCTTCAAGCCTTTGAGACCCCAGGTGCTACATTTTTTGATAACCAGGCACTATCAGCTTTCTTCACTACAGTAGCTATGTACTCATTTTTTGTTCTGTGATCATGTCAGGAAGGTGAGCATCACAGAATGCCAGGTTATTTGAACAAAGTGTTCTTGTATTAAGGGAGTACAAAGTCCATCTGCTACCTTAATACTTAACATATAATATGTGTACATAAATCTATGTCCCTATTGTTATATATGAATATATTTATATATGTACGTGCCTATATTTATACCTCTATAAATGTATGTTGACTCCTAGTTCTTTGCTCTTTTTCCTTTTCCTTTCCTCTTACCCCACTATCATATTTGACCTTCATTCAGCTTTTAATAATTCTCTTGGCTACATGCACTTGATCAAGCCTCATCAGGCTTTCTACGCACTCCTTGCCATCGATTTTAGATCACTTGTTCCCTTGTCTCTGGGTTTTTAAGCTCCCCACTTACTTTCCCCTACCTCCACTTCTCCCATACCCCGCCCCCAAACCATCAGTCTTGTTGGTTTCTCCTCAGGTCTCCCACATGGAAAGCAAGAATTAAACTACTAAACCACTACTGTCCCTTTAGCTCTAAAAGGTCTGAAATACCAACAAGCCTTTAAAGTTATCTTGTTTGTACATGATAAGTACATGTATGCTTTCCTGTCAAAGTGGGGAATGCACCAGTCTTTTCTTCCCCTAATACAAACTAATAGTGGGTCAAAATGATCTTTCTGGGGGGAGGGAAAAAAAAAAAGATCTTTCCTTGCCTTTATCCTATTATTGAATAAGTAATGAATATATCCCATTACTTCTCTCTAGAAGAGAAAATAAGATTTATATAAGAATCCCAGACTTTGTGTGCAACCCTAAAGCTATGTGATAACCCTTATCTGATGACATGGCTATTGATATTAATAGTATAATGCAAACTTAAAGTGTTCAATTATTATATGGAGAATCACGATGATTCAGTCCTGTGCATATAGGAGCCAAGTTAAGATTGTGGTTGACAAGTAGGTCAAACCCATAACCAATATCCTTGCAGAAAAGGTATTTCCTTATTTGAAAGTGATGAGGCTGCCTTTGTCAAATCAGGATTAATTGTACTCAATCTTCAAGTAATGCCAGGGCATGGCAGAGGTGTGTGCTAACAGTTTTATCATTTTGAAATTCCTATCAGATATTATACCAAACATATTCATTTTATTAA
>NW_022111369.1:45925006-45925955 GCF_000313985.2 Echinops telfairi
TAATTCCAAACCCCTTAATTTTGCTCAAGGGGAATCTATACATAGACCAAGAAGTAGTCATTTAAATAGAAAGATATTGCATGATTTAAAATCAAGACGGCTTTTGTCGGGTTTGTATCTTGTAATAGTTAGGTAGGTGTTGTGTCAACTTGGCTGGGCAAATATCCTCAGTGGCCTTACAGGCAATACCTAGTAATCATCTATGATATGACCTAACATCATGTAATCAAGTCCTTATTAGGATCTGTTATGAGCAGCCAATCATATATAAGACTAAGATGGAATGTAACTCCCTTACCCATATCATCGCCCTGATACAATGGAAAGAAAGTTTATTCAAGGTGTATGACTTACTTCATACCCCTGTGAAACAGTGGAAAGCTTGATGCTTTTTAATGGGCTCAAATCCTACATCTGTTTCATCGAATTCTAGGTCTTTGGACTTTAGTCAGTGACTTGCAATATTATCTGCTCATCATGGGATATCTCAGTAGCCTGACCTGCCAGCCTGGTTTTCATTCACCTCTCCAATCACAAACCTGACCCCTGACCTTGGATTCATTTCCTCTGCAGCCAACAGCCTATTATGTTCCACCAATCTTGGGCTCAGGAGTCCCTGAAATTATAGGAGTCTGAAGAAGTCACCAGCTTCACATCCCATCCATGAATTTGGAACCCACCTGGAAAGGGATGGGTCTTGTCCAGTTGTCCAGCTGTCTGAGCCATTTTCTTGATATCAAAGGCTCTCTTTTTACATAAGCATCACTGGCTTTTCTTCTCTAGAGATCCTAGCCAAAGACATACTTTTAACTACACCTATTCGATCTGTGTGCTCAGCAAGTCATCTGAAGTTGAACTACATGAAAAAGAACACAGCATAAAAAGTGAATACGGGCTCCCTCTCAGCCTGCAGCCCACGGATGGCACCAGCTGTGCTCGCTCAAAGCAG
>NW_022111369.1:45928005-45931370 GCF_000313985.2 Echinops telfairi
CCAAAATCAAACTCAATGCCATCAAATTGATTCAGACTCCTATCAACCATCTCGGTCAGGGAAGAACTGCCCTTGTGCCTTTCTGAGACTGCACCTCTACAGGACCAGAAGACCTCACCTTTCCCCCATGAAGCAGCTGGTGATTTAGAACTACTGACCTTGTGGGGTGCAGCCCATTGCAGAACCCACTCTGCTACCAGGTCACAATACCCTCCCCTTGGGTTGGTTAGTACCCTGACCCCATTGCCACCCTTTTTCTTCTCCCACCCCTCTTTGGGTCTTAAAGATGTATATAAGGAAAGATGCCTGTCCTTTTTAGCATGATGATTATACCTAACTCAAGTCATGGTAAGCTTATTTAAATCTGTACAAGTCAAATGAAGTGTAGAACAATGATGAAAGCCCAGTCTCCCATTATAACCCCTTGGTTTAAATATGGGTTCACCAAATATTGGACAGGTAAACTTCAAGTTGCCTGTCCTTTATGACTTATGAGCCAGTATTCACATGTTATGAATATAATAAAGTAATATAACTTATCATCCCAAGGTAACAAATCCTATGGCCAACAAGCCTCAGAACCTCATGACCAAGTTTTCTCATACTTCAAAGCTTAATGTTAATCTCCATACATACCATCAATTAACCTCTCCATCCCTTTGTGTTAGAAACCATTGAGTACACTAAAATCAGACACTAGTTAAAATCATGATAAAGTATTCTAGAAGATTTGTACAAGATAGATTTTTCCTTTGATATGATACAAGTGGATGGGGAAACAGGTCATCTCCTTATAAGTTAAAAGGTGACCACTGTCAAACTCAGCTCTCCTTTGGAGATTCCACCCAACAGACCAACCTTTGATGTATATCAACTCAAAATTCAAACCCATGGCCATAAAGTCCATTGTGAATCATAGTGACCCTAAGGACTGGGCAGAACTTTCCCCATGGCTTTCTGAGACTGCAAACCTTTACAAAAGTTGAAAGCCTCATTTTCCTCCCAAGAAGAGGCTGATGGTATGGAACTGTTGACCTTGGAGTTAGCAACCCATCAACTAATTTTCCTATTGATGCGCATAGAAAACCACAACTAGAGGAAATGAGCTTGTATATTTGGAAGGATAAGCAGAATTGTTCAAATGTGAAAGGAACATATGGGAATCTTTTTTTTTAGAGAGAAATGTATATAATAAAATATTTTTAAAAATCAATTTCACAAGAGATGTAGGCTTAAAATAAGCTCTTTCTTTCCTGATACCTATAAGAGCTCCCAATAAAATTGTTAAACATTAAAAAACAACAGCAACAGGATGATCTGTTTTGGAAGAAGTATGGTCAGAATGCTCCTTAGAAGCAAGATAGCAAGATTTTGTGTTACACCTTTGGACATACCGACAGAGAGACCAGTCCATAGAGAAGGAGGAGCAGTGAGAAAGGGGTGACGCAGTGACACGGTGACTGCCACAATGGGCTGAGGCACAGGAAGGATTGGGAGGGTGGCTCACATGCAGGGTTTTGTTCTGTGGTTCATGTGGTCACCATGGATTGGCACCAAAGAACCAAACAATCATGTTGATATCTTGTTGAATGCCACTTGGCAGCTATCCAAAGATTGCAGTTTCCAGTGCACCCAGACTCAGACACGCTAGCGGGAAGACTTGGTGACCTAATTCTAAAATTTAGTAAATAAAACCCTATGGAACATCATTCTACTCTCACACCCATGGGGATGCCATGCTAGGTGTCAACTTGAAGGTAACTGAGTGCAGCGTTGCTAGGATGTAGGATGATTTAGCTAGATGGAGCATCTCCCTGCCCTGCAGCCAATACCGACTCATAGGAACCCTGCAGGACAGGGTAGAACTGTCTCTGTGGGAATCCAAGACTGTAACTCTTTTTCCAACTTTTTTATTCCAAAGTTTTATTGGAATATAATTCACATAAAATGCAATTAAATTGTTCAATCACATCAAGAAGGGTTGCACAATTATCACCACAATCAAAACTGTGCATATACAAGAACATTTTCTTCATTCTTATACTCATCAATATTATCTCCCAGTTTCCCTCCATCCTCCCCTGCATCCCCCCAAGGAACCATTAATCCAGTTACTGTCTCTACATATTTACCTATCCTGTATTTCACAAACAGAAAAACATTTTAAAGAAACTAACAATAACAAAGTAACCCAGATTAGAAACCTCAATTGAAAAGAAAGCACAAAACATTAAAAAATAGAACAAATTTAAATGGATCATAAAGGAGATCAAATGACAGGCTGCTCAATTTGAACCTCACTGCCTCTGCAACAATGCACTTTCCAGGCATTCTGCCTGATGGCCAGGCTGTTCACATTCCTGGTCCATAGTCACAGGGAATTCATCAGGGGCATAACCCACATGTATTTCTCCATTTAAAAAGAATGCAACAGCTTTAAAATAAGTCAAAATTATAGTCAAGTGATATTACATTTTAATCTAACTATTCCTGCCATGAATCGATTTTATAAGGTTCGCTGTCTGACAACAGGTCTATTCACATCCCTGAACTATGATCAGATGGAATTCCTCAGATGAAGGTTTAATCCATGTGTGGACCCTGCAAATGGCTTTTGGTCTTCCACTGTCATCTATAGCCTTCCACAAACAACATGTTCACAGTTTAAGCTCTGATACCATTGCCTCCTTTACATTTGAATTATATGATTTGCAATCCTTGAATCATACAGGCTAGTATGTGCTTCCATATGGACTTAGTCAACACCACACTTGGATGGCTGCTTGTATGAAAACAAGCCTTCAAGACACTATTGAAGACCCTATTCTTTCTAATAGCAGGGTACCAACCAAATAGTTTCTTCACCACACCTTGCTATAGCACCCATATCATCAGTGATCCTCCTGAGAGTGAACATCAAGCAAGGCTACATCGTAAGAACTAATTTTTCTTAGATTTGGGCTAGAATTAACTGCAAGTCCCAAATCCATTCATGCATCTATGGATTATATATGTCTCTGATTCACCTTTGAGGCATCATTATTATTTTATGTTAGAGAATATTATCAACCACCCCCCTGGGGCATCATTTCCACTGCCATAAAGTCGATGCTGACTCATAGGGACCCTCTAGGGCAGCGTAGAAATTCACCTATGAGTCTCCAAGCCTGCAAATCTTCACAGGTATAGAAAACGTCATCCTTCTGCAGAGCTGACAGGAGATTTGAAACTGTTGAACTTGCAGTTAATAGCCCATTGTGTAATCTGCATGCATTGTAGAAAGACCCATCTTTCTCACTCAAAGCAGCAGGGGTTCAAACTGCTGACCTTGCCATTAGCAGTCCCCACATAAGGACTACACCACC
>NW_022111369.1:45932257-45933599 GCF_000313985.2 Echinops telfairi
CTGCAGAGCTTCTGGTACTTTTGAACTGCTGACCATGCGAATCGCAACCCAAAGTTTAACCACTACACCACCAGGGCTCACTGTTGTTCTTAGTTGTCTTCAAGTGATCCTCGATTCATGGTAATTCCATGCATATTGAAATCTCACCCTTGTGATACATAAGATTTTCATTGGTGATATTTTGAAGTGGACAGCCAGGCCTTTCTTCCTTGACGGTCTTACCTTGCAATCTACTAACACCTGTTCAGCATTGTAGCAACAAGTATATTTCCACTAACACATGAGTGGTTCACCACATGAATGGTGAGTGCTCTTGAGAAGCATTGACTTCGAATTTAACCTGAATTTCCCTCTTGGAAGGTGAGAATTTTATCACCGAATCACCATTGGATTGCTGTTATTGTTAGGTGCTTCCCATTTGGACCTGATTCAAAGAGAGCCTATGTAAAAGGGAGGTTCAAATAATTTGTGGCCCAAAACAGAATTTTAAATAGGATAATTAAATTTGTTCAGAAAATTTTTAAAGCGCCCCAGTATTTCAAAATGAAGCTTCATCCTGGTTTGCACCAACCCAACAATCATTGCTATTCATCAGGTGTTCAGCAGGCATCAAGAGAGAGGAAGGCCCTCCATGAATGGAGTGGTACCCTGGCTCTCAGAATGGGCTCGAGCACAGGAGCAAGTGTGAGGATGGCTCCAGATTGAGCTGTGTTTTGTTCTGTTGGGCATAGGGTCATTGTGGGCTGGAACCATCTCAGTGGCTCCTAACAACAATAATCATTGCAAAGTTCGAGTCCGTTATTGCAGTCTCTCCATCAGTCCATCTCACCACAGGTCTTTATTTCCCCAGCATCTACCTTTACTGAGCACGATGTCATTCTGCAGGGACTGGTTCTTCCTGAAGAGATAGCTAAAATATTTGGACAAGCACTTTCTATCCTCATTCCTAAGAAACATCCATTTGTTCGTCAGGCAGTAGATTCAATATTCTTCACAACATTGCAATGAAAAGGCATACATTATTCTGCAGTCTTCCTTATTTAGTATCCAGACTTTGCCTGTATATGAGGTAGGTCAGGCACATGGTACTCTGCAAAGTGACATGTTAGCTTGTTAACATTTTAAAGCTATCTCTGGAAGCCAATTTGCAATGCATCATCTGATTTCTTGACATACACGGAGTAGTTAGTGTAAAGTCTGCAGCCTCACTTCTCAGGAGCATTTTGAATGTACTTCTTCTAAGATAACATCCTGATATACAGAGAAAACGTTGTTGAGGATTTCATCTTGCTTGAATCTACAAATGTGCTCATGGAGGCCACAGTCAAGAAATCAAAGACAC
>NW_022111369.1:45935067-45936510 GCF_000313985.2 Echinops telfairi
TTACACACAGTTATTGTTTTTGTTAGATGCCACGAAGTATGTGCTGACCCATAGCGACCCAATCTACATCACTACCAAGTCCTGTTCCATCCCTGTCATTGTTCCTGGAAATGAATCTATTGTTGCAGACATGATATCAATTCATCTCCTTGTAGGCATTCCTCTTTTTTGTTACCTGTACATGTTACCAAGCCTGATATCCTTCTCCAGGGACCGGTTTCTCCCAACATGTTCAAGGCCTGTAAGATGAAGTCTTGCCATTTTTGCCTCTAACGACCACTCTGGCCGTACTTCTTCCAAGACAGATCAATGTGTCCTTTTAGCGGTCCATGGCACTTTCAATGTTCTTCTCAAGCATCACCATACGAATCCATCAATTCTTATTCATTCTCTTTTATCCAGTATTCAACTTTCACATGCATGTGCGACAATGGAAATGCCTTGGCTTGGTTCAGGTATAGCTTACGCCTCAAAGAAACATCCTTGCTTTTCAATGCTCTAAAGAGGTCTTGTGCAGCAGGTTTACCTGGTGCAGTGTGTCTTTTGATTTCTTGACTGCTGCTTCCAAGAGCATTGAAGTGGATCCAAGCAAGACAAAACCCTTGACAAGTTCACTCTTTTCTCTGTTTATCATGCTGTTTCCTATTAGTCCAGTTGTGAGAATGTGGGTCTTCTTTAAAGTGAGTTATAATCCAGACTAAAGGCTAAAATCCTTGGTTTTCAACAAGTGCCTCAGTCTCTGCTTTCAACAAGCAAGGTTGTGTCATCTGCATACTGCAGGTTAATAAGTTTTCCTCCAAACCTGATTACTCATTCTTCTTCACATAAGCCAGCTTCTCTGAGGAGGTGCTCAGCCTACAGACTGAATAAATATGGTGAGAATAAAGAACCCTGGCACACACCGTTCCTGATCATAAACCATGAAGTATTCCCTTGTTCCATTCACACAACTACCTCCTGATGCACATACAAGTTCTCCATGAGCACAATGAAGTGTTTTGGAATTCCTATCTCAAAATCTATCCAGAGATTGTTATGATCCACAAAGTTAAATGCCTTAGCGTAATCAATAAACACAAATAAACATCTTTCTGGCATTCTCCGTAAGTAGTTACAATCTCACAAACCCATAAGGGCAGTTCTAGTGTGTCCTATAGATCATTATGAGTAGAAATTGGCTTTATGGAAGTGTGTTGGGTTTGGAGTTTGGTATACTACAAACCCATTGAAGGTAGAAAAAAGTTGTCTCATTTTTTACCTATCAGAGTGTGACAAGAATGGCCAAAACCAAATCTCACTAAAATAAAAAGCAAATATGCTGACATGACCACTCCCAAACGCCAGCAATGCTTCTACTGAGACTAGGCTGGACATCAATGTCCTTCTCAGCCTCAATTACTTAGAATGTTCCCGACTAAGGACTGTTTGCATCTAAGGTAAGAA
>NW_022111369.1:45937127-45939376 GCF_000313985.2 Echinops telfairi
GGCTTCGGGGGCTGGAAAACCTGGACCCAAGCATCGACCACTTCGTTAAAGTCAGTAGGCAGATTTGGGAAGCAAAAGATGTAACAGAAATTTTAGGAAAGGAGAGACTGTTCAGGCAATCCTAACTAGATTTGCTATTTATGGATAATGCAGAACTTTTGAAAGTGGAGTTATGACCCAAACTGAAAGAATGCAAACATCATCAAACTATTTTTCATCATTGAAGTACATTTTAATTATTTGTATATTTTTAATAGTTGCAAGCCTCAAAGCCCAACAACAACAAAATCAGATTATGTAGCTATTGATAATAAAAGGCAATGTTAGTGAAAACTAACAACATAGTAAATCTAAGGTATTTGACTTGCTTCATTAACTGATTTATAACAAAATCATCAAAACTGTAAGTCAGGGTCTACTTGTGTTGTACCTCCCAGGTTGGAAATAGAAACCAGGACTCTGGGTGAAATTATGTACCAATAACTAACTCTAACACCCCACCCCACCCCTGAGACCCATCCCATAGGAGAAGAGAATTGCTTTCTGGGATCTGCCCTGGAAGTTCTATTTTGTTTCATATTTGTGTATAATATTATGCAAATATTAAACTTTGTCAGACATGACATCTCAGTTGTGAGATGTATCAAAGATTTAATTGGCTGCCTTTGAGTTAATATATCTTTAGTATATATCTATGGTCCCAGGTACACATGTGAGTAGGAGCTGGACTATTAGTCCAAATATTAGTGCTTGGGGCCCACCCAGAGAGGCCTCCGAAGAGATGCCTGGGGATCTGCTTCTGACTGGCCCACTGTCTGGAAACCCAATGGAGCAGTTTTACTCTGTCAACCTGCTGGCAATTGCAACACTTCAAGTCTATCATCAAAACGACTTTATTTGTGAGTGTGCAATCTATAAGTCAGTAAGCATATGTGATTTCAGCATATAGTTTATCAGTTTGCATAAATAAAGAGAACACTAAAATCTATTCAAAACATTTCTATGAACCCTCTCTTCAGAAAAGGAAAATACAACTTTTTATAAAAGCAGATATTTTTCTTTTAAAAAATCATTTTATTGTGAGCTCACAGATATTATAAGTCCATAATTCAATTTGATCAAACATAATTGTACAATTGCTACCACCATCGGTTTCAAAACATTTCTTTCTTCTTGAACTCTTTGACATTAGCTCCCCTACCACCTCCACCATACCCCAAGGAACACTTATTATTATATTATATATTATTATTGTCCATATATATATATAGCCATATCTTAAACCATCCACTCACTTTCCTATCTCATTTTGGAATTATTCAAAGTAACTGAGTTGGGTCATTTGGGTGGGTGATGGGAGATAAACTATGTCTTTTTTCGTGTTGTGGGGTTGAGAAATTTATAGAAGAGTTATAAGTAATCATTCGTGTAGAGGTTCTTTGGGAAAGATTATGAAAAAGTATAAAAGTGAAAATCTCACTTAGTATTTTTAAGTGATATACCAAGAATTACAGTACATGGACAATAGTATGTATCAAATATTTTCTCTACATATGTTTTCAACTCTTTTCTAATTTCAAATATAAAATAACACAAGCATATGGAAATAAAAGCAAAGCAGTACAGAAATCTACAAAATAAAAGCTATATTCCCTTCATTAATATCACCCATTCCAGTCCTCAAAGTTAAATACTAGCTACAATTTGGTATCTGTCATTTTATATTTACTTCTATTCTTATTCAGACAGAAGTATATAGGGTTTTTACTTTCATTCCATTTTTATTGCATTTTTAAAAATCTCAAACAAAATCATATTCCATATAGCTGAAATCGCTTTTACAATTAAAATATATAATTGATGTCTTTTCAATTAACTCCTTTTTATCTATATAGTTAATTTTAATCAGTGCTTACATTTCCACGTAATAACTTGGAAACAGTGCCATTTAGACAGTTCCATTGTTTTTCTCCTATTACAAACAACACTGGCAAGAAAAATTTAAAGGAGCAGGCAAACCATTAAGGTTTGGTGACTCCTTTGGCAGAGCTACCAGACTAAGAACAGACCAGAAAGAAGAAAGAGGTAGTATACATAAGAAAACATTCTCTACTGAAAATTCAGACATTGTCTGATGGTGCTGGAAGATGAGCCCTTCAAGTTGGAAGACACGCAAAATACAACTGGGCGAGAACTGCCTTCTCAAAATCAATCTTAACCTTTTGGGTGGAGAAAGGCTTTTAGTATCT
>NW_022111369.1:45940664-45953422 GCF_000313985.2 Echinops telfairi
CATTGTTTTCTCCTCTGGATTGTTTATCCCACCTATCTTATCTAGATATACATGCAGAGGCAATAATAAGCCCCCAACCAAGACAGAGCAAAACAAAACAAACAAACAAAAAAACAGCAACAACAAAACCCAATGATAAAAAAAGAAAAGCCTATAAGTAGTTTGTTCAGTGACCTTTAGGGGTGGGTTCCAGTCAAGTCTGATGAGGTGCCATGCTCTGGCCCCAAAGTCTATGTTTGGTATTCCCCAAGGACTTCATTGTTTTGCCCCCTTGCAGTTCTGTTGCATGCCCTTAGTGTTTTGCCCCAGTGTGGTGGGGTCAGATAGGGCCCAGTCTCTAGTGTTGTCTCCCATAGCACTGTGGGTCAATAATCACTCGGTCCTTCTTAAGGAGTTTTCTGCTAATTCTGGGCTTCTTTCCTCTCCATATGAAGAATTTTAACAATTCTTTGAAGAAAGATGATGGTATTTGTATCAGGATAGCATAAAACTTGTATAGTGTCTTGGGCAGAACTGACATATTTACTATAATTCAGTCTTCCTATCCACAAACATGGGATATTTTTCTATTTGTTGAGGTCACTCTTGGTTTCTTGTAATAGCATTCTGTAGTTTCCTTGCACAAAACTTTTGGATTTTTAGTCAGGTATATCCCTAGATATTTATATTTGTGCTTGGCTATTATGAAGGGTACCACCTTTATGATCTCCTCTTCTGTGGTCTTGTCCAATGACAGTCTGATAGATTTCTGTTTTCGATCTTGTATCCTGCCACTCTGCCATATTCCTCGATTGCTTCCAGTAATCCCCTTGTGGAGCTTTGGGGATTTTCCATATATAAAATCATATCATTTGCAAATAATGATAGTTTCACCTCTTCCTTCCCCAGGTGAATACCTTTGATGTCTTTTCTTAGCCTTATACTATTACATAGCTAAAACCTCCAGTACGATGTTAAATAAGAGTGGGGACAAGGGGCATCCTTGTCTGGTCCCCTTTTTCAGTGGGATTGTTTTCATCTTTTCTCCATTGACTACCACGTTGGCTGTTGGTTTTTCATATTTAGCTTGTATTATGTTGAGGAATTTTCCTTCCATTCCTATCTTCTTGAATGTCTTAAACAGGAAGTGGTGTTGGATGTTGTCTAATGCCTTTTCTGCATCTATCAATATTATCATGTGGTTCTTATCATTTTTCATGTCGATGTGGCAAATGATACTAATGCTCTTTCGTATGTTGAACCATCCCTGTATCCCTGGCATAAATCCCACTTGGTCATGGTGAATTATTTGCTTTATATACTTTTGTATTCTGTTGGCCAGTATTTTGTTAAGGATTGATGATGGATATTCATTAGGGCTATTGGACTGTGGTTCTCGATTCTTGTGGGATCCTTGCCCGGTTTAGGTATCAGAGTTATACTAAGGAGTTTGCTGTCTTTTTCTATGTTCTGGAAGAGTTTGTGTAGGATTGGTGTCATTTCCTCCCTGAATGCTTTGTAGAATTCTCCTGTGAAGCCATCTGGCTGAGGGGATTTTTTTTTTGTTGGTAATCCCTTGATAACTTTGTCTGTTTCTTCTATTGCTGTGGGTCTGTTGAGATTCTTGACCTCCACCTGGGATTGTCTAGGGCAAGATTGCTTTTCAAAGTATTTGTCCATGTCGTCCAACTTGTTGAATTCATTGGAGTACAGACCTTCATAGTACTATTTGTTTTTCCCTAGCTGCTTTTATGATTTTCTCCTTTTCCTCAAAGTCATAAAGTGTAACTATTATGTGCCTTGGTGACTTCATTTTGGGATTCAGTCTAGTTGGTGTTCTTTTGGTGTCCTGAATGGTTGCCTGGTTTTCATTTATTAAGCTGGGGAAGTTTTCTTCTAGTAAGTCCCTCCCTATTTTTGCCATTGACTTCTTTGTTGTGTCTTGTTCCAGTAGTCCAATTATTCTAATGTTTTTCCTCTTCATAGGATCAGACATGGCTCTGAGGTTTTCTTCAGCTTCTCTGAGTATCTTATTTGACAGACTTTTCCGTTTGTTGAATTCTGCCTGGTTATCTTCTAGGTCACTGGTGAGATTCTCTGTCTCCTCAAGTCTGTTGGTGAAGTCTGTGAATTTGCTACTTGCTTTTGTTATCTCATCTCTTAGGTTTTGTATTTCCAATTGGTGCATTGCCTTTATCTCCTCTATCGTGTCATCATTTTTCTGTATTTTTTCCTTTATATCCTGTATGACTCCAAGCAGCATTCTGAAGATTTTTTTCTGTGCCAAATCAACGTTTGCTTCTTGTGTATATATCAAGTTCGTTTTCCAGAGAGTTGACGGCCACTGGGCTCTCTCGTTGGGAGACTTGTAGCAATATTTCTTCAAACTGCCTGCAGGTAACTGCTTTATCCTCCTGTGGTTTCACTCTTTCCATAGCCAACTAGTATTCTGTTATGTGGAGGGCAAGTTTGGTGGTCCTCTCTAGGGACCCTGGTCGGGTGGTTATGGGCAAGGATGGTGCTTCACTGGATGATTTCATAGGAAGCTGTGGTGGTGTGGCCCACGGCAGCTTGGAATGTCTCAGAGGATGTGGGGGGATGCCTGCTGCAATGGGAATAACACAGAGGGTGGGTGCGTGTGCCCACTTTGGTGTAGAGCACTGTGGATGACAAGTAGAATTGCCCTAGTTGGCAAGATCATCATGTAGGTTGGGTGGAGGTTACTGCAACAGTGTGGAGTGGTGGAGAGGGCTGGTGGAGCTGCCTTAGCCTGTGTGAAGCCCTGCTGTAAGTGGGAGGTAGTTTACTCAGCGAGGTGTAGGACTGGGGAATGTGGACAGAGGTTCCCCCAGCTGAGTAGAGTACCACAAAGGGTGGACGGGATTCCTCCGAGCTGCTTAAATGGCCTTGGAGGGTAGGTGGAGCGCCCCTAGCCATTTGAAAGGGAGATCCCCCAACCATTTGAGGTCCGGTGGAAGATGGATAGGATTTCCTCAGTCATGTGTAAGGCTGCAGAGGTGGGAGGGTGACAGCTCCCATGACTGGGTGAAGGGAGGGCATAGTTACCCTAGGTGGAGGGGAGTGGCCTGGAGGCTGGCAGAGGCAGGTGAAAGGAAAGAGAGAGAGAAAGAAACTGAGCTCACTGAGATTATGGCAGGAAAGAGAAGAGGGGGAGGGGGGAGTAAAGAAATAGCTGAGTCTGATTTCCTGACTATGGGGCTCGAGAGATTTAATCCCTGCCCCAAAGCAGTGGCAAACTGTGGTTATGTTGAAGTAAAGTCCTTGGGCTGGCCAAAGTAGCCCAGTTCCAGCCGAGACTGTGGCGGCACTAAGGCTAAGCTCTAACCAGCCTCCCAGTGGTAAGTCAAAAGCCCACAGTTCTTCAAAACTCAGTGGATCTGTGTCTACTTATCTTTATGATGTTCCTCCTGTGACCTGGAAGAGTGGAATTTCCTTCTCAGTGGCTCTCCTGAGCTGATTTCTGCAGAGTCCCTCTAGTGTGTGTTTGATATGCCAATTTAAAAGAGGAATGGAATGCATACAGATCAATATCCTAGCCATTAGCAGGCTGAAGAATGCATCTATTCTTCTTCTGTCCTTTTTATTCAGTGTTCAACTTTCACATGTGTATGAGGCAATTGAAGATATCATTGCTTGCACCAGGCATAATTTAAAGTAACATCCTTGCTTTCCAACATGTTGAAGAGGTCTTGTGTAACAGATTTATCCAATGCAATGTCCTTTCATCTCCTGGTTGCTGTTTCCATGAAAATTGATTTTTGGATCTAAGCAAGACAAACCCTTGAAAACTTCAATTTTTCCTTTGTTTATCCTGATGTTACCTACTGGACAAGTTATGAGGTTTTTGACTTTCTTTCCATTGAGTTGTAATCCATACTGAAGGCTGTAATCTGTAATTTTCATCGGTGTTTCAAATCCTCCCTTTCAACAGGTAAGGTTGTGTCATCAATAATCTGCATATCTCAGGTTGTTAATAAGCCTTCCTCCAATCCTGATGCTACATTCTTCTTCATATTTTCCAGCTTCTCTGATGATTTGCTCAGTATGAAGATTGAATAATGAAGGTGAGAGGAAGCAATTCCTGATTTTATAAAGCAGTATTCTCTGGCTCTATTCACACAGCCTCTTGGTGAATGTACAAGTTCTATATGAGCACAACGAAGTGTTTTGAAATACTCATTCTTGTATTTTTAGTGACCATATATAAAAACCCATGGTGGCACAGTAAGTTGCAAGTTAGGCCACTAATGGAAAGGTCCACAGTGTGAACTGACTGCTTCTGCAAAGATTTATGATTTACAGCCCTGGAAACTCAGAGGTGCAGTTTTACCCTGTCCTATATGTGCACTTTGAGTTGGAATCAACTTGATGGTGGTGAGCTTTTTGTTTTGTTTGTTTGTTTGTTTAGAAACATTAAACAGGGCTTCCTAGATTGTAAATATTTACAGGAGCAGTGTGATAAGAACCTTGAACAGAAATAAGAATCCCTTATGTCCTTTCTTATTAGAGAAGCAGGATCTTCAATCCTGAGAAAGTATATTCCCACTACTGCATAGTCAGTATTTTGTCATATGATGTTTTTGATGAGAAATACATTTTCTTCTATTTTTATTTGTTTAGAGTTTGTTGTTGCTGTTACTTTTAGTTTGTTTGATTTATCTTTTTTTTAATTAATGTGCATAGCAAGGTAAAACTAGTCATAGCAATTTCTAATTCTTTTAATGGAGTACCAGAACTAAATGCATGGTAGTACAGACCACTGGGGGGAGTGTTGTTGCAATAAGGCATCATCTCCTTCCCCAAAGGCCAAGTCATCCTCTCATAGGCATTCTCTTCAAAGGCAGGTTGGCCAGGTTCTAATTGTCCATCATCACTCCTCCCACATTCATGATGTTTCCCTTCTGTTTTGTGAAGTGAAGTGGGAGCTGAAGGATGGAAAGAGAGACTGAACTTTATTTCCTAGTATTTTTGAACAGTATAACCTGTGTTCACAGAAATAATCCCATGTGGCTGTCATGAATTCCAATGCTTTTATGAAATTTGGTATCATTTCCAAAAGTGATCTCTTTGAAATCAAGATACTGTATACAGAGACCAAGACTTCACTGAGTAGAAATGACCCTTGGTCAAATGCTGTGATCTTTTTACTCATAGGAATGGGGCTTTCTGGATAATAAAATCTTAATAAATAACCAGCATTCCTTAAAGTATGCTTCAGATCACTCTATATCTATAAATGAGTAAAAAATCATAAATCAAAAGGTAGGGATATGATATCTGGATGGATATAAATGACCATCCATATAGTTCCAGTTGGAGCTGTGTAATCATGCATGAAGATGCAAACACAAAACACAACAAATTCACTGCCATGGAGTTCATTTCAATTCAAAGCAAGCCTGTTGGGCCTGGTATAATGGCCCCTGTGGGTTCCCAAGACTGTATATCTTTATGGGAGTAGAGAGCCCCATCTCTCCCCTGTGAGCTGCTGGTGGTTTCCAAAGCTGATTTTGTGATAAGCAGCCCAATTCATAGCTACTATACTCCTGTGAAAATGCAAAGATATCACTAATTTGGCTGTAAGTGAGTGTGTCTAATTACAGGAGATATTTTATAACTCTTTTAACCAACAGGACATAACTGTAGACAAAAATAAGTATATTTTGTTTGTGGCTTAGATTATCTTTAAGCAGCCTGCATAAATCAGAAGAAATAGAAAGCAAACCTACCTCATACATTTGTTTTTCCAATGTTATCTGTAGACAGAAGCAAATGTATATAATTAGGATAACTCCATTTTACAATTTTTAGAAAGAAAAGGGAGACAATTTTCTCTTTTGCTTTGTTTTCCCTTAGATTAACCATTGGAATCAGAGTTTACTAAGCTAATGAATAATTTATATGCTTATAACAATTGGTCTGTTTTTATATAAATTTCTTTATTTTTAAGGATAGGTTTTGTCTGTGTTATACATATGTTAACTTGAAATTAAAAGTGAGATAGAGAAAAGTAAATATGGCAACTTAAATAAAAGGAGTGTTTGAGAAACATTATAAATGGCAAGAACAAATACTTTGTAGATACCACAGAATAGCTCAAAGCCTGATTATATTTGTGTAGAAATGCATAGACATTCCTACTTTTAGATGGGTCTTAAAGAAATCCTCCTTACAACACAAGGTAACAAATTCTTTTCTTCTTTTCCGTCAACCTGATCTCTTTTGTTTACGTCCAAAACACCCTTGAAATCAATTGCAGCTCAGCGTAAGTAAGAGATTGCTTACATGAGGGATAAGAATCTAACCTTAAAATTTGACGCTTAAATGAATAGCAGTTTCTGCCTCAGCCTAAGGTGCCAGGCAAATCAGAAAAGCATTTAGAAAGCAGAGTCTAGATTTCTTACCACCTTCTCTGTGCAAGATTCTAAACCAGCACCAGAAAAAGAAGCCAGCATTTCTTCCAAAGACCCATAGCGTTCTGGCCTTGGGGTGAGGAATGAAGGAACAATTGCTGGGGGAACAGGACTCACAGAATGCCTTATTCTTGCTTTTGTTTCCATAAGAGCTCCTTCAGTGTTTACACTTCTCACATTGGACAGAAGTGTCCAGGTGGTGAACTGTAGAACTCTGAGATAATGCCAACAGGTGAACTGTCGAATTGTGTGCATGGCTATTTTAGTCATCTCTGCTTTCCTTTCTGTGCTTTATGAACCGATTATTCTTTACGTGCTCTCATTGGTTTTCACATTCCTAACTAATATAAGCAGACGCTCATTGTTAACATGCATGTTGTAAATGTTAGCTATGGTACCTAAATCAACAAAGGAGTATGTGAAGAGGGACTAATTCAACTTTGTGTTCATTGTGAGTACATTCAGCCAAGTTTCTCTATAACTTGTTCTTATTGGGTTCCATTCAATTGATTTTTTACCATTATTTCCCATAAACAAAGAGAACTTGGGAGAATGTTGCAAGGTGGGAAAAGACCTCCTCTAAATCATTAAACTAGCTTCATGCCCCACCCAGCCCATTGCGCATGTAATAAATTAAATGGTATCCATAATGTTTAAATGCTAGAGTAGAGATTATCTCGAGAAGAGAGTTCATATATGGGACAGTAATGCTATTCTGGAAAAAGTTTTAGTTTCTTTTGATATTCATTTTGAGTTTTACTTTCTATTTTGTCTTTTTAATATTCTATCCCCCCACCCCATTTAGCATGTGCTTGATGTCATCTCATAACTCGTCTGGTTTTCAGGCATTAGTGTTCGATGTGTCAAGTCTATTAAGATCGTCTCTAAATTCAGGTGAGATATACTCAGGTTGTATTTTGACTCTTTCAATTTGTTTGGATGTTCTTCAGCTTCACTTGGGTATTGTTGTGCTATTGTAAAGTACCATACAAGTGGATTCAACGGAGAGTGATCCTATGTACTGTGGAATGAAATGCTAGCCAGCCCTCCCAGTCACATGTGTGAGCCACTGTGTCTGCCCACTTCCTTGAAAATCATCCTCCTTTTCACTGACTTTCTACTTTGCCAAATACAATGTCTTTGTCCAGGAGCTGGCTTCTCCTGATAGCATGTGCTAAGTATGCGAGACAAAGCCTCACTATCTTTACTTCTAAGGAGCATTCTTGCTGTGCTTCTTTCAAGACAAATTTGTTCTTCTGGTGGTCCATGGTGCTTCCAATATTCTTTGCCAGGTCCATAATTCAAATGCATCAGCTCTTCTGCAGTTTTCCTTATGCATGGTCCAGCTTTCTCATGCATATGAGGTGATTGAAAATATTATGTTTTAGGTAAGAAGCACCTTACTCTTCAAAGTGACAACTTTGTCTTGCCTCATTTAAAAGAGGTTGTGTGTAGCAGTTTTCCCAATGTAGTACCTTGTTTTATTTTTTAAGTATGATTTTTAAAATTTTTATTATTAATTGGTATGTAATACATATATAATTCCATAGTTCAATCACCTCAAGTAGAATTGTACAATTGCTATTCCGTTTCCATTTTTTCCTACATGGACTCCTTACCGTCATCTCCCTTTTAGTCCACCATCACCACTGTACACCCCAGCTCCCAACCTTCTTCTACTTGCTGTCCCTACAAGTTTATCTATCCTGTGTTTCATATACTGAAAATGGAAAAAACATAACACAACTTCAAGAGGGTGATCTCCAATGACATAATGCCTCTGAGACACACCCAAATATGAATAAACCAAAACCAAAACCGAACAATACAAACTAAAATACAGAAAATTTTGGAAGCCAGATCAGGTCCAGCCTGCATCACAGTGTGGAAGCTACTGACAAAGTTAACTATTCAAATTAGATTTAGGCTTTTGCATTTTATTTCTTGAATGCTGTTTCAATGAGAATTGATTGTGGATCCAAGCAAAATAAAATCCTAGACTACTTCAAGCTCTTTTCCAATTATCACGATGCTATCTAGTGAGGAATTGCAATTCAGGCTGAAGGCTGCAATCCTTGATCTTCACCATTAAGCGCTTCAAGTCCTCCTCATTCTCAGCAAGAAAGGTTGCATCATGTGCACATTGTAGGTTGTTAGCAAGTCTTCCTCTAATTCTGAGGCTACCTTTTTCTTCATATAGTCCAGCATCTGGGATGATTTGCTCAGCATACAGATCGAATAAATATGGTAATAGGATACCATCATAGCACACACCTTTCCTGATTTTAAACCATGCAGTATTTCCTGGTTCTGTTCTGACTTCTACATCATGGTCCATGTGTAGGTTCCAAATGAGAATAATACAGTGTTCTGGGATTCCCATTCTTCTTTCAAGTTTACTATGATCCAGTAGTCAAATGTCCTTGCATAATCAATACAGCACAAGTAAACATCTTTTGGATATTCTGTCCAGATCCATCTGATATCCTTCTTGACACATTCCCTTCTGAGTTCTGTGCTGACAACTCCATGTGGAAGTATCTGCAGCCAAATTTTACTTGCATTTGATATTAATCATATTGTTCGATGATTTCTGCATTCTGTTGGGTCATTTCTCTTTGGAATGGCACACACATAGAACTCTTCCTGTCAGATGGCCAGGTAGCTGTCATCCCAACTACTTGGCATGGGTCAGTGAGTGCTTTCAGCAGCTTGTTGAAGCATTTCGGCTGGTACCCGATCAATTCCTGAAGCCTTGGTTTTCGCTAATGCCTTCAGTGCAGTTTGGGCTTCTTTCTTCAGTACCATCCATTCTGGTTTTTTACTTAGAAAGTTTTTTTCAGGTCTTTATTCTGTTTTTCTTTCTCTTTTTAAAATAGTTTTGTTGGCATATAATATTCACATACGCAGTTCAATAGTTCAGTCACATATTACCATCTGATATTGAGAATATGCTACCTTTTAAAATGATTGTATGTATACAATTTCTTTTGATACTTCCAGTATCATTCAATATTTTGGCCATAGACTCATGTAATATTACAGCTTGAGGCTTAATTATTTTCTTCAGTTCTTTTCAGTTTGATATATCCTGGGCTTGCTCTTCATTTGGCCTTTCTAACTCTAGGTCTTTTCACATTTTATTACAATACTTTACTTTGTCTTTCCCTTTGAAATTTTCTGTTCAGCTCTTTGACTTCATCATTTCTTCCATTTGTGTCACTATTCTATACTCAGGGACAGTTTTCCTGATATTGTTACCTATGTTCTGCACCATCCTCACAATTATTCTTTTTTATTATTAATTGGCATTTATATATATATATCAAATCATTCCATAGTTCAATCACATCCAGCAGAATTGCGCATTTATTACCACAGTCCATTCCCAAACATTCTTTTTCTATATTAACTTCTTGACGCCATCACCTCTATAACCCGCCACCCTCTCTGTGTCCCCATTCTCCCAAAACCCTCATTCCACTTGCTCACTCTATAGGTTTATCAGTCTTGCTTTTCATACACCAAAAAACCAAAAGAAAACATATACCACAACTTCAAGAGGGTGGCCCCAATGACATAACCTTCCTGATATACTCCTAATGTATACAGTCAAAAAACAAACAAAACAGTACAACCTCCCAAGTACTAAGATCTTGGAAACCAGGTCAGGTCCAGTATGCATCTTAGGAGCAATCTGCGGACAAGCTTTAATTGTTCAAGTCAGATGTCTGCCTTTGATCTTCTATACTCCACTCACCAATGCACTCCACTTAGTGACCACTGCCCTCCTCTCCCTGTGGATAGAGTGAGTTCACTGGAAGCTTGTTTTCTATGTGGTTCCACCAATGAATCTTGAGTCCCCACTGTCACCCACAGCCTTCCGCAAACCCGATTATCAGACTTTACCTTCTGATACGAATCCCTCCTTTCAACTTCAGATTACATGCTTCACAATCCTTCGGGGACGGAGGTTGGTGTGCTTCTTCTATGTGGACTTAGTTGACATTTCATATGGTTGCTTATTCGGTGACAAGCCTTTAAGACCCCAGATGATATTTTGTCTCATAGACAGACACCATCTAATTTCTTCACCACATGTTGCTATAGCAGCTGTCTCCTCCGTGTTCCCTTCCTGGAGGCGAGTATCGAGCAGGGCCAGGATGTAAGAACTAATTCTTAAGTTGAAACTGGAATTTAATGTGAGCTCCCAAACTATTCCTGGATCTATGTTTGTTTGCTTTTCTTTCAATTTATGGGTACTTGGGAATTAACTCAAATGTCATGTTATTGCATCATTCAATCTTTCAGCCAGAATTGCACCATTGCTTCCATAATCAGTTCCCAAACATCCGACGTCTATCTGGGTACCTTGCTATCATCTCCCTTTTGTCACCCCCTCTTCCCTGCACTCCCTTATTCTAAATACTGAATTTGTAAAGATTATTAAGACACTCCAGGAGTCATGGGATACTATGAAGACTCTTTCTTTGCTTTCATTGTGTTTTGCTGACCTTCATTTTCTTACATGCTGCCTTCCCTTCACCCACGTTAGTATGTGTCTGTCATCTTCTTAGTGGTTGGCCCTCCGTCCCCTCCACGCCAAGCAACCATCAAATTGCAGAAGGCGACGGATGACAGGGGAAGCCCAGAAACCATTTGCACAGTTCCTACATGGATTGAGCCTCCAGTGAATTTTCTCTGGACAGAGTCAAAGGATGTGAATAGCCTTGTTTTCAGCAAACATTTTAAAGTTGATTATAGCAGATGTAGAGAGGTTAAAATGTAACATTGAACACC
Organism: Echinops telfairi; assembly: GCF_000313985.2. NCBI lineage: Eukaryota > Metazoa > Chordata > Mammalia > Afrosoricida > Tenrecidae > Echinops > Echinops telfairi. The sequence goes on from NW_022111369.1 coordinate 45,951,878, forward strand.
CTTTGGACCCATCTTAAAGTTGGTCCAGATTTTAATGCTTTCTGCTTTCTTTTCTATTGAGGTTTTTCTATGTTTTCTCTTGTTGTGGTTTGTTTGTTTGTTTACTTCCTCTTTTTCTTTTGTATGATTTTCTGTATATGAAATCCAGGATAGGTAAAGCTACAGAGATAGAACTGGATTGATAATTGCCTAGGGGCATGGCAGGGGGTTGTGTGAATGGGGGTTGGGTAATGAGTAGCTAATAATAAGTAGAAGAGGAAAATGTTCTGAAATTGATTGTGGTGATGATTGTCCAACTCTTCTTAATATGATTGAACAATTATAATATGCTACGTGAAGTATATGCCAGTAAAACTATTTGAAAAGCATGTTTATTAGTGTGACAACCTTTTCTTAAGGTTTTGTAATAATGTTTTCATACAATATTGGTCCTTTTCTGAATGGCTTACTTCACTTAACACAATGGCCTCCACTTTCATCCATGTTCTGAGTTGTTCACAGTCTTTATTCTGTAATGTTGTGTGTTATCCCATTGTGTGCATGCACCATATTTTGTTTATCTAGTCTTCCATTGGTTCACATGTAAAGTTGTTTTCCTGTGACTTTTCGTTGTTAATAGTGTTGCAACGAACAGGGTGTGCATATGTCTATCTGTGTCACAACTATTAATTTTTTGGATGTGCCTAATTGTTGTATTGCCTGATCATATCTTTGATAGTGTATTTAAAAACGTTTAAGAAAGCACCATATTGTTTTCCACAGCAGTTCTACCGCTTCCATGCCAACAGCCGCTCCACATGCTTGTCAGCATTTATTACTTTCTATGTTTTTGTGAGGGGAGACTTCGGTCAGTGTAAGACATGAAAAAAAAATAACAATAATTTATAAATTATCTTAATTTTAGGAAGCCTCAGTAAGTTTTTCTTATACTATTTGTGTTTTTCATTGTGTTTGATAGTGTATTCATGACATGTATGAAGACCCCTAAGTTTATCTCTACTTTTTCCTGATAATCTTTACAGTTTTGAGTTTTACATTTAGGTATTTGATCCTTTTTGAGTTCATTATTTAATACAATGTGAGATATGGATCCTATTTTATTTTCAGGCAAACGGATATCCAGTTGTGCCAATGCTGTTTGTTTAAAATACTGTCTTTACTCTATTCAAAAAGTTTCTATTCTTTTTGAAAGATCATTCCCTATCTCCTTCAACTCATTGCTGTCTACTCCACAGAGATCCTAAGGGGCAGAGCAGAACTGCTCCTGTGGATTTTTAAAGTTGCCAATCTTAACAGTAGCAGAAAGCCTCATCTTTCTCCCAACGAGTAGCTGATGACTTTGAAGTGCTGACGATGTGATTAGCCACTTGACTTCTAAGTTACAATGGCACCAGGGCTCCCAACAGTTTGTACAGATAAATAGCAAAACAAAAACTCACTGTTTTCCCATGCTCAGAGCAGCCAGTCCACAGAGAGGACCGTATGGCAGGCCCCACTATGAGACACGACATCCCTCACTGACCCATAGCCCTACAGGGGACAACA
>NW_022111369.1:45954623-45964381 GCF_000313985.2 Echinops telfairi
AATCCAGGACACAGGATCCCTTCAGGACCAGTGGTGAGAGTGGTGATACTGGGAGGGTGGGGTAGAAAGGGGGAATCAATTACAAGGATCTACATATAACCTCCTCCCTGGGGGATGGACAACAGAAAATTGGGTGAAGGGACACGTCAGACAGTGTAAGATATGACAAAATAATAATAATTTATAAATCATCAAGGGTTCATGAGGGAGGGGGTGAGCAGGGAGGGAGGGGGGAAATGAGGAGCTGATACCAAGGGCTCAAGTAGAAAGCAAATGTTGTGAAAATGATGATGGCAGCAAATGTACAAATGTGCTTGACACAATGGATGTATGTATGGATTGTGATAAGAATTGTACAATCCCCCAATAAAATGATTTTAAAAAGAAACTCACTGTTTTCATGTAGCTGATAAAACGCAAGCTAACATCTTTCTAGTATTCTCTGATCTCTGTTTAGATCAGTTTCACATTAGCAATGCTGCTGCTTTATGCTTCTTGACTGCATTCTTGAACAATTTTGGAGTGTAGACGTTGGTAAAAAATCTTTAATTTTGTAATATTTGGCACTGCTGGGTACTACATTTATTTCTTTTTTACTTATCAATTAATTCCTCATGCATCTTTTGAGGGCTTGAATTTCTAACGGGGATTTTAAAATTATCTTCAGCTAAAGTGTAATATCAATGATACTGTTCCATAATCTCTGCGTTCTTCTTGATTACATTTCTTTGTAATGGAAGAAAATTATGTAATGGAAACAAATCTCTTCCATTAGTTTGGCCAGCAGTTGTCTTGCAACTTCTGGACAGAGAGAAATCCATACTTTCAGTGTTGCATCAGTTCATTAAACCCTATCAATTGATATTGTGTCAATTCCAAGAATCTTGTCTTTTACCAATGTCTTCAGGGTAGTGTGAACATCTTTCTTCAATACCAGAAAATCCTGAAACTGCTGAATACCAGCCAATTGTTTTTGGTACAGTGACTCTGCACATTTCTTTCATCTTGTGCTACTGGGTTCATCTTTCAACATGTTGTACGTGGGTCCTTCAGCATTTCAACTCTGGACTTGAATTTACTCTTCAGTTCTTTGAGCTTGGGATATACTGACTGTGTTCTTCCCTTTCGATGTTCTACCTACATGTTATCAATATTTGAAACAATAATAATAACTACTTTATAGATGGTTATGAAGATGAAATGAATTTGCATGTGCCACATTCTTACGACAGTCGGCAGTCAACAGTGCTATTTCTATTGCTCTTCTTGCTAGTAGTGGGAGCTCTGGTGGGCAAGGGATTAAGTGCAGCTGTTAGCTGAAATATTGATGGCTGAGCCCATCAGCCCCTATGCAGAAGATAAATGTTACATTTTACTTCCTTAAAAACGTATGGCCTTTGAAACCCTCTCCCTGAACCATTTCTACTCAATCCTATTCATTTGTTATGAATTAAAATCAGCTCGTCAGCAATGGATTTGATGGTTTTTATTGTTACCAGTTTTGATTCGCACAGGTATGGATTTTGTTCTTTTATCTTTCTAGAATTGTACAACTTGAGATCCTATAGGTGTGGCCCCCACTTGCCTCTTGTGCTCATTGTCTTCCTGTTACAATCATCTTCAGACAGTTTCTGAAAGGTACCAGGGTCTCTCCACGTTAGATGCTTCACCAAAGTCTGGTGAATTCTGTTCCAGGTTTCCATCTCCTATCCAGGTATTACTCATTCTCTTTAAAGCATCAATTTCAAGGTTCCTCGCTCAAAGACATTATCCTTTTGTCTTTAGACTCTAAGTACCCATGTTACATTCTAGCTTTGTAAATTTGATTTCTCTAAGGTACTATCATAGATGTAATTAAATATATATATTTGTTTAGCATCTGTCCTTCTTAATGACTATAAAATCCATGAAGATAGAAAAAATGCAGATAATATACACCAAGTGTTGTTGATTGATTGAAATGAGTAAATAACATATGGAATATTTCAAAATCATTTAATTAAACCATAACTCTATAATACATCTGGTTCCTTGGGACTAAACCTGCATTTTCAATTCCTGGGTAAACATCTCCACTTGGACATCCCACCAGTCCTTCCAAATCACTGTGTCCAAAATAATCTTCAAGTATTTTGTGCAATCTACTTTGCATGCTCTTTATATATATTATATATAACATTATTACATATTGTTATATATGTGTAATATATATAAATATTGTTATATATACATAATATAACAATATTATATATAGTTGCTGTCTTTGTTTTCTCTTCTAAACTATCAACACCTTGTGAGTATGACCTAAATCACATTCATCTTTAGGTCTTTTTTAGTGCCTAGCCCAATGCTCTATATTATGGTGGTCCATGAATTACTATAACACTAATGTGTTCTTCTTAAAAATGTATACCCTGGGCTGGGGAGATTGTCTTTTAAGTGGGGAGATTTAAAGTTCATTTAAGGTAGGAACCAAGAATTGAGAGATCCTTTCACAAAAATCAGGGCATAAATTCTGCTATTAATCCCTCAGACTTCATTCCACAGAGCCGTGGCTGTGCTTTGAGCTACTCTTGCTTCTGTCCTCGCCCACCACACAGGGCTGGTGCCACTTGAGACCCTTATGACTAATGAACGGCCCATGTGTTTTCCATATCCACTCACAAGGTGCATCTACCTGTTCCTATCATACACCTGGCACAATCGAGGTGCCGACATGCCAAATGGCTTGGGACATATCTGCCTGGAAACTAGTGGGCATTTTTTCCTATCTCCTTAATTGTTACAAAACCCTCAGCCATTGCATTGTAGTCTTTTTCACCAAGCCTAATGCCTATCGAGGAAATGTTTTGTTTAGTTTGTTTGTTTAATTTTCAAGAATATCCACAGTCAGCATCAGCATGCAATTATCAAACCCTTGTATTTTGGGTTGTCTAAAATTATACCTTCTGTGCCCCTTTGCTATACCACCTAAAAGACATATTTTAATTGTCTTTTTCTAAATTTTATTTTGTTGATAGTATACACAGGAAAAAATAAACCAATGGCACAATTTCTCCACGTACAATTTAGTGAAATCGGTTATATTAGTTGAGTTGTGCAATCATTCCTTATAATCCCCCTTTTGTGAGCATTTCCTCCCTCATTAACATAAAGCACTGTTATTCAAGCTTCCTGTCTAATCTTTTTTTATAACAGTTTTCTTGACATATAGTTCACAGCATATGCTTCAATCGTTCAATCGTAAGAGTTGTACAACTGCCACTACAATCAATGCAGGACACTTCTTCTCCTGTGCAATCCTTGCTGTTAGCACCCCATTTCCTCAAGCCTCCCCTGGCGTGCTTCTGTGAAGCTATTAATCCACTTGCTCTCTATGCAGATTTACTTTGTCTGAGTTTTATATACAGAAAAACATATAAAATCCAAACAAACAGCCCAACAATGACAGAAAATAACAGAAAGAAAGCTCATTTAAAAAGGAAGCAGAAATATTAAAAACTGGAGCAAATACACTTTGGATCCAAGGGGAAATCAAATGACCAGGTCTTACGCTTAGCCCTAATTACAGATGCAGTACCCATCTCACAACATCTGGTAGCAGCACTCTTCCATCCCTGGCCCACAGTTCCAAGTAACTCACTGGAAGTTAACTTCCAGTGGGTGGCTTTTCAAGTAGGCTTCTGGCCTTCACTGTCATCCATACCCTTCTGCAGAGCAGGTGTTCACAATTTAAGTCCTGCTACCCTGCCCTCCCTTGGATTTTGATCTTATTTAAAATCCTTGGATCACATAGGCTAGCTAGTGTGCTTCTTCTATGTGAACTTAGCTGACACTTTACTTAGATGGCTGATTGTTTTAAGACAAGTCTTTAAGACGCTAGATGTTATTCTTTCTGATAGCTGACCACCACCTAGTTTCTTCACCACACTTTGCTATAGCATCCATATCTGCAATGATCACTTCAAGAGAGCAAGTATGGATCAGGACTATGTCATAAGGACTATTTGTTTCTAGAATAGGGTAACAATTAACTGTGAATTCAACATTCATTCATATATCTTGATTTATATATGTTCCTGGTTCACTTTAGAGACATAATTTTTTTTTAACAAAACGTTATAAATTATCCTCATGGGGTGTATGGTAGTTCTATTGATATTATCATTAATTTAGCTAATGGTATAGTTTCCAAAATTGTTGCTGAAAGGGAAATGTACATCTATAGGACTGTTGTTTTAGACCAAAATAGTCAATTGTCCATTTCTATAGATTATCAACTTAGACGACTGTTTGCTATTTATACAGGCAATGAGGGTTGGAGCTAGGACAGAACTTTGAACAGTGCTCATTTACAAAGGAATTTTTTTCACCTGCAGGCCTAAAATATGTCATGAAAAGGCGAAAATGGGTATGAAAATAGCAACTAGATGGTAGTCTTGACTTGCCATTTATTTGGCACCTTCAAATCAAGAATTTTGAACCATATAAAAGATACATTTTAGTACTGGATACAAATTTACAATTGGTAGCATCTTATAGGGAGGATTTCTGTGTTGTTTTCTTTATCAGACTTGTTCTACACCCATTTAAGGAACATCCAGTTGCTCATCTTTTGTGGTTTAGAAAAACAAACAACTATGAGACTCATTTTCCAACGTGAAATAAAGATATATAGACAAGCACATGTTTTAGATGTTTACACAGTACATTTTTTACCTGACCTTCATGAAAAGCTGACAAAATTCATTGGAAGTCATAAAAATGTTGATAAAATTTCACAGAAGAGCACAGGCTTGAAACTAGCTGATAGTGGAAGATCAGTAATTTTATCCACTTCAAGGAAATCTTTTAGAGTAGTGCTGCCCAGCTGCGATATACTGAGAGCCACATGAGTAATTTGAAATTTACTAACAGTCATTTCATATAAATGAAAAGAAACAAGTGAAAGTACTCTTAATAATAAAGTTCATCTGCCCCAATAGATTAAATATATTATAATTTATAATATAATCACTGCAAAATTACTTTAGAATTTTTGTATTGATTCTTAGAATACTGGCATGTATTCCTTTTAATAGTACCGTGTATCTGATTATTCTCAGTCCAAGGCACCATAGTCACAGTGGCTAGAGACTAATTTCACAACTGCTTGATATCAACGGAAAGAACTCGATAGGATTCTATTCTTTCCTTCCGACCCAGGATGGCTGCCTTTGTTCTCTAACTCCCCCTTGCCTCACGCTCGGGGTCTTCATGTTTGGGTCTCGGTGATGCTGCACTCATGTCTATAGGTTGGAGACCAGCAACTTCCCTCTGCAACCAGGGAGCAAGAAAATTGTCTGACAAGCAAATCCATCCTGTGTCCAATTCCATGTATTTATTAAATATTTTCATTATATGATTTCTGGTAGGAGTGCTCAGAATGTTAGCCGAAGCCCCAGCCCTGCCCTTACATACCTGGAGACTGAGTACAATTAGTCAATACCTGACAAAGGCAGCACTCATATCATTCAAAGCATGTGAATAATTTTCCTTCAGGGAAATTGGTTGTAGTTTGATCCTACTCATCACCCACAAATCTAACATGTTTTTCACAGGCACAGGAGTGAATCATAATAACTCCACATAATAATTGAGCACCCATTCGGGCATTCCATCATCTGTCAGGGGTCCTGTGGTAGCTTGCATATTGCTATTCCTGCAAGTCATGCTACCAGCAACTCAAAGACTAGCAGCATTGCCAATGCGGACAGATTTTAACATAGTTTCCATCCAAAGACTAAGAAGAAAGGCTTGATCTATATCCAAAAGTAGTCGATAGAAACCTTACCTTATGGATCTCAAAATAATATTGTCTAATTTGCTTACCCTGAATACATCATCAAGAGGCTCAATTTCTGGAGAAGGGCAACTTTCTTGGTGAAATAGAGCGCCCATGAGGATAAAACAGAACTTCCATGCTACACTAGCTGCAGAAATAGTTCAAACATTCAAGCAAACTTGAATGCCGCAGGACTGTGCAAAGTTTGTTCTGTTGTATATAAAGTCACCATGAACTTGATTCTATCTGCCTATACCTACTCACCTAGCTATAAAGCACTTTATTAGCTTGCAATTTATGTCGCACACCAATGACTACACTGCTATAAATTAGGCAAATGAACAGATAAGGATTCTTGAATAGCTTTAAGGATGTGTGCAAAATCTTGGATTCTTATATGAATCTCATTTTCTCTTATAGACAAATATGATGAGACTACTTATTCATTAATTATTCTATAGCCACAGAATTGGGGGGGTGGAAAGGAGAAATCATTTAGAACCATTTTTAGGTGTATGTCAGGAAAAACATAAAAAGATGTGTATGGTATCCTCTGTGAGCAGGGAATAAAAATTATGGGAGAGCTCTTGTGGTGTAATGGTTGTGCATTGGGCTGTGATCCACATGGTCAGCAGTTCAAAACCACCAGCAGCTCCATGGGAGAAAGACTCAGGTAAATTGTTACAGTCTCGGAAACCTACAGGGTGTCACTATGAGTCAGCATTGACTGGCTGGCAGTGAGTTTGATTTTTTGGTGTGGGTCATATGCAGACCCTCACCAAAAACCAAACACACTGCCGTCCAGTGGATTCCAACTCAGTACACAAGTTTCTGAAGCTGAAAGCTTTTTTAGAAGCGAATAGCTTCTACTTTCTCCTACGGGGCAGCAAGAGGGTTTGAACCACCAACCTTGCTTATCAATGCTCACCTGCCAAGGCTCCCAGGGCTCTGTGTATCCAAACCATGGAATCTTAAAGAAAAGTCTTCTTAGGTCTAGATGAGGGTGCAGTGGTGGGGCAGTAGGAGAATTCTTGACCTTCATTTGGAAGACCTGGCTTTAATCCCTGACCAACAGGGCTGGCTTGCATGTACACAAAATGATCGCCTAGGAGACTTGTGAAATAGAGTTTCTGATTCACTATTCTGGGGTGGAGATACAAATTCTCAGCAGGGAGTCGAACTAGACTGAGGCCTGGCCAGTGTTCCATTCCTGTCCAAAGCACTTCCCACACAGCCACTACCCACCCGTCTGTGGAGGCCATGTGTTGTATGATGCTGAACAGGTTTCCACAGAGATTACATGCTTATAAGAAATACTAAGGCAGCCTAAGAAGAAAGGGCTGGCAGCCTCCTTCTGAAAGTCAGCTAAGAAAACCGCATGGTCACAACAATCCGACGGGCAGCTCTTCATGCAGGGGACATAGAAGTGGACAGTGTTCAGTTCCATTGTGCACCTGGTTGCTCTGAGTCGGATACTAATTTGACAGTAGTTAACAACCACAACACTGTTATGTTCCGTCTGTCCTTACAAAGTCCTCACTCGTAAAATGATAAAAGGAGGCAGGTGCTACCACCATTACCTGGATGGCAAAATAACTAAGGAGAGAAAAATTGCTGTGGTGACTCCACAGCAAATTCATCCTTGGCATTCCAGGGGTCTCCTGGAGCCAGACAAAGCTTTTGTGGAGAATATTTCCCATAGGGCTCTTGTAGTCCACTGCTGGATAGGCTTTGAACTGCTAACCGCAAAGTCAGTGATTCCAATCCACCAGCAGTTCCCTGGGAGAAAGATGAGGCAATCTACTTCTTGAAAGGTTTGCAACTCCGGAAGCCTGTGATGATCGGGCCAGGATGAGTCAGAATGGACTCAGTGTCAGTAGGTGTTAGCTCTACCTTCGTGACAGAGATCAAACTGATTTCCAGAAGAACAAATTTAGAGGCAGCAGCAGTAAAACATGACCCATTGCTGACTCATGGTGAAACCATAGGCTAGAGTAGGACTGTTCCATAATATGCCCATGGAACTTGGTGACAACAGACTACCCTATCCTTCTCCGGCAGAGTGACAGCCTGACAGCGGCTGACCTTTTGAGTAGCAGTTGGACACCTAACCACTACACCACTAGGGCTCCAAGAAAAAGCAGCGGACTCTGTACTTTTGCCTTGCTGTGTGTACTCCTTGTCGTGGATGCCGTTCAGTTGTTTCTGACTCACAACGACCCTATGGACAACAGAGGCAAACCCGCCATCCTCACAAGTGGTCTATGTGTCAGCCCATTGCCATTGCCACTGTGTCAATCCATCTGGCCAAGGGCCTTCCTCTTTTTCACTGACCCTCCGCCTCACCAAGCTTGAAGTCCTTGGACCTGGACTGTGAGTGGTTAGCAAGAAGTAAACCACTTTCAACCCCCGAAGATGTAAATCATTTTAAAAACAACTCTACATCTGCCACATTTACTCTCACCAAACCTGTCTGTGAGCCTACAGGGGTTCTAGACTCAACACCCCTCCAACACCCGGTGCACAGCTCCCACTGCCAACAGCATTCCGTCTACCTTTATCCAAATGAGCGAACAAACAGAGCTCCAAAGGCACAGGCATCTAGTCCATTCTGACTTACAGTGGTGCTATGGAACAGGAAAGCACTGCCCCCAGGGGGTTCCGAAACGGTAACTCTGCAGAAGTGGACAACCTCATTGCTCGCCCATGGAGTGAGTGGTGGTGGTTTCAAACTGCTAACTTTTCCATTTGTTGTTAAGCTGCCACTTCATGTTACGGATGGAGAAACTAAAACAGAAATGTTAGGTGATTGCCTAAGGCAGGGGTCCTCAAACTTTTTAAACAGGGGACCAGCTCACTGCCCTCAGACCCCCTGGAGGGCCGGACTATAGTTTAAAAAAAAAACTATGAACAAATTCCTATGCACACTGCGCATATCTTATTTTGAAGTAAAAAAACAAAACGGGGCAAAAACACCCCACAGGCCAGATAAATGTCCTCAGCGGGCCACATGTGGCCCGCGGGCCGTAGTTTGAGGATGCCTGGTCTAAGGTCCCCCAGGGAGGTACACAGCCAGAACCCAAATCCAGGATTTTCTCACTTCATAGCCCAGGCTTACCCTGAAATCTTCATTATCCTTCAAAATCCAATTAGTAAAGGCTACGCTTTTCCTTCCTTGGACTCCACGTGAGTTTCAATTCTCCTTACTCGGAGCGTCATCCTATTCTGAATGTCTTTATTGTGTTGTCTCATCTTAAGATGCCCTGTCTTCTGAGTCTCCTTTTCCATCTTAGTGAAATATATATATCCTTAAACTGGGCCTGGCTTTTTTGGTTGTTTGTTTGTTTCCTCAGCAGTATCTACCTTAAGAGCTCACACTTGGAAGATAGTTAATAGCTATGAGTATCTACTGAATAGAATACACTCAATCTGAGTTTTGAGTTATTATTTTAATGCAATGGTTCTCAACTGCATATACATGAGAAATAACTAGGAGACTTATTAAACTCCAACCAGCTAACCAGTTTCAATAGAGTCCAATGCAACTCCTGACAAGCTTGTCTTGTCAGAATAGAAGTGTGTGCCAGAGGATTTCCAATGGCTTTATTTTTTATTTGGAAGTAGATCATCAGCTTTTTCTCCATAAGTGCCTCTAAGTAGATGCAAACCATCAACCATTAGAATGACAGCTGGGAGTGGTAATGGTTTGGACCCCCATTAAAATACAGCTTCCTAGAATGATGATTTAATAGCTCTTTAGAGAATCCCAGGATCCTGTCTTCTCTATTGACCAACAAGTGAGTCGGAAGCCTAAATCTATTCTCTCTCGTTCCCAGTGTCGCTTCTGACTAAATGCATTTAAGGGGCAGTTGGCCAGGCTTTCGGGGCTCACCTGAGTTTGGAGACCTTTAACTCAAAGGTTGTCTAGGGGTGG
>NW_022111369.1:45964776-45970826 GCF_000313985.2 Echinops telfairi
GGGGTGGGGGGGGTGTCATGGTAGTCAGGATGCAGAAAGAAAAGAATCAAGACTCCTACCAAGTTCTAGGAGGCTTGGATAATCCTCTGTGCCTGCTTATCACCAGTGTAGGAGGTGATGATAGCATTTATTATGCTGCAGTGTCGAGTAAACATTTATTCATTTGTCTGCCTCCTCCACTAACTATGAGATACTTGGGCAAGACACGTGATCTTTTAGCTAGCCCTGACCTGGCCCTTGTCAAACTCTCCAACCCTCATTTATATACCTTTCCCTCTCTTCTTTACCAACCTCCAACTTTCTTTCTATTTCTTTCCTTCTATTTCTAACAGAAATGTGTTCCATTCTTTTGGCTGCTTGGACCAACAGTATCCACCACCGTGGTTGTCTTCCTGCCATTCAAATTATAGCCCTTACCTCAATTAACTCTGATTATGCTTCCATAAATGCTATTCTCAATCACATCATTCTGTTTTATATCTTTTCTACCCATCTGTCGGTGTGCCATCCTTTGGTGGTTTGCATTTTGCTGGAGGCTGGAGGCTTTGCCTCTGGTCTTTCAGATAGCAGCAGGTCACTCATGGCCAGGTTTCAGCGGCACGTGGCATGTTTGGGGAAAGGGGCTGGGTGACTACTTCTAAAAACGATGCCATCATTATAGATTACAACAGAGCACTCTCTGGTACAGTGCAGGCAGTTGAGCCACCTAAGTTGGAAGACATCCAAGTGCACAGTGGCCAGAGCCGTGGACCCAAACACATCAGTGAGGGTGAAGGTCACCTGGGACCTAACAACTGTCAGTCTGTTATGGCATTTTCCGTCTGTCTGACTTTCTTTATAGTTTCTGATATTATCTTATTTTTATATGTCATCTCTCTTACTTTTTTATATTCTGACATCATTTAGGACAAAGTGGTGTTATCTTCATTTTTTTCCTTCTTACTGATTTATACTTCATTCCTTCTGAACTGTTCTGTCAGGTTGAGAGTACAGACTTCCTATGGCGGATTCACCAATATGACTCTAAGCCAAACCCAAAATAAAAGCCACCCCACTGCCACGAAATCAATCCCAAAGGGAGGGAGGGGGAAAACGAGGAGCTGATACCAAGGGCTCAAGTAGAAAGAAAATGTTTTGAGAATGATGATGGCAACACATGTACAAATGTGCTTGACACAATGGATATATGTATGGATTGTGATAAGAGCTTTATGAGCCCCCAACAAAATGATGAAAAAATATATAAATAATTAAAATCTTTACATGAGCAAAATTAAAAAGCATAGCAAGCCTATGAGGTGATTACAAAACTGTAAATTTTTACAGGAGCAGACAGTATCATTTTTCCTTCCTCGTAGCAGCTGATTGGTTGGAAGAGCCTCTAGAGGTTAGTAGCCCACTGCTTAACCCACAATGCCCTTGGGGCTCCTATGGTGATGCTCAACACAAAATAACTCACCGCCATCCAGTCAATTCTGACGCAACCTAGAACCTAGGAATCCAGAGTGGCCACTAAAACATGCTGCTAGAAAAGTTGGTTGTTTCAGCGTCATGCACAAGACTTAGTGGATACTTGTTAAGTACACGATTCTGTGAGCAAATGTAAGACTAATAGGAAATGCTGCTTTTTTGGAATAAATTCCTTACTGCAAGGCTACTGATTCGTCCTTTCATTTACAAAGGTTGTCAGCATTGGATTCATATCGTTTAGTAATGCCATTCATGCATTTACCTATGGCTTCATAATTTATGAAGTACTTTCATATATACAATCTAATATAATCTTTTTATAATAAGATGTATAAACAGCTATTAAAATGATAATTGCTCATAAAGGCCAGATAGCTATTTTAAAAATAAAGTGTACCCAGAGGTTCTGTGAAGGGAAGGGAACCGGAAGCAACTATCAGAGGCCTGGGCTGATGCTTAAAGCAGCAAAACTCAAGCCCACCGTCTTTGAGTGGATTCTGACTCAGGCGATGCCGCACAGTAGAACTTCTCAGGCTTTACCCTTTGATAGATAGCAGATTGTCTCCTCCTTCACACACGGAATGGCTGGGGGATTCCAACAGCTGAACTTCCGGTGGACAGCCCGCCAGCATATAACCCACTGCGTCACCAGGACTTCGGATGGTTGCTATGTTTAAATGAAGACCCAAGGAAGCCAAACCTAACAAATAAATATAATAAATTAAAATCTCATATTTTGTATAAAAATGTTTGATGTCTAAAGGATGACAAATAATCCTAACCCTAATGATTTAAATAGAACAGTTTTGCATACTAAATTCACTGTATAGGTTGTGACTTTTCAGCTTCTGGTGTAAATTTACCATCGTTTACTCACTGCTACCTCTTGGTTCAAAATCCAACTAGCCCTTCAGGCCTGCTCGTTTTCTTTGACTTTGGTTCTTAAAGCCTTCTCCTTTGAATTGTATTATTATTTCCCCCCTAATTTTCACCGCCCCGCCCAAATTCACGCTTCTACAATTTCACATGCAGATTGTCTTAAGGTTGTGTCATTAAACAGGTGCCTCTAGAAAGCCTCGTCCCACAAAGCGGTCTTGAACACTATTGGTAGATGTCACGAGAACAAATACCTGCGGCTCTCAAGTTTGTGCCTATTTCTCTCATCCCTACGAAGCAGAGCAGAACGCCTCAGGGTTTGCAAAGCTGCAAAACTTGTCAGAAGCAGACAACTGTTATTTGGTTTAGCTTATAACTAGACTGTTGAGAAGTCGAAGTACTTTGAGTCTCAAAGAACCCAGCACCATGTGCATAGCATTCTCTTTGACTTGTGCTCACCCCTGTATTAACCATTATTTACACATGAGAACATAAACGGGATGAAAAAGATAGGGGAATATCTCTAGGTCTTTGTATTTCAAAGGTAGAAAATATTGATAGGGTGTGTACATAAAACCATTAAAATAAATCAAAAACAGAAAACTAATATCACTGGGCTTCATCCAAATTTAAAACGTGGGTGCAAAAAAAAAAAACCCTTGCAAACCATAAAAATCACAAAATTGCAAAAAATCCTTTTATTAATCACTTGATGCATCTTGCTAATACCTTTGTTATAGCATTTTGGATATATATTTTGATGACTTCTTTATATTACAATAATATTTAACTCTAAATAAAATGGGTAAGGTAATCCAGTCTTTTCTTTAGCAATAATGATAAAATATGTGACACATACATTAACTTTCTGTTGGTATTATTAGTATACTAATAGTTTTGTGATATGTGAAAAAAATTGAAAAAGAGATGTTAGTTTTGTGGAGTTTTTCTAATGTTCTTTTAAGAAGAAAATTCACGTATAAGTTATGAAATAAGAATGCTGGGGAGGAAGGGGGGAAATGAGGAGCTGATACCAAGGGCTTAAGTAGAAAGCAAATGTTTTGAGAATGGTGAGGGCAACATGTGTCTGAATGTGCTTGACACAATGGCTGTATGGATTGTGATAAGAGTTGTACGAGCCCTCAATAAAATGAGCTTTTAAAAAGAACTCTATGGTGTTTGTGATGGCCTAAGTGCTCTTCTATATGCATTTGTTTATACAACACAAAGATGACTGCTAGAATTCATGCTAATTAAAATGCCTTCTTTTTATTTTCTTCAAAGGACATGAAACAGCAAATTTCAAAACACCATAACATATATAAAAAGGAATTACAGAGGAAGCAAAAATACTTTCTGAGTTATTTCTATTTTTTTCTGCTGTTTTAAACAAGTGATCTCTCATTTTTATTTTACACTGCACCCCACAAATTATGTAGCTCCTGTAATAGTATTAATGTAAATCTAACTTTGGGGCTTGACACTGTTTTGTAGATGTACAGGATTAACCTCTATGACTGTGAAAGATTTTAGCTAAATCTTTAGCATAGATTTTTATCGACATGATCTTGGTATGAGAAATATAGTTTCTGTCTGGGAAAAAAACACCTTCATCGTTGGTCCTTTATTTGTTGCGTGCTGCCACGTACGTTATCATGAAGATACGAACCTTGCTGTAGCAAACACATCCCCATTTCACAAAAAAAAAAAAAAAAAAGAAGAGAAAGAAAGAAAAAGCCCATCGAGCCCGGATGCTATGTTCTGAAATTAAGTGTGGTCCGGACCACCGCCTAGCCCTCTGTAGTTGGACTGGCTTAAAATGACTTTCTCTGCACGAATATGTAAATTGCCCAAATAAAGAAACCGAAGTGCTCAGAGCCTGCGTCTTCTTCTCTGCCTCTCTAGCACCTTTCTCTGGTAGCCTCCTGAGTCTCTTCATGTTGCTGGCACACCTGCGCCACTCCTGCCTACTGCGCCCAGGCACCAGAGGGCGGCCCCTTTGATGTCCTGTGCTCTAGTGCTTCACGGCTGTGAACTCAGTGCACTCGCCCAGAGCCACACCTTCCTCTCGCAGCGCCAGGACTCGGGGCCTTAAGCAAGGACTCGGGCTCAGACGGGGTCGGGTGAGGACATATTGCCCTGTTTCGGCAATCTGTCAACAACTTTAGGAAAACTGCAGAACGTGTTGGTTGGCAAAGCAAAGAGATCAGCCTGAGCTGGCAAGTTGCCCAGAGTTAAGGTAGTCTTAATTACATGTATGAAATTGTAGAGATCACAGGACCTTTCTCTCTCTTGCTCCCTCTCACTGCCCTAATTCCAGCTTTAGGAATGCATTTCCTCTCACGAAGACCACACACACACACACACACACACACACACACACACTATCAAGCCCTGCATTATCCTCATGATCTGTTACAAATCAAGCTGTTTTGATCCACTGAGTTGTTAGTATCTAATTTTTGAAGTCGGTTGTCGGCTCTTTCTTACTATTCCATCTTAATCTGGAAGCTTTGCTGAAACTTTTTTTCAGAACCATAGCAACCTAAAAGCCTCCACTGGACAACTGGAGGCAGCTGCTCATGAGATGTATTGGCCAGAAATCTAGCTCAGTCTCCTGCATGGGATGTAGGATTTGTGCCACTGAAACTCCAGTGCAGGCTTGGGCATCTGCACAAGGTCCCAGTGGGAGTGCAGCTGGAGGAAAACCTTCTTCACTGTGTTCGTGATTCACTGCTTGACAATGTGGGAATGTTTCATCAGGTTGCTATCTATAATAGACAGTACCCCAAAAGGGGTGGAGAGGCATGACTACGCACAGAGCCTTTTGAGACTCCTTAACCAAAGAGCCATTCTAATAAGATACCATGGGAGGTTACTGGATAGATAGGCTAAGATAAATTTCTTACTTTGTTCCTATATTACCATGCCGGCATATATTTGTCTTAAAGAACCCATCTATATACCAGAACTTCTAGGCATGCTTGAGCAAATTAATAAGGAGAAAGCAGTGTTTTCATTTCAAGAGTATGATGATCATAAATACATAGAAATAGCCAAGAATGGAAATCGTAGCCAAAACATATTCTTTTTAAATCTGTACAGAAGTTATAGGGCTTCACAGCCATAGTGTATCAGGTTGTAGGGGAGGGAGGAGGCAGATGGACATATTGGCAGCCACACACAGTGGAGTGAAACCAGGGGAGACAGTGGAGCCCAGAAGGACAGCACTGGAGCAGTATTCCAGGAGGTTTTACTTTAGGTGTCTGACTATAGTGGAATAGAGTGTAACAACACAGGGAAGAAAACAAATGACATAAGATAATTCATAAAATTATGAGCAAATTATGACTTGTTTTAATATTACTTTACAGGCAGTTCTATAAAATATTTATTTTGTCAGGAAAGGAGTAAGGGCTAAGATGCAGGGAATTCATCAGAGGATTTGAAAATATTTCAACAAGAAGTAATTAAAACTAAAATTGGACAATAGCGATTGGAATTAAAAACATGAAACGGATGGAAGAAATTGTATTCAGGTCAATACTGTATGGCTTACTATTGACTGGAAGATAGTTAAAAAGAGAGATGTGGTGACTAATAAAAAGAAATAAAGTAAAAGGAAATAAAGGAAAGAGAAAGGAAGTAAAGGGCATTTATAGAGGTCTAAATAAAGGCATATACATATGTAAATATATTTATAT
>NW_022111369.1:45972203-45974325 GCF_000313985.2 Echinops telfairi
TGAGGAGAGATTGAGAGTGTTGGGCTGTCCCCAGGAGGAGAGAACAGCTGTAAGTCTGAAGTAAGACGGGGACCCTAAGGACCGACTTTGATCAGCAATAAAAAGGCACATGAAGAAATGCACAAATCTTGGATAGGTAATTCAAGCATTTTCAGAGATAATACACTCTAGAACAAATAAGAAATAAACACAGATCTAGTGTCCATGAAATAATGTCCCGAGAAGAGTATTAAATGAGCACGTAGTAAGAAGAAGAGAGCCAGCAGATTTATGGAGCTGGACTTGGAAATTCCTGGGCTTGTTTTTAAGAGAGACTGTG
This sequence comes from Echinops telfairi, assembly GCF_000313985.2. Lineage (NCBI taxonomy): Eukaryota > Metazoa > Chordata > Mammalia > Afrosoricida > Tenrecidae > Echinops > Echinops telfairi. The sequence goes on from NW_022111369.1 coordinate 45,972,523, forward strand.
GGGAAATTAGGTTACGTGTATGGAAGAAAACACCGGCTGCTTACGAGTTTCCATTGGGCTGGTATAGTGGAAGCTAGGGAGATGGGTCAGGTCTGGCTTCCTCCCAGTTTTATTCCATTTGGGACCTCAACTGAACCAGAATTTGGATCAATGAAAACTTGAATCTATTCTGCCAAAGTGAAGTCATGAAAGCAATTGTTTCTCCTATACTTAACAAACCTTAGGAATTAATTCCATTTTCTCCTGACTATGGATCAGTGAGCAGCAATTCTCTCAAATCATCTTCCTGTGTGATTTATCCACTGAACGGCTTTGTCCAGTTACCTGCTTCCCTGACCCGGATGCTCCGTAAACCGTTTCTGTTGTTCTCACTGTCGTCTCACACCAAATTATCCCGCAGGACTGGCACAATCCCTCCTGCTGTCACAAAAATACATGTCCAAAGGTTCTCAGCCCTGCCCCTGCTCTTCTAATTCAGTTCTCAGGCAAGAATCGTAAAACAACACCCAAGGCTAGGTGGCAAACTTCCCCCCAAACCCCCTTCCAGCACAGGCAATATTTACCTTGTCCAGGCAACGTAGTTTCGGTTTATTCCCTTCTCCCTGTAAAAAGGACAGTACTTCTCAGCCACCGCCACTCTTCAAGACAGATCTTACAAATGTCTGAATAGAACAACTTGGTGCAGGAAACAAAAGGATGCTCTCTCCATATCTGATTCCATTCCCACCAGTCACCCTCATACACAGCCACGACGCATCTGTCAGCGAAGGCTTACCATATTCTAAACAGGTTTCAGTAGAGCTCCCACTAAAATAGTCCAAAATTCAGCCACGGAAATCCTGTAGGTCACAGTCATTGTTTGTGTTGCTACTTTGAGTAGGGCTCCCTTGACAGGAGCTAACAACAACAATTTGCTGGAAGGGGAATCATAACTGTCATATAGGGTATCATTGAGAGAAATGGTGGGCAGACAGAATACATTCTATACCTCATGATCCAATTTGAAGCAAATTGGCATATTTCTGGATTTCAAAGGAATAGAATATGTTCTCAATTGGCTGTAGACCCCAAACAGCCTGGTACTGAGTCTGGGTAATTATAAAATAATCTATCATTTCACACTTTGATTAGTCAGTTCCAAGATTCTGCAAGAATTTTCTGACCATGATATGAAGAACAGAATTAAAATGCCCCGCGTTGTTACTTTTTTTGAACCTGTTTGTTTGTGTTCCATCTATACTGGGTAAAAGCCAATTGATCTAATCAATAAATTAATTTACCACCTCTAATTTAATAGTGGAAGCATGTAGTGACCAAATGGTTTTACTGAGAAGGCAGTGGATCTTAGGCAAGGAAGTCTGCTCCACATTTCTCTGTCCTTAATGAGCCACACTTAGGTTTGAGTCGAGGCATCGAAAGGCCGACCATCTCTTCAATTGCATGCCTCATTGCCCAACTCTCCACACCACCTTTTCCATAGCCTCACTCTTCCATTGATATTCAATTCGCTGCAAGAAATATTTTCAAATATTTAAATAAAAGCAATAACTGGGAAAGATTTTGTGAAGAGGTATCAAAATATAGAACCTCTTTTCAATTTTATGCAAGAGAAAGATAAAGCTGTAGAGTGTTATTACTAGGGTCCTGGTTCATACAAGAAGGGGCTTTATCCCCAAACCAAACATATTTAAATGAACATTCGCTATCAGCAGATGACTGTAGGTAAGTTCGCTCAGTAATGTACGTATCTTAGTCTTGGTGGGTGCCCTCCAAAAATACTCAAATAAAACAGTGGCTTCAAGC
>NW_022111369.1:45975604-45977567 GCF_000313985.2 Echinops telfairi
TTTTGATAGCCGGGAGCCATCAGCTTTCTTCGCCACATTTGCTTATTCACCCGCTTTGTCTTCAGTGATCCATTCTACACCTCGTGATCACTCAGGCTGATATGTTCTTCAATGTGAGATTTTCAAAAGGGTCTTCTTTTGCCTTTCAATTTAGTGAAACTTGGGAAACCACCTCAAGAATACTGAACATTTTAGGATACTTAACTTTTTCATAGGGGCTATTTTTTTTCAAAACCATTTTATGGAGAGTTAATACAGATATCATATCATTCCATAGTTCAATCACATCACGCAATATTATTCAATTGGTACCACAATCAGTTTTAGAACATTCTTTTCCTTCTTGAACTCCTTGACATCAGCTCTCTTTTAACAACCCCCCACCACTATGCCCTCCAGAAACCCTTATTCTACTTACTCTCCTCAGAGGTTCACCAATACTGGGTTTTATTTGCTGAAAACAGAAAAATCATATAACAAAAATTCAAGAGAGTGATCTCGATTGACATAACACATCTGAACATCTAACCCCAATATGAACACACAAATGAAAAATACAGAAAATGTTGAAAACCACATCAGGTCTAGTGTGCATCAGAGGGGGATCAACTGACAAAGCATTAACCATTCAAATCAGATTTATAATCTTGATTTTCTATAGCCATCTCTCCAATGCACATTCTGTGGTAACCACTTTCCTCTGCTCCCACTATTGTGGAGAGAGGGAAATCACCAGAGGCTTGTTTCCTATGTACATGCCACAAATAGATCTGGGCCTCTTAGGGTCATCCATAGTCTTTTGCAAACCCGATTCTCACAATTTAGGTTCTGATACTATTCCCTCCTTCTACTTTGAATTATTTGATTTAAACCTCTTTTGATGACTCATGTTGGTGTGTTTCTTCCATGTGGACTTAGTTGACATCCCACTTAGATGGCTGCTTATTTGGAAACAAGTCTTTAAGCCCTCAGATGCTATTTTATCTGGTAGCTGGGTATCATCTAATTTCTTCACTGCCCTTTGCTATAGCACCTGTATCTTCTGTGTGTCCTTCTTGTGGGTAAGTGTAGAGTAGGATGATGATGTAAAGACTAGCAAAGTTGTCCAGTCACCTCTACTAACCAAATTTATACCTGGTCAATCAGACCATTGCCTTTGGTTTTCATTAATGGATTGAGTGTCTGTTCATTCAAAAGGAGCCCTAGTGGTGCTGTGAGTTAAACACTTAGCTGTTACTCAAAAGGTCAGCAGATAGAAATCCCTAGCTTGTTTGCAGGAGGAAAAAAGGTCACAGTTTACTCCCATGCAAAATCACAGCCTTGGATATTACCAGTTGTCCTGGATCACTATGAGTTGTTATCAACTTGACAGTAGTGGGTGTTGCTTAGTGCAAGGAATCTAATCACAACTCCCTTGAGTGGTAACCATAATGTCTTCTGTTTTCAAATGAGTTAAGCTTAAAAGGTCATTTACCTGGAAAGGGGTCAGATATAATATTATAAGTTTACATTTTCCATGACAATAGGACCACTATTTGTTCCCAGTTCTTTTGAGGATCCTGTCTGTCTGCCCTACTCTGGTTGCATTTGTGTTCCTATGGTGCAGGAAGCTATGTCTCTGGTGCTTCAAATATCAGCAGGGTCATCCAAAGTGAACAGGTTTCAGTGGAGCTTCCAGGCTAAGAACTGACTGTGAAAGAGGAATCGTCCAGTTTGGAGGAATTAGCCACTGAAAACCTTACAGATAGTGAAAACTTCATGAATTGCAGCAGAATGTTAGAAATACTGCCAGAAGATGAGCCTCTCAGGGCCAAGTCACTAACATACGACTGAGGAAGAGCTACATTCTCAAAGTAGAATCAACCATAATGCTCTGGATGGAGTAATGCCTGAGAAGTAAAGTCCAGGGGACCTTTTTGTGTGGATGGGGCTTGACTCAAAATGAGAAGAAAGAGCTGCAGAC
>NW_022111369.1:45979482-45980385 GCF_000313985.2 Echinops telfairi
AAAAAAAAAGAAAACGTCTTGGGACACAGTACTGTCTGTGATAGGATCATGTCTATCTACATATAAGGAAGTCTAGTCAGTAAAAATATTGTTAAAATTTATGCACCAACCCCAAGAACTAGTGATGAAGAAATTGAAGGATTCTACCAACTTTCTTCAGTTGTAAATTGATGAAATGCACAATCAACATGCATTAATAATTATTGGTGATTGGAACACAAGAGTTGGAAACAAAGAAAGAACTGTGGTTGGAGAATATGGCCTTGGTGATAGAAATGAGGCTGTAGATAACATCATAGAATTTTGAAAGAACATGACTTCTTCATGACATATATCTTTTCTCAACAAAAGCAATCTCTACTAAATGAACTTCTCCAAATGTTGTTGTTTGCTGTGGTTAGGTTCCATTGAGTCAGCTCTGACCCTTGGTGACCTTATGAACAACAGAAGGAAACACTGCCCGGTCCTGTACCATCCTCACAGTTGTTCCTAAAACTGAGCCCACTGATACAGCCACTGCATTCCATCTCCAGGTGGAATACACACATCAAATTTTCTACATCCATGGGAAGTGATGATGGAGAAGCTCAATATCAGCAGTTAACAAAGGAACTGTAAAACGGACCATCAATTGCTGCTTTCTTAGTTCAGGTTTAAGCTGCAGAAAATGAAAATAAGCTCACAACAGCCAAAATGCAACTTTCAGTCCATCAGAACTGAATTTTTAGAAGATTTCATGAACAGATTTGACACATTGGACACTGATCACAGAAAACCTGATGAGCTGTGGAAGGACATCAAGCATATCATATATAAGGAAAATATATGGTCTTTGAAAAGACAGGAAAGAATGAAAAAATCAAAGTGCATGTCAGAAGAGAATCTGAAACTTGCTCTTAATCA
>NW_022111369.1:45982664-45990852 GCF_000313985.2 Echinops telfairi
ATTGATGTTTCTGTCATCAGTCAGGGTTTTTATTATAACATCCTTCAATCTTGAAACTGGAGATTGGAAAGTTTTCTTCAGTTCTTGCAGCTTGAAATATGCTTGTTATGTTTTTCCCTTTGGGTTTTCTAATTCTAGATCTTTAGCCATTTCATTATAAATTTTTTGCTTTGCCTTGTTGAGCTGCCCTTTGAAATTTTCTGTTCAGTTCTTTTGCTTCATTATTTATTCCAGTCACTTTAGCTACCTTCTGTTCAAAAGTAGGTTTCGGAGTGTATTTTGACATTCACTTTGGTCTTTCCTTTCTTTTAATTACCTTTTACTTTTCCATGAATGATGTTCTTGGTGTCCTTTGCAATTTGCCTGGTCTGCAGCCAGGTTCAACATACCAAATGTGTTCTTTTTTTTTTAATTTTCAAAAGAGTTTTATTTATTTATTTTATTTAAATCATTTTATTGGGGGTTCGTACAACTCTTATCACAATCCATCCATCCATCCATTGTGTCGAGCACATTTGTATATTTGTTGCCCTCATCCTTCTCAAAACATTTGTTTTCCACTTGAGCCCTGGGTATCAGGTCCTCATTTTTCCCACTCCTTCCCTGCTCCCCACTCCCTCATGAACCCTTGGAAATCTATAAATTTTTATTATTTTATCATATCTTACACTGCCTGATGTCTCCCTTCACCCACTTTTCTGTTGTCCATCGCCCAGGGAGGAGGTAATATTCTCATCTTAGACCACAGAACTGCAGAGGTATACTTCATTGAAAAACTCAATCCCATTCTATTTTTGTGGCTCTTAACTAGTGATGTACATTAGAATTACTGGGGGAGCATAAAAAGGAGATGTAAAATGAAAGTGAAAATAGAAAGGGTGGTTTCTAAATTCAGGTGAGATGTACTTAGACCCCATTTTGACTCCCATAGACTTGTTTTCATTTTCTTCAGATTTAACTTTAACTTGCGTAGGAGTCATTGACTGTCTCTTCTACAGTAGGCCCTGGACATATTTTGGCTGAGCTTCTTCAATGTTTCTTCTCACAGATATAGTATATGCAATGAATTGAGTTGAATTGCACCAAAATATTCATGTTAGCTCCACAACTGTAGATATAATCCCATCTGGGAATATTTTTCTTTTTTATGTTAGTGACACCCTATCAGTGGAGGATATATATTAATCCAAGCCATTTTATGATATAAGAACAATTCAGGCACATAATTCAACAAGCTCGAATGGGGACTGATAGATGTCCCAGAGAAAGCTCCAAGAAACACTGAGAAGAATTCTAAAGAAGCTGAGACAAGCATTTTCTCCCAAGTTGGTGAAAGAGCCTTCCCATAGAACCAGCACCGTGAATTCAGACTTCTGGCCTTTTAAACTACAGGGAACATGTATTTGTTAAACCACCTACTTCTTGTCATAGCAGCATGCATTTTTGTGATAGCAGTGGGAAGAAACCGAGTCAGGAAGCCATGCCTCTGGCCATTGTCCCTAGCACCTAGATTCCGGGTTCTCCTGATAGGCTCCATTTGTAGGAAGTATTTTAGAATCTTTGGGGAAAGCCAAATGGGCAGGCTGTCAAGTCAGGTACAGGCCTGTGGTAGGTTCCCATGAATGACCCTGGATGAAGAAAAACATCTGAACACTATGGAGTCATTGACTTCAGGTCATACTTCAAATCCATCCCAGAACTTCATTATTTTATAATCCATTCAATTGGATGTTCATACAGCCAATAAACATTTAATACTCAAATACTGTAGAGATTATGAGATCTATGCTTATATGCATGGATTGATAGTGTTCTTTTGAATTCAGGAATAGACCTTTGCCTATTTCATCCCTTGGTTTAGAATGTCCTCAATTTAGAATGATATATTCAAGTTACAATGATCTCCAGTTTGGGGTACATTTTATTATTAATAATTTGTATTACCTACACTGTTGCAGCATGTAATTTTCTGATGTCATGCTCAGATGTTTACTTGCAGATGTTCAGTTTTTAGACCTACTGTTCAAAATGAAATTAAGGACTTCAGCTGCTTAAAAACATGCACCTCCAGCCATTAAAAGATATACGTACTATCTGGGGTCTTAAAGGATTGAAGTTAAACAAGAAACCATCCAGCTGGGAAGCAACAAAGCCCACATGGAAGAAGCACACCAGCCTGTGTGATCACGAGGTGTCCATAGGAACAGGTATCAAGCATCTGAAGACCCAAAATAATCATATCGATGCGAACGCGTGCGGTCAGAGTGGAGACCCAAAGTTAATCTGTAGACAATTGGCCATCCCCCCATGACCTCAGGTCTACCTTACATATCCGGCTAGATTGGAGAATGCACACTGGTACAGATACGAGCTCTTGACACACAGAATCCAGGACAGATAAGCCCCTCAGGAATAGTAATGAGAGTAGTGATACCAGAGAGTAGGGATAAGTTGGGGGAAGAAGGGGGACAAAGGAGGAATTGATCGCAATTATCAACATATACCCCACCTCCTGGGGAGGATGAACAACAGAAACATGGGTGAAGGGAGATAGGAGAAGGTGTAATATATGAAAACAATAATAATGTATAACTTACCAAGGGTTCACAAGGGTGGAATATGGGGAGAGGGAGGGGAAAAAAGAGGAGCTGATACCAAGGGCTCAAGTAGAAAGAAAATGTTTTAAAAATGATGATGGTAATATATGTACAAATGTGTGCAATACAACTGATATATGGATTGTTATAAGAGCTGTAAGAGCCCCCAATAAAACAATTTATATTAAAAAAATTGTAAGTCTACCCAAATTCTGAGGTTTTGCTAAAGTCAACAAATAAATTTGGGAAGCAATATAACTACAAAATATAAGATATTAAGAAAAAATGGAAAGGGTCAGACAAAAAACTCTAATTTTTTCACTAGAAACATCACTCCCATTTCCAAGAATAACCCGATGACCAAGAGCCTTTCAAATGTGGAGTTATAATGCAACAAAAAAATTGTTGATGCCATCCAACTTCACAGTGGAGCATATTTTAATGATTTGCATATTTTATGTATGTGTATTTATATATGTATTAAAATATATTTGTAAGTTTATATGTAATATTTGCAGTTCCAAAAGACCCAAAGATAAGGTCTATAAAGATACTTTTCATAAATGGCAATAATAATGAAAACTAAAAAAGAAATGAGGTATTCAACTTACATCAGAATTGACTTACAGTGAAGTTGGTCAGAATGGAACCGCATCATAAATTGGGGATTACTGGTATACATTAGTCTGTGCTATTCTATATTCAACTTTTCAGCCATGAAATGTTTATATTCTCACTTATTGGAATTTTTATGAACATACGTGCAGCATTCATATGTATATATGAATATTAAACTCATAAATTACATATTAGGAATCATCAACATCATGTCTGTGTGAGTAGTGTGACTAACTCTTGGTATAGACATAATTATTTTCTTAATGGTGAAGCATAATTTCCAACTAATCCTTGGCCTATGAAAATAGGAATCTTATAAGGAAAAAAAGGGCGGTGGAGGTGGGGAGAAGTTCACAATTGTATTCTTACCTGGGAAGATGTGCCAAGTGAGTTGCAAAGGAGAAGCAAGGATGTAGACAAGCTGACTGATTTATGTAGCACCTCAAAGGGCATTTGGTGAGGCACATCTTGGTCCTTTTGCTCTCTGGATGGCTTGACTATCCCTGTGGCTTTCGGCGTGAGGTGCTTGCACACTTTCAAAAGCTGCTTTGTGCCTCCAGGGTCCAGCACCATTCTTGCTCGGCCAAATGCTCTGTATTGATTTCCTCACTACTTCCTTGGCACACTAGACTGCTAAGCCCCCCACTGCACACACACACCTAACTGCCATCTCCAGTCTTAGAAACAACCCCCACCCTTCCCTCTCCCCAGGAATTTGGAAACACATTTTTTATATAATACACTAACTATTCCCATGGTTCACAGATGGTCCAGGCAAGATTCAAAGGAGTTTTTACGAGTGACCTCTAGAACAGGGGCTCAGTCTATGGGAATACTAGACATTATTGAATGAATGAGATATTTCTTTATTTACTTTAAATCAGTATGTGTGGGGTATGTTACTGTTGTGTGCCAACAAGTGGATTCTAACGCATGGCAGTCCCATGTGGCAGAGTGCACGTGCCCCACGGGGTTTGCTTGGCGGTAAGTTTTAAGGAAGTCAATATCTCTGCCTTTCTTCTGCTTTGCCACTGGGTGGGTTGCAACCCAATCTTTGTATCAAGGGTCTACTTCTAGCGACCAAGAGACTTAGAAAATTTATATTGAATATTAATTTTATGAAAGCTATCATGCCTATTGTAGGGAATTCCTGCCCCTGCTGTAGCATCAATTTCAACTCATAGTAACCACACTGGACTGAGACTGTTCCTTTTGGTTTCCAAGGCTGGGAATCTTTACTGAAGCACACATCCTTTCTCCTAAGGAGTAGCTGATGGATTTGAACTTTTGATCTTCCTGTTAGTAGCCACACTAATGTCTTGTGCAGCAGATTTATGCAATTCCATAGTTCATTTGATCTCTTGACTGCTGCTTTCATGAGCATTGATTGTGAATTCAAGACCCCCCAAAAAATCCTTGACAATGGCAATCTTTTCTCCATTTGTCATGATGCCACCTATTGTTCCATTTGTGAGGATTTTGGTCTTCTTTACATTGAGTTGTCATCCGTACTGAAGGCTATTATCGTTGATTTCCAGCATCAATTAGCTCAATTCCTTCTAAATTTCAGCAAGCAAATGTGTTTCCTCAACCCATCACAGGTGGTTAATAAACCGTCCTCCAATCTTGATGCCACATTCTTCATATAATCTAACTGCTCTGATGATTTGCTCAGTATACAGATTGCATAAGGATGGTAAGGGGATATAAGCCTGATGCACACCTTTCCTGATTTCAATCATGCAGTATTTTCTTCTTCTCTTAACACAACTGCCTCTTGATTCATGTATAAATTCTGAAGGAGCACAATAAAGTGTTCTGGAATTCCTGTGCTTTTCAAAGCTATCCACACAGTGAAATGCCTCGGTATAGTCAATAACACATAAGCAAACATCTTTCTGGTATTCTGTCTCTGGTATTCTCTTATTTCGGCTAAGATCCATTTGACATCAGCAGAGATATACCTTGTTCCATATTTTGGTGGTTACATAATCTCTTGTCAATTTGAGCCTTAAGAGTGAAGGGGTGGCGTTTAGCCTGTCAATCAAGTAGTAGTTTGTGATCTCATTTGTAGGCACTAAAGGGATAAACAGCTCATTGGAGGCAGGACACACATGTACTCCCTGTGAGACATTACTGATGGAGCTACACTGATGCAGTGAGAGCCCTTGGAGCTGGAGTAACCACGTGGGGAACCCTGACAACACTGAGATGCTTCCACTGCCCCTGGATCCACCAGACTTTCCACCCACTGGCCTGTGATCTTCCTGCATTTTGCATCATTACATGTGTGTTTTGAGTCTGAAGAGGAAGTTATAGCTTGTATCAGACAAATGGACTAATGTTGGACTTATGGACGGGGATGGGATGTTCTCACAATATTCGATTGCTCTTGTATATAAAGCTCTTTCTTATGCACATGAGTGTCTATGAATTTGTTTCTCTACTGGACTAACACATACATCTTCTTGTTAATCCAGTCTGGCAGCTCTCTGTCAATGTCCAGCTGCAACCATTGTTGCATAGTCCAGTTGCGTGATTACCAGCAAAATTTTACTTGCATGTGATAACAATTTATTCCATAATTTGACCATTCTGTGGGGTCATTTTTCTTTGGAATGGGTACAAATATGAATCTCTTTCAGTTAGTTGCCAAATAGTTATCTTCCAAATGTCCTGCATAGAGAAATGAGTGCTTCTAGTGCTTCATTAGCATTAGCTTGTTTGAAGATTTCAGTTTGTAGTCAATCAACTGAAAGCATTAACCAAAAACCAAGGTTCCAGGAATTGATTGGCTACCAACTGATTTCCTTGTAAGTAGTGAAATATCATCCTATCATCGACAGCAATGTCCTTCAAGATACATGTCGAAATATTCTTTTTTGCAATGAATGAGTCCATTGTTTGATTTCCTGCTTAGTAAACCATATGACTTTCTTATTTTAAATGGTTAATACCAGTCCATTTCAGTTCACTGATGCCCAGAATATCCATTGTTATGTGTTCAGTTTCATTTTTGATGGCCTTCAACTTTCCTAGGTCCATATTTCATACATTCCAAATTCCAATTATTAATTTGTTTTGCAGGGTTTTTTTCTCACCGTGAGTTAGAAAGGAAGCAAATGAAGACCCCAAAGGCTACTTCTTCTGAAGCGGGCAGTTGATTCCTTCTTCAGAGTCTGCTCTTATTCTGGAAGGTCTGCTGGAACCTGCTCACTGTGAATGACCCTGCTGGCATCTGAAATACCAGTGACATTGTTGTCAGCATCATAGCAAGATAGACACACGGTAAGCTAGCCTTGTACAACAGTGTCAGACAAGTGGAAACTGGTCAATTTTGCCATTCAGTTGTGTATAAATTGAGCCATCTCAGAAGCAGAGAGTGATCTCACTACCAACCAAAGAGAAGATTCATGAATGGGGTGTGACTTTTGGACCAGAAGAATATTGAGTATACTGAATCCAGGGCCAGAAAGCTGTGACACCAGAGACGCAGCCGAGGAGTTACAAAGCAGTAGCAGGAGCAACAGCAGAGCCAAGAGCTAGAGCAGAAGACAGAGTGGTGGACCTCTGGGTCCATAGAGTGACTAGTGCCTTTGGTCCAGTTGCTTGTGGAGTATGGTACCTCAAGATGTACTTGGAGGAGATAGGTTTGCAGACCCTAAGTTAGAACCAAACACCTTCAGGTTCTACCTTACAGCTTGTAACTGAATGGAGTGCCCTTTAGTCACTTAGTGACCTCATTAAATGAACTTTTTACCATTGCTGAGCCAGGTAGAAGCTAAGAGGCCAAGTGGCTGAGATATCAGGACCAGAGAGAGGCCTGCCTCTGGGCCCAGCGAAAAGGAGGTGGTTTTGATGGGAAGAACTATACCTTGATCATTTCCAGTGCTGAATTGTAATCTTTTAACTTGCCTGACAAGGTCCCTAAGTTTGAGTGTTGTCTGTGTGTTCTGTGTGGCCATTGCTATGAATTATGGAATCCAGTAGAAAACCAGAGAGCACTCTGAAGGAACACCTGGTGTCAGATGTGAAGGTTGGAGGGTAGAGGCAGGCCTCATAGGAATTTGCTTTGGACTCATGTATTTGATTCACCCTCCCTCTTGTGGAGCCAGTAAAGTTCAGATGCCACCCCTATGCCACTTTTGCCGGGTGGTTGCTGTGATGCCAGAAACTATGTCTCCAGTATTTCAAATACTAATAGGGTCACCCACGGTAAACAGGTATCAGAAGACCTTCCAGACAAAGCCAGATTAGAAATAAGGAAGAGGCCAGTTATGGAAAATTAACCACTGAAAACCATATGGTTAGAAATGAAACCTTCCCTGCTATGGTGCCAAAAGATGAGAGCCTCAAGTTGGAAGACACCCAAAATATGACCAGAGAAGAGCTGCCTCTTCAAATGAGTCCATCTTAATGTGGCAGATGGAGCAAAATTCTTCAGACCTGCATTTGCTGCCATGGCATGACTCAAAATGAGAAGGAATAGCTTCACCCATCTGTAAATAATGCAATACACCTGGTAAAATATAGGGTTGGTGAAATAGGGGAAGCCCCCCAATGCAATAGACGGACACAGTGAATGAATGCAGCAATGGGCTCAAACATAGCTGTCAGAATAGGGTTGGACTGGGCAATGCTTCCTTCTGTTGTACATGGAGTCCTTGTGATTTGGAACCAATCCAATGACACCCGAAAACACATGTTTCTGTAAGTCAGATCATTCAACATTTGTCCTATTTTGATTAGCATATTACAGTCAGCATAATTTATTCCAGTTTCATCTACTTTGTGCCATGTACCAAACTTTCTTTCTTCCTAGCTGAGTATTATTCCATTGTCTGTCTGTGTCATATTTTGTTTATCCGCTATCCATTGATGAGCTGTCAGGTTCACGCTGTGCACCTATTGTGGATACTGCTGCAGTCAGCCTAGGTGTGTATATTTCTGTTTGTATCGCTGCTCTCAAGTCC
>NW_022111369.1:45991766-46031767 GCF_000313985.2 Echinops telfairi
GTTTAGATTGAAGAACAGGCATGTAGAGAAAATGCTCAGTTCTTCTATGAGAAAAATCCACAAGGAGGCATGTCCGTAAAACTTCACCTCTGAAGGTTGTGATACCACACTCCTCTCCCAACAGTGCTCCCAGGGAGCATTGACCAGCTGAACAATGGTCACATGATCCTGATTGCACTGGCCAGAGACCAATCCTGAATTAAATTTGGCCTTAGAATTTTACCTTCTGAGACCATGCATGAAAAGGAATGGAGAGCTGGGTGTTATTTGTTAAATGGTATTTGCTTCCAAAAAAGAAAGGCTGTTACTACAACCTTATATCAAGGAATACCTTTTGAATTGTCTTTCTCTTAACAAGACACACACACACACACACACACACACACATATGTTATCTAACTAGTTGAACAACAGCCTTTTCAGAAAGTGGACTCACTATTTTGGTTAAAGAAAGGGACAGTGGAACCCCGGATCTCAACTCTAATTCATTCTAGAAGGAGCGTTGAGAGGCATGCAGTCAAGTTCCAAATCACTTTTTCCCATAAGAAATAACTGAAATGGATTAATCTGTTCTCGACCACCAAGTTTTTACCTTAGCCTTGCCTTTTTATACAAAACATTACACAGAAATTTCAGTCAATAGGTCCAGAGTTACATAATATATTTAAATGAGAAACACATTTAAAAAGTTGTCAACAACTACAGTATGGCCCATACCTTGAGGCTGATGAGGATCTGGATTTGTGGGCATGAATGTGGAAAGGAGGAATGGAGAGTCGTTGTTGGGAAGGGGAATCCCCTTGAAATCAATTGGTAGCTGCTTTTCAGGAGTTTTTTCTCTTCTTTGACTTTTTTCACTCGGACCTGGCTGGCTTTCTCTACAAAAGACATGTCTAATGTGGTCTGCTGTTGTTGTTTCCTTCGCTGTTCTCTAAAAGGGTTACTAAATTATCATCAACAGTATCAATAACATGGTTACTTGTTCCTTATCAGGATGATTCTTTTCAAAAAACTCTTTCTTAGGACCCATGATTTTTATCTAAAAACAGCACAGAAACTAAGAAAATGATAGCAAAATGCTTAGAACACAGCTGCAAAAAGTTTAAACAATGCCAACTAACACTGAATGATCAAAACAGGAATTGATTATGTTTACAAAAATCACATGCGTGTGTCGTGTCGGATTCCGATGTTTTGTTTGAGCTCCAACACAAAATTGTCTTGACATTTTGGGTCAAAATCAGATTACGTTGAGTATTGATGCAGTCGAGTCCCGGGGTTCTACTGTATCCAACTTTAATTTGTGTAATTTCAAGATATATTTGGCTGGTATGTCTGGTCTCTGTTTATCATTCAGCATGTGCATATCATAAATAAGGGACAAGTCATACTTTAAGAGATGATGGGGTATGGTATGGATTGAGAAATGTGTGGGTCAACACTGGTAAGTCAAAATGTGTCAGCTATCTAGCTATTGAATCTATAAACCACTATTTAAGTACCTCATAAATGAGTGGTATCTCGAAAGTAAGCAGTATTGGTATGCAGATAGAATATTCTAAATCCTAAGCAAACCCAGCAACTAGAGGAGAAGCAACAGAGAAAGAAGTTTGCGGAGACTAGTTCTGGTACCAAACAGATTGAGCCTGCATTTTATTAGTTACATGATCACAGAAAAGTTACATCCTCCTTTTGAGCTTCTGTTTACTTGTCTATAAAATGTATCTACCTTTGAAGTCAGTTGTGAGGACTGAAAGAGCTATGTTGTGTGGTGTGCCTAGGACTACCACTGTGGCCACCGCCAGTTGCCATTGAGCTAATTGCAACTCCCTGCCTGTTAGAGTAGAACTGTTCTTCATAAAGTCTAATTTTCCATTTTTCAAATAATTTTATTTTCCTGGTTGTTGTTATTGCTGAAACTATGTACAGAGAAACATACATCAAGTCCATAGCTGCTACATATCAAATACTGATAATATTCTTCAAATTGTACCATCATTTGTACTTGCGTTTTTCTGAATGGATCATCACTAATAAAAAAAAAAACCCTAAGATAAAAAAACCAACCCTGCCATCAAGTCTGTGCTGCTGACTCATTGTCACCCTACACAGGGTTTCTGAGACTCAATCTTGGTGGGAGCAGAGCTCATATTTCACTCTCCCAGGGGCTAGTGGGTTTGAATCACCAGCAACTACGCAGTTAACAGTCCAATGCTTACCCAACAGAGTTTGGAATGGCTGTGTTTTCATAAGTAAACTGCCAGTCCCTTCTTCTGGGTGGACACAACCTCCAAAGGGGCTAGCAGACAAGTGCCTAGACTCTTCACAGTGGTTAAAGCGACTTACATTTTCCTTCAAGTGTTTATGACCAGTGGGGGCATTTTTCAATAAAAATATATTTTCTTATGACTCTGTAAAGTCTAATTGTTAATGCTGAATACTTCTGTGGCTTCAGTTAACAAATCTATTTTGATAAGTCCACTCTATAAGTCTTCTCCTCTCTGAACATCAGAACTTCAGATTTTTATATCAACTTATTAAATGTATCTTAGCACCTCAAACTGAAGAGATCCAAAATTGAACTCATAATTACACTTGTAGGCCTGCTGCTTTCCTCTGATACTCTCAAACTCAGAAATGAGGCAATAGCCAGGGCTGAGGCAAGTGAGTAACTGCTTGGGCTGGTCCTTATTTCCTCAGAGATAGGTTGCAGGGTAGAAAGGATGACTCTTAAAAATAGGGAAGAGTAATCAAGGAGAAATGAATAGCCCTGCTTCCTTCTGGAATATTCAACTTGTTCAAGAGATTCCTTTACTTTTAATTATGTCACCCAGACACTTAAGCCAGGAACTTAAAGGTCATCTCGTGGGTCACTTTGGATTTCTTTTCTTCCTTCTCACTGTCTCATAACGCTCATCCAATAAATCATCTTCTTTTATTTGTATAAATATGAATACATAAAGTATATATATACACACACACACAAAGTATTCTCAAATCCAAGTTCAACTTTTCCCCAACTTTGGCTTTGAGTGCTCTGTTTATTTTGCCTGGAATATAGCCACCGTCTTCCAACTAATCTTCAGACCTTTGACCCTTGGCACCATTGCCTCATGACCTATTTGAAAGCAAATCTTATCCAGTTTCTATTCCTGCCTGCACAGTTTCTCCTGACATGCAGAATAAGACCATAGCCCTCAGTGGCCTTGCCCTCACCTGTCCAGAATCCTTTACAACCTCTGCTGATTTAACTTTCTGTTTTAATAATATGTTTGCATTTTCCCTATCATACCATACTACTTGATACCTTTGTACATCTTCTGATGCCTATAATGATCTTCATTCACTACACTGCTTCTGTTTACCCTTCTAGGATAATCTCAAGTGGTATCTCTCCAAGGCTCCTTTAGGCAGGGTTTGGTGAGAGCTCTCAGGCTTCCCTGGTACAGCACTTACTGCACTGTAATGACAAGACGATGACAAGGAGTCATCGTGGAATAGTGGTTACATGTTGGGTTCCTAACCACAAGGTCTGCTGTTTGAAACCACAAGCTACCCTGAGGGAGAAAGATGAAGCTTTCTATCTCTGTAAAGGGTTACAGTCTCGGAAATCCGCAGGGGTAGGACTGCTTTTCCTATTGGTTTGCTATGAGATGGCCGCAACTCAATGGCAGTGAATTTGGTGTGAGTTAATGACAAAACATCTTTCCTCCCTCAGCTAGGTAGGGAGTTTTTGAAGTCATGGATACATCAGCAGTGGTTAAACACTGCACTGCTAACCACCAGGTCTGCCTTGGAAACCCCAGAAGGCAGTGAATCAAAATGAGTGAGAATCAACTTGAGGTAAATAGATATGCCTTGGAGTTGTTTCAGTTATAAACCCTGTAAGGAATAATAAACAACTGGGTTAGCACATTTGATTTCATGCGAAGACTAAGTGACTCTGTAGTACTTTGGCTGCTAACTGAAAGGGTTAGAGATTTCTGCTTACTGGGGGGGGTGTGACTCGGAAGAAAGGCCTGGCAATCTGCTTTTGAAAATTCTGTTAATGAACACTGTGTGGAACACAGCTCTCCTCTAGCACCATGAGTCAGAATCAGTGGCACAGTAACTGTATCCTTAACTGACTAGTTTATCATGCTCGCTGTCAACTCTACTTTATAAGAAAAGGAATACATTTTAAAGGTCAGCATGAAAACAGTGGGGGCCAGGGAGGGTGGAGATGAGGAGGAAATCCTTTTGAGACAATGTCCCCAGCTTCAGGAGAGCACTTCCATCCCCCAAAATCATATTCAAACTCTCAATCTGCATTTGATTAAAAAAAAGTTTAATGAGATGTAAAATAAATACACTTCCATTAAATATTAAATAAATTATTTACAATTTGAAAAAATATTATTCTCTCCATCCATCGTTATGTACAGAAATAAGACTCAACACAAAAAGTGACGCTTGAACGTTGAAAACCATCAGAACAAACTGGTTCCCTTTTGTCACGATCCCCTGAAAAGGGGAGCGACGCTGCTCTGGCGCTCACCGGACAGGGGCTCCGAGGACCCAACTCCTGTGAGAAAATAAACAAAGGTCGGCAACACGCTCAATTCCAATGTAGCCTTAGGAAAATTTCAAAGCGCAATCAGCAGGCAGATATGTTGCCATTTTCTTTATTCCACGTGGTTTATGAAAAATGGCAAGAGCTTTTTGACAGACAAACTTCACCCTTTGATTTGAATTCCTCTTTCCTGAGGGCTTTGGTTATCTGCTTACTGAGGTCGAAAACTACAGTGCTCAAACCTGTTTCATCAAATCCAATTCTGCTTAATGAAAAAGCAACAGCCATCATGAGAGATGGTTTTCCTAACCAAATCTGTGCAGTGGACATAATTACAAACCAGGATTAAGTGGCTCAGAGTATTTATAATGTACAGTTAATTTAGGATAATTAGTACTACGGGCATAATAATAGTAGCTGCAAGTGAATAGGAAGCCACTCTGTGCCAGCACAGCATATTCCTCTTCCAAAAATCATTCCGGGATCTTCTCGGGAAAGTCTCAATTATACAGGGCAACCCCAAACCTACCCTATTGTTCCACTGTTCTGAGCCTTAGCACAGTAAACCAAGAAATTAATACATTTGGATACAATAAGTACTGAGAATACCATTGACCTGGATAATTATCTCTGTGCTAGCCTCAGATAGAAGGTCTGCACCATGCAATGGTGAAGCTAGTGGTTCCCGAATATTGTTAGGAGACTACATTCATCACAAACAACTGGAGTGTTCACTGAAAATCCAGATTCGGTAGATTGAAGGCTGGGCACCACCGCCTTTCGTCTGTCTCTCTGTTGGACTGAGGGAGCTTGTGTACCTCTGTGATGCTTGAAGCTCTGTTACTAGTCTATCAATTGCCAATGAGATCACTTCGCCTGAGCAGGTTTCCACTGAGCTTCCAGATTAAGACAGACTCAGAAGAAGGACCATCTGATGATCTACTTCTGAAAAAGATTGGCCAGTGGAAAGCTTATTATGGATAGCTGCAGGCCATTGGCTTTCAGAGCTCCAGAAAGGAGCCCCCAGGTTAGAAGGTCCTACACAGTGGCCGCACCAATGGGCGCAAGCACAGCGTAGTGCAAGACTGTGCACTATTCTATGGTCCGTAGGACTGTAAGTCTGGAGAAACTCCACGGCACCTAACTAGAAAATTGGACTTTGGAGTACCCCCACACACTTAACAAGCATCGAGGCTTTCTTTCATGCAGGAACTTTAGAGAAAACGACGGCTGAAGGTGTGCCATCTGCTTTCCTGCCTGCCTCGGGAAATGAGTCCCCCTTCTACCTGACTTAAGCGTGTCCTGGATCTCCTGGCCTCCTTATTCTTCTGGGAGTTTCCATCCTTAGCTCGACACGGATGCATTCAAAGAAGTATCCTCTTCATATCTTTTGCCTACTAGCAGCACCATCAACAGCTGCTTCTCTTTACCAAAGGCAAAGGGGTTCCCAAAAGCACATGAAAACTCCATGCTCTTTTTATTAATTCCGTTTTTCCATCTGCTTTGTAAGAAACCAGTTATGCTTGCCACTCTTTTTCTAATCTGTTTCCCCATCTCTTTCTGTTTGGTCTCTCTAAGACTGCTCTTCTGTCTTAATAGGCACCTTTTCATCTTGTCAGTGCTCTCCCGGATTGTGGCTGTCTCCCACATCTAGGAGTGCAACTTCCCCTTAGGATCTATTTCCCTGGAAATCTATTCTACCTGGGCCACTTACGGCAATTCTTCAATGATCAATTCTCTCTAATAACATTATTTTCATCGTAATGGCAGGATCCAACTGCATCCGTGTTTCTGCAAGCCAGCCTACGGGGCTTTTTCAGGCTTCCACGAGAAACTCTCCATACTCCATTGGCTCCATCCCAAGACAGTTACCTTGCTTCCCTGGCAGTCTGGGCGCTTACATCTTGTTTTCCCATCTGCTAGATGCTTAGCTCTCTAAAGTATAGGATCTGCTTCCTCTTCACCTTTAAATCCCTTATATTCCTGAACTGAGCGCATGGTTGATTCTTAGGATTAAGTGCTATCTCATGCCCAAAGATAAACATTTTAATGTAACCACTGTTTACAGTTCATCCTTAATTAAGAACACCTAATTTTCCTCATTTTTCTTGATAATAGGTGCTATATTGTCCAAAACGATAGGCTATCATCTAAGGCTAGCTCTTTAAAAGTCTAACCTGTAATGTTCTCTTCACTTATACAATGGTAGGAGCATTATTTTCTTGCCGAAGTTTCTTTCTTTCTTCTGTTTCTTCTTCACAGTTGAAATATCGTTTTCGAATTCTTTAAAGAAAAAGTTATCACTTAGTTATAAAATATCAGCATATTTTAAAGGTGTTTATGTCAACTTCAATATTTTTAGAGGACACAGATTTGATTACATACTGAGATGTAAATTTTAAAAGCAATGGAACACATCAACATATTTTTTTCTGTAGAAATTAGCAGGGTTACAGCACATGGATGGAGGAAGAAGCAGTACAGTTCTATCTGAATAGTTCTATCCTGTGAAAAATCCAAGCTTGCACAAAGTAACTTAGTTGGATTTTTTAACAGGCTTATAAAACAAATTGGATTTTACTTATTTCTAAAGATTATAAATGTTTCCTTCTAGTTTCACTTAGTATTGCTTTCTATTAAAAAGCACAGTGGTTTAAAATCTTCTTGGTACTGTGCAAGCAGTTATAATTTCACTTAGTCTAAATTGAATCCATCTTCTAAATACTGTATTTCAATAATAAATACCCTATCATTTGTTGTGATGTTTGTGGGGGGAATTGCTCACCTCAACTACAACGAAAACAGCATTTACGGTTTGGGCATTAATGCATGTGAGTGGATTTCAAATACAGGGAGAACATGATTTTTAAATGCCACCATGACAAAATGTTCCCAAGCTTTCCAAAGTAATATTGAAATTTTACACTTTAATGATTTCAACTTTAAATCGTGATTATTGCAAAACATTTTCCCTAACTGGCACTTTTCTTTCCCCTCAAGCCTGCTGTACTAATAGCAATGGACTGCCTGTGTGTACCTTTCCTAAATACATCTGCTTACATGGCTTGAAGCACTAAAATCCCAGAATAAATTCTATAGAGTACAAGATAAATATACAGCAAATAGCAGACTTTATGCACATGGGAAGAGAGTTGTGGGTTTTTTTTTTCACATATCATTTAATTGTTTTCTGCTCTGCATGTAAACAGTGAATAATACAATACAGCAGAAGATGGTTTCCTAAATGATAAGAGTGTGCACAACCCAGTTGTTGAAGTAATTTACTAAGACCTAAAATTAGAAGAATGAGTCCAAGCTTTTCCCAAGCTGGAATAACGAATGAGTCATCACAGAACCATTCAACCCTCCCCAGCCTCCCTCCCTCAGTGACTCCTCTTTAACAGACAAGGGCATTTGACCGCCTCATCAGGGCCAAAGAGTCTGGTTGTAGAATGTATTGTTCCTCAAGTCAAGAAGGCGATCTGTGACATCATGAGCACAGGCAAGGCACAGCTGGAGTGGAGTAGTGCTGGAATTGTCCCTGCTCCCAGCACTGAGCCAGGTAAAGGAAAGGTTTGTTGGGTGGGGTTTGTTTTGTTTTTAAATCAGTTCCCATACTGCCTGTACTTGAAAGTAGCACACAATACAAGTTCTAAGCATATCAGCACCATTCCATAAATTTCCTAATTCAGGGATTTGCATTCTTATCTGAACAGGAGGTATAAATTCTCCTGGCTATTGGTTTTTTTTCTTTCTTTCTTTAGTACCAAAGCAGTTATCTCTCACAGCTTAGCATAAAGGTCTACAGTCACAGGAAGACTTTAAGCGTAAAGGTATTCACAGAAGTTGCCAATACTCCTGCCAATACAGGAGTGGGAATGTAACCTGTAGTAAACAAAATGTTCATTTAACTTAAAAACAATTCCAGGACTTCTGAAAAAGGATTTTACCTATTAAATTCCAATGGTGACCAAAATATCACTATATATCTTGACCCTATTTTGTGATCTTTGTCAATGAAATGCATATGGGAGGAGTCATCAAAAAGAGTCATGTAAAATAGATTTAAATGATAATGGAAATGTTCTACAAACTTTTTTTTAAACTTTCTGTCATGAATTAGAAGACAGTTTACAAAGCCAATCATCACTTCACCCACAACAATTTCTATACATTTTGTTTCAAGCGACCCACGTCAAGCCCCTCGGGGCACCCCTCTTTTCCTTCTTTCCTGGGCTTTGATCCTGAGGGAAAGCTGCCCTCTTGCACTTGATGGATAATTTTACCATGAGTTAAGTTCTAGACCTGGAGGGTGACTAGTCCTGGAATCCATGGACTTCTGGAAGCTCTCTCACATATAAACCAAAGACCAAGTACCACCCATAGACTATTTCACCAGGAACTTGATATCAGAGGATGATGGAAATACTGGGAAATATTAACCTGGAATTATCTCCAGAGGAATTTTACAATCCCCCCATACTTACTGGGCTGTGATAACAACGACAACAGCCGCGAGGCTCACTGCAAAGACAAAGGCAACTATGGCTGCTAAAGCGATTTTCGACAAATCACCATCGATCACCTTCTGAGTCTTCATAGACTTTTCACCACATCGTTCACCAGAGTAATCCTGATGACATCTGCAAAGAACCCACATTTCAAATGAGAGTCACTAAAGCTTTCCAAGGTATAAGCAGCCATTCGATGCTAATATCTAAAAAAAGCAGAGCCAGCCCTATATCTGTAGTGTGAAATCCGGAGACACAGCATGGGTTCTAGACGAATACCTATTAGTGTAAGAACAAGTTGAGATTAGTTTGGCTGTGATATTCCAGGAAGAACCACCTTTTCATTCTTTTTGCTCTTTTTCATGACCACCTGAGGAGTTCAGGGTTTTATTATGCACTTAAAAAATTCCATGATCATTTAATATGCTTGCAGTGTTTTTGAGAGGGTAGGCATTAGGTGCTAGAACAACATGAAAGATTATATGAAAAGTACCTTAGGTCACTTTTAAAAGAGTTTCATACACATTGAACTTCATGCTTAGTTTGGGGTTATTGGGTTTTTTTTCTTTTTCTTTGGGGGAAAAAGGGATTGCCATACATTGTTTACTAGGGCCCTTGTTCTTCTTGTTCACAACCTACAAGCTTAAGAATGAATGCTATACTTTAAACTGTTATGTTCCATGTAGCTATAAAGGTATATACACCATCTTGGTCCATGAAGCCTAAAATATTTACTATCTGGTCTTACAAGAAAAAGTTTTATGACTCTTGTATATATTGAGAAAAAATCATGTCTGAAGCTAAGAACTTCAGACATAGTGTTAGAAACAAAAAATTTCTGTAATTCAGGAAAACTTACTTGCACGTTACCACTGACAGGTTCTCTATGTATTTGCATTCTCCATGAATGCAGAAATTTTGGAATTCCGCATCACACGGAGTTTTCTTCTTCCGGTTCCTTTTGTTTTTTCCATTTTTGCCATCCTTTTTCTTTCTTTTTGGTTTGTTTGATGTCTTTCCACTTTCTGTTTTGTTTCTGGGGGGTTTAATTACCTGTTCCACTAAAAAAAAAAAAGGAAACAAAATAAAATTTATTAACAACAGTCTTCATGTTGAATATCATCTTGGAAACATGAGCAAAAGAAGTTAGGGCAGTGAGACCCCATTTTGTTTCCCTACTTAACACCATGCTTACTTACACAATAAGCCGTCAAAGGACACATCAGTATGGTGTGCCATTTAAAAGTCTGAGCCCCTGTGATATTTTCCTAGACTAGAAGTATATTTCTGAGTGTGATTGGATTATTAGAACTATTATTATTTTCGTTGTTATTATTGATAACAGGACTTATGTGTCTAAGAAAATCCTTGAAATACTTTAAACTCTTCTACAATTGTAATACACAGCAAGTTCTTGGCAATAAGCGTCAATGTGATTAA
The DNA here is from genome assembly GCF_000313985.2 of Echinops telfairi. Lineage (NCBI taxonomy): Eukaryota > Metazoa > Chordata > Mammalia > Afrosoricida > Tenrecidae > Echinops > Echinops telfairi. The sequence continues at coordinate 46,002,270 of NW_022111369.1, forward strand.
CCCAAATCGCAATTTTATAGCCACATGATGAAGCTGAAGAAACAAGTTCAGTAAAGAGAATTAACTTGCCCTCAGACAAGCAACTGGAAAATTGCAGGGCCGGCCTCTCAAAGCCTATTAATTTTACGCTATGCAATGCTTTTTCTAAGGAAAAATCCATGCCATTGATTGAAATGAGGCTTGAGGCATATTTGTAGATTTTATTTAGCATGTCAGCCTTATCTCCACTTTCATAATTGGAAACTAACAAGGGCCTTTGTAGCACCGTGGATTAGGGACCAGACTGCTAACTGCAAGGTTGTGTATCAAACCATCAGCTGCTCTAAAGGAGAAAGGTGAGCCTCTCTGCTCCTGTAACAATTTGCTGTCTCTGAAACCCATAAGGATTGCTATGAGTTGAATTCAAATGGCAGGGGGTTTGCTGTGCTTCTTACTTGAGCAGCCAGCAGAAAGGTTGGTATTTCAAATAAACCCAGAAACACTTCAGAAAAAAGACATGAACATCTATGGTTGCCCTGAAATAGTTTGTTTGCTGGCACTGGTTACCTGAAGGGGATGTAGGAAACCAAGAATTATTCATTAGAGTGAGTCAACTTTCTCCAACTCCCAGAGCACAACAAATTATAATGAATTGATGCCTGTCATGGGACTCATTTCTGTGTTCAATCTATTTGAAATTAGAAGTCCCCAAATATTTGATGTTTCAGAAATGCATCTTAATTCATTCACAGAAAAGATCTCCAGAATCCTTTGCCTAGTATTATAATTACACAAGGTGTAGCTTATCCATATACAGACAGGGAAAGAGGACTTTGCATGTTTCCTATGGTAATTCCTGGATAGGTTTATGTGAGGAACTATTTAGCAGGCAGAGGCCAATGAAGAGAAAAAAATACCAGTGAGATCAGTCCTACCAGTCATCCAGCACCCATTAAGTAGTCAGCATTAGAAATATAGTGATGAGTTAAGAAAATCAAAGATAGAACCCATCTGATCAAGAAGATGACAAATCAATGCTATGAAGACTTTAGCATGCTATATTAGTGTTAACAAAGTAAAATTAGGAACATGCAAGAGATGGTTATGTGGCTTTTGTACCGAAACTTTCCTTTAATGATAAAAGTTTCCCACCAGTTGGACTGAAATCCTCTTAATAGAAGCACTTCAAATGAACCTCACTGCACTTTGTCATACAGATTAGAAATGACAGATGTAGTCACTAGGCTACATATTACAATAGACATTAACTGCATGGACATTCACAGTATGTCAAATGAGTGCGCCTAACATTTCACTCTATTTCATGAGGCACTGCAGTTTTGTGCAGTGGCCATTTTCGTCGCTGACGCTTTTTTGGCCAGTCCATAAGTGCTTTGTAACAACATGAAACTGTTCTAAGGGGACAGTTTCCGGATATCCTTCCCGCCCCTTTAAATATAAGAGCCATGGGACTCTGCTTCACCTCCTCACATGAACAGCACAGGAACACATGGAGGGAGGAAATGAGGTGGAGGGTTCACCAAAGCCTTTTCCACCCAATACTTGGTCCAGCCATTGGCCCCTTTGGTGATGCCTGATCTCCTACCCCTAGGCTGGAATCAGGCACAGGGACAGGAGTCAAGGGGGCCAGAAGCTATAGGCACTCTTAGGCCATTCAGACCCTGCCTCTAGAGGGGATATTTTGATCTGCTTTATTTATGGTCTTTTGTGCCCTCCAAGTCCAAGTCATATGATGGTAATGAACAATATCTCAGTGGAATACCCGCATTTTAAGCAAATCCTCTTTTAAAGATCCTTTAACAACAAACGACGAGGAAACATGGGTCACGATTACATAACTGACAGATGGGGTTTGCGGTTAAATTGTGGTGTTAACCATGCAAATTGCTCTGGTCTAATCTGCTAAGAAGGCTAATTTTCTTATTATTATCATTATTTTCAACCTTGCCACCTGTTTCTTAATACTCAATAGAGAATTTCCAATTTGTCCAGACCCATTACTTTATTTTGTTTCCTTATTTGGGCTAAGATGCAATTATATGATGGCCAGGGAGCTAAGACAAAAGCCAACACACAAAGTAGACAGGAGTGGCTGATGCCTCTGTTGCTCAAAATCCAGGTCACGTGGTAGGGTGGGAACCCTCCTCATATCTGGAATCAAACTAACTGGAGTCCCAAGTTTGCCTTGACTGCTTGCCAACTGGAGGACCTTTTAAACTGCAGTGTTCTTACCTGTCCAATGAGGACAAGAATTCCTACTCCTTAACGGGGTTGTGAATATTAGACTAATGGACAGAGCATTTGGTGAACTCAGGAAATGTGACATGTGTCCACATCCAGTTCTGTCCATCTCAGTCTGCAGCTCACCCAAAGGGGAATGGAACAGGGACAGACACAAGAAAGCCCACTGGAAAACCTGATGTGGCTTTTCTTTGAAGCAGTTTCGACCCTTGCAAACTCCTATCTGACATCATGACTTACTCACCTCTGATTGAATCATCCACCACATAGCCAGGTATTTGTGGTTCCTTATCATCATACTCTTCTGAATAATCATAGTCAGTCTCTGAGGAGAGCTCCCCATTGGCAGGCATTTCACTCACTGGGGAAATCTCGCTGCCAACGGGCATCTCACTTCTTGAAGGCACTGTCACCTGAAAGGCATCTGTACTCCGGTCCCCAGAAAAGGGTGTCCCTCGCTCGGAGTAGGTGGCTTTGAGGTCTGATTCAGCAGCATAATGCCCTGAGGGAGAAGGAAAGAGAGGGGATGAGAGTGTGCAGCAGGATGCCTTTCTCACCAGGCCACCGTGTGTAGGAGAAATGTTTATCTTCTGATAGTGAAGCAGTTATTGCACATGGGCTAGTGTTTGGGGCGATGAAGTCACTTAGGAAAGCCACTTTGCATTTTGTGCCAACGAACACACACAGCTTCCAAGTACAGCGCATCTTTTATCAAGAGTGCCTTTTCCAGAGATAGTTTACATTAATTTTCACATTAAAAAATAATGCTGCCAAATAAGAAAATTCATCAAGGGTCACTATTTAGCAGGTGATGGCTATAGACGACTCCTATATATTTTCTCCCTCTTCACGTTCCAAACACATTTGTCTTGGCCAGTTTATTACTCTGTCCCATTTTAAAAGGCAGGTTCTGGATATATCAGATTTTCTTAACACATCCTCCTGTTTTTCAGAGATTATGTCTATGAAAAGCAAAAGGAATATAAATAGCAAATGGCAAACGAATAACTAGTCTCATTACTGTTTCTATAGAGAGTAGACACTGCATAGTAGGTTACATTTGGGGCACAGACAACTCCCCTGCTTTATCTTTTATCAAAAGAATCCCAAGGACTGCAGGAGATGCCGCCTTCTAGGGTACATTGTTCCTGGGAGACAGGCTCCCGCAGAGCAGCTGGTGGGGTTGAAATGTCCACCTTGCAGTTAGCAGCTCACTGTCTAACCCACCGCGACGCTGTCTTTTAGTGCTCACTGAATCAGCCTCAAAGTGGCGCTTCTAACTTCCTTCTGGGACACCGAGAGGCCGGCCACCTGCGGAAGATAAAGCTAAAGTCCCAGACGGAGATGGAGCGTTTAGGCAGGCAGCCGCCCTCTGGGTCCAGCACCGGACTCCTCCTCGCCCCGGGAGACCTGCGGGAATCAGTTCACCCCTGATTAATAAAAGAAAAGACTTGGATTGCAAGAGCTCTCCGGTAGCGCTGGCTAGATTTGTCCTGGAAGCTGAAAGACAGACACCTCCCTGCTTCCTAGGAAGGCCACCTGAGGAGCGAGGGGCAGAGAGATCGTCCCGCTGGGGCCAGAGGTGGGGGCGCCCAAGAGTCTTCTTCCCGAAGCCAAAGTCCAGCGGCGACGGCCCCGGCCGGCCCCGGGGCAGCTCGGGCCGGTCCGAGCCGGGCGCTCCTCACCTGTGCTGAAGATCAACAGTGACAGCACCACGGGCGCCGGCGGCAGCCGCGAGCTTCTCATGGGTCCCCTGGAGCGGCTGCGTCTCAGTCTCGGGGGCCGCGCGGACCCGCGCTAGAAGGAGGAGGTGGAGGAGGAGGAGGAGGGAGAGGAAGGAGACAGGCGTGTGCGATGCGCTCCCAGGCGCGGCGGGCTCGGCCGGTGGTGGCGGTGCACCTGCGCGGCGCCGGGCGAGCTCCGGGTTCCCACGGGGGTGCGGGCAGCGGGCGACCCAGCCTTCATTCCTGGGCGCGCCACCACCTGCGGCTTTATAGCCGCGCGGCCCCGCCGGGGCGGGGCCGGGGGCCGGGCCTGACGTCACGCGGAGGGGGAGGCCGGCCGCGCCCCGAGAGGTGGCCTTTCCCCACCACTCGCACGGGATCCCCAGTTCCGCTCCTCGCGTGCGGAGCGCCGCGGGCAGGAAATGGAAATGTCACCTCGCGGCTGACCAGAGGACCACCGATCTACACGAAGCCCGGATCAGACTGTCAAAAGTCCCCACGTCTCTATTCAGCAGTCCTCAACCTGGGGGTCGAAGGACCCTTTCACAGGGGTCGCCTGATTCATAACAGTAGCAAAATGACAGTGAAGAAGTAGCAATGAAAATAGCTTTATGGTTGGGGGGGAGGGGGCACCACCACAGGAGGAACTGTATGAAAGGGTCGCGGCCTGAGCCTGAGGACCCTCTGCTCTTAAAATTGCAAAGGCCAGCGACTAACAGGAACGTGTTCCCTATGGAGATGTAAAGGGACTTTAAGATGATAGCGTGTCCCCTTTAACACAAGGAAGTGCATCAGAGGACCTAGGGAAGCCTCTGATGGAGAAAAGGCTTCCTTTGGGACAGGCCTGTATCTCCATCAGGGAGCCTTCCCCACCAGTTCAAACTGTCTCACTTCCTTCCCATTGCTTGGCTTGGGATGAATATTCACTGCCCGGGGACTCTTTATGCGCTGAAATGTTCAACCTGCACCACTTCACGCAATAGCCCTGCTCAATCTGGTGGGGGGGCGGTGCGGGTTGGTGATGTTCAAAGTGCTTTGTTGAAACCCACCCAGGCTCACAGTGGGAGAGAGATGTGACAGCTTGGTTGTTTCCTTAAAGGTTTGCCATGTTGGACGCTCTCTAGGGCAAATCTCTGCCCAGAATCTACTCCATGGCCCTGGATTTGGGCTGGGGTGGGCCTCGTTTTGCAGGAGAACTGACAGCTTTAAAAAACGAAGGAAAGTGTTACACAGCTGGTAACAGCAGAGAACCCAAACCCACTGCCATGGAGTCCATAGGGGGCTCTCCCAGAAGGAGTGGGTTTGAATTGCAATGTTTGCAGTCAGAAGCCCAATGCATAACCCACAACACCGGAATCCCCTAACCCACAGCGCCAAGTTCGAGTTACCTCCTAAACTTACCCCGGTAACACTGATAAAAAGAATTCAGGAATAAACTGATATTTGCAAAGAGGACCCCTGGATAGATAAAGGTTTTACCTAAAGGACCACAGCAAAAACTCACTGTGATGGAGGCTTTGCAAATATTTAGGAAAACAGCTTCATCTTTCTTCCTAGCAGTGGCTAGTGGGTGTGAACTACAGCCAACACTGCCTTTAGCAGTTCAATACTTACTTGACAGTGCCGCGAGGACTTATTTAACCTAGACAAAACCGAACAGTAGCAACCCTAGATCACTTATAGGGACAGGGTAGGATGGGCAGAACTGCCTGGGTTTCCAATATGCTGAGCCCCTTCTTTCTCATGAGGAGCAGCTGGTGGTTTTGAACTGCTGACCTTGTGATTAGCAGCACTACTGCACAACTAAGGCTCATCAAATTAAGCAGCTTTCCTTCATTTTTCTACTTGTCATGGTTAAAAATCCCACTGGGTTGTAATGAATCCTAAAAACTAGTCTTTGTATTTGAGGCTTTGAGAGACACTGTCCAATCCTCTCACATACCACTCAAATGCTAATACGCTACCATTAAGAACTCCTTTGCTCAGGTTAACAGCATAGTGGCATAGTGGCATCGCATTTGGCTGTGATGTCCAAGATCAACAGTTCGAAACCACCACCTGCTCCTGGTGAAAAAGAATTAGTCTCAGAAACCCACAGGGGGTAGTTCTTCCTTGTTCTACAGCGTTGCTATGAGTCGGAATCAACTCAATGGCAATAAGGTGGGTTTTTTTATTTGCTTTGTTTTATTTCTGACATAGTAACTCCAAAACTGGGTTTTTACTTACCGTGAAAAGGAGGGGGAAAATACTGTTCTTTCTCTTCTTTGGTGGCTTCAGTAAAACTTCCTTTCATAGAAAGTGGGTCACAGTACATCTGTCCTACTTCTGGAAAACTTTTGTAAGGCAAATTATTTTTTTAATAGCATATCACAGTGAGTAGGCTAAATCATAGCATGCGTTTACTAGGATGGGATAAACAGACATGAATCACTCCTTCTCTCCTGCTTACATTTGTTAGAAGTGCATTTTGTGTAATCCCCTTGTTTTGCTACACACACACACACACACACACACACACACACACAAACACCCTCAAGGAAGAAGAATAGGGGCGATAGGAGAGTGAGTCAAAAAGTATTGCTACTTGGTTCCATTTCATGTGCACGTTTATTCCAAACCAGCAGTGTTTAAACATGTCCACACAACGGGCTTCAAAAGTTTTTGGGAAATTATATTGTTCATTAATCCCACTTTCCTTAAACTTTTTGAAGCTCCCTTGTGCACTTGTCTTAGTCTCCTTAAGGTAACTTAACAAAACCAAACCAAAAATATGTCCAATTAGGGACATTCCATGGAATCACCTGGGCCAGATAACTCCAAATGCAGAAACGTCACCTGAGAACGCTATGGCAACTGCTTTTTTGGTGAGAATCCAAAGGGGTAGCCTATATCGATTTGATTGAAGTATGTGAGACAATCCCAGGGGCTTATTAGGAAGAAGTTTTCAGGAAAGGGAAAGCTACCTTCATGAGAAAAAGATTAGGAAAGTCGCACCAAAGTTTGTTTTGTGTTGTCTTGTCTGGTTTTCTATGTGCACTTTGTTGGCGCACCTTACTCATTTACCCAGCTTCCCTGATCTGGCCTCTTCGGAGTTGGTTTTGTTCCTCAAATTCAATAAACATTGAAAAGGAACACAGCTTGAGTCTCAGTATTTTGACATGAATTCAATGGGAAAGCACGGCCGTCTTCATAGAAGGGTTAAGGAGGTGGAAGCTGCCTGTCCGTAGTCTATCGATGTAGATGTCAGGGAACAATAACTTGTCGTTTTTTAATTTTTTGTTTGATAACTGTTTCTGTGATTTTAATTGCCATGGTTTTAAACTTACCCCTCTGACCAGGTCTCTATTCTCCAAGAACTCACAGTCACAGTGTGGTACGGGGCAGATACACAGACTAGTAATTCTCAAACTTCAGGGGCTGTATTAGTCTGGGTACTTTGGAGAAACAAATCCACAGCAACTCATATATAAGAGAGAGTTTTATGTAAAGAAAAGGTGCATCACGAAAACATCCCAACCCAATGCTGCCCAAGCCCACAAGTCCAACATTAACCCATACCCAACACCAGTCCACAAAGTCCTCCACCTCACAAAACAGAGGCAATGATGCTGACTGCAGGAGGAAAGCTGAGTCCATGAACGTGGAAGCATCTCAGCACTGGCAGGGGTCTCCACACGGCTGCTCCAGCACCCAGGGCTGCATCAGGATAGATCCATGCGGCTTCTCCTTGTAGGAAATCCATCTTGCAAACTGAAGCAGGGAACTGCTAAGGCAGCTGCACCCGATGCAACCATCACAAAGCAAGAGACCCGAGAACTACAAAGGTGAGGCTCACCACCCATTTATCCCTCCGCCTTTCAATTAGCCCCACATGTGATTTTCGGCCAGGCTGGCACAATTAACTAACTCAGGGGCTAAGAAAGATTCACAAAGCCAAGGGGAAACAAGGAAACTAAAACTTAAACCCGTTGCTATGGAGCAGAGTGTGACTCAGAGCAACTTGACAGAAGATGTCTGAGCTGAGAAATCTTAGGAGCACAAAGCCTCATCTTTCTCCCAGTGAGTGGCTGGTGGGTTAGAACTGCTGATCTTGTGATTAGCAGCTCCACTCATAACCCAGACACAGTTTAATATTGCCTTTGAGTATCTTGGAAGGCTTTGTGGAAGGATGGAAAGGCCCCTCAACGGCCCCTTGGCAGCAGATGGAAATGAAAGTTGGAAAGATGGCACTCCACATTCCCAGGTGCTGTAGAGGCCTGCATTCTCTCTCTCTGTGATTCAAAGCGATTCAGAGACCTGCAAACACATCTCAACATGTGAAGGTGTAGGATTGTATGGGACACTCAGGCAGAGCTGCACCTTCCTGCGTCCATCATTTTTGTACTTTAGCTCTGTTCTTCCATTAGTTCTAGCTTCTTCTTGCTTTTTGAGATGAATATAAGTGGTCATGTCTGTCATCAAAAACGGTTTCCTTTTTATTGGAAGTAAAACTGAGGTCGTTGCAATGGCAACTGTTCAGGTTTCTTTCTTTTTCTTCAACTGTGGGAAGTCAATCATGTGGATGTGGTGCATACCTTAGCATCAGGACAACAAAATAGCTTGACACTTACTTTGAGCATTAGATTCAAACCAACTTGTACTTTCATATACAAATTCCATCCCATCTGTTAACTTAATATTCAGAAGGCTTAGAGTCATCCTGTGAAGAATAAGATGCTTCTCTGATGTTAACTGAAAATAACCAAACCTGCTGCCACGAAGTCAATTCCCACTGATAGTGATCCATCTAGGGCTTCTGAGAGACAAGAGCAGCCAGCCTCATCTTTCTCCCAGTAGCTAGAAAGTTTGGACCACCAACCTGGAGGTATGTAGGGCAATGTCTAGTCTATTAACACTACCCAAACTAAAGAAAAGCCAAACTCATTGCCATCGAATTCATTCTGATTCATAATGACCCTGTAGGACAGGGGGGAACTGCTCCGGTTAGTTTCTGAGATGGTTACTCTTTACCAAAATAAAAAGCTTCATCTTTGTCCAGAAAAACAGCTGGTGGTTTCAAACTGCTGGCCTTGTGGTTAGCAGCCCACTGCCTTACCCCTACACTGGATCAACCCTTGGGCTCCTTTTTCTGATGCTAGGGAGATCAAATGAGATAAGAGGCATAAAAACCAGTAAACAGTAGCACCATTCCTAGCAAATACTCAGAAAATGAAACCGATTATTATTAACTCTAACTTTATGATAGTTATACTACATTAAAAACATTGGCAAACAAAGCAGCTTTCATAAATAAATGTTCTCACAGAACTAGAACTAAATCTCTTCACTATTTTCAGTCCATGAACTTTGTACGTACTTCCAATTAAGGAATTTTATGGTGCATCACAGAGTGACACTGGTGTCATTACAATCACATCACATTGCGGTGTGCTTGCTGTGTCATGGCATTCCAGGAGGAAACCAGCCCTATGTACATTCTGGTGCTAAGCTGAGACAAGGAGGGACACTTTCAAGAAATTCCAGTACAGTAGCTACTCCTATTTGTCCCTATAAATTGAGGGTGTCCTCATCTACCTGTGAAGTTAGGGCATCCTTAGGGCAAAGGTTCCTAACCTACCATGCATTCTGGTGCCTGCTCTATTGATCCTGATAATAGTGTATAAATATAGTGAAAACTGTCTCATTTTGGTTCTGCTAAATGTATGCGACAGAATCCAAGGTGAGGTTAAGTAATTGTTAAAAAAAATTGACCTTGAGTTTTCACAAATAGTATCAGGGTCTGAGTGAGAATTATGCCACAGTCATTTTCATTACCCCAAACCAGAATTATTAAATCTCCAATAACTAATATTTGCCACATTGTGAATAAATGCATTAGCATCATTTTAATGTTTATAGCTGTCTACTTTCATGTTGGAATTGATCTGTGCTCTATAAACTTCTAGTTCCTTCAAAAAGAGACCCTGAGATGAACTTGGTTGTTGACTGTGTTCTATTATGTCAAACCAAGTAATTTGGCCAAATTAGTGAAAGAATCACAGAAATAGAAACTAAGTCTATTAGGGAGAGGGGAAACGCCGAAGGGATACCCATTTCAAATCTTGATAACAACACTGTACATAATAAAAAATAAGATAATGTTACATTCTGTCAGAGTCAAATTATTTGTCCCGTACAGTATGACATCTGGCTTTTGCAGAACAAGGACTCGCAGATGAGGCTGGAGACAAATGATTTATTTCAATAGAAACTAAGAAAACGTAATGTTGTTGTTATTGTTAAATACCATCCAGTTGCTTTCAACTCATAGCGACCCTAGATACGTACGATAGACCAAAACACTGCCCAGTCCTGCACCTTCATAACAATCATTGTTGCAGCCACTGTGTCAATTAATCTCATTAAAGCTCCCCCTCTTTACCAAGCGTGATGTCCTTTCCCAGAGTCTGATCTCTCCTGATAACATGTACAATGTACATGAGTTTCCCCTCTGCAGCATTCTGACTGTACTTTCTTTAAGACAGATGTTATTTTTCTTCTGGTATCCAATGTATAGGCAATATTCTTTGTCAACCCCATCAATCCAGGCCTCAACTCTCCTTTATCCTTTCTTTTTCATTGTCCGGCATGCACATGCAGATGAGGCAATTGATAATACCAAAACCGAGTCACACGCACCTGAGTCTTCTATGTGACATCTTTGATTTTTTTTAAGCCCTTTAAATAGGTCATTTGTGGTAGACTTGGACTTTGTTTGTTTTCTTAGCTGCTGCTTCCGTGGGCATTGATTGTAGATCTAAGCAAAGTGAAACTGTTGACAAGCTCTATGTCTTTCTCTCTTTGTTGTGACACTGTTCATTGTGCTAATTGGGAGAAAATTTTATTTATGTTGAAGGCTGTGGTCTTTGATCTTCATCAGTAAATGCTTTCAGTGCTCTTTCCTTTCAGCAAGCAAAGTGTGTCCTCTCTCTGCATGTTGCTGTTTGTTAAGGAGTCTTCTCCCAATCCTCCTTCCAATACTCAGTTCTTCATTTAGTGCAGCACCTCAGATCATTGGCTTAGCATATAGATCAAATAAACATGGTGAAATGCTAGATATCCCCAATGCACACCTTTCTCCACTTTAAACCAGAGACTGGTTATGCTGCTCCCATGACACACTATTATCTATTGCACAGGTTCTTCATGAGCACCATTAAATGTTCTGGAAATCTCATTCTGTACCACATTATTCATAATTTGTTCCTCCTCAAAGTCAAAGTCTTCACATAGTCAATGAAGCACAAGGAAACATCTTTTTGGTGTTCTCTGCCTATAGACAAGATCCGTCGGACATCCACAATGATATCCCTTAGTCCATGTCCTCATCTGAACCAAACTTTAATTTCTGAAAGTTCCTGTTGATGCAGTGCTACAACTGCTATAAAATGTAACATTCAATTAACTAAATTTATACAAGTGAGAGAAGGCTCCAAGTACTTCATGTATTCATTAAATATGTTTTGAGAACCAGGCATCATTTCAGGCACTGAGGATAACACTTTGAATAGTCATCATGTCCTTGTTTTTGAGATCTTACATATTAGTAAAGGGGACAGGTGGTGGTTTAGTAGAGGGGACAGGTGGTGGTTTAGTAGAGGGGACAGGTGGTGGTTTAGTAAAGGGGACAGGTGGTGGTTTAGTAGAGGGGACAGGTGGTGGTTTAGTAGAGGGGACAGGTGGTGGTTTAGTAGAGGGGACAGGTGGTGGTTTAGTAGAGGGGACCGGTGGTGGTTTAGTAGAGGGGACCGGTGGTGGTTTAGTAGAGGGGACCGGTGGTGGTTTAGTAAAGGGGATGGTGGTGGTTTAGTAAAGGGGACCTTTGGTGGTTCCATGATAGAATGTTTCGCTTTCCGCAGGTTCACATCTTGGCCTTTGCACAAGCTCAACTCCTGCCCAGTGCACTTAATGAATCACCACTCCCCAGCAGTCAGTACAGATTTGCTTGTTGCTAAGATGCTGAATAGGTTTTAGTTAAACTGATGAATTAAAAAAAGTGATCTGGTGATCTAATTCCCAAAATCAGCCAATGAAATTGCTTTGTATCACAATAATCCACTTACACTGATAATGAGAGTGGAATAGGACCAGGCTGCATTTAGTTTTGTTGTGCATGGGGTGTTGTGGATCCAAGCCAAAGACAACTAGCAACAACAATAAGCTTCATATTTCAAAGAAGCAGGAAAGCAATTCAAGATAGTGAGAAATGCTGAAAAGAAAAGAACGTGTGATATAGAAAGGAGGGTGCTGGAGGACCGTGGTAGCTGCTTCAGTTTCTCTCCAGAGAAATAGGTGGCCAGCCAGATAAGATGGAAACAGAAGGAGAAAATGGAGAGGAAAATACTGCTGTCTGAGTAACATGGAAGCTCTGAGGGGTGGTGATAGGCGTAGAGAGGAGGAACGGGGGATGCTGGACAAATGTAGATCTTGAACTGGATATCCAACGTAGGAATGACTGCAGGACATTCAGAGACCCTGCGAGTTGTTGCAAGGTGCTGTTGAATCAGTTCTGACTCATATCTCTCCTACAGACACCAGAACAAAACACTGCCTGGTCCTGCAGCATCCTCAGAATTGTTCTTATGTTTGAGCCCATTGTTGTAGCCACTTGTCCATCCATCTCATGGAGGCCTTCCTCTTTCTCACGCCCGCCTCTTCCCCCTTCACACTTCCTTAAACACGCTGTCCTTCTCAAGGCACTGGTCTCTCCTGACAGCGTGTCCAAAGGACATGACATGAAGTCTTGACATCTTTGCCTTTAGGTAGCACTCTGGCTATACTTCTTCCTGGATAGACCTGGTTGGCCTTTCGGAAGCCCATGGTACTTTCATTTTTCTTCATCACATCATAGTTAAGACATTCGTGGAGTTTTCTTTGGTATTTTCTTTAAGTATGAAGAATGCATCTGATATCCAACTTTCTCATGCACATGAGGCGATTGCAAATACCATGGCTTGGATCAAATGTGCCATAGCCCTCAAAGTGACATGCTTGCTTTGCGAGGCTCTTAAGAGGTCATGTGCAGCACATTTACATAATATAACTTGGCTTTTGATATCTTGACTGCTGGTTCTATAAAACTTGATTGCAGACCGTAAAATCCTTGACAACTTCAATCTTTTCTCCACTTATCACAGTTTTACCTATTGATCCGGTTGTGAGATGTTGGTTTTCTTTACATCGAGTTGTAATCCATACTGCAGGCTGCAGTCCTTGATCTTTGTCAGCAAGTGCTTCAAATCCCCCTCACTTTCAGCAAGAAGGTGCATATCAAGTTTACTTACAAATCTTTGTCCAATTCTGATGCCACATTACTCTTGATCTAATTCAACTTCTTGGATGATTTCTGCAGCATCAGATTTAATAAATATAGTGTAGCACAGTTTTCCTGATTTTAAACCATGCAGTATTTCCTGGTTCTGTTTCCACAACTGCCTCTTGACCCATGTGTAGACTCTTTATGAGCCCAATGAAGTGTTCTAGAATGCTCATGCTTCTCAATATTATCCATAGTTTGTTATAATCCAGACAGTCAAATGCCTTTATAGTCAATGAAACACAAGAAAACATTTTGGTAATCTCTGCTTTCAACCAAGATTCATCTGACATCAGTGTTGATATCCTTTGTTTCATGTCCTCTTCTGAAACTGGTCTGATCGCCTGGCAGCTCCCTGCCAATGTACTGCTGCAGCATTGTTGAAGGATCTTCAGCAAACTTTTACTTGCATGTGAGATCAGTGCTGTTGTTCTATCCTTTGAGCTTTCTGTTGGGTCACCTTTCTGTGGAATGGGTACAAATACAGAACTCTTCCAATCAGTTGGCCAAGTAACTGTTTTCCAAATTTCTTGGCATAGACAAGCGAGTACCTTCTTTGCCCCATCAACTTGTGGAAACATTTCAATTGGTATTTCATCACTTCCTGGAGCCTTGTTTTTGGCTACTGCTTTCAGCGCAGCTGTACTTCTTCCTTCAGGACCATTGGTTCTTGTCCATATGCTACCTCTTGAAATAGTGGAATGTGGACTAGTTCATTTGGACACAGTGGCTCTTTGGATTCTTTCAATCTTCTATGGATGCTTTCTGTATCATTCAATATTTTTTCTATAGAATCTTTCAATATTTCAACTTGAGGCTTGACTTTTATTTGAATTCTTTCAGTTTCAAATATGCTGTGCATGTTCTTCCCTTTTAGTTTTCTAACTCTACATCTTTGCAATTTTGTTATAACACTTCTAGAGCGGCCCTTGGAAGTGCTCTGTTCAGCTCTTTTACTTCAGACTTGAAGAAAATAAAAGGTCTTTAAAAAGACAAGAACAAAGACCAGATCAAAATTTGTGTCTGCAGAGACTCTGAATTGCCTTGGCTGGTTACAACTGTGAATACGCTCAGCTGTTAACTGGAAGGGTACCTGCACCAGAAGAAAGAGTTAACTATTAAAACAATCATCTCCTACGCATACAACTGTGTGCAGTTGTCCATTGACAGGGAACTGCCTGAGTTCGAGCCGCATTCAGAAGAGGAACAGGATATGCCATTGCTGATGTCACATGAATCATGACTGAAAGCAGAGAATACCAGAAACATGTTTACTTGTGTTTTATTGACTATGCACATGCATCAACTGTGTGGACTATAATAAACAATAGAGAAACTTGGGAAGAATGGGACTTCCTGAATACTTAATTTTGCTCATGAGGAAATTTGTACATGGATCATGTTGTGCAAATAGAACAAGGGAATACTACGTGGTTTAAAATCAGGAAAAAGTATGCCTCAGGGTTGTATCCTCTCGCCACATTTATTAAATCTGATGCTGAGCAAAGCATCAGAGAACCTCAATTATATGAAGAAGAGTACAGCATCAGTATTGGAGGGAGGCTTATTAACAACCTGAGATGACACAACCTTGCTTGCCTCCAGTGAGGAGGACTTGAAGCTCTTGCTAATGAAGATCAAAGATTGTAGCCTTCAGTATGGATTACAACCCAAGAAGACCAAAATCCTCATGACTGAACCAATAGGTAACATCATATGTCTTTTGATATTTAAAAGTTGAACATTAAGGGATAGCATCTGCAACATTGCTATAATAGAGAACCAAGACAAAGCAAATTTTCCAAGCATTTCAGTCTATGTCAAAGTATCTCTCTGTATAGTTTCGTATACTTCCTGTATTTTTCATTCAGCTGTTATTTCTTTTTGTATTGCTAAACACTTTTATTGAGGGCTCTTACACCACTCATCCACACATTCATCCATTTTGTCAAGCATATTTGTACATATGTTGGCATCATCATTTTCAAAGCATTTTCTTTCTAGTTGAGCCCTTGATATCAGCCCCTCCTTCCCCCCCACCCTCCCCAACCCCGTACTCCCTCATGAACCCTTGATAAGTTATAGATTATTATCTTCATAACTTACATCATCCTCTGTCACCCTTCACCCACTTTTCTGTTGTCCATCTCTCTGGGATTGGGGTTATATGTTGATCCTTGTGATTGATTCCCCCTTTCTCCTCCCACCTTCCCCTGTGATAGCTAAACAGAACCCTGGTGGCACAGTAGATTGCACATTACGCTGCTTACCACAAGGTCAGCGATTCAAAACCACTACAGCCCCTCAGAAGAAAGATGAGGCTTTCTTTAAAGAGTTACAGTCTTGGAAACCCACGGGGTCAGTTTTGCTTTGTCATATTGGGTCACTGTGAGATATAACTCAATGGCAGTGAGTTTTGTGATGGTTACGAACTTATGCCAAATTGACTTCATGATTCTCAGTGATTTGGCAGTTAACATGTACTAGTCCTCTGTAATGTTTCCTCAAAAACATGACCTATTTCCAATATATGAGGGAAAGGATGTTGTAGAAAAGCTTGCTTGTTTTTTGCCAGTTCTGTATTCTGCATCTGGCTAGTTAACCTCTGGTTCTTTGAACTTGAGCTAGCAGCCTGCTCTATTACCTGCTGACTCTGGGATTTAATTGCCTACCATCTTACCTGCAGCCATGGATTCATTTACCTCTGTAGCTAGAAGTCTGTCACCTGACCTATTAACACTGGTTTCATCAGTACCTGTAGCTACTCGTGTCAGGAGAAGCGTCACTTTGATATCTGACCCACAGTCTTGGAACTTACCCACCTTTGTGAGTGATTTCTTTGGTATAAATGCAAATGCAAATATAGAGATAGAAATATAAATACAAATATAAATATCACTGGTTTTGCTTCTCTGCAGAATCCAGCCTTTGATCCACCACTCTTTTTCTTTCTTTGGAAGGGAGAAGAACAACTTTGGGCAAAAGAATGAGTATTTTCAAAGGCTTGGATCTAAGAGAGTCATATGCAAGTAGAGCATCAGGAACAAGTGGGTGCTCTAAGAAATTCATAGAATGTCATGATATATGTCAAAATTTAGTTGATGGCAATGAGATTTTAGTGGCACTGTCTCCTTAAATCATGCTTAAAACATATCATGTGTAGACTGTTAGTTGTCAGAGTTCTTATGCACCTGAACATTTCTTTTTCACATGTCTTTGCTTCATGGCCTCCTCACGTGCAGTGGTAGACACTGTCATGAGAAGATCAGCATCAATCTGACTCTCCTAACTTAAGAATATTATTAACTTATCTCTTTAATACTTCAAGGTCATTTTCTTAAGGCATAAAGATAATTAATTTTGGGTATTATTTTAAGATCAAATAGAAGATCTGTTCTTTATTCTAATATGCACTATCAATACTTTCAGATGGAAGTAGATTTTAAGTATTTCCATTGTAAATAATTTTCAAGAATATTCAATTAAATTGAATAAAAAAACCTAATAATGAAAATAGTGACATGCAGAATTGCAGAACTACGAACTCTTGATGTATCTTTACGTTGGAGCTGTATCCAGATGCATATTTTCCATTTTGCTATCAAACATTCTATTAAAATGTTTATAATTCATAAGTAGAAATAAAATAATCAAAAGAAGAATAAACCAACTTATATTGTAATATAAAGGAAATATTATAAAAGAAACACTACCTGGGTACCTACTTTTCACCTTTGTTTTAGTTGGTTGTCATCTATGGAATACGAGGAAATCATCAGGATAGATTCTGAATCAGATGTAATGATTATTTCCCCACAAATGACTGTTACTTCAACCACTACCAAACATTACTGTTTTCTCTTACACGTTTCCTCATACATTTCTCTTCCAAAACTTGAATTCACTTCAAAAGAAACTCAGGAGGAACTACGTGGCTTACAAAGAACAAAGCCGACGTTGCTTTCTATAAACATACTATGTACTATGTCTGAGTCATGACTGTTTAGTTGACTGTTGATGTTCCCTGTTGTCAGCACTCTAGAGCTAACACCAACGGCTTGAAAATTAGTTACACTCTATTCTTAGTTTATTATGACCAAGTCTTGATAACTTAGGGATTCATGTACTCTGGATTCACTTCTTTTTCCTATGGTAGCCCAAGATGTACTCTTATACCAGATCATCAGAGCCTTTAAAAGCAACTGGATCACACTCTCAAATTGTGAATAAGGAGAATGAGAAAAGACAAAACTCATGCAGAAAATCTTATATTTCATTAACTCAGGTTTACATTTTTGGTCAATCTCAGACAGTTTGGGTAACCTTTTTGGTGTTTTCTAGCTCTTACAATTATTTCATATTAATAGAAAGAAATCTTAATGTTTTGACTAAAGTATTGATGGAAATTATTATTAGTCAAGGAGAAAATTAAATACCTTGATTCCTTTTCTTATTTAAAACCTTTTATTGTGATTTCAGTGAAAGTTTGGAGAGCACATCAATTTTCCATGCAACAATTTTTACACATTTTGTGTCATACCATTAATAGTAATCCCCACAATATAGTAGCACTAATTCCACTTCCTCCCTGCTTCATGCTTCCATGCAACCTTCTTTCCCAACCCTTCCTACCTTCTGAACTTTGACACAAAGCAAATGTTCCCCTTCTGATTGCATATGATTGATTATTATAAAGAATGTGTACTTCCCAGATGTTATTGTTCACCTCGTAAACCTGCCTATTGTTTGGCTGACTGGCCATGCAGGCAAGTTCAGTTTCAGTCTTGAAGGGTGACTGAGGATCACAATCAGGAGTCCCACCAATCTCTATCTAACAAGCGTATCTGGTCTTGTTTTGGGTTGTTGTTGTTGTTGTTGTTGTTTAATGATTTTGAGTTCATAAGCTTTCTTCTATTCGAACCAAGACATTCTATTGTGATCCCTTTCAGAGTAGTAATTAGAGGTAGCTGGGCACCATCTAGTTCTTCTGGTTTCTGGATGGTAGAAACTGAAGGTTGACCAATCCATTAGTTGTTTGGACTGAAAGCATCCCTGTATCTTTGATTTTTCACTCTTCCCAGAGGAGAGACATATATGGCATCTTAGATGGCTGTTCACAAGCTTTTGAGACTCTAGTCACTACACACCAAAGTAAGATATAGATCTTTTCACTGTGTGTGGTGTGTCGATTGACCTTGAGGCCTCCCAACACTGGTTCTGAGCCTCCAGGCCCAAAGACTCCTCTTCTCAAGGTTTTTGGTTATGTATGCTGAGTTAGTTTATTGTGCCAACCTGGCTGATAAACACATGTGGGATTAATTGAAGGGCAGAGGGATAAATGGCTCGGTGAGCCTTGCCTTTCGAATTCAGGGTGCAGCTGCCTTAGCAGTTCCCAGCTTCAGCTTGCAAGACTGACTGCCTACAAGACATCCCCAAGAAGAAGCCACATGCAGCCCTGGATGCTGGAGCAGCCATGTGGAGATCCCTGCCAGTGCTGAGATGCTTACACATTCACTGACTCAGCTTTCCTCCTGCAGTCGGCGTCATTGTGTCTGCTTTGTGAGATGGAGGAGGACTTTGTGGATTGGTGTTGGACATATGGTTTAATGGGTTAATGTTGGACTTGTGAGCTTGGGCAGCACTGGGTTGGGATGTTTTCTTGATGCACACTTAATCTTTACATAAAACTCTTATACATGAGTTGCTGTGGATTTGTTTCTCTAAATTACCTAGACAAAAAAATATGCCTAGGAAGTTTTCATAACTTTACTCCGTCATTGATCCACTATATTCATGGATATATTATTAACACATATACATATATATGTAGAGACATGCTCTGTCAAACCTACATGGATTCCTGGGTGTGGTCCCATTTACATTCCCAGATGTTCAGCTTGAGTGTTTATCTATGTATCCATTCACAATTTATCATTATTACTGTAATTGTAATAACATACATGTAATCGTATTTACCTCTGTTGCCTTTAGCTATGTTCTTGTCCCAGTGCCTTACTTTGCCTTGATCATTTGTGCGGAACTCCCCCGGAAATCCATCTTTTCTTTCAAGCAATGTAACACTTGTCAATCTTGCAGGGGGTGATTTGCTCTTTCCCTTTCTGCCACCTCTGTAACCATCAAATAATATATTTTCCAAGTGAAATCCTTTACTTGACTCTTCATATTAGTGGTCTCATAAGGCATTTGTCCTTTTGTGATTGTAAATTTTCATTCAGCATAATGTCCTCTAGGTCCATCTATGCTATGAGATTTTTGAAGATCCATCATTATACTTTTACACTGTGTAATATCCTGATGGGAATATAGGGTTTTTTCTATATTTTCCTATTGTAAATAGTCGTGCGATGAATATAAATGTTCATGTATCAACTTGTGCGGTGCCCCTTATTTCTTTAGGATACTTACCAAGTAGAGGGATTGTTGGGTCATATGACATTTCTGCTTCCCACTTTTAAGGACTCGTAGTGGTTGCACAAAGTTACAGTTCTATCTGCAGCATATGGGGACTCCAGTCTCTCGACACCCTCACCAACACTTGCTTTTGTGTTTTTCGTTTTGAACTTCACTATTAGTAATAGAGTTGCTACATGTCACTGTTGTTTTAACTTACATCTCTCTAATACTAATGCTGAAGATTATCCAACAATGTTTACAGCAGGACATTAACAGGGAACTGCTAGAATTTCAGGCCAGATTCAGAAGAGGATGTGGAATAAGGGCTGTCATTACTGATGTGAGATGGATTTGGGCACAAAGCAGAGAATACCAGAAAGATGTTTACTTGTGTTTCCTTGACTATGCAAAAGCATTTGAATGTGTGGACCATAATAAACTGTGGATAACTTTGAGAATAATGGGAATTCCAGAACACTTCAGTGTGCTCATTCAGAACTTGTACATGGATCAAGAGAAAGTTGTAAAAACAGAACAAGGGAATATTAATAGTTTAAAATAAGGAAAGGTGTGCATCAGGGTTGTATCACCTCAGTACATTTGTTCAATCTATATGCTGAGTGTATTAGTCTGGGTACTTTAGAGAAACAAATCCACAGAAACTCATGTATAAGAGAGAGTTTTATATAAAGGTTAAGTGCACATCAAGAACACATCCCAACCCAGCGTTGCGCAAGCTCACAAGTCCAACTTTAACCCATTAACCCATAGGTCTGATACCAATCCACAAAGTCCTCCTCCATCTACAAAACACACACTATGATGCTGACTATAGGAGGAAAGCCAAATCAGTGAATGTGTAAGTATCTCAGTGCTGGCAGGGGTCTCCACACGGCTGCTCCAGCACCCAGGGTTCATGTGGCTTCTCCTTAGTGATGTCTTGTAGGAAGTGAACTTTGCCAGCTGAAGCAGGGAACTGGCTAAGGCAGCTGCACCACAGTCCAACCATCACAAAGCAAGAGACCAGATAACTTGAAAGGTCAGGCTCACCGAGCCATTTATCCCTCCACACTTCAATTAACCCCACATGTGTTTATTGGCCAGGTTGGCACAATAAATTACCTCACTGAGCAAATCATCAGAGAAACTGTATTATATGAAGAGTGTGGCATCAATATTGGAGGAAGGCTATATTAACAACCAGTAGTATGCAGATGACACAGCTTGCTTGCTGAAAATGGAGAAGAATTGAAACACTTGCTGATGAAGATCAAGGATTATAGCCTTCAGTATGGATTACAACTCAATGTAAGGAAGACCAAAATCCTCACAACTTCATCAACAGGTAACATCATGATAAATGGAGAAAAGGTTGAAGTTGTAAAGGATTTTGTCATACTTGAATCCACAATAAATGCTCTTAGAAGCGGCAGTCAAGGGACCAAAAGATGTATTGCATTAGGTAAATATGCTGCACAAGATCTCTTTAGAATATTGAAGAGCAAGAATGTTACTCAGAGGACTAAGGTCTGCCTGACCCAAGCCATGGTATTCTCCCTTGCATCATATGCATGTGAAACTTGGACACGGAATAAGGAAGACCATAGAAGAATTGATGCATTTGAAATGCAGTTCTTGAGAAGAATATCGACAGCATCATGGACTGCTAAAAGGACAAGAAAAAAAATCTATATTGGAAGAAGTAAGGCCTGAGTACTCCTTGGAGACAAGAATGGCAAGACCTTGTGTTACATATCTTGTACATATTTTCAGGAGAGACAAATCCCTAAAGAAAGACATCATGTTTGGTAAAATGTAGGGGTGGCAAGAAAGAGGAGGTCCCTTGACTAGATGGACTGACACAGAGGTCGCATCAATGGGCTCAGGCATGGGAACAGTTGGAATGGCACCGGACTGGGTAGTGCTTTGTTCTGTTTGGCATAGGGTCACTGTGCATCGGAGCCAACTCCATGGCACCTAACAACAACAACAACAAATGTTTAGGATCGTGAGTATTTCTTCCTGTGATTGTTGGTTGGCTGATTGTCTTCTTTGATAAACTCTCTGTTCATGTACTCAGCCCAACTTTTTTTTATCAGAATACTTGGATTTTTAAAAAAAATCTTTTTTATTGTGAATCAGATGAAGGTTTACATAGAAAATCCAATTTCCATTCCTCAGCTGGTAGGCATTTTGTTTCATCTGATTGTTGGCGATCCCTACAATCTGACATCACTTTTCCCACTTTTTCTATATTTCCTGTCTCCATTTCTCCTTCTTCCCTAACCCTACTATACTTTATCCTTAAGTAAATCTATCCTTTTGATCTCAAGTTGTTGATTACTATAAGATGTGTATATATCACTAGTGTTATTGCTCTTATTATAGGCCAATCTATCATTTGGCTGAAAATGTTTCAATATTATGTTAGTCGAATCCAGAGTTAGAAAACCAAAATGTAAGAACACGCTCAGCAAGTCTTAAATGGATAGAATTCAAGAAAAACTCAAGACTTGTGTTGTAAGACTGAACAATTCTATGGGAATAATATTGAATTATGCCTCAAGCAAAGTCATTGTACCGAAAAGATCTAGTTAATATGCCACCATTTCAGGAGGTAACATATGAACAAGAACCAATGGTGCTGAAGGAAGAAGTTCAAATTACAATGAAAACATTAGCCCAAAGCAAGGCTCCAGGAATTGATGGAATACCAACCTGAAATGTTTCAACAAACCAATGAAACACTGGAAATTTAAATGTCTCTGCCAGGAAATTTGGAAGACAGTTACTTGATCAACTGACTGGAAGAGATCCATATTTGTACCCATTCCAAAGATAGGTGAGCCAACAGAATGCTCACATTATGAAATAATATCTTTGATATCACATGCAAGTAAAATTTTGCTGAAGATAATTCAACAATGTTTGAAGCAGTACATTGACAGGCAGCTGCCAGAGGTTCAGGCTGGATTCAGAAGAAGACATGAAACAAGGGATACCATTGCTGATGTCAGATGTATCTTGGGACAAAGCAGAGAATATCAGAAAGATGTTTACTTGTTTTTTATTGACTAAGGAAAGGAATTAAACTGTGTGGACTGTAACTAACTACAGATAACCTTGAGAAGAATCGGAATTCCAGAACACTATGTTTTGCTCATGAGGGACTTGTACCTGGATCAAGAGGCAGTAGTGCAAGCAGAACAAGAGAGTACTGCATGGCTTAAAACCCAGAAAAGTATGACTCAGGATTGTATTCTTTCACATAATTATTCAAGCTGATGCTGAGCAAATAATCCGAAAAGAAGAGTGCAGCATCAGGAG
The DNA here is from genome assembly GCF_000313985.2 of Echinops telfairi. Lineage (NCBI taxonomy): Eukaryota > Metazoa > Chordata > Mammalia > Afrosoricida > Tenrecidae > Echinops > Echinops telfairi. Next base: position 46,025,331 of record NW_022111369.1, read on the forward strand.
GATGCTTACTAACAACCTGAGATATGTAGATGACACCACTTTGCTTGCTGTTTAAGTGAAGAGGACTTCAGGCATTTGCTGATGAAGATCAAGGATTGCAGTCTTCAGTATGGTTTAGGACTTGATGTAAAGAAGACCAAAATCCTCACAACTGGACCTATAGGAATATCATGGCAAATGTAGAAAAGATTGCTTGAATCCACAATGTTCATGGATTTAGTAGTCAAGAGATCAAATGACACATTCATTGTATTGGATAAATCTGCTGCATGAGACCTCTTTAAAGTATTGAAAAGCAAACATGTTACTTTGAGGACTGAGGTATTCCTGACCTAAACCAGGATGGTGTTTTCAATTACCTTATATGCATGTGAACATTGTACATTGAATAAGGAAGACAAAAGAAGAATTGCTGAGTTTGAATTGTGTTGCTAGAGAAGAATATTGAAAATACAGTGGATTGCTAAATGGACAAACAATTTTGTCTTGGAAGACGTACAGCCAGAGTGTACCTTCAAGATAAGGGAAGTGAGACTTTGTCTCACACATTTTGGACATGTTGACCCGAGAGATTAGCCCTGGATAAGGATGTCGGGATTGGTAAAATAGAAGGGTAGTCAAGGAAAGGGGGGCCCTGAAGAAACTGGATTGGCAAAAGTGGCTTCAACAATGGTCTCTGGCATTGGAACAATGGTGAGAACGACAGAGTACAGGACAGTTAAGCTGTGCACAGGGTTGCTATATGTCGACAGCACCTAACAATAACAACAACTGTTATTTGGCTGAAAACTAAGTTAAGCTCTGAAAGGGATCACATTAGAAGGTCTTGAATAGAGTGGGAAACTTTTGGACTGAAACTGAAAGTCATAAAATAGATGAGGTTTACTGGTCAAGTAGAGACTGGGAAAACCCCCAAGATGATGACCCTTACTTATTCACCCTAAGTAAGTGTCTGGTATCTGGAATTAGATAGTCTGAATTTAAATCTTGATTTTTTTCCTAGTAAATATGTGTATGACTTTGAGAAGTTACTTTGATCATCGTTTCCTATTTCATTTTACTTGTCTTCAAAATGCGGTTGTCTTGGTGCCTCAGTCGGTTGAGTGAAGATAAGGTCAATGACAGGCGCAAAGCACTCTGCTAGCGAAGTGGAGGCTCTCCAGTCCTTTTTCTCTTCCTTGGGTGGCTTTCATCTACGGTCCTGCAACCCTTATGCCCACTCTTTGACCTACCACATGTCAATCAGCCTTGGCAAGACATTTAGTGCTCAAGGAAGCCATAAATGTCATTTGCTCCTAAATCCACATTGCGAGTTCTTCTTATATATGTCTGAAGCACCCATATTTCCCCCTCCGTGTTGTGCTGTAGACCCCACAGTCTTAAGAATATTCTCCCATGCATCTCCTCGAAGAGCACAGTTTAATAGAACTTTCTTTGATGGTTGCCCTTTCTGCTATTGCTACATTGTCCAAGATGGCAGCCACTAGTCACATATGTCATTAAGCACTTGAAATGGGGCTAGTGTGTCTGAGAAACTAAATTTTCCTGTTAATTTAAATTTCAATAGTGGTTACTAGACAGTGAAATTCTAAAAGTCTTATGCTTCTGGGTTTTTATTGTAATCTAACAAATATCTTGATTAATTGTTACTAGGTAGACACCTTGGTTAAAAAATGATTGTGTAAGTGTAAAGTGTAAAACACATTAACAAACTATTTAAAAATATTGACGGAATACATATTCATTTAGTCAGTATCATTGGTGATGAAGAAAATAAAAATTAAAACCACCATGAGATGCTATTCCACACCCATGGGAATGGCTAAAATTAAAAAGACTGGCAACATTAAATGTTGACCGCTATGTGAGATGATTACATTTCTCATAGCTAGCTGGTTAAAGTGTAAGATGCAATTGCTTTGGCGAGCTACCTAGCAGTTTCTGATCAAATTAAACATACAGTGGGCCTGCTAACCGCAAGTTGAGAAGCTGCTCCACAGGGGAACGATGCAGCTTTCTCCATCTGTAGAGAGTTACACTGCAAGAAATCCACAGGGCAGTTCCACTCTATTCCATAGGGTCACTATGAATTAGAACTGACTCAATGGCCATGAGTTTGGAGTTTGGGTATTTATCAAATGTCACATAAAAGGCAATTCACAGCAGCCCAGACTAGAAGCTACTCAAAAGTTCATCAGCAACTGCTATACTTGTATATTGGAATACTATTCAGAATTTTACAAGGGTGTATGCAAGAATACAGTCGATCCAAAAGCATTAAATGAAAGCAGCCAGACACGGAAGGGTAAATACTGTACTTTTTCTATTATAGTAAGTCTAAGAAGAGCAAAATGAAATGGCCTGGGAGTCACAGAAATCAGAAAATAACTACTATATTCAATTTTATTCTTTGGCTTTTCTACCATTGGAGAAGTGTCCACAGGTATGGAGGGGTGCAGTGTGGGTCTTCTCTCTGCTTTCACCCCTCCTACTGACTTCCTACTCTTTCCAGAGGTAGCTGTGAAATCCTGCACGGATAAGAAAATTATTTACATCCTCCACCACCCTCTTGGGCATACTCTGATGCCATTAGCCACAATTGTTTTTCTCTCATCCCCGCCCTCATTTCTAGCTTTGCTTAGCCAGTGTGAGAACAAGGAAGACAGTTGGGGAAACTTGGCCTACATGCTCCCTGAAGCTAACCTTGATGATTAAATTAAGGGAGCTTAGTATTTTCTGTGTCCTTAGATGTGCTCGATGTTTTGTGTATGTATGTGTGTGCATTTGAAATAAACATAAACGTTATGTCATTCTTGTGAACTGTTGTCAAGCCAATTATAATTCTCTCATTTATCTTTTAAAGAAGCGCTGCCTTCTAACCAAGCAAACAGCAAACTCACTGCCGTCAGGTCCACTCCAGAGCCCCCGCGGTGTGGACATTCTGTGTTGGCCTGCGGAACAAAGCGTCAGCAGTTATAAACCACCAGCCACTCTACCGAGGCAAGGCGAGCGTTTCTGCTCCCAGAAAGAGAGACGTCCCGGAAACCCACAGGGGCAAGTCTCCTTTCCTGCATAAGGTTGTTATGAGGTGCTGCTGTCCTCTGGAATTAGATCACTTATTTTTAAAAAGCTTTTCTTCTACCCTGTGCCTATATCAGACCATTGTTGCTAAAGAGAGCATGTTCATTATTAGAAATACCAGGTAGCCTTGTTTTCAACAGGTGTGCCCTATTTTGTCAAACAGTATAAGTGAAGATCTTCACTTATGAAAGATATAAATGGGTGGTGATCAAAAATAATTCTTCACTTCATTGTATTCATTTAAACACATTTTTGCTACACAATACTATTTTCAGTAGCAAGATACTGTAGTGCATTTGAAATAAATATGATTCAATCACAAGTGTTACGAGGACAACTCAGGCACAAAGGGAATTAAGCCTGTTGGGTGTAGCATGGGTTAGGAATAAGATCAACAATTTGAAAAGGGATATGATATCACTCATCTCTTTAGGAAGGCATTTTTCTGTCTTAGAGCTGCAGGGAGAGGAAATGGGAAGGCGGAGAAAACATGGACCAGTTCCAGACAAGATGATGGGTTACGGAGATTGAATGAGTCAACTGGCATCAGAGGGCGTGTAGCAAAGGGTTGGAGAAGACGGAAGAAAGGAAGCAGTGGGGCCTTTCAGCCCCCTCACTCCCACACTCGTGCGCACACACCAGGCTCGTGGGGTACATGAAGAGTTCTTAGTGTCCTGCTAGAATGACGGTGATCCCCAAGCAACCACATCACTGCTAGAAACTGGCTTGGCTCTAGGGAAGAGAGTGACACACTAAGGCTCAGCAGATGATGAAAGTAGAAGAAACAGTGCAATAGAAGAGCATTGTGGACTGGCAGTATAATACCCTTCTATGCAGAGTGCTTTGGAGGAAGGGGGAAGGCACTGGTTGAAGAGGAAATAGGCAAATTAAGTTTATGATAGCTAGTTGTACCAAAAGAAATTGAGTGCAGTAACTCTGAAAGGCGATCTGAATGTTTTTCGCTCTCTGGCACCCCACTCTGTATCACCTGTGTGAGATGGTTTCATTTCCCAAGACACAAGTGGGAGAAGGGCCATAGTCTGAGCTTTGCCTACTGTATCATATCCACTCTATCATATACACCTGACATTTGCTCAAGTTTTTATCGTATCTTGTTCATCATATTTACATTCGCAACACTAAAAATGTATTGGATTTATGTGGCTGTTATTCTAAGGATTTCAAAATTCATTATAGGAATTCCTTACTTAATGCTTACGCCTTAATTAAACAGATGGAAACACATGTATAATAATTAAAACCATTGTACCCACATAAAACAAAGATCAAAATTTTAAAATAACACGAATCCTTCTCAAATTGGTATTCTGCCCTTCTGACTCACCTTGTGCAGAAGCAAAACCATAAAGGCTTGAAAAATAAATTTAAATGGCTGGTTTCACAACTATAGCCCCGTGTTTTGTTTAGAAGTTCATCCCATCAGGCTAAAAAGCTTTCTTACACCCCTGTATTATTTAACCTCCACATGTCTCTCCATATTCAGATAGCTATAACTCTTGATTCATACTTATTATTGTAATATAATTGTTAATAATTTATTTTAGTCTCTAAATTATTCCATTCAAATACTGTTAGATGATCACTTAACATCAATCTCACATCTACTCTCATTTTTTAAAAATTATATTTTAGCTATATTGACCATCATGGAATTTCAGGAAGAATGTGAACACTTTCATGCCTTAGGGTACTTGCCCAAGGCATTACTTGTGCCTGGATCCCATTTCTCCTTCTCTTCATCTACCTAACATGTAGGCGACCTTCCAAGTTCGCTAAACTCCACCTCTACATCTTTGATTGCATTTGTCAATGTACATGTCAAGATTTGTAATCACATATTATTTCTTTAGTATATGTCTTCTACACAAGACTTTTAGATGGAAAGAAACAGACAAATTAATTAATTAAAACCCCAACTCACTCCCATCTAGTCAATGCTGACTCATAGGGACCCCCTGGGGGCATCTGAGACTGTAACTGCTTATGGCAGTAGAAAGCCCAGTCTCTCCCACAGAACTGCTAGCAGTTTCGAACTGCCTACCATGCGGATCACAGCCTAACGCTTGACCACCATACTATTATTCCATTTAGATGGAAACAAGACTGCTATTCAGCTTTTGCTCGCTACTGTGGCCTGTATGGTTACTTCTTCGTCATAGATACCCCATGCCGATCACATTGCTTGGAACATAATACATGCTCAATACACTTTGTCTCCCATACTTTGGGCATGTTATTAGGAGAGACCAGTCCCTGGGAAAAGACATCCTGAGTGGTAGAATAGAGGGGCAGGAAAAAAGAGGAAGACCTCCGCCAAGAGAGACTGACATAGTAGCTACAGCAAGGGACTCAAACATAAAGACTCAAGGATTGTCCAGGAGTGGGAAGTGTTTCCTTCTGTTGGACATAGGGTCCCTGTGAGTCAGAACCGACTCGACAGCATCTGACAGCAACAAGACACTTCTTCAACAAATGAGATCATAGCCAATCTATAGAAGGAATGGGATCCTGGAACTCAATTAATTCCCCCGTTGTTGAGTTCTCACTGTGTGTAAGGCATAAACATCCACCGTGCACATCAGCATCGTTTGGGAGATAGATATAAACGCCAGATCCTGAGTCTAAATCTACTGAATTGTAATCTGCATTCTAACATGAACCCCAAATGATTTCAATTGCAATTTATTCTCAAAGTGCTGATTTAGCCCACATGCATCTACTAAGCCTAGAAAAGAAGCTAAATGATTTCCCATACACTTTTTGTGTTTAAGCAACCTTCATAGTCTACCATGATTCAAGTGGGTTTAAAAAGACGTTGGTGATTTGTCAAATATTCTAAACCTCTTTCATACTACCGAACTCTGGTATTTCTTGTAGATCATATAGCAAAAAAACAACATTCTGTTAGTCATAAAGTTTCTGACTTCTGCCTTGACATGTTGATGTGATCTAAGCACCCGGAATCAGATTTGGGGTCTAATCTAAAGTAAACACAAAGGAACATGGAGCAGCACTCCAATTATGCAATGTTTTAATGTCACTTAGTTGTCCCACATAATAAAATATTAGTGATTAAACATAGAATCACAGTGACACAGAAAAAAAGTCATTCACATGTGTGACTCACCCATCACTTATGCTTATCTTTCAAGGCTCAGTGAAGTTTCACCCATAATGAATTTTCACATTTTACTTACTTCAATTAAGTTAGTCAATATTTTAAAATATCAACTGCAGTTTGCTTTACAATAAGAGGACAATTTAGGAAGGAGTACTCAGGTCAATATCCGGAATGCCAGTGGTGATCAAATGAACTTTGACTCAAAGCAAATAGT
>NW_022111369.1:46031926-46065353 GCF_000313985.2 Echinops telfairi
AAAATTAATATATATTTTATATATATTTATATTATAAAATATGTGTATATAATTTTATAATATATAATGGTTATATGTACCATTAAACATTATAATATATAATGATATATATTTTATGTACCCACATAAAGCAAACAAATGAGCAAAATCAAAGCATGACCTGTAACTTTTATGTCTATAAGATTCTATTGCTAGGTAATAAGAGCACCAAAAACAATCAATTGGGAAACTGAACAATAGGAAAGAGCTTTCTCCTTGTTCACAGTGAGATTCCTTTAAAATGTTCATCCTAAGTTTATTCAAAACTATCGCCTGCCATTTCTAGAAGTTCCCACTATGTTTTATTGTAATCAACAGAGAAAGTAACTTTAGAAAATAAGGGAACCACCCTAAGCAAACAGACTGATGAGATCAGCATGCATTCTCAGGAAATGAAAGTCAAGGTGTAAAATCATTTTGGAAGAGTAAGTTGAGGTAATAAAAGATTGTTCTTTGGAAGAACAAGCGTCTGTCATAACTCTCCACTTAAGAAGAATATATGAAGCATTTGGCCCAAGAGACAACCCCGCAATGCCACCAAAGCAATGTCCAACCCTAGTGATCCACTAGGACAAAATAAAAATCCCCTCTTTGAGTTTTGAAAACTGTAAATGTTTACAGGAGTCGAAACCCTCATCTCTCAAAGGGGCGGGGAGACTTCAAATAACTGATGGATTCAACCACAGAGATTGTAGTTAGCAGTTCAATACATAACCCACTATGCCAAAGGGCTGACAAGAAGTCTACCATGGAAAACAGCCAAACCAGCCTGCTCACTCTCCCCCACCCCAAAACAAGATGGCTAACTTTTACATTTCAAAGTAAACCTGATTTTATCAACAATCAACCATTAACCCCCTGCCTTTCCTTTGTATCTCCATGAATAGAAACTTCAGAGACAAAGGAAGAAAGACTGTTGAAAACATCCTTAATTCTGTATTTTCCCAATTCGTGATTTTTTTATTTTGTTGATGATCTTCAATATAACTCTTTGCTTTAACGTTAAGTGGGCTTGGTGGATTGTGAAGTATAGTAATAGAAAGATAGATTTCTTTATTTTAAAATTTTCAACCCATTCCGAAACCAAACTCACTGTCAAGTCCATTCTGACTCACAGCCGCTCTATAGGATGAGGTAAAATTCCTCTTTGGATTCCAGGACTGTAACTCTTTAGGGGAGTAGAAAGCTGCATCTTTCTCCCATAGAGTGGCTGGTGGTTTCAAACTACTGACCTTGCCATTAGCAACCCAATTTATAACCCCTGTGTCAGTCTGTGCTATAAGCCCTCAAAGACTCTAGCTACAGTATCTAGTTATGAGCTAAAATGCTTTAGTTTACTTTCATTAAATTTTGTAAATATACAAACAGAGAAGGACTAAGTATCAATGAATGTGAATTTAGGGCACTTTCAATGGATGGGGAAAGTATCCAAAGTTTTGAAAACGAAAAAGAGACACATGGGAGGCTTTGTTTTGCTGAGCTCCTACTGGGCAGTGTTTAAGGCATAGATTTTGGAGTCAAATGAATTGGTCTCAAATCTGGTTCCCATAATACTTATTAAGCCTAATCCATAAGTAAATAAAAATAATATCTACCTCAAAGGGTTTAAGGGATTAAACCAGATAATCAGATTATGCCTGAACTATAAATAATACAAGGAGTTCATAGAACTGTTGGAATTATTTGACAAGTTTTTTCTTAGAACATCAACAGATTTCATGATGTAAATAGCTGTATCTGACACTTCTTTTAACCAACGGTTAGCTTTGGGCATTCATTCAGTCATTCATTCTTTCTTTCTTTCAACGTGTATATCTGGAGAATGCACATGCATTTCATTCATGACTAAAACAAAATCAAATAAAAACCCCACAGCCATCAAGGCAATTCCAAGTCCTGGAGAGACTGTAGAAGAGCTCCTGAGACTAAACGTCTTTGTGGGAGGAGGATTAGCTGGTGTCCAGTACTTACCTGGGAGCACTACCAGGGCTCCTTCCTAGAGAAGAAAAACACACACACACACACACACACACACGCACTCACAGGCCCAAATATTCTGTGAGATCATATTGATGGATCAGCACAAGTAAGTTTTAAAAATAATACAAAAACGTGTATCCACCCAAATTATATTTTAGAATACTAATCTTATTTTCTATGGGCACAATTTAATGCAATATAATACATAACTACTTTATATCTAAACCACATAGAGTTGCCATGAGTTGGATTTAACTCAATGTCAACTGGTTTGGGGTTAGGTAATGGAATGAATTCTATAGTGTAGTCCAATGTGATGTCGTCAATTAGTCATTTGAGGTCTTCTTACTATAGATCGAGTCCTAAACATCACTTCCGAGGTATATAAAGATATCACAGACACAGACCTACCCATGCACACACACTCACACATGCAGGAATTCAGGTGTCACGTAAACTTTATCTATAAGTCAAGGAAAAACTGGGACTGCCAACCAGGAAGGAATCAACATGGACAAGACTGTGATTTGGGCTGTTAGCATGCCACGCAGTAAAGAAAATGCAGTTTTGTTCTTTAAAACCACCTGCTTGTGAGATTTGTGCTACGGCACAAATATAAATTAAGACACACGTCATAAAAATTATATCAATTGTGCTAAGTGTGGAAGTAGAAAACATGTTTTAGCTGACATGTGACCAGTGAGTAGGATTTGGGCAAGAAGGGGGTGGAGGAACAATCTAGGTTGAGAGTTCAGCATAGATGTGGCTGAGTTTGGCAGAGTTTGCACTTTGTGAGGAAGGAATATGGCAAAGAATGGGAGAAAAGGATTTGGGGCTGGACAATACAAAACCCTGAGGGACGTTTATTCTGAATGCAAGCGATCGAAAAGGAGGAAATTCGAGCAAATAAATACTGTTCTGTGATGCCCTTCGCTCCTGTATAAAGAGTGAATTAGAGTGTGACAATAGTGCAACTTGGAAGGAAAGGGCTGCCTTAAAAATAAATTTACTTTTTGCACAAGCACATTTCTACGAAGATAACTTTGCAGGAGTGTGAAATGATTGTGGCAAGTTGTGGTTTTACAAGCTCACATTTCAGTTGCTTTTTATACTACATATAATGTGTTTGCTAAGGGATTAAGTAAAAACTGTGTAAGTTGGCTCATTTACATTGAACAAATATTCATTTCCTATGTGAAAATTATATGTCCTAGATAGTGGGAATATAGTACTGTATAAAACACACTAAGATATTGCTTTCATCAAGCAAACAATTAATACATTAAAAGATAGACCTTTGGAGAGAAATGCATTTAATAGGTGAAGAATAAGGAAAGGTGGCATCATTGCAGGTTGGTCAGGGAATATCACACAGGAAAGGTTTTTGAGTAGGTTTTTAAGCAGAATAAGGCCTCAAAATCTGGAGAACAATCATTTTGGGCACAGGAGCATAAGCAAGCAACAAAAATCATGAAATTAGTGTTGAGCATATTATTTTTAAGAAACAACCTGGAATTTGGACAAAAGGTAATATGATTCTTTCTGACATCAGCAACAACACTATCACCACCACAACCACTATAATCATCATCATCATCAGATTTTTCAAAATGGACAAGAAACTTCTGTGAAGAGTTATAGTCTTGGAAATCCACAGGATAATTCTACCCTGTCCTATAAATCACTATGAGTTAGCATCAACTCGATGGCAATGATTTTTTTTTTTTTTTAGTGAGAGAAGTTCAGAGTTCAGTGAAAGTCTAAATACGTAGGGACATTTATCTTGATAACCCTTTTATATTTAACGATTAAAAAATCAGTTTCAGGTAGGCATGTTCCATCTTTAGCATGAGTAAAAAATCAGATCTCTTATTGTCCACTCTTATGTCAAGATTTTGACCTAATTTATCGAGAAGGTGTTCAGGAATTCCCAAGTCCAACTCCACCCCAGGTGATTTCTGAATGTTGGTGTCACAAGGAAGGACCACACTTCACAAAATACCATTTTAATTCCTGTTAAGATTGAGATCCCATAACTCTTACAGTTTCTAACTGTGATTCAACTCAGTAACTTGTCCAAAATATTATTCTCCAAATGGTGAAAGTCACAGACAAGTAAAAAGACTCAACCTTTAACAGCGAAATGTAACCAACACATAAAAATTGGTAGCAAAGTGAAACCAACGAGTTCACGCTTTTTGTCATTTGGAGTATGAGACTGATTACGTGTAAAAATGTAGTTCTCTCAGTGCAACTCCAAGAACACATCTTTGTATACTAGGGAAAAATTTGTATACTTTGTATAAAGGGGAAAATTCAAACAGTTGCATTTTATAGAAAAGCAGTTGTCTGCAGACTTCCTGGCCTGATAGAGTCTAGTAGAACCCTGAGACTGTGGCCATTCAAGCTTGGAACTTGCGTTCGGCTGGGCTGACTAGAGAAACAAATCTAGAGACAATCATATATGTGTAAGAAAGAGCTTTATCTCAAGAAGTAATTATGCATCAATAAAACATGCAAGCCCACTCCAGCTCGTCTATAAATCTGATTCTACTCCATAAGTCCGTCTTCAGACTCAAATACTGTGTATACCTGAGTATAAGCCGACCCGAATATCTATCGAGACACCTAATTTTATGACAAACACTGCATGAAAAATGTGCTGAAAAACTCGGCTTATACACAAGTATATATAGTAGTTACATTCAATGATGCAGAATGCGGGAAGATTGCAGGCTGGTGGGTGCAAAGTCTTGTGGAGCTGATGGTTGTGGATGCATCTCCATGAGTCTGGCACGTCTTAAGAGTGGCTCATCAGCAGGACAGTGAAGGCTCAGAGACAGGGGAGGTTCCCAGAGTCCTCCTTAGAAGAAGACCACGTCCACAAAGAGGCAGGATCAGGCTGTGACCTGATTGACAGGTTGCAGACTACCTCTACACTGTTACGTATTTTCAAGTTTGGATGAAATTCTGTAACTACCATAAGACTGAATTCACCCCTTTCAGCCAAACAGTAGTTGAGTCTATAAAGAAATGGAACACATTCCATAGAACAACCAGAGGAGATCAAAGGCCAGCTTTGCCCAGAAGCTGTTCAGAGGCAGGAAGAACAGACAAGGTAGACAAAGAATGAAGGGAATGGGAAACATGGGGAAGAAACGGCATGAGTACTGTTACACTGGAGGTACAGTGCCCAGGATAGCCAAATAAAATGTGCGTGAATTATTGAACAGAACATTAATTTTCCATGTAAACGTTTTCCAAAATCAGACACTTTGAGCTTGATCTGGTTTTTAACATTTTCTGGGTTTTTTTTTATTGGTTTATTTGTGTTATTTTCAGAATAAGGTTTATCTCCGTTGTATTTTGTGAATCTCTAGTGACAATAACTAGAATAAAGTTTCTGGGGGGTAAGGCAGACTGTGTGTATGTAGTGGGGGGCGTAATGGGAAGCTGGTAACCAGGAGTGCAAGAAGGAAGAAAACGTTTTGAAGAGGATTGTGGTAGTGATGTTACAGCATTGATTGATATGACGGAGCTATTGCATAGCTTGATGTCTGGATTATTTCCTAATCACATAATTTGGGGGTAATATGCTAAAAGAAAAAAAAGAGAAAAGATTTGTTATCTGGGATTCCTAGGGAATGTTTTCGTTAGGTTCCTTGTGGTCAGTTCCAAATCACAGCGACCCTCTGAACCACAGAGCGGAACACCGCCCACTCCAGCGCCGTCCTCAACTGCTCTCCCGTTGGAGCCCAGGGTTACAGCCCCCAAGCCGATCAACGCCGTTTCCTTTTCACACTGCCCCTCTAGTTCATCAATCATGAGATCCTTTCCCAGGGAATAGCATCTCCTACGAACATGTACAAAGTATGTGATGTGAGACAATAACCTATGGTCAAATAGTGCCATACATGATTTTTATAGGTATTGCTTATTTTCAAATATTAAAGTACATAAATATGCTTAGCTTTTAAATACTACTTCACAGTGTTTCAATATCCCAGTATTATACTGAACAGCAGCTATCTTGTACTGGAAAATTACAGAACTGTCAAATGAATAGAAAATCCTGATTGATAAAACACTATGTTATTGCAGACAAATGCACCCATATTATTTTCTTCATAAATTAACTTCTGAAGTATACAAATACTGTGCTTGCCCTAAGAGTGTCCTTATCTTTATCAATGGATATTTTCATCCTACTTAATTACTGGGTAGTAACCAAATACTCTCTATCCAACCTTTGTGCCAAGATGATTATGTCCTGTTCGTCAGTTTCCAATCTTTAAAAGCAGTTCCTGGATTATCATTCTGTTCTGCCTTAGGAAAGGAAAGTGATACTGAGCATGAGTCAGCTGATGATATATGTGGGTTTGGGTTTGTTTGTTTGTTTTTCTTTTCTTCCCTGGCAATTAGTTCTTTTATTACTTAATTTCAAATGAGACTTGATAAAGTCTACTGTTAGTGAAAAACATAAAACCGAGCATAACATTCATAGAAACAAAACATGGGATATTTACAAAACTATTAATTTTAGATTCAACTCTGAGAGTCTGAGGTTATTAATTTGATTGGATGATTTACCACACTCTGTGCCTTTTAAGTAGCCTTGGTGCCATGATTGGGTCATCATTGGACTAATAACTTGAAGGTTGGCACTTCAAACCCACTAATTGTTTCTGCAGAGAAAAGTGGTGCAAGCTGCTCACACCAAGATTCACAGTTTCAGAAACTCAAACAGGATTCCTGGGAGCTGGAATCCACTTAATGGCAGTGGGTACATATATGAGTTTTTGTAAGGCTCTTTTAAAGGTAATTCGTTCAAATTTCTAATGTGACTACAGAATGTAGTGAGGACCACAATCTAATCTAATTATTGGTCTTTTTTAACTCAAATTTGAAATGTAAATTTATATGTTAAGTTTAACACTTATTAAGGTGAAAATAATCATTTTCATATATTTTCCTCTTAAAAATGTATCCTTACATGGATTATAGGTATGTTGAAGCACAAGGATACCACTTTGAGGAATAAGGTACATCTGACCCAAACCATGATGCTTTCAGTCACCTCATATGCCTGTGAAAGTGGGACAGCCGAAGAAGAATCAAGTCATGTGAATGATGGCAATGACAGAAGACATTGAAAGTGCTATGGACTGCCAGAACAACAGACAGGTCTGTCTTGGTGAAGGAACAGCCAGGACCTCCTTAAAGGGAGGATGGTTAGACTTCATTCGTTAATCTTGTCGGCAGTATGGAGAGACAGACATCAGGCTGGATAAAGCAGAAGGGCATGGAGAAGTGTGAGACCGTCAAGGAGATGGATCTACAGAGTGGCTGCAACATGTGCAAACATAGCAACAATTGTCGGGATGGTGCAGGATGAGGCGATCATTCAATCTTGTAGGATCTTTATGATTCAGAGCTGCCTGGAAGATACCCAACAATAACCACCACTTTCAAATTCCCTATCGAATATCTCTGTAAAAATATACATATTCTGTTAAACAAAACATCTGTGTAACTACAGTTGGAAGTTGAGGTTGAGGGCAGTTAATATTTTCCCATTCATATCTATTAGTTTTAGCTGCGGCCTCAAATCTCAAAATACGTCCCGCTCCATCCTGTCCCACTCCAAGGGGAACAAACGAATGAAGTTAATCAAGTGTTTCCATTGAATACTATCTGGCTCTGTCTTAAGCACCGGCTTGTTTGTTTTTCAATACTAGATTCAGTTCTGTAGCCCCTTTATGGGTGCTAGTACATTTTTTTATTACAAAATGTCCCAAGTTTAAATTATAAATTAAAACAGAATTTTAGTAACTGAAAGGCCAATTTTTTTTGGACACATTTCACCCAGTCCACCTAGCAGCCTGTGTGGCAATGAATTAGGTCGAGACTCTGCGTAAAGTAGGGGCATTTACGGTTTCTTTCATCTCTTCCCTTCTGTCTCAGGGGCAGCCAGGACCAAATGAGGCTACTTAAGACAAAATATAGTCCCATCAGTCTCTCCAATCATGCCCCTTCAAAATCAAGTAAAGAATATCGTTGTCTTTGCTTAAAGGGATAAGGCAATGTGTGACTCAAGTGATTTGAAGGAGAATGACTTTGTAGTAGGAACAGGAGACCTTTCAAGGCTAATTTCATACAGCCTAAGGGCCTGCTTGGTGGTGTAGTGGTTATGAGGTGGACTGCTAACTACAAGGTCTGCAGTTTGAAACCACCAGCCCCTCTATGGGGAAAGATGAGGTTTCTACTCTTGCAAAGAGTGACAGTCTTGGAAACGCAAAGGGGTAGCTCTACCATTTCCTGTAGGGTCATGATGAGTCAGAATCTAACTGAAGCCAGTCAGAAGGCCCGAGAGATGTAATAAGTTACACACTGAGCAACTAACCCAAAGGTCAGCAGTTTAAATCTGCCAATTGCTTTGTGGAAGCAAGATGAGGTTCCCTGCTCCCATCTGTCTAATAGGATCATTGTGCATTAAAAGTAACTGGAAGGCAGTGATCTTTTAAAATTGTTTCGTTAAGGAAAAGCCACCAATTTTCTTCTATGTGTTGTCAATAGGAAAATATTAAATACATACCTACAAATAAGTTTTTATTATAATTGCTTGTGAAATGCTACCTATTGCCAAGATACTTCCTGGGGACCTATATCTCTATTGTTAAAGATTTCAGGTGGAAATCTCCAGTTCAAATAGGGGTCTCATGTACAAACCCTCTCGTGAGGAAATTAAACAGGTTACACGCAATCTGAGGATTCACCTCATCTGTTAAGATTATTGGTTTCTAATGTAAGCATTACCCACGCATTCCTTGGATTGTCCTTTCCAAGTCCCCAGCATGAGGAAATGCGATGTAATAGGAAATCACTCAATTAAAGTGACCATGACCAGCTGATGCTTGACTGTTAGCAAAAAAAGGCGCATGTCTGCCAGGTCCTGGAGCTCCTGCCAGCCTCCTGCAGCATCTAAGTACTGACGTGAGGCACAGGAAGCTGGCCTCAACGTTGATGTGTGTTTCCTCCAGTCTCTGGAATGCAATCCCCAAGAACAGAGAAGCCGTGAGACACTCAATACAGTACTTCCCACTGCTTGGAGAGGACCTAGGCTGAGGCCAGCACAGGGGGAGGGCCCAGCAATACTAATTAACAAAAATGGAATAATTCAATCATTCATCCAAGAGACGGTTATTGAACACTCACCAAGTTAAAAATACATATTAGACATGTATGCAAACTAAAATAGCAAGATACTGAAAGTAATCTTTTTTTTTTAAGTCATTGTATTGGGGGTTCTTACAGCTCTTATAACAATCCATATATCAATTGTATCAAGTACATTTGTACCTATGTTGCCAATATCGTTTACTAAACATTTCATTTCTGTTTGAGCTCTTGGTATCAGCTCCTCTTTTTCCCCCTCATTTCCCCACCCTCCCACCCTTGATCAATTATAATTCTTTTCATATCTTACACTGACCACTGTCTCCCTTCACCCAGGTTTCTATTGTTCTTCCCCTTTATGTGGGTGTGGGGGTGGTGGTGGTGGTGGTGGTCACACGTCGATCATTGTGCTGACTTCTTCCCCTTCTCCACCCACCTTCCCCACACCCTCATCCTTCTCCCAGGAAACTGATGGTAGGCTCGAACTCCTGTCCTTGCACTAAACAGCCCAACACTTACATTTAATTTGTCTCATAAGTTGGACATTGAATAAAGAAGACCAAAGAATCATCCATGCATTTGAATGATGATGCTGGAGAAGAATATTGAAAGGACCATGGACTGCTAAAGGAACAAACTGATCTCTCTTAGCAGAGGTACAGCCAGAGCGCTCCTTAGAGGCGAGGCTTCCAAGACTTTGTCTTACATACTTTGGACATGCTGGCAGGAAAGACCAGTCCTCCCTGGAGAAGGACCTCATGTTTGCTAAAGTAGAGGGGAAGTGAAGGAGAGGAAGGCCCTTAATGAGATGGCTTGACACAGTGGTTGCAACAAGGGGCTCAAACATAGGAACAACTGTGAGGATGGTGCAGGGCAGGGTGGTGTATCCTTCTGGTGTGAATGGGGTCACTATGGGTGGGAACCCACTTGATGGCCCTGAACAAAACAAGGGATCATGAAGCTAAAGCAGATCAGGACATTGTTTCTTTGTGCTGCATATGGTGTTGCCACGAGTAGAAGCTGACTTGGTGGCAACTAACAACAACTTGGAAAAGAGTGAGATGTATCTGGTAGATTCTGACTGCTAGCAGCACTATAGGATAGAGGAGTAGAACTGTCCTTGCTTCTAGGCCTTTGTGGAAGATCACCAGGTCCTTTCTCTTGCAGAAGTGCTGGTATGTTTGAACGGTCAGCATTTGAGTTAGCAATTGAGTGCTTAACCACTGCACCACCAGGGCTTATTCTCCAAGATATTGTTGTCAGGTTCCATCGAGTCACCTTTGACCCATAGCGACCATGTGCACAGCAGACCAACCCATAGCGACCACATGCACAATAGACCAAAACATTGAACCTTCCTGCACCATCCGCACAATTGTTCCTCTGGCCTTATTTTTTCCAATACAAATCTGTTCATCCTTTTAGCAGTCTACTATATGTTTAGTATTCTTCTCTAGCACCACAATTCAAATACACCGACTCTTCCAGGTCTTCCTTATTCAATGTCCAACGTTCACATTCATGATGCAGTGGAGAATACCATGGCTTGGATCAGGCACGCCTTAGTCCTCAAAATAACATCCCTGCTAGTCCAAACAGGACTTGTGCAACAGATTTACCAAATCCAACTGGTCCTTTGGTCTCTAGGCTGCTGCTTCCAAGAATATTGATTGTGGATCCAAGTATGGCCAAACCCTTGACAACTTCAACCCTTTTTCCTTTTATTGTGATGTTATGCATTCATTCACTTGTGAGGATTTTAGTCTTCCTTACGTTGAATTGTAATCCAGACCGAAGGGCTACAAGCCTTGATCTGCATCAGCAAGTGCTTCAGGTCCTCCTCACTATCAGCAAGCAAAATTGTGTCATCTGCATATCACAGGTTGTTAATAAGCCTTCCTTCAATTTTGATGCTGCAGCACTCCTCTTCATGTAATCCAGCTTCTCTGGTGATTTGTAGGCATAGAGATTTAACACATGTGATGAGAGGGCACACCTTGATGCGCATCTTTCCTGATGTTAAGCCATGGAGTACTCCCTTGTTCTATTGACATGGCTGACTTTTGATCCATGCACAAGTTCCAAATGATCATAATGAAGTGTTCTGGAATTCCCATCTTCCTCAAGGTTATCCACAGTTTATTATGGTCCACACAATCAGCATGTCTTCGCACAAACGATGACACACAAGTAAACATCTTTCTGGTATCCTCTGCTTTGAACGAAAATTCATCTGACATCAGTATTTCTATCCCTCATTCTATGTGCTCTTATGAATTCGGCCTGAACTCTTGGCAGGTCCCTGTCAATGTACCACCTACTAAATGAATAGATTAGTGTGGTTATGTGGAGGTCTGGTTGCCCAGTGGTCAAAACACTCAACTGCTTATCAAAACTTTGGACCCACCAGCCCTGGGGGAGCCAGTCAGCAGCTTGTTCCCTTAAAGATTACACAGCCTTGGAAATCTAATAGGGGCAGTTCTACTCTGTTCTATAGGGTCTCCAAGATTCGGAACCAACTTCTCAGAAACAGGTAGTATAGTTATAAGTAGCTCTAATATTTCTCAAGAAATCCAAGCCCAGTATTAGAGCCATTGCTTTAGGAGATGTTCTCTTCCCAGACACTCAGAACAAAATGTGCAGGGAACCTATAAGGATCATGTTGGCCACTAAGTTTTAAGCATGGTTGTACGTTTGAATACCCTTGGGAGGTTTTAAAACTTCCCATGTTCAGACCACACCCCAAGCCAGTTAAATATGATTTTCTAGGATTGAAATCCAAGCTTTTTTGCTTTGTAAAGCTTATCCATTCATTTTATTAGTTTAGGCTATTGTTTTCAACCCTGGCTGAGATTAAGGATCATGCCAGAAGGTTCTAAACACCAGGACTCATCCCTTGAGATTCTGATACACTTGTCTGGGCTAGGGCCTAGTTATCCTTGTCAGAAAAGTCTGGTGCTCTGCTCAGATAAAAGAAAATCAGTCATTGAAAGTGGAACAGAGCACAGTTCTGTTCTGACACAGAGGTAGATTGCTATGAATCAAAATCAATTCAAAGGCAACCAACCCCCACCCACACCACCAAAAAAAAATTAATTGCCATCAAGTCAATGTCGATAGTGACCCTACAGGGCAAGGCAGAACTTATCCTGTGGTTTCCGAGACTGAAACTCTTTACAGGAGTTTTGATTATTTGTTCTTGGTTAGGGTCTAAGCCTACATGTACATATCTTTTTTAACTTGCACATTCAACGCTATCAATGCTAATGTTAGGGGATAATAAAACAATTATATCTAATTGGGGGTAAGTATATAACATAAACAGCATGGAAGAGACTGTTTTGTGTAACAAATTTTTCTTGTGGTTACCCAACTGCTTGTTAACCAGAAGGCTGGAAGTTTGAGGCCACCAGCCACTCCATGGAAGAAAGGGCGCTGTCTGTTTCCCTTAAGATTTACAGCTGTGGGAAGCCAATGGAGCGTTCTGCTGTGTTCTTTATATGGGATCCCTGAATCGACTTGACAGCAACAATATGTTTGGGTTTTGCGACAGAGGAAGGGCATTTTGTTCCTGAGTTTATGCAAAGTGAGGTTGGGGCAGGCTGTAAGACTGTCTTGGGATTTTTGACCTCATGAGCTGTTGTGGCCACTCTTACTCATTTTTGGTGGAAAACAAACCCAACCCTGAACTGCTTGCTAGCGTGTGTGATTGTTTCAACACAGATGCCACGAACTATACAATCCACCATCTGGTACTGAGTTTTATTGACCCCATGGACGTCTTTCAGGAGAAAACAAAACATTTTGTTATTTCAACTTTCCTTTGCTTGTAAATATTTGTATAACTTAATTCATGATGCCATTTGGAAATTTATTGGAGTGTCAATTTCTCAGAACCCTCGCTATAACTGGATGCGCTACCGCACCCACGCTCTATTGAAAGAAAACCCTGCAACATGGGAAGCAGACAGGTGATCCGGGTCCCTCCTGCCGACAGGAAAAGTGCTAGCCAGTCCTTTTTCATGAAAAGTTAGCTTTAAAACTCTAAACAACAGTGTGCCAGATTGACACATCTTGATAGGTTCTGCCTGATTTTGACCAGTTAGGACAAAAATTAAGAAAAATAGAGGCCTGACATTACGGTGAAGGAAAAGGAGGAAAATTCTGGGAAGACGGATGATACTTGATGACGTCAGCAGTCCCGCGCTGCTTTTAGAGAACCTCACTGACTCAGCTGCTCATCTTCAGACAGTTCATTAATTTCCTTTAGTTCACTGAATAGGAAATTTCCCTTATGCCTTCAGTTGATCTCACCTTTCCGTCCAAGGGAATCACGTGAATGTCTGGAGGAGTTTATCTTGCCAGGCTTTTTTTTTTTTTTTTTCAAAGCTCCACCTCAACAAAGTCGGCCAAGTTCTTGTGCACTTGTGACTGTGCGGAGATTGTCCCTGGGACTTCATGCTTCAGGAGAAGTGGAATCCAAGACAGCATTGCACACGGTGGTGATCTTGCTCAACTTTCTTACATTTTCTGTAATGATAACTTCTGTGGAAATAGAGAATAAAAATTTAAATCCCAATGAGATTAACTGAAGGTTATCTCTTCAGAGTTTACGGTAGTAAGGGATCCAGCTACCTTAGCTTTTGTTTGACTGAGACTCAAAGGCAGGCAGGAGATGGGAAAACTTTGTAGTTAGAAAAACAAAGGAAGGAAGGAAACTTTCCAGTGGTGTCCTGGCTGGAGCGACTAGTCTGGCCGTAGGAAACTGGAAATAAATTAAGTAGAAGTGAGCATTTTTCTCTAATTGATTGGGGGACATGTTTGGCTTTCTTTGATTGGTCCTAAAATTAGATGTGGGGATAACAATTGAGGAAACTCTCAGTTATGACTCGAGTCCTGGACAGGTTGGTCCGATGTTGCTGATATTATCATCTGGCTTTCTGAACTCCCCATCCATCCCCATGAAGGTGATTCAGACTCATCCTGATGGACATTGTGAATCTCTACAGGAGTAGAACGCTCATCTTTCTCTTGTGAAGTGACTGGTGGGTTTGGATGGAAGATCTAGTCATTAGCAGTTTCATGCTGACCCAGTAGCACCTCTGGGCTCCTTAGACTTCTTGAGTGGTTGTTGTTGTTGCTGTTGTCAGGGACCCTAAAGTCAGCTCCTGTTCGTAGAGACCCTGGCACAAGAGGGGGAAATGCTGCTCGATAGTCACAATTGTTGTTATGCCCTTTGATGCAGCCACCATGTCAACCCATCTCCCTGGCATGCTTCCTCTTTTTCTATGATCCTCCACTCTAGCTGGCATGTCCTTTTCCAGGGACTGATCTCTCTTTAAAACAGCCCAAAGGGTGTGAGACAAGACCTTACCATTCTCACGTCTAATAAGCAGCCTGGTTGTTCTTCCAGGACAGATCTCTTTGTTCCTCTGGGAGTCCATGGTCCTTTCTATACCCTTCATCAACAACATAGTTCAAACACATCAATTCTTCTTGGGTCTTCCTTATTCATTGTCTAACTTTTATGTACATATGAGACAATGGATAATTCCATGGTTTGGGTCATTGCAAATAGGAATTTGCCATTCGGGGATGGATACTCTAAACCAGCAGTTCTCAACCTGTGAGTAACGACCCCTTTGGGGGTCGAATGACCCTTTCACAGGAGTTGCCCCATTCATAACAGTAGCAAAATTAGTTATAAAGTAGTAACGAAAATAATTTTATGGTTTGGGGGTCACCACAACATGAGGAGCTGAATTAAAGGGTGGTGGCATTAGTAAGGTTGAGAACCACTGCTCTAAAGAGTGGATCCGAGTTCTATTTGTATTTGGGATTCCCATTGTCCTTTCGCTGGTTCAGTCTTTCACTTCAAATGCCAACTCCATTGCTACCCTGGCAATGACACTAGCCAAATCATGAGAAGGAGAAAATGACACTGTATTGAGAAACGCAAGTGATTCAGAGTTTATCAGGGAAGCCATGGATTCTCTAACAACAATGCTTGCCCCCATAGAAGGGAAGGTAACTAACATGTATTGAATATCTACTGGTTATGGTAGCCCTGGGAAGGCTCCCTGGTGCGGCCACAGTCCAAACCAAGAGGTGGGGAGGTGAAACTCCTCGCCGGCCACTCCTCAGGGAAAATGATGTGACAGGCTGTCTTCACTAAGATCGACAACCTTGGAAACCATCTAGCTGCTAGTCCGGCAGGTCTCCTCTCTCCTCAGGGTCTCAGTGGTCAGGGACGCTTCCTCGACGCAGTCCCGTCAGGGTTAGGAGGCCAGTGACTAAGGAAGACCTCAGGAAGATCAATGTATTTGAATTACAGTGCTGGCAAAGAATGCCCAAGTACCACAGACTGCCAGCAGAACAAATGAATGTGACTTGGAGAAAGCATGCCAGAAGGATTCTTAGAAAGACGGATGGGAGGACTTTATCTTATGTACTTTGGACATGTCATCAGGAGAGACCAGACCTTGAAAAAACACACCCTGCTTGGTAAAGTAGATGGGCAGCGAAAAGAGGAAGACCCTCGAGGAGATGCATTGAAACAGTGACTGCAACAATTGGACCAAATGCTTAGAAAGACAACTTAGGAAGAGGTTGCAGGACTGGGCAATGTTGCCTTCTGTTGTGCATAGGCTCTCTTTTCAGTCAGCATCAACTCAAAGCACTTAACAACAACCTGATGTGCAGTCTGGGTATCTGGGGAACGTTGGGGGCCCGCAACTGGCCTACCTGTGAGTTTTCCTCCCCGTTCTGCTTCCACAGATAAGACCCCCTAGCCCAATGTTTCCCAAAGTGGGTGATATCACCCCTGGGTGTTCTGAAACCAACCAGCCTTTGTGCCAAAGCAGACACTTACATGTTATCCACGATTATGTACACAAGTTCAATGGCCAGGTGGGGCCCTGAGGAGATTTTTTTTCTGAAGGCCAAATAATTAGGGGAGCCGATGCCCTAGCCAAACAATTCTCTTTACCAAATGAACCTTCTTATTCCTGCCTAGTGGCATTTTCATTCCCTTCTGACCTGTAGAATTTTTCAAGCAAGCCAGTCATATGTCCGCTAGTGTGAGGGAACCATTGATATGAGAATCCCTACTCCCAAAGCCTCTGGTGGTTCACTCTGTTCTCAGATTAAGAACAATCCCAGTGTGACCTTGTAAAAGATTCTTCTCAGCCAGATGATAGCGTATGTGACTAATAAACTGTCACTGAGCTCAGGGGTCTAGGGTTGATACCCTGTGTTTGGCTTTCACCAAATCAGAGGCAGAACGCTCTCCCTCATCAATGAGGTGAGTAGGAGGTGATTAAATCAAAGTCCCTGTGGTACATCTTGCCACAGCCTTCAGTGGGCCCTCCCTGATAACAGTTAATAGTTTCATAATTTCTTACTATCTGTCTTCCACAGTGATGGGAACCAGGATGATGAGGATGATGATGAGGGGCATGATGATATTTAATGTTAATGACTACTTGCTTAGGGAATGATTGATATCATTACCATTTCTAGATGTGGTAACTGAGCATTAATGACATTGCATACCATTTTCAGGGAGACAGTAAGTGTTAAAGCTAGGATTTAAATCTGGGAAGTTGGCTACAAAGCCATATGCTTTATCACTCTCTAACACCTGAACTCCGTCTTGTTTAGCCATCCACCCCCACACAGTGCCAGGCGCATCCTGACACTGGCACATGTTTGTTGATTCTAAGAATTAATGAGCTGAGAAAGTTAAAATTAAATGGAAATTAAAGTAAAAAGCACTGACACAAAATATTGAAACTGAAACAACTTAAAATGGGTCAAAGGGAGGTCAAAGGATGAAGTATTCCATCCCCCCTAACTGCAGCGGCCGTAGTCCCCTTGTCAAGGCTTCTGTTCTGGTTGCAAGGCTACTCACAGCCCTCCACTATGGTCGGAGGGGACTTTTCAGAGGCTTAATTCATGTAGGAAACCTGCACATGGATGTTGGGGACTTCCACGGTCATCTGTAGCCTTCTGCAAACCATGGGTTCATAATCCAAGATCTGATACCATTTCTCCTTAGGATTTCAATTTTAAGTTCTTTCAGATTTTGTTATTTTTGACTTTCATTTCAATTGAAGTTTTCCTGTTTTGTCTAGTTATTGTTGTTATTGTTGTTTTTCTGTTTCCTGTTTGTGTTTTGTATGATTTTTCTGTATATGGAATCCAGGATAGGCAAATTCTATAGGAGACAATGACTGCATTAATAATTACCTAGGTGTATGGCAGGGAAGGAGGAGGGAAAACAGGGAGTTAACAATGAAAGTACCAGAAGACAATATTCTGAGACTGATTGTGGTGATGATTGAACTTCTTTTCTTAATAAGATTGAATGATTAAATTGTATGATATGTGAAATATATACCAACAAATTTTTTAAAGAAAAAATTTGAAAGCACTGACAGCTGAGAACTGGCAGGTAGCTAGCATCTCAAAGCTAGGTCCCAGTATTCTCACCAATTATAAAGAATAACACAGGATACCAAGAAAAGTCAGACGGGGTCACACCACAACCATGGTGGAATAAGAAAAAAGTAGCCCACATCACAGCCATGTGAGAACACAGAGGCAAAGATGTCATCGCCCAAACAATGATGCACCTTTCTCCCTCAGCAAGCGTGACAACGGTTTCTCTGTCATTGGTAACGAAAGCCTCACTTTCTTCCTCCTACCTCTTAAATAAAAATTAAGATACCCAAGTATTGAATTGCCCCTGCTTTAAATCCAAAACAAAATTGTGCTTCTTTAAGCCCACCCTCAAATCATCCAGCACAGTCCCAAATTTTGTAACAAGCCCTTCTTAATTCCCTCTCACACAGTGTCCTGTGACATAGATTTCTCCCCAGTTGCAGCAGCCATAGAGTTAATAATTAATGGCTTTACTTGACTCCGCTCATTTTGGTAGACCCTCACTGGAGGGCATTGACAGAGAAAATGTTCGCTTACTTAACAGTGTTGGGTTTAGATTAATGTAACCTCTGAACTTTGGGTTCCTATCCATTACTTTGTCAATAGACTTACGGATTAACAAGTTGTTATAGTTGTTAGTTCTTGCCCACATTGTTGCTGTCTGAGAAAGCACCCTTACTTACCAGAAGGACAAAGGACAAACTAAGGGAGAACACTGTGACTACAAAACGTCATCAGTTACGATTGCTTTCTATGCTTGAACAGATTGGCCAAAAAGCACAGGCTGTCTCCTCGTGCTCTCTGTAGCTTGATGAAATATCCAGTTCTTCTATGCATCACGTTCCCCCTGTGTTTCAAAACCTTCCTCCTGTTCTCTCCAGTCCCAAAGAATATACTCTAGTTTCTTAGCCAGAATTTTTATATGCAATAGCTTGTTTATGGCCTACACTTTTCTTCAGTCTCTTCTCATTAGAGTGTATGCCGACGGAGCCCATGTGTCTGTTAATGTGATGTATGAATGTATGATAATGTAGTGAAAGGTGCCAGTAGGATACTGAGTTATCCCTCCTTTATGGCATTGACCTTCTAAAGGAATCCTTTGTCTTAATCCAAAGGATTGACATTAATATTAGGGAAGATGATTTAGAATACGGAAGACTTTTTAACACCCACAACCATGTTATCTAGACTGAAGCCTGTTTATCTTACAAATGGAGATGCATGTGGCATTATTTTCCATTGCCAATAACATTGTGATTTGTGAAATTTCAATTTCTACATTGAAAGAGACAAAGGAGCCGTGCATTGGAGACAATGTCTGGATTCATGAGAGCTGTCCAGCATGAGTTCCAGAAACAAACAAACACAAGGTACAAAATGGTGCCACTGTGGATCCCCAAGTGGGATTAGTGACTGTCCTTGACGGCTTCGGTCTGTAGGCAGAGTGCTGTTAGCTGGTTAGCTTGCAAACATGTGCCATTGGATAAGGTGCTAGGATGCGGGAAGCTTAATATGTGTGCACATGGAGACACTGATGTCAAGAAAACAACCCATGTGGTTGGTGTTCTTGGGTGCCATCAAGTCAGTTCCACCTCATAGTGACTCTCTGTGCAATGAAAGAAAACACTGCCCGGTCCTGTGCCACCCCCATAATTGTTGTTATGTTTGGGCCCATTGATGCAGCCACTGTGTCAATCCATCTTGTCAAGAACCTTCCTCCTTTTCATGGAGCCTCTAATTACCAGATATCATGGTAAATCCTTCCCCAGGGACTGGGAACCCATGACAAGTACGTGAGGTGAAGTCTCACCATCCTTACTTACCTCTAAGGTGCAACCAGTCTGTACTGCTTCTAGAGGAGACGTGTTTGGTCTTTTGGCAGTCCGCTGTTTTTGGATATTCTTCTCCAGCAGCGTACTTCGAATTCATCAGTCTTCCTTGTTCACCGTTCAGCTTTCACTCGTCTATGAGGCAATCGAACATATTATAGCTTGGGTCAGGCACACCTTAGTCTTCAAAGTAACACCCTTGCTTTTCAACACTTAAGATCTTGTGCAGCAGATTCACCCCATTCAGTGCACCATTTGATCCCTTGATTGTTGCTTCCATGAGGTTGATTATGGCTCCAAGCAAGATGAAATTGTGGTGACTTCAGTCTTTTCTCCATCTATCATGATGTTACCTATTGGTCCAGTTGTGAGGATGTTGCTCTTTCACATTGAGTTGTAACCCATGATGAAGGCTCAATCCTTGGTCTTCATCAATAAGTGCTTCAGGTCCTCCTCACTTTCGGCAAGCAAGGTTGTGTTTTCTCTACATAGCGGATTGTTAATAAGCTTTCCTCTAATTCAGAAGCCACCTTCTTGTGCACGTAATCCAGCTTCTGTGCTTATTTGCTCAGCATACAGAAAATAACATAATTCCTGAATAATACCTGTCTTATTAGTGAAATCATCCTAGAAAATTTTCTTTGGTTTTCCAAATTTTATATTTCCTTTTTTTGTAAGTTGCAAGAAACATAGGGGTTTATTCACTGCTGTATTATTAATAGACTACTTCCCTAAAAAATGATATGATAGAAATATCTGACCTCTAACTTCATTAATTCAGCATCTGAAACAACTCAAGATATACTTCTTTGATCAGAACAATTTTCTCCTTTTCCTATGCTGCTGGCCTCTGCTCCATGTCTTCTTGGACAAAGGTTACACAGCTTTTTATTTTCACCAATAAGTGTTCAGATGAACCCCACTCTCGCTCTCTCGCTCTGTGAGGCAGTAAGCCAAGTTTCTCAGACAAGTTCCTCGGGGCATCCCAGCAAACCCCCTACCCAAAGATTTTCAGCTCTCTCATTCCATAGGCCTGGAAGTTCCCTTCACTGGACTCTGCTGGTTTTTGGTTTGGTGTAGATGATGCTCTGCCATGCTTGCATCGCTGCTGGTTTTCTTGTGCTGTCCCCAGTGTTACAGCTCTCTGACTCTAGAGAGCTCCTAGTGCAGGAACTGCACATCCAAAAGCTACGTTCAACTTCCAGATCATCTTCCTTGTGGGTAGTACAATCCCCATGTCACATCTGGAATGGCTTATTTTAAGTCTAACAGAGTGGAAAAAGTGATCAATCTCATTATTAGAATTACATACCATTTACTTGTATGGCCCCACTTCCACAGGGTGTCATATTCCTTATTTGCATTAGCAACACGCTGGCCAATCCTTTTGGTGGCCACCTTATTTGAGGGTTCTGCCCAACCAGTGGATGGGAGTCACAAGACTCTGGCCAAAAGGGACAAATTATGACGTAATCCACAGGACTGCTTGCCCCAATTAATGAGTTGATTGCACAATAGTTAAGTGCTTGGCTGCTAACTCAAAGGTCAATGTTTGAACTCAGAAATCACTTCTCAGTAGAAAACATGATACGTCCGCTTCCACAAAGATGTCCATCTTGCAAACCCTGTGGGACAGTCCTATTCAGCTTTATAACGTCAGCGTGAGTTGGAATTTACTTGACAGCAGCAGTTTGGGTTTTCGGAATTTTTTATTAGCAAAAACAACCCAAAAAACATTTCAAATTTTAAACCAAAACCATCGAGTGGAAAATGTTCAAAATATTTGTAACTTCTAAATTCTACCCAGCACTTTTATCAATTCATTTCTGAAAAACAAATAAACAAACGGTGACAGCTTTGGGATCCTTAAATAAATGTCAAGTGTAAGACAACATCTGGAAAGCTAATGCTATCATTCCAGAAGAGAAAATACTGCCTAAACTTGAAGCCTTCCATTCGCTGTGGAATTAATTCATTTCTGTATATTTGCTTGCATTCCATGGGGTAAACTTCCTCCCTTTCAACCTTTCCCTAAGTGGTTCTCCATGACACGTTGAAGATACAAGCCCCCCAATCCTTGTTTAAACTGTGGTGCTGGTGAAGAACACTGAACGTACCATGGACTGTCAAAAGGACAAACAGATCCGTCTTGGAAGAAGTACTGCCAGATGCTCCTTAGACGCACAGATGGGTAGACTTTGTCTCATGTATTGTGGACATGTTGTCAGGGGAGCCCAGTCCCTGGAAAAGGGCATCATGCTTGGTAAAGTGGAGGGACAGCAAAAAAGAGGAAGGCCTTTGACCAAATGGATGGACATAGTGGCTTCAGCATTGGGTTCACACATAAGAACAATTATGGGGATAGAACAAGACTGGGCAGTGTTTCACTCTGTTGTCCATAGGTTTGCTATGAGTCCGAATCATCTCCATGGAACCTACCAACAATGTTTTCCAAACCCCGTTATAACTCCATAGTTCAGCTCTATTCTAAAATGGAGGTGAGAGTGATCAAAAAGGCATCTCCAGGTATCTCTGGAAAGTAGTAGGTGTTGTTGGGTGCGATTGAGTCTATTTTCAAGCAATAGTAAGGGTTATAAAGCAAAGTCATGGAGTCATTACCGCTCATTGATGGTCAGCGACAATGTCATTCTCTGCATTCCAAACCAAACTCCTGAGACTAAGTGTTTATAGGAGGTAGAGAGCCCAGTCTTTATCACATGGAGATGCTGGTGGTTTTGAGCTGCTGGCCATGCAGACTGCAGCCCAATGTGTAAACACTGCACTATCAGGGCTCCTATAATTCTCGGCACTCCAGTAGAATTAACTAAATAGAATCACTAAATAGATGATTCGTGTATTTCTATGATGATAATTCTCAATGACAAAAGAAACTTGACTGAAATTCAATCTGTCAGTTTGTCATACTGTGGTGGCTCATGCGTTGCTCTGATACTGAGTTCCACTACTGGTATTTGAGGTACCAGTGGTCGCACATGATGGACAGATTTCAGGGTAGTTTCTAGAGCAAGACAAGCTAGGAAGGAAGGAAGTTCTGGCAATCTACTTTTAGTAATTAATGACTAAAAACCTTATGGGTCACAACAGGTTATTGTCCTCCTAGTAGTGCCAATGTAGTGCTGCAAGGTGAGCCCCCTGGCTTGGAAGACACTGTGTAATAACGCAGCAATACAGTTACAGATTTAGTGATCATGAAGATGATGAAGAGCTGAGCAATGGTTTATTCTATTATGTGTAAGTTTGCCATGAATCAGAGCTGACTAGAAACCAAGAAAGAGGAACAACTGAAAGGTAACTTTTTAATGCCGAAATTAATTGTCCTGAAATGTAGGGTGGGAATCAGAGTGGCCTAGGAAGCAGAATGTGAGATGCCAAGTGATCCCACTTGACAGAGCGAATAATATTCAGAACTGAGAAGGGAGCACCATGACTAGAAACAGTCTCAGAGGTAGCTAATCACACTCTGTACCAGGTACTGTGCTAGGGTTAGACAAACACTATAACTGATCTCACAATATTCTTGCTGGTTCACCGGTATTATTCTATTTTACAGAGGAAGAAACAGAGGTTACCTACCAAAGGCTGACTTGCCCAGGACCCTATAGCTGTGGAATGCCAATAACAGAATGCAAAAGTATCTAATTTTATTATACTATGCATTTAGTTTTACTGCATGTTATATTCCATTATCCAATTAAGGACAAAATACACACTGCACAGAAAGTTTTGCATGTATATGAGCATGAAAATATCATGGCTGAGCTTAGGCACATCTTAGTTTTCTAACTGACATTTGTGCTTTTTCATGCTAAAGGCCTTTTGCACCAGATCAATGCACTATGCTATTTGACTTCTTGACTCCTTGAATCTTGTTTTTTTGCCAATATCTTCTGTGCAACTAGGACATTTCTTTAATACCACTGACTCCTGATGACATACTACTATGTTTCCCCAAAAGTAAGACATCCCCCAAAATAAGACCTCCCAGAACATAAGGCCTCCCCAATAATAAGGCCCCCCCAAAGCTATCGTAACTCTGGACTCTGGATCGTAGGGGCGGGTGTCACCGCACAGCTCACTGTTGGCCACAGTGCAGCCGGAGCAGACAGGAAGTGCGAGTAAATGTACCATAGATTTTTGTACATGGAAATAATGGTAGTAACAAGAAATTCTTGATACTGTAGGATTCACATTTTGTCTGGTTATGCTGGTTTGTGATGACAACTACGACTGTACCGTATATAGGTAGTAAATTTCCTTTTTCTTGGTTCAACAATAAATGTGTACCGTATTCTTCTTCATGGAAAAATAAAATATACCCTGAAAATAAGACCTAGTGCATCTTTGGGAGCAAAAATTAATATAAGACACTGTCCTATTTTTGGGAAAACAGGGTACCTCCTGAAATATCTAAACATCAATAAACTATTTGGGGGAGTACAGTGACTCAGTGTATTCCTTCCATCTTCTTTTAATACTTCCTGTGCTGTTCAATATTTCCCCCATTGAATCCTTCAGTATTGCAACTTGGGGATTAAATGCTTTCTTTAGCTCTTTCAGCTTGAAAATGTTAATGGTTCATCCCTTTTGTTCTTCTAGCCCCACCCCAGGGATTTGCCTGTTCCATGGCAACGCTTTGTCTTCTTGTGACTCCCTTTGAAAATTTCTGTTCAGCTCTTTTACTTCAGCATTTTTTTCCAGTCACTTTAGTTCCTCTACATTCTAGAGAACGGTTCAGTGTCTCTTCTGCATCTAGTTTGGTCTTTTCCTTCTTTTCAGCGATCGTTTGCTTTCTTCATGTGTGACATTGCAGTGGTCATCTTCACAGAACTGGCGTGGTCTTCTGTCATTAGTATGAAATGCATCAAAGTCATATTGACACAGTCTCTAAATTTGAGTGGGATATACTCAAGATCATATTTTGGGTCTCATAGATTTTCTTATCTTCAAATTAAACTTGCATTCAAGCGGTTGGTGATTTGTTTACAATTAGCCCCTGACCTTGTTCTAATTGATGAAGTTGAGCTTCTCTGCCCTCTCTTTCCACAAATGTAATTGATTTCACTCCCGTGAATTCTGTCAGGTTAGATTCACATATAAAGTCTCAGTTTCTGTTGTTAAAAACAAGTATTTGCAATGCCTCAGCTGTTAGTCTCCCCACATTCTATCATGCAGTTTTTAGTGTCAATTCTATCCCCACTGTTATATTTCCCAACTAGTGATCTTTCTTTCCTTCTACATTTGCATGTCAATCATTAGTAATTATTAATGCATCTTCAGAGATGTTTGATTACTTTCAGACTGTAAATGTTGGAGAAAATCTTCACTTTTCACATCACTGGAATTAGAGGATAGTGCACACATTTTAATAATTGTTGTATTTTCACACCTTTCTTGTTGCTATTGTGTTTATGTCCCTTCGAGTTGACTCCATCTCATAGTGACCATATGTACAACAGAATGAAGCACTGCCCAACCCTGCACCACCTTCACAATCATTGCTATGTTTGATCACATTGTTGGTATTGCTACTCTCATCATTAGTCCTAGATTCCCTGTGGTTCCAGCTCTTATCTGTACCTGTGTACATGCTCTTGTTTAGCAGGACTTGTAAGGCAGAATTGGGGTCATGATGGGGGGCGGGGCATTAAGGAAGTAGAGGAATGTTTTACATTTCATCGGTGTGATACTGCACCCTGACTGGCTTGTCTCTTCCTTGTGACCCTTCTAAGAAGTATTCTGACTGTACTTCTTCTGACACAGATTTGTTCAGTCACTTAGCAGTCTACAGATGCTCTGCCAACATTATAATTCAAATATACTCATTTGTCTTCAGTCTTCCTTATTCATGGTCCAGTGTTCATATGCAGATATAGTTGAAAATGCTGTGGCCTGGGTCAGGTCCACTGTAATCCTCAAAATGACATCTTCACACGTGAACATTTTGAAGAGATCTCTTTACAGTACATTGACTGATACAATATGTCATTTAACTGTTTGATTACTGTTCCCATGGAAGTTGATTGAGTATCCAAATGAAATAAAATCCTTGACCACTTTAGTCTTTCCCCCATTTACCTTGATGCTGTTACTTACTTGTTATTTGTGAGGACTTTTGTTTTCTTCATGTTGAGTGTAATCCACAGTGAAGGTGGTGGTCTTTGTTCTTCATCTTAAGTACACTCCAAGTCCTCCTCGCTTTCAGCCAGCAAGCTTGTGTCCCTGCACATTGCAGGATGCTCATGAGCCTTTCTCCAGGTCTGCTGCCACGTTCACCTTTATATAGTCCAACTTCTTAGTTATCCTTGTATGAATAAAGATATTTCCCTATCACTGTGAAATTACACTTCAGGGCAGATCTTGGAACATTTCTCTCGATGGTGAGTGTGATACCATTCTTCTTCAATTTGTTAGTCCTAGTAGAGTAGATCTTACAGTAGTCTGATTCAAAACAGTCAATACCATTCCATTTCAGCTCAGCAATGCCTAGGATATGGATCTACCCCACTACCCATTTCTTTTCTTTCTTTTTTTTCTTCCTTTTTTCGTCTCAGAAGTAAGACCACCAGATCATTCTTCCTAATCTGTTTAGTCTAGAATTTGGGTGACATCTGACCACCATGGGTGACCCTACTTCTTTTGAAATTCCAGTGCCAGGTCTTCCCTCTTCATAGCCGAATGTAAGCCACTAAATGACAAATAGGTGGTAGTGCAATGTTTCAGTACTTCCTAGTTTATAACTATTGGCTGTGAGACCAATCTACAAATTTTAAAGACCTCAACCTGTAATAAAATTAGGAAGTGTGATAAAATGATTCCTAAGGATTCTTCTCACTTTTAATTGTATGTGGATACAGATATGGATATAAAACTACATATATTTTTATAGGTATGACATGTAATTTATCAAATTATTTAAGCAATTGATGTTATTATTACTGCAATTTAATAAATGATTTTAAAAATTCCCAATCATCACCTGTTAGACCAAAGTGTATAGTCCTATAAGAAAATGAAAGACACACACAAAATGGAGAATGAATGATTGACGATATCTTTTTCATGGGATTTTAATGCCTACCTGGTCAGAAATTGTAGAACTAAAACATAGAGGTCTTAGCCTAAGATGTGCCACTTCTTTCAACTAGCTGTGGTGCCAAAGAAAACTCCTGTAAAATTGCTTTTGCTGCCCACCCCGCCCAGCACTTGGTTTTAAAGTCAAAAAGAAATAGTAATCTTTTTTCCCCCATTCCTTTGTCATTTTACCTCTGCGTGCATTCATTTGTGCTTTAATCGATGTGGTGCTGTAAGAACAAGCTGTGTTTCGGGTCTATGTGCTAACCCTCAATTTATTACAAGAATCCCTGGTGGCACAAAAATCCATCAAGGGGGTCTAGCAACAACTTCTGGGGACTAGGACCTACCAAGGGATACTGTCATTGAGACCATGGATGGCTTGAGACTCTTGGAGATATCAATTAAAAAGGAAGAACACTTCATCTACAAGCTCTCTTTCTTTCTCCTAGTCTCCTAATGTCAATGGGAGCAAAGTGTTACCTCTGCGCTGTCAACCATAAGTTGTAGCCATTAACACGAAACCTCCGACTCATGAGATGTCTAAATTTCATGACTCTGGCAACAGGTCCAGGAGCTAGCCTATGCATTGGAGGGTGAATTGATTCTTAATATAGCGCCTGTGCATATGCTTTAGTTCAACTTTCTGTTCCGTAGTCCAACCTATGTTTTATAAAGAGGCCCTACCCACTGATAAGGGCTTATTTATATGTCCACAGCCAGGTTGCCCCACTTTAATCTAGCTTCATCTTATGTAAGCACATGACTCACAGAAATTAGGCCTTTCCTGAAACTGGGGTTGAGAACCAACTCTCACTTATCTGGGCGAGGGGTAACAGGGGACAGGAAGACATGAAACCCAACAGTAATCCCTGACTTCATTTTGACCAATAACCCTAACCTCCTCTCTGATGCCGACACATTTCCTGCAGAACACAGAAATGCCAGAAGAAAATAATTGTCATCGTGTCTGATTTTCATTGTAAAAATGTCATGAAAAGTCAACAATTGAAAGCTTGCCATCTCCTTTCCCCTGCTCTCCGTTGACCAGGACTGTGCTTTCTACAGCAGTCCTTTTTCTACGTCTATCTTTTGGAGCATCGATTCAGGAAGACCGCAGAAGAAGAGGTGCGTTTGAATTGTGGGGCTGGAGAAGAGTATCAAGAGTACCAAGGGCTGCTAGAAGGAGACCTAGAGCTGTACTGGAAGAAGTAAGGTCAACATGCTCCTTAGAGCCTGGGGTGGAAAGACTTTGTCTTACACACTTTGGACAAGTGGCCAGGAGAGACCAGTCCCTGGAGAAGGATGTGGCATTTGGTAAAGTGGAGGGGCAGCCAAAAAAGGGAACATCCTCAACCAGGTGCAGTGGCACAGTGGCTGCATCCGTGGGATCTGGCAGAGGCACCATCGTGAGGCTGCTGCAGGACCAGGCAGTGTCTCCTTCTGCTGTGCATAGAGTCGTTGTTGGTCGGAACCAACTCGATGGCCCTGAACCACAATAAGAGCCTCTTTGGACCCATATTCTAGATGGGGAATTTCTATCAGGGCCCGCTTTCATCATGTCACTGAAACACAGCGTCCCAGCTTTCGTTACACTCACAAGCTAAAACCAGTGGCACTTTAGATTTTCCGCATGATGTATCTCTTTGGAACTGGATCCCGTTGCATATTGCTGTGGATCTTGAATTTTATTCTCTTGATTTTCATGCCATTGTGTGCTTCTTGTCCTTTCAGCATAACCATCAGTGAATCCTACTGACTTGAAGTATCTTCTCCTTATGCTCAAAATTCAACCACTTTTATTACCTCCACTAGCACCATCTTTGTCCCAGCCATTTTATCATTCGAGTAGGTGGTTTAAATCTCCAGTTTTCATCTTCAGGATTACAGTTTTGGGTATCCTCAGTCTGTTTTCCACAAAGCAGATAGGCTGCTCTTTTGAAAATATAAATTACATCACCATCTACTCTGACTGATTCTCCTTTTCATTTTTAATAGAACCCACACACCCGCCAAAGTCTTTACCCCATACATATCTGCCCTTGCCGACACCTCTACCATCTCCTCTTGCTATTGTCTCTACCATTGTGTATGCTTTAGGCCCGCTGTTCTTCTTAGCTTTTCGTGAATCCGAGAGTCGGCAGGGCAGCTGCCCTGCTCAGGGTTGCATCAGGTCTGCATGATTGTGTGGTCAACTTGCCTTATTGTGTTGTGCCGCTGCTCATGCACCATCCCCATCACCATGCTTCCTGACCACACGGACTAAGGTAGCTGGAACTAGTCTTTCATGCATTACCACCTTAGTCTACCACACCTATGAAGTTGGTATTAGAAGTACAACCAGAATCCTCCTGGGAGGTAAGAGTGGCACGGATTGTCTCATGTACTTTGTACTGGTTATCTGGAGAGACCAGTCCCCAAAGAAAGACATGAATAAAGTGGGAGAGCAGAGGACAAGAGAAAGCCCCTCAGTGGGATGTGCTGCCACAGTGGGTCCCACAGCAACCGGGAGGAGATTTGTGAGGCTGGTGCAGTCTTGGCCAGGGTTCTTGTATACACACGGTCCTGAGGAGTTGGAATGACATAAGGGCTTCTAATGACAGAGGGAGATTTGGAGGGAAGTACTCCATGCTTCAGTTGCCTCATCTGAAAACGAGTCTTATGATTGAAATAGCACACCTCCAATGGGTGATCATAAGCATTTCATGAGTACACAGCATCACAGTACATAAACTGACTGCCTTTATAGCAGCCCCACAGGAGAGCGTAAAACTGCCTGTCGGGGTTTCACCTCTGTGTGTCTTTACAGGAACAGCCATCAGGCGTTTTCTTCAGTGGATTCCTGTTGGGGGAAACCACTGATCTTCCATTAGCAATTGAGTCTTTAACCATGGTGCCACCAAAGCTGCTTTAGCCACACTTGTTGTTGTTGTTGTTGTTGTGTGTCCCCAAGTCAGTGCCTCCTCATAGCAATCCTACATACCACAGAATAAAGCGTTGCCCAATCTGGCACCATCCTCACAACTGCCGTTATGTTTGAGGCCATGGAGGCAGCCAGGGGTCAGTTCATCTCCTCGAGGATCTTCCACGTTGATGTGTGCCTAGCAGCACACAGGAAGCCTGATATCAAAGCTCAATACTACTGTTGTTTCTGCTAAAACAGGAATTCATTACTAATATCGTTGTGTGCTGAATCAACTTAGATGCATAGCAATAAATAGAATAAAGCATAGAATAAAGCTACCTATAGTATTTGCTAGGCTACAATCTTTTCAGGATAGGGACCCTAGTGGTGCAGTGGTAAAGTGCTTGTCTGCTAGCCTAAAGGTCGCAGGTCAAAGCCAACAAGCAGCCCATGGGAGAAATGACCTAATAAACTCCTCCTGTAAAGATTTACAGCCTTGGGAACACTGTGATAGTTCTCCTCTGTCCTCTGTCATTGCGATGAGCCAGAATGAACTTGTCATAAACTCTACAGGCACAGAGTGTGTTTGTGTGTTTGTTTGTTTGTTTGTGGTTGCCCCTATAGAACCTCTCAAAAATAAAACAAAAAACAACTCACTGCTGTCAAGTCAGTGCTGATTCATAGTGACCCCTGTGAACTTCTGAGACTGTAAGTTCACAGGAGTAGAAAACCCAGACTTTCTCCCGAGGAGCTGCTTGTGGTTTGGAGCTGCGGACCATCACAGCCCAACACAGTAACCACACCAATCATTCCGTTTGCAGCCAAGGGCTAAAACACTACACCAACTAAGGCCCTACTACTCATGTTACTACTTATTTGTTTTCTGTCTTTTCCCATTTGAATGTAAATCTCAAGCTTTGTTTGTACTGTTTGTCACTTATTCTCAAGATGCAAGACGTTATAGAATAAAAGTCCTCAATAATGAATGAACTAATGTATGGATTCACCATTTCATTTGTCTTTATTGAGTCCTTTTCTTTTACCAACCACTTTATTTAGAGTAGGATCCCTGGTGGTGTAGTGGTTATGAGCTGGCCCATGGTCCACAAGGTTAATAGTTCAAAACCACCAACTGGTCCTGGGGTATAAGATTGGACTTTCTACTCCCGTAAACCTTTACAGTCTCAGAAATGTACAAGGGAAGCTCTAGCCTGTCTAGGGTCACTCTGGATTGACCATCGTGAGCTTGGTCAATTTCTTGGTTCTTTAGAGTCACCCTTGATTCCTTGGCGTTTTTCCTCTACCACCACCCCTTTGTCGTGTTTGGTTCTTCTAAGACTATGTGTGTTCCTCTGTGACTCTGTGCAAGGAGTTCCCACCATCCATCCTTGGTGGAGACCCTATTCCAAGCTGTACACTAGGGAGGCTGTTGTAGTGGATGGAATGCTGGTACTTAGGAGGCCTAGACTAAATAGAGAGGTTTGTGACTTACTTGCTTTTTAACCCAGAGCAAATTACAGTCTTCCTGGAAATTATATTCCTATGGAGATAATGGTTATTAATCTCTATTCTGCCATCTGAAAAAATGCTTACTTCTAAACTAGAAAGTAAAAAAAATGTGAAGATTTTTTTTAACCGCAAAGCAGCGTACAATTTTGAGGTATTGCCAAATATCTCAAATGTGCTATCTCAACATATGTTCCTTCCAATTTTTCTTTCTCCCACTTCTCATAGCCAATCACTTTCCAGGCTTGCTTCTCCCTCATTCCTCCTCTCTGTTCTCCCAGTCTGTCTACGTTCTCTGCAGTTTGTGTCTCGATCGTGGCAGCAGTACCTCAGGTGTCTCGCTTTCTCAAGCCACCTTCTCGCAGTCAGACATTCCTATTTCCATCTTCTCAAAACGCTAGCTGCATCAGCTTTCGATTGTGATGTGTAAGAAAAGTATTAGACACTTAGTGGTCTAAACCGTTGTCTTGTATCTCAGTGGGTCAGAAGTCCAGCATAGTGCTCAGAGGGCAAAAGTAAATATATTCAAACTGGCGGGTGAGGGGGATGAAAGTAGTAAAAAGTCTATCGTCTTTTCTGAAGATTCTGGGGGAGAATCTATGTCTCTAACATGAATTTATTATGAGCTACCAAAAGAGCAAATGAGTCCATCTTTGAGAAAGTACAATCAAGAAACTCCTTCAAAACAAAGTGAGATGTGATGCTTTCAGGAGGGATCTAGAGAAGACCATCATGCTTGTTAAAGTAAAGGGTCAGTGGATTGACACAGTGACTGAAACAACGGGCCATAATGCACCTACAATTTTGAAGAAGGGCAACATTTCTCACGTGCATATGGTCTGACTCATGTTATGAGTCAAAGATCAATGGTACTAAACACAAGGGAATTCCTTGGCTTGTGGCCCTTTGCTCCATCTTCACAGAAGATGAGAAAGTTCAAGTGCTTCTTACATCGCTTCTCTCTGACTGTAGCTGGGAAAGGTTCCCTCTTGAACCAACCCACCAGTTGATCTGTAAGAAAAAGATGAAGCTGTCTGCCCCCATACAGATTTACAAGTTCAGAAACATTATACAGTATAGGGTCGCTGTGAGTCAGAATCAACTCAATTACTGTGAATTTAGTTTTGGTTTCAGGTTATTCGATCAAATTCACGTAGTTAATGTAGGATAATCTCAGCATCTCAAGATATGTAACCTAAATCACATCTGCAAAGTACTATTTACATTGATTACATATTAACTCACTCAACTCGCTAACATCCAGTCAATGTTGACTCATAGTGACACCCTGTGGGTTTCTGAGACTGGAGTTGTTTACCGGAGTAGAAGGCCCAGTCTTTCACCCGAGGAGCTGCTCATGGCTCTGAACTGCTAACCGTGTGTTTCACAGCCTAATGCTTAAATGGACTGGGAGAAAAGTGGGGCTTTCTACTTCCATAAAGAGTTATAGTCTCAGAGTACCATAGGATACTAGAGAACCCTGTCCTATAATGGGTTGCTATGAGTTGACATTTACTTTATGGCAGTGAGTTTTCAATGAGAAACTGAACATCTTTAGAGACAGGAAGTAGGATTTTTTTAGCCTACCACACAAATTTAA
The DNA here is from genome assembly GCF_000313985.2 of Echinops telfairi. Classification (NCBI taxonomy): domain Eukaryota; kingdom Metazoa; phylum Chordata; class Mammalia; order Afrosoricida; family Tenrecidae; genus Echinops; species Echinops telfairi. The sequence goes on from NW_022111369.1 coordinate 46,064,499, forward strand.
TGGTGTCATTTTTTTCTGATCAAGAACTTTAAATAATTTTCTATTGCCAATCAGTATAAAGTTCTCTTTTCAATATGACTTTAAAGATCTTCTTGATTAAGTTCTTAAATATTCCCAAATAAAGATCTTTCTTTGTCAAGATGATCTCCTTAGCATACTTTAAGTGTGTTATTTTGTGGTGTTTTGCTTATTATTCTTTCATTTGAAATGTCTTGCAATCTCTCCTTTCCTATAAAATCATGCCAATATTCTAAGAGTCTCACCTTTTCAATAAAATGATTGATACTATCTTTCTTTAAGTTGGGAATATATTAACCATTTATTAGGCATGAGGCATTTTTTATATATATGGTGGTCTTCTGATGCTTTCCTGCTCAGAATTCATTCTTTCTTCCTCAGTTAGCAGTACCCTGATTTTCCTTTGGGGAACCAACTTTCCACTATTAGGTACAAACTTTTAATTTTTCTCAGCTAACATGTGCTGTCCTCCCCTGGCCAAGGGTTGAGTTCTTGACTCAGGCTTGGTAATCAGATGTTATCTCCCTAGATCAGTGGTTCTCAACCTGTGGGTCTCGACCCTTTTGGGGGTTGAATGACCCTTTCACAGGGGTCATGTAAGACCATTGGAAAACACATATTTCCCATGGTCTTAGGAACCGAGACCCCACTCCTCTATCCATCTTCAGGCGGGCCCGCCCACATGCAGATATGCCCACATACCAGTACCCAGCATGATGACATCATCGTGCCAACCCCATCACATATGCCCCATACAAATACAGATGTATGTGACAGAGTTGGCACCATAATGTACTTATGTGAACCAATCACACTTGTGTAGAGAGCAGCTGCTGT